>NC_137089.1:17673268-18353420 GCF_951640355.1 Cnephaeus nilssonii
TGGATCAGATAACTAAAGTCCAAAGCCAAGGCCAGATTTAAGATTACTTTCTACAACTACCTGTAATCAAACACCCATGATCTTTCTCATTCTTCTTTCTAACATCTCCAGTATTGAGGTTCATCCTAAAGCTAATTTTCCTGTAGTTGTCTCATGGTAGGAACCATCAGAGAGAGAGACATGCTTCCTTGTTTATGTTAGATCAGGATTTCTCCACCTCCTCACTATTGATACTAATGACATTTTGGGACAAATAATTCTTTATTGTGCTGTCCTGTACACTGTAGGATACTTAGGCCATCATCTTTGGCCACTACCCACTAGATGCCAGTAGTATCCCAAGATGGACAATCAAAAATATATCCAGATATTTCTAAATGTCCCCTGGGAGGCAAAATCACCCACAGTTAAGAACAACTGAAGAAAGACTCTCAGGCAAGTAAAGGGAAATTTTCTAAGAAGCCCTTATAAAACATCTCAGATTAAATTGATCTAAATTGGTTAGCCATACCTAAACTAATCATGGCCAACAAGATTAAATACAGTACTTTCTTTGGATTAATTGGGTCAAATTCCTGGCAACAGAAAAGGAATCAGCACCCCTTGAATCTTAGGAGTTCATGAACAACATCAAAGTTCTACTTGAAATAAACAAAGGGGTAATGGATTTAGAGTAAATAACCAACAAGATTCATTTAACAACTTCTCAGAACAAAGAGTAACTCTGACATTTATATTTTTAAAAAATTACTCAGGTAGGTCTTCATAGAGGAAAAACTGAGAAATGTGGTTTAATTCATCAATTAAAATCTTCATTGAGTATATTCCATATGCCAGGTCACTAGGTGTTAGAGACAAGCTGGTGAATGTGATGTATACATGGAACTTATAGAAGATACACTTGAAGAGATTACAAAAAGTGTGGTGAATGTTCATGCTGCCAAGTGCCATAATATTATAACCTCTCCCACCTAGAATAAATGAAGGCTTCTCTGGGTTTTGGCCGTCTTGTTCACTCTCTATTCCCAGCAGATGGAAAAGTGGATGGGTCATAGTAGCTTCTTATAAGTATTTATTGAGTAAATGAATAAATGAACTCTGAAATATTAAGCTTCTATTCTGTGTCAGGCACTGCTCTAGATAATAAGGCTAAAGTAGTGAACAAATTACTGAGAAGAAATAGACAACAAGTAAATAGATTTGGTCAATATGTAAAACAAGTCTAGCTTGTGACATAACTAAGAACACGTGTTTTTCTGTATCACCCTTTCCCTTTAGTATTTGGTTGAAGAAGGAAAGATTATTCAGTCCTGGATGAAATGGTAGCAGGCATATGACTATTCCACTTATTCTTAGGTATTTCAGCCTATAGTGACTTTAAGTTGCAAATATAGTCTTTTTTTCCCATCTTATCTTTTTTTAAAATTTTAATTAAATTTAAGAGGGTGACATTGGTTAATGAGATTATAGAGGTTTCAAGTATACAATTCAATGATATATCATCTGTATACAGCATTGTGTACCCACCACCCAAAGTAAAATCTTCTTCCATCACCATATATTTGAACCCCTTTACCCTTTATTATCCCCTGCAACTCCTTTCTCTCTGGTAGCCACCATACTGTTGTCTGTGTCTATAAGTTTTGGTTTGTTTCTCTTGTTTGTTCATTTGTTGCTTTCAGTTTTATATCCCACATGAGTGAAATCATATGGTTCTTAGCTTTTTCTAACTGCCTTATTTAACTTAGCATGATATTCTCAAGATCCATCCACATGGTCACAAATAATAGTGAGATGGCCATGGCCATGATACATTTTGTTGTAAAATTTTTAAACAAGATTTCACTCTCATGACTCCAGAAAAATCTCAATCCTCTAACAACAAAATACCTGATTATAACAAATACTGCTGGAAGCATACCTTTCAAAAAAGTTATTTGCAATATGCTGTAGTAAAGTGAATTTACCTAAAATATGGACAAGACAGATGATAATAAATTAAATTTATAAAAATAGTGTAAAGAATCTTGCTTTAGAGAAATTGTTCTTAAACCATGCTGACTGCTAACTATTAGGTAGCAGGAGCTTTCACTTGTCAATGCCATTCCTAATAAATTAATAACAAAAATTCATGCATCAATCATGTATGGGGAAAGAGATACAAATTTTAAAATGTGATAAAAATCAACATTTAAAGACATCATGAATCACTTTCAGAAATTATTTGCAATTTGATCTTCTACTTTGCAATTTTTATACATTACATAAATTAATCTATATGAGCATAATTTAATTTGATGTATAATGTGATATACACAGTGCTAAAATATGTACATCATTAATAATTTTATTAAAAAATAATCTGGGCCCTGGCTTCTTTAAATTCTCATAATACTTGGGAAACTAACAACTTAGTTCTCTGTACCTCTAAGGAATAAACTCTCAAAATAAAACCTCTTTAAATATTTTAATTGGTCATATTAACATTTTGTGATGAACCATAGATATACATTAATTAGTGAACCTCAGAGATGAATTCGCTGATGAACTGTTTCTTTGGAAAGTCACTGTTTTGCTTGGATTTCTTATATCTGCATTAAGGCAATTTTCCAAGAGAACCAACCATTGGCCTCTTGGAACAATTTTCTTAGTTAATCTCTGTGTCAAATGTTTTTCAGGTTATTTTTATATTTAAAGATTTTCAGGCTGTGAATAATAAACAATATGTGAGTCAGCCAGAACTCAATCTTATTGATGCAAAAGCAATTTACTTCCAGAAGTATGCAAAGTATATACAGGGGGATAGAAGACTTTAGGGACAGTTTCAACTCATAAATGGATATAACTAAGATGAAGTATTGGTTATTATCATATTTTAGTAAACCTTTGTATTAGAAAAATGTAAAAATTGCATATAAATATTAGCATTTAGGAAACATTCAGCTCAAGCAGCAACACTCTCCTCAAAAGGAGAATGTACTAGAAACCCCATTTTGTAAACAGGAAAATGAAAACAAAAATTCAGTCTCAGATATTCTGACCAGTGATGTAGATGTGAAGTAGAAATAAGAAGTAGAACTCTTGAACAGGGGGAGGCAGAATTATTTTCAGACTGTTCAGAAATTCATTCATTCAATATCTTTTACTAATTGACCTAGGAATTGTCCTAGATGCTAGGAATACAATGATAAACCAGACAGACAAGGTCTAAGATCCTTCCATCTTTAAGTTGCTCTGTTCCATGACTAATTATTAGTTCACTAAGTGCTATACTGCTCTATGGGACATCAGTATGACTAAAGATAACAGAGACCAAAAATACCAAGGGCATAACCGACATGAAATATTATTTGTCCTACACATAAATGTCAGAACTCAACTGCTTAGATTTGTAAAGGAAGCTCTGTTCAACAAAGTCCTAAGAACTCAGATTGTTTCCAGTGTCCTGATCATCCCTGGAAATCATCCTCTTTTTCCATGTCCTACTAGAACTCTAGCTATCACATATACATCCCAAGGAATAAGATGGAGGAAGAAGGAAGAAGAAACAGAAAACACGAGTCTTCAGTCTTTGAAGGCAATTCATGGGAGCTGCTGCATCATGTTTTTGCTAGAGTCCCATTTATCAGAATTTAGCCACTTGGCTTCACTTGTTTGAAAAAGAGACTGAAAATGTAATTTTTTGGTTTGCTTTGTATTTTCTTATGAGGCAGTCACAGGCCCAGCAAAAAATAAAAATACAAATAAATGAGGTTTGTAATTCTGAGAAAGTAGGTATCAGGGTAGAAAACGAGCAGCCTCATTCAAACCAGGCAGCCATCAGATCACCTTCATGTCAACCTCTGTGATCTAGAACAATGCTTCCCATCTCCAAATCCTGTTTGAACACTGAATTCCAAATGTCGCATGAGAAAACTACACATATGAACTTAAATCTTTGACGTTTCTGTGTCCCATTTTTTTGTTAGAGGAAATCTATTAATAGCCACTGGATTTGAGAGGAATTTTGAAGAAAGGGAAAGTTATAATAGTCACCTTCCACAGAACTGTCACTCTTTAAATGTTGTCAAACTGTTTACACTGTTATTATTATAAACTGCTTTGAACACACAAAACGGATAATCATAGCATTTAGGCCTAAAACACACTGTTGCTGTAAGTTTAATTCTGAGGGGCTGCTGAAGGAGGTAGTTGCCAAATCCAGTTGTTCACTGCCCTGAGAAGGAATGTGGATTGCATCATTCTTAAACCATCATGATTTAAAGACATCTTGTACAAAGGCAGCAGTGCTAAAATTAGTTGTTTGCCCGTGATTCTCTTCACCACGATTATATGGTAAAGTGTATGTGGACATTTCCTACAGAAGAGGGTATGTCTGAGTGAAAGGGGGTTTTTTTGGTTGTTTTTTTTTTTTTTTTAACAGAATAAAAGTTTAGAGCAAGACTATTCATTTTGAATGATCTGGAATAAATCGCCCAATAACTTCTAACATTATCTAAGCTTGTGTTTAGAGTCAACTAAGATTTCTTTTAGTGGCATTCTAGCCTAAGTGAAAACCACTGATAATTTTATAAAATGAACCTGAAACCTTTCAAAGACCAGGCTCAAGTTTCCCATCATAGAGCTTTGTATGTTAGACTGAGTGAGCTTATTAAGGCATTCCCCGTTACCAGGAAAGGTTTATTTTACCCATTAAAACCTCACTCAAATGGATATCAAGTATCTCTTGTGTCTTGTTACATGATGTAATTTAAGTCTGAAAATGTCCATGCTTTCCTTTAACCAGAAAGTTAAAATCTTTCTCAATGGAAGCAATAGAGTATATCACTGATAAGGTGAAGGTGATCCAGTAAAGGGTCATGACTTAGCCCTTTCTGGACAAACAATGAAAAGAAACTCATCTGCTCCCATGTTATGTGGCATCAATAATCCGGTCTAGTTTAATACATCAAATCCCTTCCATGCTTTGGTGCCAACCTTTCTATATACACAGTACTAGGTGGCCCCTTACAATGTAATCATAATAGAGCTATAGAACAGTTGCGTGAAACAATGTACTAACCACCAAGGGAGACAAATAAATGAATGAAATATAATCCCCATTTTTAAACCACTAGCAATTCAGGAGGAGAAGGAATTTGACTAGAAAATACAGGAATTCTGACTCAAGATTCCTATGACCAATGTCAGGAGAGAAATAAAAAGATAAACAAGGCAAAGATCATATTTGTCTGAAGAAATAAGAAAACCTGTTAAGGTGAAGGTGGCATTTGAAAAACATTTTAAATAGTAGGTAGACAGAAAGACGGCAGTGGGGAAGGGCTATGAGCTGGGGAAGTGAGGGCTACCTTTAAGAGATAGTCATCAATTGCTTGACACATACAGTACGAGTAGAAGCAAAGTGAAAAAAGGATGGACACATCAATGGTTAGCACACTGTGGTTACTATCGGCACCTAGGAGGGAGTAGAGAACGTTTCTTAATTTATAATCCATTATAGATTTTGCCCAGAGGAAGTCATGTCAGAGCTGCACTTTGGGAAGATGATCTGACATCAGGGTGTCAGGCAGAGTGGATGGAAAGGCCAGTTAGAGGCCATTGCCATTGTTATCACAACACTAGGAACATCCTGGTGATTTATGTAAAACTCTGAGATAAATGAGAAAGGGGCCCTATTAGCATTTTCCAAATCTCTTCTCTTCAGAAGAATGGCCTCCAAGGTTAGTATTCTAATTCAAGTCTTATTCCATCAAGAAACCTCTCCAAAGCAGTCCTTTTCATCCCCCATTATTTTCTCACCTGGGAAGAGAACTTTGCATCTGTGCACGTTTAAATGCTATGTTTCCCTCACATAGAGGGTGAACATGCTAAAAGCAATTAAGGTAAAGGGAGCTGCTGGCAGCAAGAGTGCATCCCCTCTCCTTAAATGAAGCTGCAAATTCATCTGGGAGAGTCAAATCTGGCCAGGAAATATTTGAAGGGCATGCTAATCTCTCCAACAAAAAAAGAGGAAGTTGGGAGATGGAACAGACATATTCTGTGACTATGACTTTGGTCCGTTTGTTTCAATCCCAAACGAGTTAAACACATGCTATTTAAACAACAGCAGCATTTTTAAATTAATTCTTCAGTGGAAAAGGAAGACCTCAGGGAAGAGGGTTTTCCCTAGAATCTTATAAAAATGATAAATGCCTCAAGTAAGGCAAACAGTATTGTCCCGCCTCTACAAATGGCAATGTACATGTTTGTCTTCTGTAACATGTTAAGGCCTCAGATCATTTATTAGAAATTATAACCTCACAGCATCTTCAGGAGACTTTTCCTTTATTGGGAAGCAGACAATTGTTTTTGATATAAGAAGAAAGGCTTAGTTTTTTTTTTTTAAGTCAGGGATAATAAGGCAAAATATGCAGCAAAGATTTGAATAAAATCTGATGGAAAATAGTGGCTTACTTTATCTTCTCCACACAACCCACCTTCCACTTTTTATCGCTTTCCATGAAAACTGTATTTAGCTGAGCATAATGTAAGCTTTTCACTCCAAAAGCATTATAGTTGCTTTTTCCTTAGACAACACCAACAGAATCTGATGAAAGAACTTGAGAAAAACAGGGACATGTGACTGTCTGTGTTTTCTTTTTCGTGATGATACCAAATTACATAGCAATTACATGACAATGATCTGAATTTGGTATTGGCCTACGGTGAACCAACAGATTTGATAAGACAATGAGCTAATATGGGTTGGCAATTTCCATGATTCTCTATTTTGTTATTTAAAAAAAAAACACACAAGAATATAGTGCAATATTTGCTGAAACATGTCAAAACTACTTGAAAAATTCAGCAAGAAACATAGTGAAATTAAAAAGGCTGATGACTTTTGAAGGTGTAAGTAAAGTAGCAGTTCCTCTGTGAATGACGGGAGAAGAGGTGAAATGACACCTGGCTCATGCAAAAGAGGCGCTTTGGATCCAATCTAGAAGTTTGTTAGTTCACAGTAGAAGCAGCCGAGGCCAGGCAGAGGTAAACTATCGAACTCTGTCACCAGCCATAAAGTGCTCAAATGCTTCCTTCACTATTCCTGAATTAAGAGAGGTTTGTTTCTATTCAGACAAAGTTGTAAAACTGCCTGAAGATAGCAGTTTTCTCATAATGAAGAGAAAATAATCCTGCCTCTGGAATTACTTGATGTATTCAATTCTTTGGACAAAGGCAAATATGTATTTTTTGCTTCTCTTCTGAAAGTAAACTAAATATCCTAAGCCAAGAATTAATTCATAAATTTGTCAATAATATATTGTCTAGGTCTAAAATCAGTCAACACATTCCCACCGACCCCTACCCTAACCCCCGCATCCTGTCATGCACACAAGTGAAAGAGAGAGAAAAATCATGCAAAATGACCTAGGACAGTGATGGCGAACCTATGACACGCGTGTCAGCACTGACACGCGTAGCCATTTCTGATGACACGCGGCCGCATGCCGAGGATGAAACATTTGCGACTAGAGTCTTGGAGTTAGTTTTTTCCTCAAAGTGACACACTACCCGAGTTATGCTCAGTTTTTTGGTGAAGTTTGACACACCAAGCTCAAAAGGTTGCCCATCACTGACCTAGGACAAACTTCAATCCGGCCAAAGCTTAATGCTGTTTCAAAGATTTTCTTGTAAGTGGAAAAGATCAGATATCTAGGTTTAACTAATTTCATAGGGCTTCACAGGGTAATGCTTCTTAGTTGTCATTATAAATATGGCATATATCGCATTCTTATTCTAGTCAACCGCTGTGCTAAGTACATTACACTCATGACTTCATTTAAATTGCTACAAGACCCGAATGAGTTAATATGTACCCATTTTACAGATAGAGAGGAATCTCAGGCTTACAGAGGATAAAGGTGGAAGCCAAACTTTTAACTCAGGTTTGTTTTTCTCAGATTCTGAAGGCCATTAACCACGAAGCTTTCACAGAATGCATACCTTAATTGTTTTTGCACATTAATTGTGGCTCATGGCTCCTATAGTTTATTTGATAAGCAATTAATTATCCATCTCACTTGCCATATGAAATCATGTGTCTATAATTATATATCGGTGAATAAAGAAGGAATTGCTGCATAATGGCCTCTGATCAGCAGTCAAAGAAAAACACCTGGGCTTTGTGCCCAGTCCCAGTCCAAATGTAAAAAAAAAAAAAAAAATTAAATCCTGGCCATATTAATCACATACTATAAAAGATAGAGCCCACGAATTCTTAAAAAACAGAAAACCTGCCACTGTTTTGTTTCAAGTAGGAATCAGCAATATTTAATACTAGGATTGCCTTCATACAAGCAAACATCACAGGTTCACTATTATCTCTCCCACTTATTTGACTTTTCCATTCATAAACTTGGAATACATTCTTAAAACTATATACATTTCCAATCAGATAGAGAACAGGCCTGAGGTTTCACACCCTCTCAGACATACAGTCTTTTTGTCAGCCCTGGAGGAATTAGGAATTGGCCTAAAACTTTTGTTATCAATCTGTCACTTAGATCATCATTCATATATGGTCCATGGAGAATGAATCACTAGATATCTGGTTTAGGAATGAACTTTCATTATATGAGAGCACATAAGCAGTTCACAAATTAAAAATAAAAGTTTTTACTGTCTTAATGCTTTTTAGCTCTGAAAATATGCCATCAATGTAAAAACACAGATATGTATCAAAATTTGCATAGTACCAAATATTAAAAGAACTCATATGGAAATTGTATTTAGTCTTTAATATTCCTGTTAACATTTATATTTGTTGATTAATACATAAATTATAATGTGTGGAAAAAAAGAATCTTTGAGAATGTTTAATTCTTTACATTTCACCAGAATATTTCTTCCATCTGGAATTTTCCTAGTCATAAATTCTGACACTCTGATTTTATCAGTTCTTATAGAAATAGCAAGACAACACTTTATTTTATTTTAACAAGGACAATACAATATTACATATTACATAGCAAGAATCTTGGAAATGCATGGAAAGGTAAAGAACACATCCTTTATCTAGTAGCTGCTGGCATTTCTCATTGTGAATGAAAAATTGTCTTTTCTTCTCTTGTCAAATAACAATGAAAGCAGTATTAGTCACAGTTTTCATGGAAATCTGCCAATAAAAGAAAGTTAAGTAACATTTCTCTCCAAGCCTAATAAAAATGTCCATAGCCTTTTGTGAGGATGTAAAGTATGATTCAAGATACCAGTCAAAACAAAGTAAAATTGGGGGAATGAAAAGAAAAAGATAGCAAAGTCTTGCTTTTTTTTTGTAGCATTTACAAATATTCTTTAAAAAAAATGTTGAATAAGAGAAATGTGACTTCAGTGTCTCCTTCAATCCTCTTCTGAGCTCGAAAAGGAAAGAAAACCTCCTTCCCCATCAGAAGTGTATAAAAGAGGAGTCTTGCTGGTAAGGTTAGCATCTGTCAATATCAGGCCTGGTACAAAAGCAAAGCTGCTCTTTGAATTGTTTGCTTAATGAGATCTCCCAGTGAATGGAGTGTATCTGCAGCTTGGGGTTTCACAAGGAATCAATATTGCCTGTGGGTTGTTTTATGTAGGAAGGAGGTTAGTTTCAGTAAAGCAAGTGAGAAATAGTAAGCTGGTCATTTTGAGTGTGTGCATTGAAAACTATTAAAATAGTTTTTCTAGACATTTTCCATAAGCACGCTAATTCATATATTTCATCCCAGCCATCTGATTTTTCTTTGTGACATTTTTATTGGTTTTCATTCATTGTGTGTGGACCACTGCTATGGAATTTTAATGAGTTCCATGTTAAACACCCAATAGAATTCATTCTTCCTGAGTCATTCTATAGGGAGCAAGCCCATACACACCCTTGAGTTTACTATGTTCTACTGCAAATGAAAATAATGTATTCCAACTTTGAAGGACAACTCCAAAAAACATAAGACAATCACTTTGTTCTACTGAAAACTCCATATTCAGCTAAAATGCTCAGCTTCTGATATTAATTACATCTGTAATAATTTATTATACACTTGTATACAAGCAGTGAGGGGACCCCATTTCAACTTGTCTACAATGCGCAAGAAAGATATCACTTTCCCTTATACAGATAAGAAAATTGGAGCCGAAACCGGTTTGGCTCGGTGGATAGAGCGTCAGCCTGCGGACTGAAGGGTCCCGGGTTCGATTCCGGTCAAGGGCATGTACCTTGGTTGCAGGCACATCCCCAGTAGGGGGTGTGCAGGAGGCAGCTGATCGATGTTTCTAACTCTCTGTCCCTCTCCCTTCCTCTCTGTGGAAAATCAATAAAATATATTTAAAAAAAAGAAAATTGGGGATCACAGAACTTGAGCATTTGCCCAAGATATGTAGTTATAATTCCAACCTGAATTGCTTGTTCTATAAAATGCAGACTCTCTTATATACTAGAGGCCTGATGCACGAAATTCGTGCAAGAGTAGGCCTTCCATCCCCCAGCTGCCAGCACCGGCTTCCCTCTGACAACCGGGACCCAGGCTGGCTTCCCTCTGGCCGCCAGCAGGCACCCAGGACCCAGGCCTCCCTCCGGCCCCAGCTTCATCCGGAAGGACAACCGGAATGAGGTCCAAAAGGACGTCTGGTCTAATTAGCATATTACTCTTTTATTATTATAGATACTACAGTGTAGCTGCTCCACTACATTCATAAAATAACATTAGCTTGCTTTATCTTGAAATCCCTTTTAAGAGCAGTTTTAGATTCACAGCAAAATTAAAAAGAAGGTACAGAGATTTCCCATATACCCTCACCCCTATACTAGTACTTACATGGCCTCCCCCATTATTGGTATCCTCAACCACAGTGGTGCATGTGTTTAGCTTGATGAACCTGCAGTGACACATCATCATCACCCAGAGTCCATAGTTTATATTAGGGTCCATTCTTTGTGTTGCACATTCTATGGACTTGGACAAATGCATCTATCATTACAGTACAGTATTTTCATTGCCCTAAAAACCCACTTTGGCTTTTTAAAATAACCTCATACAAAAGCCTAAACATATTCTAAGACCCATTAAACATACTGTGGCTAAATTCAAAGCACAGTTGATACTGCTCTTGTTTTTTTGGTTAAGCCTTGAAAATCTTGGTTCATCTCTCCTGAAGTGTCTTCTGGTAGCTTCTTATAAAAGTTCTTAACATGATCACCTGCATTTGTTAATTTGCTTTTAGTCTCAAACATTCAGAAACCTCTAAATATCAACTTGGAACACAAAAGCCTGGAGTTTATGACAAATTTTATATTTTGAACTTAATTAGCATTCAGTCCAATTTAAATTTTTATTTATACTAAGTAAACCACTATATTAACTCCCCAAATCAGTGTTTAGATGTTGCTCGGAAAATTTTTAAAGCAAATATAAGAAACTGAACATGTGTAGGCAGGTATAAATGTCACTGTGAAATAGTCTATAGTAAATACTTTTGCAGCTGAATATATAGAAGCATTGAGCAATGTATTTACTATATGTTCTCCCATTTCACAAATGGGAATATTATTTTTACCAAGGCTTAAAGATTATTAAAGTGGATGTTCTGGAGCCCGCTCATAATTCTGTGAGTGGATTGTGCACACTTCTCCCCAGCTTCGTATTCACTGGCACATTGATAACCTGAAATTGGCCATGGTGGGAGTATTTACACCATGGAAACTGACAAACATGACAAATCAAGCTTGCCTCTGCCTGCCCCTATCCCAAGCCAGTGGGTAAACATTTATCAGCACACTGATGAAGTGAGATAATACCATATAGTGGATATGAAGTGTGACCTGAATCCTCCAGGTGCAGAGAGTGTTGGCTGTTGATGGCTCTCAGCTGTGTCCCTCTGTGAATTGCCCTTAGCTAAAGGGAGATGTCCTGCCCGATATTATGCCCCTTCCTCTTTGATAGCCTAATTGCTATGGGGGTATAAAGACCTGGGCCCCCCAAAAGCAATTCTATTGCCAGAGATTCTTGAGGGATCAGCTAAGGTTTCTGTTTCAATTGCATTACAATTTAACTGCTCTCTTTGGCCAGTCCAGGTTTTCTCTCTCCTTTACGGATGTTACTCCTGATGGATGGTTCCTCAAAATGCACAAAAATCTCAGTGTCTGTTTCCCAGGGAAATTGACCTAAGACATACATGTAACATTACCACATTACCTGGCACACAGTATGTGCTCAATAAATGTTACTTGTGAAGATATTTGTAACCCTTCTTTCACTGTACCTTAATTTCTAATCTAGATGTAGAAATGGAGGGAAATGGTTTTAAATACCTTTCCATCTTTATAAGTTAAAAATAAGATTCTGCTATGGACAAAAAGAACAAAATAATAGTTGTCTATCATCTTAGTTAACTCTTCAAAATGCTGGACCTGAATGAAGTATACATTTGGTCCAAGTAAACACCAACAATTGAATAGATTCCTAGGGGATTTTATATAGTAAAAATCCCTTCAAGAGTCAGAAAAAAAAAAAGGTAAACTTTTACTAAGGTAATAAAAGAATTTTAAGAGTTTTTCAAATTTTGATTGCTGAACCTTAAGCAAATATAATTTCTTACTAAGACAGCCCACTCAGGCATCTTTAATTATAATATGAATGTCAATTTGATAACATCACAGTTCTGAGAAGACTGACTAAGAGGATGTTTCCTCAGTAATCTCATTAGCTGATAAAAATATTTTTTGGTCAATTTAAAAGAAATTGAATATTATGGGCACATTACTTCCCTCCTGAGACTGCACAGGACCTAAGCATAATGCATCCCTTGGGAGGGTTGGACACAACCACAGCTGAAACACATTAGGCAGCCATTCACAGCCATCCTGTAAAATAATATTATGTGTACATTCTTGGTTATGCATGAATATCATGACTACTACTAAGGGATTAATTATTTTATTTGGAATCATAATATTTCCTAGAGCCCTGTGAAGAACTTAACAAAATTAAGTCATAATAAGTCACAGATTGGTCATATATTAAAATAAATAATCTCTGACACATTAGAAAGACCACTTTTAAAACTTTCCATGCATTGGAAAATCTCATTAAGGGAATACTGTTTGGAATCTGATTTCTAATATGGAATTTAGGCTTAGTTAACAATATAATGGCTATATGCTATTACAGGAGGATACTACCTTGATATTTTCCTATTCATTTGCTTACTTATTAGTTTGCTCAGACAACTCCATTAGACATTATAATTGGCGCTGAGGATAATGAAATAAATGAGAAATATTATTCCTCTTACAGAACCCATAGTTTTATGTTAGAGACACACATGAAGAGAAATAAATTCAATTCCAAGAAGAGGGAATTTAATAGCTATCATTTTAGCACATTTTACTTGCTTTTGTAGAAAACATCACACTACCCCTCTACACCCTTATCTCCATTATCTTCCTGGTGGCTCTGATGGGGGCTACCAGTCACAGAAACTAAATCTCTGGACACATCAGGCTCAAGTTGAGTCTATCAGAGGCCTACCTTAAGAGGGTCCCAACCAAGGTGTCCTGCCTTTTGGATGTTAAAGGATGTGAATGTGAGGCTGCATTTTTCTATTACTCAAATAATCAAGTTAAGGCAAAAAAAGATGAAATAGGATCCAAGCTCTTTCCCATAATAAACCAAGAGTGGCTTCTATCATTTATCCTGGAAGCAGTCTGGGTATCTTTCAGAACAAGTTTGAGTCAAGTTTCTCCAACTCAACAGAATGTGCTCACTAGGTACCAGTGCTTATACTATTTGGAAGTCCTCTAAAAAAAAATACAAAATTATAAAGGCACGATCAGATACAAATGTGATTATTTTGAAAGAGAAAGGAAAATACAACAAGTTACTGGACCCTTGGAGGGTTAGTCTTTGGTAACTTACAAGACTTTGCTTACATAGAATCGCTTCCTACCTGCAAACTGGCCTCCCTTCCCACATAGAACTCTGCAACAATCAGCGACTCCTATGGCACAAAGAGGCAGGTGCAAGTGAGGGTCCCTGAAGCTCAGGCTTCACCAGCTTCAAGGTAAATCTGCTTCCAGTGGCACATATGTCTGAAGTACAGAGGGACAATATAGAGGGAAACGGCAATCCAGGGTACCAGAAAGATTTCCCAGAGGGGTGAGCACTCAGGGGATGATTAATCGGCTTCTGAAGTAAAGGAAGTGGGTGGGGCTCAAGTGAGTTCTTTGCACTAGAAAAAACTTATTTTAAATGTGAAGAAAAGATGATTTCAGGGTGGCAAGTTAGAGGACCCTCTCCCTATAATCCTAGAACAAGCCTGTTAAGTATGTGGTTTTCCTCCCCTCACTGCTCCTCCTCCTTTTCATTTTCTTGGCCTTTGAGAGACCATACTTCAAAGCTTTGCTCCCAGGATTTTTATGTATAGCACATGCTTTTTATTTTCGGGATATTTCACCAAAGCCCAATATTTTGTCCTTGTCCTTAAATAAACACAGCACTCAAAAAAAGGAGAGGAAAAAAGGAGCAGAACAATAACAAATGACAAGGCTTTTCTCTTTTACACCAAGACCCTAAGACATTAAGAAGCTTAACAAGAACAACAAGTGCTACCCTTTTCCATATAGAAACCATGTCACCAAAAGTTCACCAAGATGGTGCTGAATGGAGAGGAAGGTAAAGCAGAGGAAATTTTTCAAGTAGACAAAAATGACACTCCATATTCTAAAAAATTAAAATCAAATAAATTCAACTTCTCACAAAATTTACACAAGAATTCTAATATGGAAAAAGAATGTGGGTCCAAACTCTGTTATCTATACACTTCCTTTTTCTGGTTCAGATTAAAAAACAAACAAAAAAAGAAACAAACAAATAAAAACATACCTGAATATGGTAAGTTTAGAGAATCCTGCTAACTATAGGCAGGGCCAGTCTGCTTTAGTCAATAATACAGTTAAAACTAAAGAGAAAATGTTGGTCCCTGGTTCCTAGCTTTTCTAAGGGCAATTCTGTGTGTGTTCTGTGTACGGTGGACTGATCTTACTTTGAACTTTCTATAGCAGGAGGATTGAGGATCCCATAAGGATTCCTACATCATCCCATTGTTAGACTGTAAGTTCCCTACTAGATATACTGCCCGAACTGTGATTCCAACTCATGCACCAGAAAGCCAGCTCTGAGCCATTTGTGAAGCAGATGCTGATGTTTGCAGAGCCTCCTCATCTGTCCTGTCCTGCACCAGCTATCTGTGGAGGCACCTCTTTCTCCTTCCACTTGTAGACATCATCCTGAAGATGCTCCTGTCTACTCAGGACATATGGTCACACCTGAGCCTGCCCTTTAGGTCAATGTCCAGTGTTCTATATCTTTCCTGATCCTTCATCTATAACATTTCTCTGTTTGAGTTTCCCTTTGGCCAAGTAAGATTTTCCAAAATAATAATAAATCACTAAAGAAAGATATCTCTGCTGTGGTATGTTTGCAACTGTATGAATTATTTTAGACTGTCTTCTGGTATGATAAGGGCAAATTCCTATGAGTAGATCAGCATCTACTCCCATCAAGAGGGAGAGGATAAATGAGTTATTATTTTCAATGTCATTTCTGGAGAAGATGCAGCTATCAAGATAGAACACTGAAATTGGGAAGACAGAGACAAAGCAAAGCATTACAGAACTTGGAGAAGGCAAGGCTGTCTGAAGTCTACCCAGCAAGTAGATTGAAGCAAAGGGATCCCCATATTGCAGAATGAAGAAGTCATATTTTGAAAGCCAATGTGTTAAGTAGGTGAATTTTTAGAGACTGGGCAGGACTATACTTTTCATTTGTCCTTCCATGTGGCTTTTCTTCTCTTATTACCCACCAGGAAGCACCTGGACTTCATGTTTCAAGAGCAGGCATGTTTTCTGGCAAGCTACAAACAATGAAATACGGTACATAGGTTTCCTTCCCAGATGACATTCATCTCCTGTGTGGTCATCTATTAACTGTATCTCAGTATAAATGCATTCAGTTAGTATATGTGGAACATCTCTTATGTGTCTAGACCATGCTAGGGAATCCTGAGAGATTACAAAAGATATAGAAGGTCGAGAGACTGCCATGTTAGAAACAGGTTTAACATTCATGAGATATTTTAATGCAACAACAGGCTTTGCAAAGTATAATATTTATATACATAAAAGCCCAGCGACCAGAACGGCAGAATGACCAGAACAACCAATGGCTATGACGTGCACCACGGCAGCCAACCAGCCTGATCTGGGCCCCAATTGGTCCTCCCCAGCTGGTCCTGCCCTTGATTGGCCCCCAACACCCAGATCGAACACAGGCAGGACCAGCCACCAACTGCCCCCATCCCAGCCGGCCAACCACCCACATCCCCTCTACCTGGCTGGCCCCACCCCCAACTGGCCCCCAACACTCTGATCAGGGGTGTGGCCATCCATCCAGCCAACCGCCCACAGTCCCTACCCCTGGCCAGCCCGATGGGCCCCCATCAGGGCAGGCCAGCCGGACCCCACCCATGCATGAATTTGTGCCCCGCCCTCTAGTCCTATAATAAAAGGCCAATCTAAACAAAAACAAACAAAATGGTGCTATTATTATATGTGTCAGAGAAAATGTTTTCCTGAGGTTCTATCTTCAGTCCCTCTTCTTTGATCACCTTACACACTGTTTTTAATGATGTCATAGTTTCTAGGTCAAGTCTCTTTCTCGGTCTTTTTGTTGTGGTGATCACTGGCAGTTGTTTTGTTTTGCTTTTCCTACTGCTGATATTGAACAAGGACAATCACAGGTACTTGCCAGGTGCTTTCTTAAGCAAGGGCACACATTTTGACAGTAACTGGGGATAGCCATGGCTAAAGTTACCAGTAGTAAATTTATAAGAATCACACCTGTTATTTTGACCTCTTAATTCATTCTTTAAGCAAGTTGGCAAAATTCCCAACCCACACAGGCTTTTAAAAAGCACTCCTCATATTAAGTGCCTTCCCCCTAAACCAGGGGTGGGAAACATTTTTTCTGCCAAGGTCCATTATTTATAACATTATTCATGGGCCATACAAAATTACCAACTTAAAAATTAGCCTGCTATATTTGGTCAAACATTGAATTAACTCACCCCTTTGCGGGGCTGGAATTCCCCACCCCTGCTTAGTTTAAGTGAAGAAAAAGCTATTCATTCAGTATTGCCTTTCATGCACTTTGAAAATTTGAATTGATTTCCAAATATACTAGAAGAAAATTCTGACATAACAGAATTTTGGCATTTTTAAATCCTAAGTATCATGTCATATAACATGGTCTGTTATTAAAAAACAAAATCAAATAAAAGGCAAAAAATGGCATCATTAAAGCTAAGAGAATGGATGACCAGGTTAGCTGAGAATAACTGGCTATATCTCACTCTAATTAATAGGTGTTTGCATGTTGCAACTTCAAGCTGTGAGACAATATGGAACCCGTTGCCTGGGCAAGAGAGAAATCAGGGAAGAACCACTTAAAGCGTGAAGGAGCATAGTGAGCCACACGTAAGGCATGACTGGTTGCTGCGGTGAGGGAAACCAGGGCTTCCCAGGGAAGTTCTCTAATCAGCATCTCATCACTTAACAGTTCAGTTAACAAATTTGGACAAAAAAAGCAACTGAAAACTTCATCTCTAATGATCAAACTCCCTTGAAGTTTGAGTTTCCAAAGGCTTTTCTAAGAGAATGGGTGTCACTGATCAATAATGACACTGAGTGAGACATTCTCAAGGAGCTCTCTTTCTTAGAGATGTTTGTTAACCCAGCAGGAAGAGTCTGCACTGAAATGCTTTTCACTTCAGGGTTAATTATTTGTTTTTCTCTCCCCAAAGCCAATGAGAGCTTGAAGAAAGTATGAAAGCCTACTGCTGAATTCTAGGAGGGCAAAAAGAATCAACTCTGCTGGATTCCCAGCAACTAGTTGGTCTTTTGATTGCTTTTTTCTTGATGAGGAAGAAATTCCTGGAGGTTTTTTTTTTTTTTTTTAATAGTTTAAAGGTGTTTTCTATAGACTAATATCACTTTAGAAATGCAGGCCTTCACAAATCTTTTAAGGCAGACCTTCATAAATCTTTTGTTTTAGGACACTCAGACAATATGATGGTTTGTTTTAAGTTACATAAAAGGAAAAGCAATAAAGAGGCAATGTAAAAAAAACACCTGAATCAGTAAGTGGGTTACATTTCATTTCTGAGAGGAAAAAAAAATCCATTGTCAAGTGGGTTCGTTTTCATTTAAGTAACAGGCTAGATAGTCACATACATACAAATCAGCTCCTTAGTTAGAATCTTTTGGAATCCTACTTAAGGAATTTGTGTGTTCTGTTTTTGTTGTTGTTTGTTTTGGGAGGCTTTTTGGATTAAAATTTTTAACTTCAGTATACAGAAAAACAATCCTTAAAATCATTTTGACTCCTAAGGTAATACTCAATGTTTTGAGTATTCCATAACAATCATAAATATAATAATGTTAAAATTAAGTTTACTATTTTCAATGGAAAATTAATTCGAGACAATGACCTCTATGGGAGGGTCCTGATAATATTTCAAATGCAGGAGAATACTGTATGGCTCTCTCTGTAGTATACTCAGGTTAAGTACTCATTGTACATTCTGTAACATCTTGACCCATTTTACTGTCATTTGGGTTAACATGCCTAAGTCCCACTGGACCGTGGGCTCTTTGAAAGCAGAGTTCATGCCTAGTCACTATTCCTTACCTAGAATACAAACATAATTATTTTCCCTAGATTGCATGTCTTTACATGGTAAGCTAAATAATAGTCTCCCCAAAGATTCTCACATTCTAAACTTCAGGAGCTATGACTATGTTACCTTAGATGATAAAATGGACTTTGCAAATGTGGTTACATTAAGGATCTTGGGATGGAGAGATTATCCTGGGTGATCAGGGTGGGCCCAATGTCATTACAGGGGACTTAGAAAAGGGAGTCAGGAGTGTCTGTGTCAGTAAGAAAAGATGTGACCGCAGAAACCAAAGGCTGGAGTGATGAAAGGAAGTGGTCAGCAAGCCAAGTTCAGGTGGGCTGTAGAATCTGCAAAAGGCAAGAAAATGGATTCTCTCCTCAGGGCCTCCAGAAGAAGCCAGCCAGCCAAAATCTTGACTAAATTTGACGTAACTTGTTACAGCAGCAACATGAAATTATTATAGTCTGTTATGATTTGGTGAACTAAAATCATCTATTCTCCCTGAGTTCTCCTCTGATGAACCTGTGGGCTTAGGTGTTTTCAGAAGAGGCAGTATATGAAATGAAAAGTCTCAGGCTCTTAAGTTAAACATCCTGGATTTAAATCTCAGCTCTGTCCTAATTAGCTTTCTGACCTTGATGTCATTTAACCTCTTGAAATCTTAGTTTCCACATTGGGAAAATGGGGATAATAGTAATTCTTGCATCATAGGCAAAATAATGTAGGGTGAGTGTGTGTGTATTTAGCATATTATTATTTGGTCAGTGATTTTGTTTGTTAATAGAAAATATAAATGTAAAAACATTGACTGTATTTAACTAAAATCACCTTAGAAAAGCTTAGATTCTTGTTGCTGTGTCCATTACAAGTATCTCACACCGAGGTTGTCACAAGGCATACAAGAGGAAAAATTTTTGTAGTATTCAATTTTCTGACAGACTGGGCAACTGAGGACAGATCCAGGAAACACCATGACTTAGGCCAAGTCAAATCCAGCTTTATTCTGGCTCTGTTAGAATACCTATAGCTTTCTTACATAGCATGTTCTCCAGGGTCTCCAGAGCCTTCAGAATGTCACGTGCCACAAGCCCTCTGCCAGGAATGCCCTCCTATTATAACCACCAACATTTTTCTCCCTTAGCAAGAATCTACTATCTCTATGGAGTCTTTCTTGCCTTCTCAAGCTTCCAGTTATGAACTTTTCAATTATCTCAACATATTTTCACAAGAATCCCCTTAAAGTTTGCATCTACCTCCCTATCAGTTCTTCAGGGAAATGGCTTTGTCTTTATTTTTTTTTATCTCTAAGTATCATGCTAGGCGCTGAGAATATAATTCAATCAATTCAAAGACTAGCCCTAGCTGGTTTGGCTCAGTAGATGGAGTGTCAGCCCAAGGTTCAATTCCAGTCAAGGGCACATACCTCGGTTGCAGGTTCCATCCCTGTCCCCGGTTGGGGCACATAGGAAAGGCAACCAATGGATGTGTCCCTCTCACCTCAATGTTTCTTTCTCTCTGTTTCTCCCTCTATCTTCCACTCTCTTTCAAAAAAAAAATTAATGCAAATAATATCCTTGGGTGAGGATTAACAAAAACAAAAAGATATTTAAAGACTAGATTATCTAATAAATTAGTCTTTGAGGGTGATATAGTAGTAAAGTTACTTTAAACATATATACCCCTCCACAATTGTCTTATAATAAATGTTCATCTTAGAATAAGATTTCTTGCCCCAACATTTTAATCTAGAAGAATAATTGTACTTGTACAAATTTCAGCCAACTCTGGAAATCAACTGAACATAGATGTTGGGATGAGAAAAATTCTTGGTACCTCTCAAATCACATAGTGAATTACAGTAACAGCATAAAATTGAAAACTGTTTTACTGTGTAATAGAGGTAAAGATGTTGAAGGTTTTTGTTTTTAAAAGAATATTTACAATGAAGTTATGCAATTAAAATAACTGAACTATGAAATTATTTCAAAATAGAAATAAATTTCACTTTTCTCCAGGGACATTATAGTAAGGTTTAAATTAAACCTATTCTAAATAAGTTGTTTTGGGAGTATGCCCATTCTATAATGATGCTATAATTGAAGTCAGGTGAGACAACCGAATTATTTTTCCTACTAAATTTCTGAAATATGAATACTTAACCAACCTATCAGACTTAAAATAAAGTGTTTAATATGTATTAGACATAATGCTGTTAATAACAGTTATTTATTTAAAGGGATATATATTTCATATCTTGGTTCATTTGAACAAATAATTAAGATCATCAGGACAACATAAAAGAATTACTATGTCTCGCCATCTATGTGCTTTATAGAATCTCCTGCTTTAGTTGTACTTTTTCCTCAGGCATTTTTTTCTGTAAGCATTCCTTCCCATTTGCAATTTATAATTCTTGGCCTTACAAAGAAAGGTCTTATGAAAACAATAATGTCTTGATTTGTTCAAAAAACCTCAATTTTATAAACATTCATATTTCACATTCATGTGGAATAGTTATTTTTCCCCCTCTCTGTTTTTTCTTAAAATGCTTTTAAAGCATTAAACTTTCTTAAATAGTGGTTGAGGTTATTGCCCAGTTGATGGGGGTACAAGTGAAATTGAGGTGTTCTTTTTTTATGATTCCCAAAATACAGAGTTGATACATAGTGGAGAAAAATAGCCAGAAGTAAACTTCAGACCTTTCATTTGGTACCACATAATACTTTTTTTCATTAAAAACAAAGCCCAATGGTGACCAAGTGGCAAATAAATGTTAGGGAAGGAATACTCTACGGCAAGTGGGTTGGAGTGGAAAGCTCTTCCCCAGGAAAGCAGACCTGCCTTATGAAATAGTTCTGCAGCTTTCAAAATCCTGTGCAGAGAAAGGGCATTCCAGGCACAGCATTTAATTAGGTTATTAAAAAGGGGATATTGAGGAAAGGATTAGAAACAAAACTCAAACCCCTGCCATGCAAGATGAAGAAGAAAATGGTACAAATAAAGGTACCGGGCAATATTTTCCTCATCTGGAAAATTTGTGGAATGAAAGAATTACCTTTCAATTCCTTTCAGCTATTAGACTTTATGATTTTAAATGGATGAAACAGGATATTAACTTCCATCACAAGCCAGGCTTCTAGGACCAAACCTACAAAAATCTCGTTAATGCTTCCCCTTATCTCAAACAGGAAGTTTAAAAGTTTCAGTAGATACCTTTGTACAAAAGAGACATACAGGAAAAATACAGAGTACTCTCAACTGGAGAATTGGAAGTGTGTGTCTCATCCAGATGTCAGAGCTATTCCAGGTCCAACAATCTTCAAAGGCAGGATTTCAAAGAGTCCCTCATCCATTCATAAATTTATACATTCTTTATTAAACTCCTACTAAAGGTGGTAAAAACACATAATTAACTGGCATGGTCCTCATCTTTCTATGCAAAAAAAAAAAAGCTAAAATTCAGTATTAACTAAGTACAAATGAAAAGAGGCAATTGTGATTGAGGAAAAGGGTAAATATTAGCAAATGGGTTATAGAAGCATTTGCTATTGTGTAAATAATAAGATTTCAATATGTAATAAGGGAGAAAAAGACATAACATTCCACAGGGAAGGAAAAACTTCAGAAAAGATAGGGAGATTGTATGATGTACTGGCCAGTTTTGAGAACAGTGAATAAGTATAGCATGTCGAGTAAGCAGGATGGGAATGTGAGAGTGGCAAGCAATGAGAGGAAAAATAGGCTGGATTAAACGTGCGATAGGAAGTTTAGACTTCATTGTGTGGGCAATTTTAAATCATGCTTTAGAGCAGAGGATTTGAAATGCCTCCTGCTGGGCTTGGAAGAATAGAGTGCAGAGGATAAGTCCAGAGTGATTGGAGCCAATGAGATCATTTATTGGACTACTTGTAAAGTCCAGGGGAAAGATCTTAAGAACCTGAATTGAGTAGAAAAGTCCAACAAATAAAGAGACTTTCCCTGAAGAAAGTCAGTCTCAGCTAACACAAACTTATAAAGAAATACAAAACGTCAAATAGCAACCAAGTTAAAGGCTGTAGGCTGGCCTACAACTGGCCCTGATTAGATAGCAATGATTTCTAATTTGCGTATTAAAGGAGAAGACTAAACTCTTATGGCTTCTGTTTTTGTTAGACTGATAATGTTTGCTTGTAAATGTGTGCCCAGTAAGTTTAGAAAATAAACTATTTGAAAATGTTTTGTTCCCTCTAAGTGGTAAACATTCCACTTGAATCACATTGGAATACTTAGTTGTTTAGTAAATCCATTTAGATGTGGTTAATGCCAAGTGAAACCACAGTGAAACTCATTCAAGAATCACTTATTTACTGCAGTGTGAATGTAAGAGATATATTTGTTCTTTTGTTATTCTTTATCTGAAATGGGGAATGGTGGGTGGATATTAAAACATTACTATAGTGGTTGGGGTTGGAAATGGGGAATGACTGCAGATGGGCATAAGGAACTCTTTGGAGTGATGAAAATGTTCTGAAACTAGATTGTGGTGCTGGTTGCACAACTCTAAAATTTACTAAAAGTCATTGGATCGTACACTTAAAATGCGGGAACCTGGCTGGCGTGGCTCAGTGGTTGAGCATTGACCTATGAAGCAGGAGGTCATGGTTCGATTCCTGGTCAGAGCACATGCCCAGGTTTTGGGCTAGATCCCCAGGAGGGAGCATGCAGGAGGCAGCCAATCAATGATTCTCTTTAATCATCTCTCTCTCTCTCTCTCTTTCTCTCTCTCTCTCTCTCTCTCTCTCTCTCTCTCTCTCTCTCTCTTTCTCTCTCCCTCCCTCCCTCCCTCCCTCCCTCCCTTCCTCTCTGAAATCAATTTAAAATGGGTGAATTTTATGGTATGTAAAGTATACTTCATTAAAGCTGTCAGAAACACTATTGATGTACATGGATTAAGGATTCTAAATCTGCTAAATGTGGTAAATAACTGGCAGTCATTTATCAAATAACAGTTTATACAGAAATATACTAGGAACAGGTAAGTTCTATGCCAATGTTTCTAAGAATTTAATATGTTTAAGAATTATCAATGGGTAGCAAATATTGATTCAAATTCAGTAAGTCTTGGTCTGGGTCCATAATTCTACGATTTAAACAAACTTCCAGGAGATGCCATGAGCAGGCTGACAACCCACATTTGACTGTCAAGGTTCTAGGCATAGGGAATGTAGCAGGGAACAAAAAGGTAATGTTCCTGCTCCCATAGAGCTGACTTCCTAGAAAGAGAGGTGGGTAATAATCAAGCAAATAAGTAAAAGCTCATGTTAGTTTCTCCTATGGGCTCGCGAGCCACATGCAGCTCTTTGGCTCCTTGAGTGTGGCTCTTCCACAAAATACCATGACCTGGGTGAGTCTATTTTGAAGAAGTGGCGTTAGAAGAAGTTTAAGCTTAAAAAATTTGGCTCTCAAAAGAAATTTCAATTGTTGTACTGTTGATATTTGTCTCTGTTGACTAATGAGTTTGCCGACCACTGTCCTATATATTATATAACATTCAAAGCAACCCCATAATTCAATATTTAAAAAAAAATATTTTGATTCACTGCTTATACCAGGCATCCTCATAGGCAATGGAGACTCAATTGTGAACAAAACATGATTTATAATATCATGGAATTTAAAATCTATTGCTAGACTCACTTTACCCTCAAAGTAATCCTATGAGGTATGTAATTTAATTCTTTTTGTTTTACAGAAGCAGAAGGCCACACAGCTCCTATCAGTGCTGGGTCTCAAACCAAAGACATCATCTCAATACTATGCTAGACTATACTTTCAATTTCACTGCTACATTTAAGAAATGAGAAAGTTAGATTGCATTTATCATGACAGAATACTATGTTCTTTTGGGCTTTGGTGCCCTTAGCAATACTGTCTGTTTGTACTATCATTTAGCTTGGCTCTTTCCTCTTTCTGGGTTCCACATTATTAAAATACTCTTGTGCTTATATGGAAGATTGTTATTTAGGTCCACATTTCTTTCTCTTCTTTGCTACCAATTTCAGCAACCTTCTGAGGATCTATTTATACTCCCCTCTCCTGAGAATTTGAAGTTCATCTTCATTTATTGCCTGCAGATGTACTTCTCATGCCACTTCTTTTCTTTTTTTTTTTTTTTTCAGTTCACCAATGATGTAGTTAAACAACATAGAATCCAACACTGATCTATGAGGACAGCTCCTTAGATTTTGGCTCATTTTATGTCAATAACCCATTCCTTCAACATGTCTTAGCTTCAAGTGTTCATACTGGAACAAGGACAAACAACTATAGTTTGTAAAAGAATATAAATAGGAGAAATTTTTGAAGATCAACAATTTAATTGCATGAATATAAACAATGATGAAAATATAAAATGGGAAATTATATCCTAGTATATTTGAACAATTAAGAGTAACTAACATTTATTGAAAATGAACATGTCAATCAATTATATCTATTTTTAAAAATTACCTTTCAATATAATTACACTATCCATCACTTCCATTATTTTTCAGGCCAGAAACAGAGATATAATATCATATATTGTTATTATGTTTTGATTAATACTTATATATCTTGTTGTTACTTTAACTGACTTGTTAAGAAACTAACCTTGCTACCCTTCTAATTTGGAGTATGAAACTTGTCAGTACTCTCCCAAAGAAGATTGATTTGGAGAATATGAACAAGAGTATTTCCCCCCAAGGAAAAACTGACTCTCTAAGAACTGATAATTTGATCTGGCTTATTGCAGAGAGAGCTGTTACCAGTTACCTTGAAATAAGTTTTATGAAACAAATTCCAGTTTTTATAAAGCTGAAGGAGAATAGAGAATTCAATAAAAATTCAAGTATGTAAACTGCCTATAGTATGGTTTCAAGATGATTATATTAAGTACACAAATCTGGTTCTAATGGCATGCTTAGAAGATGGGCAGGGTGCTCAATGTGTAAGTAATTATGAACTTGGCACAGTAGCTCTGTTTATTTTAAGCTCTCTTCTGCTGCTTTGGTTGAGAATGTTTACTTAACCAGACTCTATTAAACATGCTAAAAACATTATTGCAGATTTTGTCTCTGTGAACACTTTCCATTGACAAGCTACAGAAGCTATAAATCACCAGGCATGGTAGACGATGGCAGATGGGCTAAAGCAGACACCATGCGGACAGGCAGGTATCTCTTTATCTTGGACTAGAAAAATAAAATTCAGTTGAATTAAGTGTTTCTGAAAAGCAAAGGGCTGATAGTACTGGAGACTGAAGTCTTCTGCTTTCCAGACGCCAGGCTATGTAGGAACTGCTGGAGGGGCTCCTCTCTAGCATGCCTTGACCTGCTAGGACTGGATGATTAGCCTACTCTGGTGTCAGGAAAATCCCATGCTAGTGACTACTGCATGGAATTCAGCCTCTAAATCTATGCTTAATGCAGCTACTTTAAGAGCTTGATCGGTACATAAGACTGTACCTGTTCAAAATGCTACCTAAGCCTAGGAAAGAAGGAAACTCAGGTGTGTTCACAATGCAGAACAAGGAACTGAGAAATCACAGGAACTTTAGTCAATGATGACACATATGGAAACCCAGTTTTTAACCATCTTCTCTTATCCCCCTTTTTTTTCCTCTTTGCTATTGGGGGGAGAGGCTTCTTACTTCTATTTTATATAACTCCAATGGTATTTCCTGATAAAGATTGTTTGGCCACATACAAACATATATGAACTACATATTAAAAATAATTTTATCATTTCTATATAAAATTGTAAAGTATTAGGTTCTTAGGTTCTCACAAAATAAGTTCACAGTAGAGAGGCAATGATTTTATTCTAAACAAGGAAACTGAAGAATTGCTATACACTGTAATTATTTTTCACAGTAATCTTGAAAGTCAGTGTACTGGCAGGCAGAAAAAAAATACCACATCTGTTTATCTTTACAATTTACATAAATCTCAGCCTAAAAGAGATTTTAGGCCATGGCTATCACAGAAATTACCTGACAGGTTTTCTAAAGTTTATTGACAAAAACCACTCCAGCCACAAATCCATTTTATGTGGCCTGTGGTCTTGGAAGAAAAATATATTCATTTTATTTAGATCAAAACAGGAATCCTAAAATAGTCCTAACAAGGTTTATAGAAGAATGGAATTAAAAAAATAAAATAAATTAACATGAGAGAATGGTTATATGCTATACCCTTTTCAAAAAGTAGCATGTGATATTTAATTAACAAAAACATATTTTTAATGAATACCAAAAAAATGAAATTCATTTTTTGAGATCCAAATAGAATATATTATCATTGTATAAAGCTGTTCACATACATAGGGCTTCTTGTGTACCATGAAATACTGTTTATAATAGTATTTATCACCTAAATAATAATCTTTTCATGACAATAACCACAGCACCACTTATTTATGAGAAAAATGTCTATATTCATATTAATCACTTGAACTTACAGAAATCCATTTAGAAAACTGGTAAGTTGTTATAATACCAAGAGTAATGCCAATAATTTAGGAACCATTAAATTCCAGTACATGACAATGGAACTAAGGACTAGGGCTTCAAGTCAGACAAACCTCTTCTAACCCTATTGTCTTCATCTATAAAATGGGGATAATAATTTCATTAGTACAAAGTTTTCAAAAAGATTATCATTAACAAATATACTGTATTGTATATTTGAAAGTTGCTAAGAGAGAACTTAAAAGTTCTCACCACACACACAAAAAATTGTAACTATGCGGTGATGGATGTGTTAACTAACCTTATATGTGCTAATTGTTTTGCAATATAGACATATGTCAAAACACTATGTTGCACATCTCAAACTTACACAATTTTATAAGTCAATTATATCTCAATAATGCTGAGCAAAAAAGTTTTCAAGAAGACTTAAATGAGATAACTTAGGTCATGACATAAGCCCAGGGCCTAAATGTAGTCAACTAATTTGAGTTTCCTTTATTTTAGAAAGTGGGAGTACTCTTTCTAAGTATATATTTGTATTTGTAGCTGTCAGAGTGCTTGGAAGAGCATCTTACACTAATACATGTTCAATAAAATCTATAGGAAAAAAAAGAAGGAAGAGCGGGAATGACCTTGTTCCAATCCTAAACCACCTCCTGATCTAGTATGAGAGACAAAATTTACATAAGTAAACATTTAAGTTTGAAATTTCCATATACAATAAATACTACCCTAAAGGCACATACCAGCTGCTAAATTATTAAGGTCAGGAAAGGAGTCTTGTTGTTCAAAAGATATTTTAATATAAGAATTCTATACCTCTTCATAGTGTCCATAAAAAAAAAAAAAGAAAGAAAGAATATAGACAGAAAGGCTCACTGGGAGACCCTTACAATAATCTTGGTGTATAGGGTATGGACCTGGCTGAGACTGTGGAAATGCAGAATTTCAGGAATTTAAAAGCACCGAGTGGGTATCAGCAGAACTTCGGACCAGTCTGGAATGGTGAGTGAATGGGAATGGCCAGCGGAAGCCCAGAGCCTCTGCCTGGCAATGAGGCTGCAGGGGAAGCAGAACAGATAGGCTAACGGGAGACTATCAGTCCCCCCCGCCTTTTCCCCCCCATGTTTAGATTTAGGTGACAGCAGGACATCTAAGTAAAGATGTTCCATAAACAGAAAGAAATCTGTGGTTGGGAAGAATATAAAAGGTCAGGGCAGAAGAGGAAGATCTGGAAACTGTCTACATAGAGGTGCGTGGTAAGTAATATTGGGTCTCAAGCATCCTGTGGTTTGAGTCGCAAACCACAGCTTATTAAAAAAATAAAAACACCACTTCTTATTTTAATTACATTTATTTGTTAAGTATTTCTGGATTCTCTCTGGAGGTTAACATATCACCACATTTTACATTCTTATCCATTTACAGTTAGAGGACAACTTGAGAGATTTCTGGTCCAATTTCTTCCTTTTATAAACAGACAGACGACCAGAGGTGTGAGGTGACATGTGAAAGGTTATTGAGCATATACGTTTCCATTTGCTCACTCATTCAATAAGTACAAATATGCAGATACAGATGAGTACAAAAATGGGATGATTTAAAATTCTATATTGACATGCATTTCTATTTATAACTGCTCAGTCCTTTTGTAACTTTAGTCACTAGAGGCCTGGTGCACGAAATTTGTGCATGGGGGAGGGGGTTCTCTCAGCCCAGCCTGCACCCTCTCCAATCTGGGACCCCTTTGGGGATGTCAGACTGCCCGTTCAGGCTCGACCCCTTTGGGGGATGTCTGACTGCCTGTTTAGGCCTGATCTCATAATCCTGGACCCACTGGTTCCCAATCGCTCACCTGCCTGCCTGCCTGGTCGCCCCTAACTGCCCCCCCTCAACCCCCGCTGGCCTGATTGCCCCTCACTGACTGCCTCTGTGTGCCGGCCTGATCACCACTAACTGCCCCTCCCCTGCTGGCCTGGTCACCCCCAACTGTCCCCCTGCTGGCCTGGTTGCCCCCATGAAGTCTGCTGTTCAGTCGTTTGGTTGTCCCTCACTAACCCCCCTGTCAGCCTGGTCACAGGCAGCCATCTTGTGAGGGTGTGAGGGTTAATTTGCACATTACCTCTTTTTAAAAAATATATATTTAATTGATTTTTTACAGAGAGGAAGGGAGAGGGATAGAGAGTTAGAAACATCAATGAGAGAGAAACATCAATCAGCTGCCTCCTGCACACCCCCTACTGGGGATGTGCCCACAACCAAGGTACATGCCCTTGACCGGAATCGAACCTGGGACCTTTCAGTCCACAGGCCGACGCTCTATCCACTGAGCCAAACCGGTTTCAGTGCATATTACCTCTTTATTATATAGGATACTTGTACTGAGTTAAAGTATATACATACTTTAAGTGATTGATCCAAAGCCATATACAATACCATAATTGGGAAACCAAAAGTTTTCTACAAACATTAATATGTATTTTAAAAACCAATAGGCGGGTGGTATCAAAACATATTCACATTTAGAAACACTTCATTTTTTTAAATATTTTTTTTATTGATTTCAGAGAGGAAGGGAGAGGAACAGAGAGTAGAAACGTCAATGAAGAGAGAGAGGATCACTGATCGGCTGCTTCCTGCAAACCCACACGGGGGATCAAGCCCCCAACCTAGGCATATGCCCTGACCAGGAATTGAACTGTGATCTCCTGGTTCATAGGTCGATGTTCAACCACTGAGCAATGTTGGCTGTGCACACTTCGTCTTTTTAGAAGCACCGAGTCAGAATAACCTATAGGTAATATAGGATGTTTTCCAAACTTCAATTTGAGAACATATGAGATTACTTTTTTTGTTAGTCCCAGCCATGTTATATATTTAACTTGAAATGTATAATGTGGACACTTGAAACTAGAGAAAAAGAGGTGTCTTTTCCAAGTCACCTTTATACACTTGGGTAAAAACAAAGGAAAAATGTAAATAAATTGAGCAGAAACCCAGCATGATTATAATATAGGTGGTTGGCTTTCAATTGTTTACTTGGTAAATCACTCCATCACTGTCTTGGTACTTACCCTAACTGCACAATTTACGCAAATGACAGTAGTCAGATTTTTTTAAAAGGAAAATTCAATAAACTACAAGTTTTACCTTTGGTGATAGAACCTCAAATGGTTATAAAGCCTATGACTGGATATGTCCAATAACAAAACTGATCAGCTTTGAAACAAGTGTAATTTATCTTTATCTCTTTGGAAAAGTATCATATATAATAACTAGAGGCCCAATACACGAAATTCATGCAAGAGTAGGACTTCCTTCCCCCAGCTGCCGGCACCAGCTTCCCTCCGGCACCTGGGACCTGGGCTTCCCTCGCAGCCCTGGCTTCGTCTGGAAGGTTGTCCAGAAGGACATCCAAAGGATGTCTGGTCTAATTAGCATATTATGCTTTTATTATTATAGATGTTTACCTACAACTTATACATATTATTCCATATTCTACCCTGAGGGATCCTGAAAAGCAATCATCATAGCTCCTTTGGCCTATTAATCCCTTCAATATTTGAAGAAAGCTAGCAGGTTCTCTTTGGGGTTTTTGGACCCTGGTCACTCCTCCTATGAATTGTCCTAAGTGCCTTGCTCTATTAGTTTTTCTCCACAGAATTCACTCCTCTTCACTTCAAACTTTCTGCAATGTGTACAGTGGGTCGTGCCAGCACAGCCAAGGGGTCAGCGAGCCTGAGCGGGGGTGACGAAGGATGGAGAAATGATAGACAAAGAGAAAAAGCTGGGTCTAGGTGGATCTTCTGTGCCTTGCTGAGGCCACAGAACAGATCCAGACTGCAAAGCTGGTGCTTTATTTATAATCAAGGACAAACAAGGTAATGTACAATGTTGTTGTAAGTTTCACTTGTTTTGGCAGCACTTGCTGCCCCTCCCACAGCCCACTAGCTACCCAGGAAAGATCTAGGGAGCAGTCACAAGATCAAGCTTAATTATGCTTAGAGGACTGTGCCCTCCAAGCTGCAACTTGTTTGCAACTTTGCCAGCAGGTCAGTCCAAGGCTTAACCCTATAACCGCTTCCTACAGTACAGCATAGAAGAATAGTTAGAATCAACTCAGGAGTTGGACAGATCTCTTTTTGAATCTCTAACAGTCTGTTTGATCTTACACAACTTGTTTAAGTTCCCTGAACCTCAGTTTTCTTATCTGTCAAATCCTACATAATAAAATGGTAATATGTAAATTACCATCACTCCGCTACACCCACGATTGGGCCAGCAGGAGGCGCAGGAGGCGGGACTCAGGGTGGCCGGGGTAGCTGATTGGGTCAGCGTCTGTGTCATGGCTGCACCGGAGGCTTTCGGAAGGCCTGGTGCACCGGCGGACAGCCGGCCAGCTCCCCCGTGATCAAAAGCCAAAGCGGGGGAGCTGGCCGGCTGTCTGCTCTGGCACAAGGCCTTTCGAAAGCCTCCGCCGCGCCGGAGGCTTTCAGAAGGCCTGGTGCACCGGCGGACAGCCGGCCAGCTCCCCCGCGATCAAAAGCCAAAGCGGGGGAGCTGGCTGGCTGTCTGCTCCGGCACAAGGCCTTTCGAAAGCCTCCGCCGCGGCGGAGGCTTTTGGAAGGCCTGGTGCACCGGCGAACAGCCAGCCCGCTGGTGCACCAGTTGCATGATTAAATCATGCACTGGGCCTCTAGTTTTAAATAAGAAGAATGACCTCAGAGTCCTGCTAATGATACAATAAGATTGTATATGGTCCAGTGCCTGTTCTAGCTCTCATCTAACCCACACCTCTTAAAGGAGTCAGATCTGTCTGTGCAGGTAAAAAGAGATCTATCACCTCTTAGACTCAGATACCATGTATTATCTAGAAACCAAGGAGAATTCGAAAAGTTTACTTAAATATTTGCATGTTTCCCATGTGTGCACACATACACACATCCTCTATAAAGAGCTCTTGAGTACAACTTCACAAAATGTATTCCCATTGAATATACTTGACCATATAAATGGGCAAAAAAGCAAAAGGAAAAAGAAATACATTTTGGCAAAAGGTACTATAGACAAATGAAAACAAACTGACGACAGTCATGTTGCACTCTTAAATTTTTTTATGTTACCATCTAACTTTCAGCAGTACTATTTTGGTACTTTTCTTCCTATTCGAATTTACATTTATTTTTAAGGTTTTACAAATGCCATATCTGTCACTGTGCATCTCATTACCAGGTTAACATATTTGTCAAGTAAAAAAGTGTAGGAATAATCAAGCCAAACCTCTTATAATATTGTCAAACAGTGTGAGCTGCTTCTCTTCTGAAAGGACTTGCTTCTGTAAGACAATATTTGTTCTTGAGTAAACTTCATATTACTTATACTAGAGGCCCAGTGCATGATTAAATCATGCACGTGTAGGGTCCCCTACACGCTTTCGCTTTTCGCGGTGGAGCTGGGTGCCTGTCCACTGGTGCACCAGGCCTTTCAGAAGCCTCCGGCTTGGCGGAGGCTTCTGAAAGGCCTGGTGCCGGAGCAGACAGGCACCCAGCTCCCCCACTTTTGATGGTCCGCGGCCGCTGAGGGGGGCTACCCTGCTGTTGAGAGGCGCAGCTGGGTGTCCGCGGCAGGCCCCCTCAGCGGCCTCTCAACAGCAGGGTAGCCCCCCTCAGTGGCAGTGGATCCGTGCCTCTCAATGGCCGGATAGGCCACCCCGAGTCCTGCCCCCCAGCCTCCCGCCACCCAATCGTGGACGTAGCGGAGTGATGGTAATTTACATGTTACTCTATTATTAGATAGGATGATTACCCTCACTCCACTTCTTCCAGCTTCCTTAGTTCTTCTATTCCCAGATATGGTCATTTCAGCCTATTGCTTTGAAAGATGGCAATTATTGCATTTACACACACACACACACACACACACACACACACACACACACAGTAGATGTGCAGTAGAGAAGTACTGCTGAAACTGTGCCCAAATTTCACTGTGTCCCATGAGTCTTAGTAATCCAGCCTGTTAAGCATCTGCTAGGAAGAAGGTGCCACATTTTTCCGCATAGGGCAAATAAGAAATCATTCCTTCAGCTATGCTCATATTTCTAGTAACATCTGCACAACGTCTTCATGTCAGAGACCAGAACTAAATATTCTTCTCTTAATGTGGAATGCTCAGCCCAGTTTTTCTTTCAATATCCTCAATACTCATTCTCCATTAAGTATGTTCCAATCACCTACCAGCATATTAGGTAATTTCTTTTTTGTGCTCCCATTTTCTACTTTATGTACTTCAATTAGAGTTGTTATAGAACCTAAAAGCTCTAACTGGTTTATTTAGCTGTCTTCCTCTTTAGACCATAAGCTTTCTGAGGAAGGGAAAAATGTCCTACTCATTCGAAAGGTCTGGAACATTACCTAGCTCAACATATTTTCCCCTCTCCAGTGAATCTCTTAAGTTCAATTATTAAGGCAAAATTCTGTAATGAAATGACTGCACTGGAATTTAGGAAGCCTGGGTTTCAGTCCTGGTTCTAACTCTCAGTTATTAACCAATGTCTTTGGGTAAGTTAACTTCTAGAAGCACCTAAAAGAAGGAGGTTGAGCTAAGTTATTTTAGTAATCTTCCTTGGATTGAAAATTCTGATGTTCAGTACCCAAGGATCTATAATATATATCATAATGTGGTAGAAGTAATGAAATATTTGTGAAAGTACATTAGTACACCATTCTAACCAAAAAGATAAAATGAAATTGGGTCATCAATACGGTTGAACATGAAGTTACCATGCAGATAAACACAAAATGAGCTCTGGTTAAAGTCTTCTCTCAAATTTTAAGTAGAGATTCAGACTATTTGGGTATGATTTACTATACTTCATGGCTATGATATGAGAGTCTATATCCTTCCAGAATTATCTAAATTGCTCTCAGAATATCTCTGTGAGGAGAGAATCTGGCTCAACATGTCAGTGGGTTATGTGTGGGTGTACCAAGTCTGAATCACTGGCACCAGAGCCTAATGCCAACAATAAAACCCCTAAACCTCAAACTATTAAGTGTTGAGCAAGATATTTAGCAACACTGGGAGTTCTGAAAGTACATCTTATTTTTGGCTTAGGATACTTAGGGGAAAGGACAGGTTTTTAGGTTTAAACTGAACATTTGGCATCATTATCTTTCACATGGAAGCCAGACTGTTAATGAGGAGGAAAAGCAAATCACTCACTTTTCAAGGATATGGTTATATGTCCAGATAACAGGCCCACCTTCTGTTTCTGCCAGTAGGTCCAAGTGTTTGTTGAACAGTATTACTGAACACCCAAATGAGGCCAACATTCCAGCATTAGGTCTTACCCTTAACCTCAGTGAAATGAAATAGCAGTGCAAACTTTTAAGAAGATTTTGCATATAGTGGTAAATCTTTATGTGGCTGCCATCAGTAATGTCTAGAAGAATACTTAAATTTGGTTAAGCCAAGCTGATAGGGAATAGAAAGAGACATACATACCAAAATACTATGCTTATGAAGGGTTACCTAAATAGTTATTTGAGTTTTAGCAGAGAGTTGCTTTAGTCTCAGATTCAGGCATCAATTTTATTACTTTACAACAATTGTGAGACTGAAAAATCATTTAGCCTAACCAAGAACACAGGACAGTGATTTGTAGATCAGATGATGGCTATTAATTTATCATGGAAGATAAATTGTGCCTCCTTTCCTGAAGGGCAGAGCACTCCTGAGACCAAATAACAAACCCAAACCCTGTGGAGTGAACCATAAAAAAGAAATTCAGCATGCCAAAAGGAGATTTACATCAAATTAACATATCTTGAGATGTTATTCTTTTTCCCTGCAGGGGTATTTCTGTCTAGACACCTAGGGATAGTCATTAAAATCAATGCACTTCACCCTGAACAGGACTGACAATACATGACTAATTTGCACCCTCTAACTGTTTTTTCTACAAGTGTTTTCCCTACAGTGCTCCCTGTAGGGAGTTACATCACATCCCCTATTATATCAGAATCTTGTTTCTCAGAGACGGACAGCTTCAGAAAGCATTTTACTGCCTTCTCCAATAGACTATCCATGTGATGGATGTTGGTTTTATCAAATCTCATTGCTCAGAGAATATTTTTAAATTTTATTTCCAAAATCTTAAGAGGTATTTGCACACAATGGAAAGTGAGAAAGAATGAAAGTGAAGAGAATAATAAACGTACACTCTTACTTGCCCTGTTTGTATCTCTTGAAAATGTTCCTGCATCCCTAGAATTCCTTCAAAATGTATAATGTTTAGTTTATATAAAGTTATGGATATTTTACTTATTTCATAACTGATTAAAAATAATTGAGTATGAGTCTCTTACTGTGTAAATGTCATTAAAACCAATGTAATAAGAAGTCACTTGTAAATTTTAAGTCAGAAAGAAACTAGAATTCAAATGTCTTTGTAAAAATTAATTTGAAGAATTTAGCTATAAAATTATATGACATTATTAATTTTTACTACAAACAATATACTATTTTAATTTGTAATTTGATCTTGAATGTACTAGAAGAGAGGTTGAAATAATGATACAAATAAGTGATCAGCTAAAATTTTGGCTGACTTAGTCAATGCACTTGGATTTCTTAAATATGTATTATGGACCTCCTATAGTTGATTCTTTTTCAAATTATGTTTATATTATTGGCAATCTGACCACAGTGTCAAGCATCAATCAGAAACCAATAAACTTTCAATGAACTTTTATTGAGCATCTAGTCAAAATCCTAGTGGGTCTTGGAAAGAGGAAATCAAAAATTATTTCTGTTTTCAAAAACTCAAAATATTTCAGAAAAATAGCTCTGATGTGACTAACAGATAGATAATGACACAGTGGTGTACATGCTTTAAGGCAGCACTGTCCAATAGAAATAAATGGCAAGCCAAGATGAGAAGCCACATACATAATTTTAAAGTTTCTAGCAGGCCACATTTAAAAAGTAAAAATTAAACAGATGAAATTAATTTTATTATGTTTTATTTAACCTAACATATCCAAGATATTATCATTTCACAAGTATATGGAATTATTGATGGTAAACTTTATATTGTTTGTACTAAATCTTTGAATGCGATGTGGATTTTCCATTGGCAGCACATCTTAATTTGGACTAGCCACATTTCAAATGTACAATAGCTACATATGGCAAGTGGCTCCATATTGGGCAACACAGAAAGGGGCAGACAAGTCATGATTGAAGATGGAGGGGAAAAGATGAATTCTCTCTCAACCATTAGAAAAACTGAACAAAAGAGCTGACACTTGAGTTTGGCCTGTAAAGATAAATAGGATTTTATTAGGTGAAGTGAGAATAGATTGTAGCCAGATTGTAAAACTCTACATTAAGTTTGAATTTTGTCTTTTAAGCTCTGGCTAGGTTTTTAAGGCAGGGAGTAACAGGACCAGAGTTTTGCTTTCAAAACACAAGTGTTGGAAGAATAAAAGACGCATTGGAAAATGATACAAGTAAAACCAAACATGGTTGTTGCTGAGTATGGGACATGGATTTAAATATCACCTACAGGCTTAGGTTCCCAAATTCAACACTTTAACCCAGATCTCTCTCCTAAACTCCAGACATGACAATTGCATACTTGACCTCTTCCCTCAGATACACAGTGGCAACTCGGACATACAATAACAAAAGCTCAGCTCCTAATCTTCCACTGGGACCTGCTCTACACACAGCGACCCCATCTGTTTCCTTCTAGTCTAGCTGCTTACACTGAAAAACTTAAAGTTAGTTATCTTTCCTTCCTCTTTCTCTTCATCTCCCATATCCAATCCCTCAGGAATTCCTGTTGACTATACTTTCAAAACCTGAGCACTTCCCTCGTATTCTGTGACCACCCTGGTCTGAGCCACCACCATCCTTGCTCTTACCTTTACCTCCTAGAGCCATGGTCTGCAAACTGCGGCTCGCGAGCCACATGCGGCGGCTCTTTGGCCCCTTGAGTGTGGCTCTTCCACAAAATACCACAGCCTGGGTGAGTCTATTTTGAAGAAGTGACGTTAGAAGAAGTTTAAGTTTAAAAAATTTGGCTCTCAAAAGAAATTTCAATTGTTGTACTGTTGATATTTGGCTCTGTTGACTAATGAGTTTGCCGACCACTGCCCTAGAGTATATTTTCAGCATAGAAGCAAGACTGGCACTTTTGAAATTGAGATCCCATTACCTCCTGAAACTCTCCAAAGGTTCCCCACTTTACCCAGAAGCAAAGTACCTATGTGGCAAATTAGACTGTTCCTGATTTATCATTTCCTCTCTGTAATAAAGGTATACATTCATCATTCATGCTCTTTGCCACATGAACTTTTCTAATGTCTCACAAAAGTAGCCAAAGTATACTTCCCTGTCGCATTGACTTTGGTCTTGGCAAATGACTGTCTTTGGCCAATGAAATAGGTAGAAGAGATGGTGTTTCAGTTTTGAATCAAGGCTTCAAGAGACATCCTATGTCTTCACTCACCCCTCTTGCACTATGCCTTCTGCTAGGAGAAGAGTATAATCCAGATAGCAACTGGGCCAGGATGAGAAGTCTAATGAGACAGACTTGATGACTTGCAACCCAGCCAATCCAAGCCAAGCTTAGCAGAGTCACTACTGACTTACTGACTTCTGAGTGAAAAATAGATGCTATTGTTGACGATATTGAGTTCAGGGAAAAATCTGCATACCTTTTTAAGTAGAAAGAGAAGAAGGAAGGAAGGAAGGAAGGAAGGAAGGAAGGAAGGAAGGAAGGAAGGAAGGAAGGAAGGAAGGAAGGAAGGAAGGAAGGAAGGAATTAGGAGGGAGGGAGAGGGAGAGGGAGGAAAGGAGAGAAAAAATGAAGCAAAGTATATTCTTCTGTAACTCCAAAATATCTATTTTTAAAATATCTCCCATTGCTCATAACCTGCTCAGTTTATGCTATTCTACTTTTCTTTTTTTTCCTAGCACTTACTACCCTTTAACATACTATATGTTTATTATTTATTGTCTTACCTAGAACAACTAAAATGAAAATCCATGGGGGCAAGGATGTATGTGTGTGTGGATTTTTTTTGTTTCACTGATATATTCTAAGCTCCTAGAAAGTGCTTAGCACAATGTCGGTGCTCATTAAATCTTTCTTGCATGAAAAAGAGAGAAATGATCAAAGGGTGAACTAGAAAAGTAGTGATGGTAATAGAGAGGAGGTCACTGAGTCAATGCCAGCTAACAGCATAACACATGCTTTTTAAGCATTTACTATGTACTCAATATAATTCTAAGTGCTTCAGACATAATACTTATTTAATCTACCAAAATTTGAGATAGGTCTTATTACCTTAACTTTAGAATCCTGAAGCACAGAGAGACTAAGCAGCTTTCTCAAGGTCACCCAGCCAGTAAGTGCTGGGGACAGAATGAGAAACTCAGATTCTCATTCCATGACTGAGAATTCTACAGTCCACGATTCTGCCTTTTGAAGCAAAAGAAGAGGCAGTGTGAAGCAATGCAAAGACAAACTGTCAGGATCAGACACACTTGGGGGTGAGTCTTGTGTCTGACACATATTAGCTTTATCATTTTGAGACAGTAACTTAATTAATCAGTCACCAAGTTTCTTGATTTAAAAGATACAAATGGCATTTACTACATAAAAATGTGAGGCTTAAGTGAGATATAGAAGATAAAGTATCTGGAAAATCATACTCAATCACTTTTAGTTTTATATTTCTTAAGTGAGTGACTGAATTTTGTTATTGCCTGTTTTCTGTTGTTGTTGTTGTTTTTTAGGTTGACCTACCAGATGATGATGCCAACTAAGTGAAGGAACAGTTGTTAATCATGGTCAGTTCCCACTTCAGGAATCATCCACTGTTGGTCTTTATCATTTTTTTTAAATATATTTTATTGATTTTTTACAGAGAGGAAGGGAGAGGGATAGAGAGTTAGAAACATCGATGAGAGAGAAACATTGATCAGCTGCCTCTTGCACACCCCCTACTGGGGATGTGCCCGCAACCAAGGTACATGCCCTTGACCGGAATCGAACCTGGGACCCTTGAGTCCACAGGCCAACGCTCTATCCACTGAGCCAAACCGGTTTTGGCTGGTCTTTATCATTAACAGACACTTTATCCCTCCCATTGTTTGACCCAGTATTCTATGTACATCTTCCCTTCATGTGTGTGCAAATTTACATCTGAGGAGGGTCTACACTGGAACCAAAATGTCCAGGTGCAGCATAAAGTGAATTGGAATGCTCCTAGTCTGTTCTTGAAATGAGGATGATCTGAGGACCTCCAGAGGCCTATATGAGTGGGGAATAAAAACAAAATAGTATTTCTTCCCTGATGTGAGTTGTAAATACAGAAGAGTGGGAGGAGTGGATATGTCTAAATGGTACATGAATATATAACCTTTAGTACTGCTATGATTTTATGAAATGCTTTTATTTAATGGTAGTGCTGCTCAGTGTGACAATAAAACTGTCAATGATAATTACTATTCTACTTATTATGTCATCTCCTTGGCGATGCTTTTGGTCTATTATTTGCATATATGACACAAAGTAACTATATATTTCAATCTAGTGTGTGGGTAGAGTTTTTTGCTGCCTTTATAGGCCTCTTATTAATAAAGCAAAAGAAAACAAAAATGTTTATGTTTTTAATGTATCAGAAGAGCAGGACCTCAAATCAAGAGTTTCACTTTAGATTCTGGGGCGTAAAGATGACAGAACAGGTAAGCAGTAGTGTTTGGATACTGGTATCCAAACAAAATCTACTCAAGTGGATATGTACTTTACCTGTGACACAGTATAAATGAGTCCTATTTCTCTATCTCTGCATCAAATTGTATAACCAGATGTACCTTAGCTTGGACTCAACATGTTTTCAACTTATGGATGACTTCCTGTTTTAGGGGAAAATGTTTTGAATTTAGGCCATGTTGTAATACTTATTAAATTTTTAGTTTGTACAAAGCACTTTTCTTAGTTCTTTATATGCGTTAGTTCACATAAGTCTAGTAATAGTAGGTGTAGCTTTTTGCATATTTATCCTAGATGATTAGATATATATTTTTCTTTGGGTTGGACTTTCCTTCTTTCAATTTATTACAATGTGAATACACTTACAAAGTTTAAAAGGAACTAAATATCTGATTTTAAAATTCAGGCTTTAGGAGTGAATCCAACAATCAATAGTTGTTAAAATCCTTAAGATATGATAATGTATTAGATTAACTCGTTTTTTAATTAAAAGCACAAAATTAAACAACAGAGTGTGGCAAAAGTGTTCTATTGGAATTCAAGTAAAGTTGATATAGAATTAAAAATAACTTGAGTTCTTAGAGGAACCATATGGGATATTAGATATTGTTTAAAATATTTCAATTTTTAAAAAATGATCTTAAAGCTACTGCACTAGTTATATTGTCTGTATTATTTCTTGTTAGTACCCAAATTCCATGGTTTCTACAGCTAGTTATACTTTCTAAGCATCTGCTAAAGCTCAAATTCTGCTCCTGTAGAGGAGTTAAGGATTATTTGCTTTTATATGGTTCATTTATGTCTGTGGTATGTGATAAAGGTGGTGATTTCTTGACATAGCAATATAGATGTGTTTTCCCATTAAAAGCTCTATGGGGGGAGAGAATCCTTATAAATCACTGTGTGGTCTTGTAAATCATGCAGTGTTGTGAGGTATTTTCCTCCCAGGTTTGGATCAGAATAATAAGCACACATGAAATTGCCAAGAGCATCCAAAAAGAAAGCAAAACTACCCCAAAACAAACAAAATACAATCTAATATTATTTTAAGAAAAAATGCTGGAAAATTGACCCAAATAAAACATTTCCAAGGGTGTTGCCAAGAATATGGAAATGGGAATAAGGTATACATGCACTACTATTTTAAATCAAGAAATTACAGAAAGATATTAAAGCTATAGTAATGCCAGTAACAGTAGGATAAATCATATTTATTGAGCACTAACTCTGCTTGACACTCTGCTAATTGCTTTCCCTTGATTTACTTTGTTTAATCCCCACAATCACACCGAGCAGTTAGTATAACGTTACAGATGACAAAATTTATGGTTGCCTTCTGCATATGTACTTGAATATTCTGTGTATGTACCATAATAATTTTATGTCATTTAGGTAAAAATTATTTGACAACATATACTCTCTTTCCTCACTTTCTATGGATATACCTTTAATTAGGGCCAGGGAAAGTAAGTGTCTTCATATGTACATTTCTTAAATTTAAAAAATATACTTCTAGGATTTATATGAACTCTTTCCTATCTTGTTTCCTAAATAATGATGACCAACAATAGACATCAATTGAACACTGACTGTATACGAAGTCCAGATATAGGAAAGACATAGTGAGAGAAAGTGCTCTCCAAAACTACATGTATACACAAATACACACACACACACACACACACACACACACACACACACACACAATTTTTTTTAACCTTTGATAGTAGGTGTGCTATCTTCCAAAGAATACCCTGGTTCTAAAGGAGTTGAGCTTTAATGGATATTGAGTTTATTTACATTGAGGAAAGAGTTTTTATCGGTGGAAGATTCTGGCTCATTGTTAACTTTGAAAATACCTTAGGACTATAGAAACAGCTGTGTACTTATATAAGGACATTTATTCATTTCACACTTTCTCAACAATGACTGAAATGGGTGACCCCTTTAAACAATGAACTTATTTCATACATCTTTTGAACAGTGATTTGTGAGAGGTTCTAACTAGATCATCCTACTGGGAAATAAGACGTGAAAAGCTCATTATCAGGGAGGCTGCCGTGGAAGTCATCCTATGTCTATGGTGATCTTTTGTTGAGCAACAAGGAAGATCTGTCTTTTTAGATCACTATCCTGAGAGTATCAGGGAAAATGTGCTTCTCCTGAATTCCTAAATTCTTATACCTGGTATGTTTACCTTTTCTTTTGACTGACAGAAAATTTAGTCTAATTTTTTATTCACCACTAGCTATTTTAAAGGACTATATAGTATGTATTTCACCATGCTATTCTATTTTCCTATATTTTCTCTTTACCTAATTCCCAAATGTTTATTTTATACTTTATATGTGTATCTTTGTGCATACATATACATGTGAGTGTGTATGTATGTACCTTTGCTACACCAAGTTCTCTATAGAATGAATAGAATAAGACAGGGCAATAACATTTAGAAAAATAAAATCAACAAGCACTCTGACACAATGCTTATCACAATACATTAGACTTTACATAACATATATTCTACTATTTTCCATGGATAGAGATGTGTACCAAGTTTTCTTGCCTCTAAGTAAAAAATGAAATTAAAGACAATGTAAGCAATGAAACTTGCTCCTATCCTTCTCAATTAAGATCTATGAATAGACCATGAGCCATCAGGCCAAACAGATATGCATTCCTAGTCCATCTCAACTTGTGTGAACTTGCATGAACTGCCCAACCTCCAAGAGCTTTAACTTCCTCATCTCAAAAATGGAGAGAATATTTTTTATTTGCTGGATGTCCATAAGGATTAGATAAGGTTAAATAAATTTGACACACAGTACAGGCTCAGTCAACACTGGCTCTGTTCTCGTCTTCCGCACAGAAATCTCCACTCACTGGATCTTCACCAAACACACACTAGACATTCTGCAAATGTTTAGTAGATTAATTATGATGAATAATTTATAGGGATCTATTTTCCCTTACTGGAATTGGCTGCAGAAGTAGAAATTTATGATAACTTTACATCCAAAAAGGACAAATGCTTAATAAATTTGTTAAGTGATGGTGCCCAGTGCTTGTAAAAATGTATGTGGTGCACGCTTCTGCTTGCTGAGGAGTGGTCGCTTGCACATAATGCTGTGTGGGTATCCTATCTAATAAAGAGGTAATATGCTAATTGACCCTCACACCATCGCAAAGATGGCGGCGCCCACAGCCAATAAGGAGGGAATATGCTAATTACTGCCCCACCCTCAAAGATGGCAGCGCCCACAGCCAATAAGGAGGGAATATGCTAATTGACTGTCCCGCCCTCAAAGATGGCAGCACCCATAGCCAATAAGGAGGGAATATGCTAATTGACGGCCAAGCCCTCAAAGATGGTGGCGCCCACAGCCACAAGATGGCGGTGCCCAGTCCCCTCAGCCACGTCAGGGCAGCAGGCATGCAGCAAGACTAGGCCTGCCCCCAGGCAGGCCCGACTGCTCCGTGCACCTGCCTCCAGAGTCCCCCAGTCCCCTTAGCCTCCCAGCCAACCAGGGCCAGCCCGAGGCACAGGCAAGCCTCAGACAGGGGCTGCCCAGCCAATGCCCAAGGAGCAGGCAAGCCTCGGATGGCAGCTGCCCAGTCGCCCAGGGCTGCCTGAGGCTCAGGTAACCAGGGCTGGCTGAGGCTTGCGCTGCCGGCAGTGATAGCAGCAGAGGTGTGATGGGGCATCGCCTTCCCCTGATCACCAGGTCGCCTCCTGCTCCTGAGGGCTCCTGGATTGTGAGAGGGGACCTCCCCTCCAGTGCATGAATTTTCATGCAGCGGGCCTCTAGTATATTAATAAACCACGGATTGGCTGAAGATGTCTTTGGGCTTTTGTACATTTCCTTTGATTCAGAAATTTGACTTCTAGCAATTTTGTTGAAGAATAATTAAGGATACAGAAATGTACTTGCAAAGATGTTCATGCAATGCTATTATCATATAAAAATTGGTTAGAAATCTATATATTTAAGAGTAGATGTTTGGGTAAAGTGGAATCCCTTTAAATAATTGAATTTTAACTGGCCATTATAATGAGATGGCAAAGCATATTTCTTGACATGAAAAAAAAATGCACATAGCAAATTATTGTGATTTTTAAAAAGCTAGAATTTGAAACACCATATATAGAATTATCTTATTTTTTAAATTAATTTGTACTTCTCTAAAGGAAAAAATCTTGAGAGAGTATATTTTTTTTAAATGTGAAGTATGGCTATGGTTGTTGCTGCAAATGGCAGGTGACTTGTACTTTTTTTTAGTCTATCCGTATTTTCTAATTTTTCAGTAATGAAGCCCTGATACTTATGGAATAAGAGTCATCAACTGAAAGGCAAAGAATAACTGCTGAAAGTCCCTTCTGCTTTTTGCTTCACTGGTGCTATATGGGTAGTCTAAGGCAAAAGGCTTAGAAAAGAATTGAGAAGAGCAGGCTGCTTTTACAATGTGGTCCCCATTCTCATTCGATTTTTTAAATAGATGTAATTGACTGACCTTTAACAGCCTAAATGTACAACAGTTGAGGAGTTTTGTTGGGAGGGTGACTAGGCTTGTGAGATGTTATCAGCACCATTTAGATTTTATCTCTTTTCTAATACTGGAGGCATGCTGCTATTTGACAAGAGAAATCAATTTGCAGACAAGTCATTTAGTGGAAGTTTTGCACAATTTGCTGACTTTTTTGAGTGTCTGGTATTCTATAGGCACCTTAATATAAACTGTCCACTGTTATTATTTTTAGTTATTAGAGTAAACGGATATCTAGACATCCTGCATGTATGAAAATAAACTATAGAAGTACACTCTAAGTAGGAAGTAGTACATTTTCTCCACAAAAGGACTATTACATAGTTTGTTGGCCAACCTAAACAACATGCCATTAGATAGAAGTATAATACACAATCTTGAGTATCTAAGTTACTACCTCCGGAAGGCTTGGAATCAAGATGGGATGTTAGGTTTCTTTGACAAATGTCACCTGCCTAATGTTGTTTCTGGCTCTTTAATTCAATCTAATAGTCATTTTCTTGTCTTTAAAAAAATAAATAAATGAATACATCTGCACTAGGGTTAAAGTGGTCTGTAAAATACATTTTGTATGTTCTTGTTGAGAAGGCAAAATACACACAATAGGACCATCTAAGAGGTGTAAAATGGCTAGGGGGTCCTTTCCCAAAATGTAAAATGAAGCCTGTACTTGCAAAATGAAGTGGTTTGGAAACAGGTTCCACCCTCTCCCACTGACCTTTGGCTCCCATAAGTCTTCCTCTCTACCCACCTTCTCAAAATACTGACTCAGAAGCTTTTTACTCAACCTAAAAATAGCTCCCAGATGTCTTGCTTCCTCTCTGTGTAGTCTCTCTCTCCTTGACTGAGATTGTACTAGTATGATTAGGAAAGACAGCAGGAGTTTAACAACAGGACCATTTTTGGTTCAAAATAAGTTCATTGACTAGCAGGTCCTTTCTTTATCTTTTTACGAATACTTCAGAAATGTATAAAACTGTTTTCTGTAACTTTATTTATAAATAAGGTTTGGACGTTTTAGCACACTTATTTGGTTTATAGTTTAAGTTTACATGTCACTGTCTAATTTTAGGTAGAGCTATTTCATATATTAAACTAACGAGTGACTTAAAACTAACCATCAAGCCATTTGCTAAATGTCTTAATTGAATTCTCCACTTACATTTCTAGCAAATATCTCCTGTTTTCCCACATCCCATGATTAATAACTATCGCTGAATTCCCTGGAAATGTGGTGGGTAAGTGGTTTAACCCTGACCTTCCATTCTGACCTTCCATCAGACACCTTGGTGAACCAACATGTTTTGAATGGGGCAAAATGTTTCAAAGGAGAGTTTGTTAATAAGAAAATAGATATTTGTGGTAATTCTTGCCCTCTCCTCATGGGTCATTGTGGGCAAAGTTGTAATTTTGCTGTGGTTGTTATAAAATATCCCTTACCTATGACCAAACTTGCAATAAAACATCTCTAATAAGAAAGGCAGTGGGACCTAACTACATTTACAAGCAAGGCATTCGTCTTCAAGGAAGAATCTGGTTGGAGAACCTCCCTCCTCATTAGTCTCTTTTGTCAACATTTTCAAGCATGGAAACAGGGTTAGTAAGACCCAAAGTGCATGACTTTGGGATTGTAATGAAGCTGTAAAAAGCATGTTTTCATAAGAACAAGAAGTTAGAAAGTTGATCTTCATTGGTTTCCTGCCTACCATGCAGAATGTACCCCTGAGACCTGGTATGTGCATCAGCACATCAGCTGATGGGAGAGCAGCAGCGTTGTATTATAAAATGGGGTTCACTGTGCCTTTCTTTCCAATAAACAAAGTTTTACAAAAGCTTACAGGTTCAAATATGTTTTGTGCTATTATAAGTAGGTCAACCAAACATTATTTGGTCAACATTAAAACAGAAAGCTGGGTAGCAGTTGAAGTCACAAATAGTTTTCTGTGAACTTGGATGTCTTGAGAAAAGCTGAGATGTTTGCATAATCTTTTCTGTAGCAACAACATTCCACATGCATATTTCTCTTTAAAAAGAACCTCCATGCTCAGTGGTATTCTGGGTCAAGGCCTGAATAAAAAGCATCTCAAGTCAAAAGTCCTGTTCTAAAAGTTGAGATGGAGAGAAGGTCATAAGTTTTTTTTACTTCTCTTTTAAATCATTTATGGATGACTAAAAAATCACATTGATTCAAAGTACAAATTTACTGAAATCTCTGAACTTGAACTTTTAGCTATCTAACCCAATTTCTCCCCCCAAATCTTCCCAAGTGTTGGAGGTTTCTACAAACAAGATAAATCACTCTACACAAAACTGAGCAGAGGAGAAGGTGAAATGCACAATGAACATGCTTGCATAATTTTTCTCAAGGCTTTGAAATTAGAATGTTAAATGTACCCTACCACTTTTGTGGCATGTTTCCAAAATACAAGTCTCAAAGTGTGTATGATATAGCACTTATTAAAAAAAAGAAATATAAAACCTAGAGACCCAAATCTAAAAAATAAAATGCAAATCTCAAAATTATTCTTATTTTGAACATCTTACTTTCCCAGGAGTTTGATCCAAACAGCATTTAATAAAGCAATATTTTTATGATGAAATTACTTTGCTTTCTGCCTTGTGCCAATGGGAGGTATACTCTAAATTGTAATGTTTCCTCAATACAGTAGAGTTGTATCATATGTGCCCTTTTAATTTTATGAATCCAACTATGTGATTAGTATAACTTCACTGGTATGATGAATAATAAAAAAATTCTATGCAGTATTTATCACACATATTTTTATTATAGACTGCATATTCATTAGATTATTATACACTAATACATACATTACGTATCACTGCATAGAGTTGCATACATAAGTCTGAAGTCCCTGAGTAAGATGCTCCCAATAATCTAATATAGAGATGGCAGAAGAAAGTGCTACATGCTTATATGTCCTACCCTTTTTGGAAATAATCATCATCATCATAATAGTGATTATGCTATAATCATCATAGCCAAAGAACTTATAACAAGGTGAGGGGTGAGGTAATCAACCTACTAACCAAGGTGCCATATTTTTAGGAGAACTAAACATCACTGGAATAAATGATAATATAATTCTCAGGTTAACTCAGATTTCTACATGAGACTTCTTTTGTGGTTGTTGAGATAAAAATTGATCCTAATCACTGAAATTAGTACCAGAAAACATAATTTAAAATGAATACATCTTTAATGATCACAGCCTTTGTTTTCTGAGAGGTAAACAGAAAATATAACTTCTGTTCTACCACTAAATCTGAAACCAGCCAGCTAAATTGTTTATATCTCATGGTTTTAGTCAACTAAAACTAGTAATATATAGGTAAAGTTCTTTACCAGAAGCAAGTATTCTGTTTCATTGTCTGAAGTTTAAATTGCTCACTATGCCTCCCAAGAAGTTTATTATTTAGGAAATCACACACACACACACACACACACACACACACACACACACCATACACAACACACACTTACAACACACACACACACACACACACACACACCCCAAAGGTGGGGGAACCGAAGTAAATTTTTTTAGAACACTGACTCTGTGGGTGAAAGTCAATTAGTAAGTAAATTTATTTTAGTTCCTTCTTTATTGAAAAAAGGTATTCTATACAGAAAATTATATTCATACTTAATGTGAAACCAAAAATAAAATAGAAGAACATCTGATTTCTGTTCTGTCCAATAATTACTTTCAAGTTTCTGCAACTGAGGGCCAAGTTGGGATTAGAACAGTTCTTGTCCATGTGCAGCTGAAATCCCAGTATGTATTGTTAAACAGGATTTGACTGGTGCTTCTGATATTAATTACAATAGTCATCTCACTAGCCTTTTAGACTTAATTGAGTATTTTGTGATCATACTGTAACATGAAGGAGATATACAAGAATAAACAATGAGTTTACTTATCTTTGAGATTCCAATGACTGCTGTTTTTCTAGCAGAAAAACTGCTAATGGAAAATACGACTTGTGAACTTGACTTGTGACATTAATAAACTTAAGCTCATCAAAGTTCTTAGGACTATCCCTGTCAAAAGAAAGTCTGAGTTCTTTGACCTAATTATAGATTGGAAATGCTTTTAATAAAAAGTAAAATTATCTTAGAGTATAAAATATCTTATAAACTGAAACAAAGAAAAATAATTTAAAAACATTTTGAATAAGACTTAGCAACTAGTAGGTAATCTCTATTCTGGTGAATGAAAATGACTAATTGTATCTAAGGAATGAGAAATTATTAAAAGAAAAATCCAAATGCATCAAAACATTATGTTATGTTTAGTGCAGCAATATATTAGTTTCTCTCATTAAATAAATATTGAAGGCATTGAACATGGGTCTAGGAGGTCTAATATCATGTTAGTTGCCATGTATGTATTATTTCATTTAATCTCCTGATGACCCTCTCAATAAATCCTATTACCCCTCCCCCTTTTACATATGACATATAACAAAATTAAGGCTCAAAAGGGTTAAGTAACCAGGAGAAAATCACATACTTAGCAAGTTCAAACCCAGGATAGTCAAACTTCGAAGCTATTGCTTATAGCTCTAAGACAATCTGAGCCCCGTTCAGCAAGTTCCTATGTTATGGAATGCTGAGTTTATTCCAAGAGCTCTGGATATATATACCTCTGCATCCCAGATTTTTCTTCTCTCTTGTGAAAATCTCCCATAGAATAATCTTTGCTTCCTTTGATATTCAAGGAGCAAACTTGTCCATGTGCCCAGACAACATGGGATACAGTATAAAACACTTTAATTAAATACAACTTTTCAATCAATAAAACAAAATGAGAAGTTGATTAGAATTCAACCCATGGTATCTGAGAACTGGGCATAAATAAGAAAACCCACTCTACCCCACTGCCAATATTTACAATAGTTTCAGATTTCATAGTTCAAAAATGACCACTTTTACATCAACCAATACAAGTCTTAGGCTACTTGTTTACATGGTCAAACCAGTTTGCATAAAATAAGTAATTTCTTGTATACAGTCTTATACCTTTTAAAACATGCTTGATTGCTTTTCCAGAATGTCATTGTAGTAGGGAAAAAATAGTGGGCTCCAAAGACACATCAAATAAAGAATACAGGGAACTGAATGAAAATGCAAATTAACTCTAAAACTAATCTTCAATTTTCTGCCCTTTGCTTTAGAAATAAATGAAAGGAGAACAAAGGACTGTTTAGTGACTAAGTGCCAAAAACTTCTGTCACAGAGTTTCATGAGCTCCACGTATTTTCAGCAGGTCTGACTTGCCCTGTGAAAACATGCAGAAAGCATCACCATCATTTCACCACTTTGTTTTGCACAATCATGTCTCCATGTTATGTTTCCATTCAAGGGACAAGGATACATATATTTAGTCTTCCATAGTATAAATCTAGTGAAACATTACAGGAATCCTCTAAGTAGAATTGTTCAATTCCAAAATATGGTGAAGTGTAAAGTGCTTATTTTTAATTATGTATCTATAAACATATCCTATATATTCTACAGCGTGCAAAAATTCCTTTATTTATTTATTTATTTATTTATTTATTTATTTATTTATTGGAGAGGATGAGGTTGAGGAGTGGGGATCAGGGTTGAGGTGGGATAAGAGGTAGGAAAGTTTGAGCAGGAGATATATGCACAGACCATGTCTTTGGATGTATAAAAAAGGGCTACTGGCTGCCTATTTGGATGATGTGAATAAAACTAAAGATGAAATAGGATTAATAGCTCATAAAATAGATTAAACTAGTGAATTATAACACAAACACTTCTGCATGAATGAGTGAGCACTTCTCTGCTGTTGGACAAATGAGCAACTGCAGATCTTAATGTAACTCTGCCACTGTTTTTATCTAGGGTCAGTTTAAATCCTTACTGGAAAATGAAAGGCTTTCTAAAAAAAAAAAAAGAAATATTTCTGCAACACACATGCAAAAGATACACAGAGAACACTATGTGCTAGTCAATTTGCTGCCTGATTAATGCACATGGGGGTATGGAGGAAAACGAACATTCAATTCAATTACAGGAGAATTTTATGTTGAAGCAAGCCAATTTCAGTTTTCTCTCATCTAGACGTAATTTTCAGTTAAATCCTAATAGACATGACTCTTCATAAGAAGGCATTGCCTGGATGGAGTTCAATGTTAATACTCCTTAATGAGATGAAGAAATTTATTTTTGGCCTTTTGTCAGATTTTTTTTTTTAAGTGATCATGAAGAAAACATGAAGATACTTTGCTAAGTCTCTATATTGCCTCTGGTTGCCTGAGTCTCCAAGGGTACTTCAACTTCAGAGGCAAATTTCAGTACCCCTAGGACACACAAAGCCACAGGAAAATATGGAACATCTTTTTGAAAGTTAATTTTACTTGAAAAATGTGTAAATAAAAACATTATTTTTCTATTAAAATAAATTGATAGCCCTAACCGGTTTGGCTCAGTGGATAGAGCATCGGCCTGTGGACTGAAGGGTCCCAGGTTTGATTCCGGTCAAGGGCATGTACCTTGGTTGTGGGCACATCCCCAGTAGGGGGTGTGCAGGAGGCAGCTGATTGATGTTTCTCTCTCATTGATGTTTCTAACTCTCTCTCCCTCTCCCTTCCTCTCTGTAAAAAATCAATAAAATATATTAAAAAAATAAATTGATAGTTTAATGTATTTCTCACTTTTATATCAATAAGTTTTGTGTTGGGCTACATCATTTCAGACTATACCTACCAACTCGTGTGTTTCATTCTCCCTCTTTATTAAGGAGCATTTCAATGGGAAAGTTTGAGAAACTTGCGTGATTAATTACACTAGGAGAAACCTAAATTAAATTTTAGTGGAAGACAATGTACTATTAAATACCTTAAGCAGCAGCCTATATGTCAGTATTCATAATAGACACTTAAACAAAGCAACTTGGTGTTTCTTCATCTCTGAATTATTGCTATTGATCAGCTCGGGATTGTCCATAGCATTTGAACTTCTCCATCTTAATCAGAGTTATAAGAAATTATAGTGTCAGAGTTGAATCTGCAGCATTTTTATCTTTTACCTAAAATGAGGATGCTGCTTACAATTACTAGTATCTTAAAATCAACACAATGTATTTCTAAAAATCACTACTCAACTCCACTATATTTCCAAGCCTGTCTTTCAAAATTCAATTACTTTTAACCTATATCCAAATGGGATACATGATGTGGCCAAATATACTATAAAGAGTCAATAAATTTTGGATGCTAATTCTATTTTGCTTTGTTGGTGTTTCTATTTTCATAAATAAATGAATAAATAAATACATAAATAAATGTACATTGGTGATATATGGGCTTTCTTTACACAAAGAAAGATACAAAATGTTTTCAATACCATTCTATATTCAGAACAAGCCAATTGATGTATTATTTATATTCATTTTTAATTGAAACACAGCAAACAAGTACAGGAAGTGACAGTTTAAGAAAGAAACCACTAATTAAGAACACTTATGTGTCAAAGTTTTATTCATTTAGTATATAATAACCATATACAACTCAGCTTTGGACTGCAAACCTTCAGGAGGACAGAGGGTACAAACTATGTCTAGTTGTATTTTCTTGGAGGTTAAATAAACTCTCACTATTTTATTGCTTAATTGAAAAATAAGTGCATGCTTTCAGATGGTGATGACAATGACAATGATGATGTGAAGAGAGAAGAAACAAAAGAGAAAAGACACAAAAGCAAAAGGCCAAAGCTGAAATGGATTCTAATAGGACTTCTCAATACTCTCTCTTAAGCCACACAGATTGGCTGTGGTAGCATTGCACATAGGCCTCCCCTGGAAGAGCCAGCCTGAACTAGATAAGTTGGTTCTGGCACACACAAAATATAGGGTCATAGAATGAAATATAGTATGAAGTCTTTAGCTAAGCCAGTAAATGGGAATTTAGAAAATGAGGGATTAAATGTGTCAGATCTTTATAGCCGAGATTGCTGGCACATGCGCCCATCTCACAGGTGCTCATCAGGCTTTCACAGCTGGGCTTGGGCAGATAAAAGAATAAAATGGGATTCTTTGGTGTGGAGGGTTATTTACTAGTAAAAGGCTTATTGACCACAAAACCAGACACACAAAATAATTTCCTGATGCTGTTCAACTATATATATATTCAACATAATCCCAATAAAAGGTTAAAACTGTTAAAGGAGCTTTTCTCTTTTTACAATCTGTAAACTAATAGGAAGCCTAAAAGAACAAGTTAACCAATCAGTTATCCCCACACACACAAAATAAAATCTAATAAAGAGGAAGGAAATTGTAAATTGAGTGCTAACTGATAAATGTTTAAATTAAGCTATATCTCCTTCTCAGTCTCTTATACTCTAAAGGAAAATATCTGTCCCTGTCATTGGCAGACTTCTAAGATGGCCCCCAATCTTCCCTGCCTCCTAAAATTCACATACCAATGTAATGTCTTCTCCTACAGCATGAGTTGAAGTGACTTACTTCTGATAAAAAGCAATAGCAAAATTGAGGGGATGTCACTTGTGTGGTCAGGTTGCAAAAGATTGTGACTTCTAGTTTCCAAGAAGACTTTATTGCCTTTTCAACATGCACGCTTTGATGAAGCAAGCTGCATGATGAAGAGGCCTATGTGGCAAGGGACTGTGGCCCTCAATTCAACCACTCACAAGGAACTGAATCCAAGTGAGCTTGGAGGAGAGTCTTTCCCCAATCAAACATTCAGATGAGACTGCAGCCTGGCCAACATCTTGACTACGCTCATGAGGAACCTTGAAGTAGAGGACTCATCAAAGATGTGCCCAGATTTCTGAACCACAAAAACTATCAAATAAGTGTGTGGTGTAATAAGCTACTACATTCTGAATGATTTATTATACAGAATAAAAAAAGTAATACAGTCCCCAAATGTCCTCTTGAGAGTTAGAATGTATTCCAATTAATCTAGGACCAACAATAGTTTTATTTTAAAACATATTTTTAAAACAACTTTCTACAACTAAATAGAAGGTGGCAACTTTATCACTGTGCCATTATTTTTTATTTTTAATAAAAACCAATGTCTACAGAGCAAATTTCTTAAGTCTATTTTGAATAAGCTAATAACTTATATAATAAAAGGCTAATATGCAAATTGTCCCCTCAACCGGGAGTTCAACCAGGGGGCCGGGCTGGCCCACCAACTGCCCGCAGCCCCTCCCCCTCAGCTGGCCCCACCTCTGATTGCCTCCCCACCTGATCAGGGGCAGGACCAGCCGGCCAACCTCCCACGTCCCCTGCCCCCGGCTGGCCCAGCCCAATTGGCCCTGATCGGGGAGGGCCAGCCGGACCCTACCCATGCCCGAATTTGTGCACCGGGCCTCTAGTTTAAAGATAATATCACACACACACACACTCACACACTTCAACTCCTATATATGACTGCTGAATTTTAGGAGACTCAAAAGTAACCTTTTTAAAAATAAAAGTTCTCTGGGATAAATTAAGGATTGCTGTAAAAGCTGCTTAAGGATTTTATCCAGTAACATTTGTAAACATAGAAAATATTCTAAAGGTTAAGACTTTAAAAGTTCAAATAAAATAAAACATATGAAATGCATTATAATTTTTTGGCAATGTAAAGATTGAGACAGTTAAAAATAAGTGTATTTTTTGACATCTATGGACAAGATTTGGAAAGACTCTGGGAATTAGCATTCACTTGGAGCCATACCTAGCATAACTGGGTACATGAGAGCCCATTTAGGGTGGTGGGTAAGAACATGATTTCTAAAGCCAGTCAGCCTTGGTTTTGTTCCTTCCTCTGTCACCTAACAACTATGAGACAGTGGACAATCTCTTTATGCCTCAGTTTCCTTATCTCTGAAATGGTGATAATAAGAATATCCACTCAGATATGACCCAGATGGAATGTAAATCATTTCAAATAGCTTCTGCTTATGGTAGAAGATGAAGAAGAAGAAAGAGGAGGAGGAGGAGGAGGAGGAGGAGGAGGAGAAGGAGGAGGAGGAGGAGGAGGAGGAGGAGGAGGAGGAGGAGGAGGAGGAGGAGGAAGAGGAAGAGGAAGAGGAGGAGGAGAGGAATGGGAGCAGGGAAGGGGAGGGGAAAATAAAAAGTTAATTGAACTACAAAAGTAATTGTATGCCTTTGACTTCCCTCTAGGCATCATGGTTTTTCCAAGTAAAAAATAAGAACTTGAATATGGTAAGAGATTTTTAAAGTCTTTTACAGTTGGGTGTTTTTTTTGGGGGGGTGTGTGTGTATGTCAACCCATGTCTTTAGCTTTCACTACACTTCTGTGAGTTGGACAATATTCGTTTGTTTTTTTTAATTTTATTGACTTGTTGTGGTGACATCCTATATAATAAAAGGCTAATATGCAAACTTTCCCCTCGGGAGTTCGACCGGGAGACTGGGAGTTTGATTGCTCGCTATGATGTGTGCTGACCACCAGGGGGTGGTGCGGAACATGACAGACAACCAGTAATGGCGGCAGGGTGCTGAGCGAGCGAGGGAAGGAGAAGGCAGGGAGGCAGGGAAACTGATTGGTCCTGATCACTGGCCAGGCCTAGGGAACCCACTCATGCATGAATTTCGTGCACCAGGCCTCTAGTTGGTTAATAAAATTATATAGGTTTTAGGTGTACAATTCTATAATACATCATCTGTACCTTGTATTGTATGTTTACAACCCCAAGTCAAGTCTCCTTCCATCACCCTGTATCCTCCCTTTACCCTTTTCTTAGACAATATTCTTTTTTTCCCTTTAATATTTATTGTTGAAAGTATTTCATAGATCCTCCTTTTCCCCCTATTAACCTCTTCTCGCATCCTACCCCACCACCCAGGCCCACACTACCTCATTGTCTGTGTCCATAGGTTATTCTTATATGCATACAAGTTCATTGGTTGATCTCTTCCCACCCACCCTCCCTTGCCTTCCCCCTGAGGTTCAACAGTCTGTTCATGCTTCTGTGACTCTGGGTCTATTTTTGATCATCAGTTTATTTGGTTCATTAGATTCCACATATGAGGGAGATCATGTGATACTTATCTTTCTCTGACTGGCTTATTTCGCTCAGTATAATACTCTCCAGGTCCATCCATGCTATTGCAAATGGTAAGAGTTCTTTTTTATTGCCCTGGAGTATTCCATTGTGTAAATTTACACAAAATCTTTTACAGTTAAAAAATCTTGATAATTTTTGTCTTCTATCACTCAAAATACTTAAAATAAGTAGAAAACATGTAGTAATTAATTTACTCATTCAGTCAATATTTACTTATCAAGTCCCTACTTTGTTGTAAGGAGTTTACTAAGATGTTACTAATACCAGGATAAAAGCCTGCTCCTGACTTCTAGGAACTGATCTAGAAAAGCAGCATAGGGCAACGATGAAAAACCCAAGCTCTGGAATCAGACTCTCCAGAACTTAGCCTTTTATGATTTTGGACCATTTCCTTAACTTGCAGTGCTCCAGTTTCCTCTCCTTTGAAATGGAAATGCTAACAGCTGCACTCTCACAAGTTTGTTGTGTGGATTAACTGAGTTAATATAGGTAAACCTCCTAGACAGAAGTTAGAATATAATATGTATCCAATCAGTACTAGTATTATCAGGAGGAAGGTCAGACAGGAAAACACAGTATGTGAGTATGATCATTGTGGGGTGTGGGGGTGGAGACAGGGCACTGGGAGCTAGAACAGTAAATCAAAGGGGATGCAAAACAGCATGGAGGGCTCAAGAAAAGTTTCCCAGCAGAGTCAATATTGGATTTCATATTAAATAATTAAGAGAAGTGGTTGAAGAAGGTACACCATGATTGAATATTTCAATGTGAAATATTTTAAAAGTATAACAGTATTTCATCAAAAGGTAAGTAACTACAGATTTACTCCTCTTCAATCCATGCTAACTAATGAGTCAAAGTTCGCTTTCTTTGCCCATTTACTAAATATCTCCGTTTCCAAGTAAATGCAATATAGCACCCATTGAGGTAACCAATACCAGTCATATGCATGGGGGAAATCCAGATAATTATATTATTATCCTAGGGAGAGTTGATCCTAAACATAAATGCCTATCCAACTGGTGAATTTCAAATGCAATTTTGGGCAAGGGTCCACTGTGATACTCTTACCATCACATCACTCACCTAACTCTTTGATATAGTTGGGAAGCTGCCAAGCAGACTATAATGTAACATGTATTGCTAGTAGGTGCATTACTAGGAATAAGTTTCAGGAAAGACTGCTATCTAGGAGAACTGTCTAACACATAGAAGTGCTAAACCCTCTGGGAGCTTTTCCACTGCCCCTCCAGACCCATTGCTGACTCTAGAAAGCATTCAAGAGGTTGGACAAGTGAATTTTTTTTTGTATGGAGGGAGAAGGTGGACAAAATGACTTCTAAATTTCCATTCAATCTTAAAGTTCAATTCAATTACTTAAATATCCATTTTAGTGAGTATAAAATTTGAGTCAGGAATATGAGAATTTCCTTTACAGTCTTGTTTATACCTACTGTCTTGGTGAAATTATTAATAAGAGTATCCTTTAAATCTCAAAAGTGCCCATTGCTACCAGAGAATATTAATTGCTTTTTAAAGTGACATGCCTCTAGGAGTCTGCCATCTGGCCCCACAGAGATCAACAAGCTGGATTCTCTGGCTGGAAAGAATAGTTTCTCTAGTTTTCCTATGAAAGTAAGGTTTTACTCATGGAAGGTTAGTATCATCTATTTCTCAGCTCTAACCTTCACCTGCTAGACCAGGTGTGTCCCATACATTCTGTGTGAGAGTGAGACAATAATTAAGAAAAGGAAATGGTTTTTAAAACCAAAGAAAACTGATTTCAGCATTTACTTGAGCACTGATTGTTAAAAATTATAATTGAGGAAACATCCAAATTCAGTTTCCTTACCCTGCAGCTCCGCCATTATGCTAATTTAGTATTTCATTTCCTCTTGCTGGATTTTAAGTACAATGTTGAAATGCTGATCCTTATCATGTATTAGTTAACATCATGGTTTAACTGAAGAGTTAGAACACATTTAGGCTGTTTCTAAATCTTAGCTATTGTAAATTGTGCTATTATGAACATAGGGGTGCATATATCCTTTCTGATGGGTGTTTCTGTGAGTGGATTAGAAAACTATGGTACATCTACACAATGGAATACTATGCTGCTATAAAAAAGAAGGAATTCTTACCATTTGCAGCAGCAAGGATAGAACTGGAGAGCATTATGCTAAGTGAAATAAGCCTGGCAGTGAAAGAAAAATACAACATGATCTCATTCATTTATGTATAATAAAGAACATTATAACCTGATGAATAAAAAGATAGATACAGAGGCAGAGAAGCATCGAAGAGACTGCCAAATTACAGTGGGAAGGCTGGGGAGTGTTGGCAGGGGGGAGGTAAGAGATCAACCAAAGGACTTGTATGCATGCATATAAGCTTAACTAATGTACATAAGACACTGGGGGGGGGGGGGGTGAGGGCATGTGCCAGGAGGTAGGGGAGGCCAGGGGAAGGTCAATGGGGAAAAAAGGAGACATATGTACTACTATTTGTAATATTTTAAACAATAATTTTTTTAAAAGAGTTAGAACACAGACTTGTCAGATATACAGATGACCAAAAATTATAATTAAAACCTAATTTTTTAGAAAGTGGCTTAAAGTTCTTAATGGGATGAAACAAATAGCCGACCCAAAGAAAAATACAATTTAATACAGATAACTTGAAAGTGGTACCTTTAGCTTAAAATGGAACAAAAAGAATAGATGAGGAAGAACAGGTATCATAAAAGTTGATCACATAAAGAAACCTGGGGATTTATTGGGATAGTGTGATCTAATGGTGTGATAAAGCTACCAAGAGTGGATAATGTCTAGGTTGAAATAAAAGAAGCAGAATGCCCAAACCAATGAACAAAACAGTCCTTTGTTAGGACCACATATGGATACTGTGCTCAGCTCCATAATTTAAGGTAAAATTGACCAAAGTCTATTAAGAACAGATCAAGAGGCAAAGCATGAATAATTGTGTAAAAAATGTTAGGGAGGTAAAATAACTATATCAACAACAACACTATAATAACTGCAACACTGATAAGGCAGTGCTATGGGCTGGAGGCACTTTAAACAGTCTGCTTTGACTCCTGCATGCATCCTAGGAGGTAATAGTATTAGCTCCCCCTTTTCAGATGAGGAACCTGATGCTCAGGAAAAGTAATTTGTCTAAGATTATTTTCATACTAAATATGAAAGGCATTTGTGTAGAAGAGAGAAATACTTGTTCTTTCAGAAGGAAATAAATGGAAGCCATAAGTTGGTACAAAAGAAAAATTTCTAGTATTCATAACTGCCTGAGAGTGGAATTGTCTGCCCGCTTAGTAGTGAGTTCTCCTGTGTTACACGTGATTAAGCTGAGGTGAATGGCCAGGAATAAAATTTATAGGGGGGGAAAAATTTCCTGTGCTGGTTAAAAGGTGAGGTTAGGTAACCTACAGGTTTTCTTCCAACATTAACGTTTGTGTTCTGATTCTGAGAAATGGGTACATTTGTTGCCTTGGTATTATATACTATTTAGGTCAAATAAAAATAAATCAAACAAAAAAAGTCATTCAAACCAGTTGTTATGCTGATCTGACAGGTCTCCTCAATCAAAATAGTTGTTCCATTTAATCTGTGTAGATATTCTTTAATCTATTTCTGTGATTGGTCACATTTCCTATGAATTTGCTATTTTTTAAAAGCAATTTTACAAGTGTCACATATACAGCATATTATAGCAAGAGTGATAGCAATGTGTTTATCCACAAGGTTATAAATACAGTTAATTCAAAATTTCTCAGTGGCCACACTGGACATATGCTGCTGAATGGGGTGAGCCTCTAACAAGCTACTTCTGAATATGTATTAATGTCATAACTAAAAGACAATTTCAGACCACGTTTGGCCATGAAAAATAAGAGTCCTTTACCATTTCTTGAGCCTGCATTCTCCCTGAAATGTAAACTTAAATATGAGATAAGGCCTGTTGTAAGTGAAAGGAAACCCTCCAACTGAGATCAAATTACAAGGTATTCATGAGAGAACCAGCACACATGAGCTATGTGTACACAACCAGTTTCCTCTGCCTCCCTTTAGTTCTTGTCAGTTGTTTAAAAGTCAAACTCAAGTGAAGAAAAAAAAAGGAAAGAAAAAAGAATAGTAACTATGGATTGTGTGCATGAAGCAATAATAGAGAAACTAGGAGAACCCACTGCAAATACTTGGGGGAATAGAATCATAAAACTCTAGGGTTTCCCTTATATAGACACAGAGACAGAACAGAACACAAATTGGGTTCATTCATTTAGTTTTCTTTCTGTTTTTATTTTAATAAACTTTGGTAGTATCTGTAACGTGTCAATAGCTAAACGATTCAAATCCTGACCAAGTCCAATCTTTTATTTTAAACTCTCACTGTCCCATGTATCTATATCTTCTTTATTGTGTTAACTTAAATTAGTGTGGCCATTTCATTACTAAATTGTACATCGTATGAAGGTAGGGATAACGTCTGTTTTTGTTCACCTTTATACCCAGTATTTCAGCATAATGCTCGTCACACATGGCACCAGTCAGTAAATATTCAATGAATGACAAAGTTAAGGAACGCATCCTTGAAGAACAAATTTTGATTAATCACAGGTTTTGTAAACCATGTGCACAAGCTCCAGGACAGACTTGATCATATACAAAGAATGTCTTTACAAAAAGTTTGAGGCAAAACCATTCTCACACTGTTGGAGACACAACCATTAACTGTGTCATCTCTGAAAACTAAAAAGGGCCACAACAGTCCACAGATCAACCCTAAATTGGTCAAAGTCTAGAATGTTTTTTCATCCCTAATTTATGCAATTTTATCACTGTGATCTATCAATTTATTTATTTATTTTTTTGAGACCCGGCCAGATTTCTGGCTTTTCAAATTGTATTTCATAGGCTCCTAGCTAACACACAACAGGTTTGTTATGAGTTACCACACAATGAGATTTGCTATCAGGCAATATGGATAACAGCACACCACATTGTAAACATACCTTTTCATGAGGCATTCAAAAGAATAACCTGATGCAGATTGTGCCACCTTGCTTGAGTGGCGACTTTGAGCAGAGAATATTTCACAATTGATCTGTGTACAAGTTGTGTGATGCTTATTACAGCTGTTACATTATAGAAAGGTCAAAACCATATCCATATTCACAAACTAGAATATGTCACAGATCTGTTGTAACATAATAAAAATGTAAGGATATTTTGTTTTACAGTAAATATTTCAATAAAATGATATAGTTCTGATTTCTTGTTCTGTTACAACTTGTAGGCCTTTCAGTGATAGACAACGAAAATTAATATACTTTTTGGAAGATAACTTATATATTAAGCTTTCTTACTCAAGGTATAAACCTGTAGCCTCCAGGGCCTGGAAGAAAAACATTTATGGAGGCTGTAATGTTATGTTAAGTACTTGCTATTAGCAAACATATTAATTTTTTCATTTGCACCATTGTAGGAGGGTAGTAAAATACATTAGGTTGTACTTAATGCATCCTCAGTGACCTGGGAAATTTATTTTTATATGCTCATGTAGGACTTTGTTTTTTAAAAGTACAATCTCTTCTTCAAATAACTATCATATCACCCATAAACTTTAGGATGTGTTCCAGGTTTTTATGCCAGCTAGGAAAAGCCTTCTCTCTCTTATTTCAGGAAATTTTTAACAGGTTCTTCAGATCTAAGAATTTTAAATATATTCCTTTTCAAATAACTCTCTGTAAGGAGGCAAGCACTACCCAGCAGAGCTGTTTCTCGGATTCTCATTGAGAAATTGTTCATTTTACACCAGAATTAGCTAATATGTCTTCTTCAAATCTAGAGCAACCCATTCATAATATAAGCATGCATGTCTATCAAATCCAAGGCAGTACACATTTTCACTAGGATTTGTTGTGTGTTTGTTTCTTTATTAAATAAACTCCTTACTTTGTTCAGATTTCCTTAGTTTTACCTTTTTTTTTTTTTTTGGTGTGGGGGTGGGGGTGGGGAGGAGGGTGTCCAGGATCCCTTCCAGATACACCATGACATTTACTCATCATGTCTCTTTAGGCTCTGCTTGCTTTTTTAATGACTTTGACCTTTTCTCCTTTTTTCTTTTTTTTTCTTTTGTGTGTGTGTGTGTTAATCCTCATCGGAGGATATTTTTCCCTTGATTTTTAGAGAGTAGAAGGGAGGAGGAGAGACAAAGAGAGAGAAACATTGATGTGAGAGAGACACATCGACTGAATGCATCCCTCAGGAGCCCAGAGCAGAGCAGGGCAGGGAACTGAGCCTGCAACCGAAGCATGTGCCCTTGACTGGAATGGAACCTGGGACCCTTCAGTCCTCGAGCTGATTCTCTATCCACTGAACCAAACCAGCAGGGCTGACCTTGACATTTTTAAAGTTGATTTTTAGGGAGAGAAAGAGAAAGTGAGAGGAAGAGAGAGAAAGCAAGACCAGTGTAAGAGCAAGACATCCATCGGCTGCCTCCTGCACATCCCCCAGCAGATACTGAGCCTGCAACCCAGGCACGTGCCCTGACCAGGAATCAAACTGGCAACTTTTCAGTGCACAGGACAATGCCCGACCGACTGAGTCACCCTGGCCAGGGCTATGACCTTGACATTTTTGAGGGGTGTTTGTCAGATATTTTGTAGAATATCCCTAGGTTGAGATTTTTTCTGACCTTTTTTGTCATGATTAGATTGGGATTTGAGGAGACCACAGAAAAAGGTGCCAGTTTGTGCTATTCTCATAACACCAATAAGCAGATATACTATCCACATGTGATCACTGTTGATACTGACTTTCATCACTTGGCTGAGGCAGTGTTTTTTGGGTTTCTGCACTGTAAAGCTACTCTCTTTCCCCCTTTAAATATTGTGCCCTTTAGACAGAAGATACCAGGTGCAGCCCATACTTAAGGAATGGGAAGTTGTGTTCCACCTCCTTGAGGGTGTGACATCTATATACATCATTTAAAATTCTTCTGCACAAGAGATTTGTTCACTGGGATTTAACAAGGAATCTTTTTTTAAAAAATATATTTCTTTATTGATTTCAGAGAGGAAGGGAGGAGAGAGAGATAGAAACATCAATGATGAGAGAGAATCATTGATCGGCTGCCTCCTGCACACCCCTACTGGGGATTAAGCCCGCAACCCAGGCATGTGCCCTTGGCCGGAATCAAACCTGGGACCCTTCAGTCCACAGGCTGACGCTCTATCCACTGAGCCAAGCCGGTTAGGGCTTAACAAGGAATCTTAAAGCAATCCTTATCTGATTACTAACAAGCCATATAGCCCTAAAAAAGTCCCTTAGCTTTGTTGTAAAGAAAATGTTTAAAAATTTTAAAAATAGTTGTAATTTGCTAAATATATGCTTTTCTGCCAGACTTTGTTATGATGTGCTTACTGAATCTCATCTCATATAATCACTATAACAACCTTATGAGGAAGGCATTATTATTCTCATTTCAAAGATGCAAAAATTTGAAGCTCATAGAGGGAAAGTAGCCTGCCCAATTCACACCTACCATCCATCACATGCTGAAAGCTAAACGACATGCGTATACATGCACACACACACAACCATCATATGCCATGGGATAACACTCCCCCATATATAACAAAGGCAGGCAGCACATGAAAGATCCGGTTTGTCCTTTTCAAAGAAGAGAGGATGACTAAATGGAGATTTCTAATTTTGCCCCATTCATTTTCCATTGTAAAGAATATAAACAGCTTCCCCGTCCCTACTACCACTAGAACTAGTCATCACCAGTTTGAGGTGTCCAATTCTCCATGGGTTGTGGTGATTATAGTGAATAAGACTCCATGATATAAAGTCATGAGAATGTAATACGAGCCTGTATTTTTAAGAGGACATGAATTTCCCAGTGAGCATATTTTATTTCTAGGCATAAATATGTGTTTGCTTAAATATCCACATGTTCCATGTTACAAGGCCATTATTCTTACTCAGCACACATGGAATTTCTATGTTTTTACAGAACCAGATTTCTACTCAAACATTTTATCTAAAACTTGCATGACTATAGGGCATGCATATTCTTAATATTACCTGGGAATCTCTCTGTGCTATACAAAATCACAAAATGCATCATTCCATACGGTATGATCTACTTGATAAATGATAAAGAGCACTTCACAGTTTATTATTAGAAAATGCATATGCTTACAAATGGAGAATTACCTAATTGAAAACACACGGTTGAACTCAGGTTGTTTAAAACAAACAAACAAACAAACAAAAGCCCACATAAAAATATATAGGTTAGCAAATATCAATTATGATATCTTAGTGTCTCTCTGAATAGAGAAGTCTCTTGGTATTTAACCAATTCTTCACTGAAATGGTTAATGCTTTTATTTTCGAAATAATCACACAGACTGCAATAATCACACAGACTGCAAAAAATCAAATCATTCCTGTATATATAAGTGCGTAAATAATACAAATAGAATCAAGCAGTATATATCTTGCCTGATGTGTATTCTTAAGTGGTTGGAAGGCTTGATGTAAGGCTTATTAATCTTAGACTTAAAAAAGTAGCCTGACTCAATTATCTATCACATTCTGTATTGGATTCTGTAAATGTGTGCGGTACACAAAGGAATGGAAGACAGAATGGAGCTCTTTACTTCTATTTCAAAAGATGGCAATGGGGTCAATGTTATCTTATGTAATACTGAGAATTCTCCTAAAGTCATAAAGTTAACAGTTCCATATGACACAAATACAGAAACATTTCCAGTCATAATTTTACATTTTTACAGTACTTATTACCTGAGTAAAGCACTCTTGTAATGTCCCCAGTTCTAAAATATCAGTGTTATCTTTAATGAAGACTTTTATTTTTATTTACCTAAATGCTATTATGATTTTCCTCTCAGAATTTCACCGATTACCTAATTCTCTACCTGATTTCCCCATCCTTTCATCTATTTACCTTAATTCCTAGTTCTTCCTACCACCCCAAGTACCTCTCATTCACCATTTAATAATGAGCTGCAGAGTCCAAAACCATTTCTCACCATAATTACTGTTTATGTTCACATCCTTTAAAAATGTGACAATAGCCCTGGCCAGCTTCCCAATGGTTAGAGTGTTGGTCCATGCACCAAAGGGTTGTGGGTTCAATTCCCAGTCAAAAGCATGTATCTGGGTTGCAAGTTCACTTCTAGTCTCCTGGCAGGGCGAGTGAGGGACGCAACCAGTCAATGTGTGTCTCTCACATAGATGTTTCTTTCTCTCTTTCTATCCCCCTCTCTTCCTTCCTCTCTTTCACTCTCTCTAAAAATCACTCTCTCTGTTAAAATCATATTTTAGAAAAAATATCCTCAGGTAAAGATTAACAAAACAAAAAAGTGACAGTAAATGTCCATCATCTTGGTTAGCCACATTTTCTATCCAATCCCATTGCTTCAGAATGAATTGCAGAACCTAGAATCTACCTACTTATTAATGAATCCCTCCAATCATCCATCTCTCCATCTACTCATTTATTTAATACTATATGGAGGATGGGGCAGGAGAGATGTAAGGAATTTGATGTAGTACAGAATTCACAAAGTTAAGGGAGAAGAATAAATCATGTTATCTAAATAGAACTGCCAGAATTTAGATATGTCTAAAAATGAACCATGGAGAAAATTGTGAGAGATGAGACTAGAGACTAGGAAGGGCCAGCTTAGGATATGGAATTTGTACTTTATTCTGAGGATATCTTGGGATCATTGATACATTTTAACTAGGAAAATGACATGATTAGGTTTTGACTTTTGGAAAAGCTTTGGTTGCCCAATGTAGTTTGCACTGGGATAGATATTAAGGTTTTGCAAAGTAATTTCATATATGTATTGTGCCAGATAATCATAACTTCCTTAATCTCTTTCTCATCTGCCTTCCTGCTCTCTTTGCTACATCAAATCCTGGAGCATTTAATTCTGTTCATTAAATTCATTCACCTTCTGTTTTATAACTTACCTTTCTGTAAGTCTTAAATAAAAAACTTTAAATGTATTTCTTCCTTTGAATAATAATTTAAAAAATCAGCTGAGGGTTGTGGACTACCCTAACCCAGTTTCACTCTGTAATTCACCATTTTCAGAGCTTTCAATATCAACTCATCCACAAAAGTAGAGAACTACAAATTGGTATGAAATGAATACATGACCACCACATGATAAGAGTGGATTTAGAACTAGTCATAAAGGAAGGTAGCTATTTGGGTGATAAAATGTGACTTATCAAAGTAAAACCCTGGCCCAAATATTTCCTCTAGATTTTCTTTACCTAAAATTCTGTAACGATTTCTGAAGAACCCTCTATATTTACCTTTCCCTGAGAACAGTTATTTGGAAAAGTGATGGGAATTGTAACATGGTCAAGTTCCCATCATCTCTATTTCATTCCTGCTTATTTTTATTTGGCCTCAGTGTAGATATACCCATTTTTCTTTAATAAAATTACTTTGATTATAAAAGAGGCACATGCTCATATTGTATAATAAATACAATAGGCATAAAAAATAAAATGCAAAATATATTTTTCAATTCCACCATTAAAAATGAACCCTGTGAATGGTATGGGTGTGTTTCCTGTACATGGTTTTATGCATGTATTTACAAATACATACCCACCCCTCCAATACCCACTATGCTCACACAAAGTCAGAGCTGTAATATACGTAGAGCTTTTCTAAAATGAGGACAAGGACAATATCTATGTACAGAGTTGCGAGGTTCAGATAAGGTAACACCTTTAAAGTGTCTGTCCAAGCCCTGGATGGTGTGGCTCAATCGCTTGGGTGTTGTCCAGTGCACTGAAAGGTTGCCAGTTCGATTCCTAGTCAGGGTACATAATGTCCGGGTTATGGGCTCGATCCCCAGTAGGGAGTGTGCAGGAGGCAGACAATCGATGTTGCTCTGTCATGGATGTTTTCTCCCTCTCCCTTCCTCTCTCTCTAAAAATCAATAAAAATATATTTAAAAAAATAAAAATAGTGTCTGTCCCAGACTTAGTACATATTAAATGCTCAAAAATATTAGCTATTATTTTTATTGCCATAATTGTTTAGGTATATAAATGTATTCACTCAACATCTTGTACACATTTCTCCTGTGAAAATATGATTTTAACAGCTACAGCTGTGGTCTCACTGAAGACATGGCCTTTTATCAGACAATCCTGGTCTGAAGTGTCTGCTGATTCTGCCATTTACCACTTATGGGAGCTTGTGTGTGGTTCCCTTGTTCAAAGCTGTGGATAATATTGTTTCTCAGAGGTTTTTTTTTAGAATTAGAGATCATGTGTGCAAGGTATCATAGTAAATACCAAATAGTATCTATTGTTTCCAATGTTCCTGCTATGATAGTTACAATGAATATGTATATTGCTTTTTCCTTCTTTTGAATTATTTCCTTGGGAATTATTCCCAGAAGTAACATTGCTGAGTCCAGGAGTATAAAAAATTAGTTATGTTTGTTGTATTTACTGTTACGTTGTTTTCCAGTAAGTTTCAACCAATGCATAATGTAATACGCAAAGCACCTCATATATTTAAATAATGTTCCTATACCTGATTCATTCAAGTCCAAATCATATGCTCATCAGTTAAGAAGAAGAGAATCTGGGATGGATTTTATTGCAGGAATTCCAAACTGTTGGGAATTGGACAGATGCTACTAACTCATTTTACATTTGGGAGACCACCAGTCAGCCGTGCTCAATAACAGCTTTCAGAAACATCTGGATTTAAACTTACAGCCTAAACATGACAGGTTAAGTAGTATACATATAGTTACAAAACAGCTTCATATCTTGATTCTCACAAATCTGAATTCACTGAGACTTTTACAAGTCTCAGTAAATGATTTTTAAATGATTGAAAAAATTGCCAACAATGTAAGCATGAAGACTCACATAAACTATATAGTAATCATTTTAGTATTATGGACTTCTGGTGGAGCTGGAGTTTAGGAAGTCTCAGCAGATTTTTACAAATACTATTTTGAAGGTATAAAAATCCTTACTAGTAACTATTTTACTCAAAGGAGTGCAAATATATATGCAGTTTTCAATTTGCATTTACTGAATCTTCATTTATGTGAAACAAATAGTAGTTAAGTTAGAAGAGTAGAGAAAGGTAGTAAATACATTGGTTTAAAAACCTGCACTCATGACATTCTCCCCATGTCATAAGCCTGACCAGAATGCTAGCTGGAATCATCTGAAGGCTCATTCACTCACTTGTCTAGAGCCTGGGCTAGAATGACTCAAAAAATGTGGACTCCCTAAAAAGAGCCCTTACCTAACCTATACGTGGCCTCTCCATGTGGCTTGATTTCCTCACAACACAGTAGCCTCAAGGTAGATGGACTTCTGACATGGCAGGTCAGAACTCCAAGCTCGAGTATGGTGATGAACAAGAAGGAAACTGAATTGCCTTTTAGGACCCAGACAGTTTCAAAGGGAAGGGAATTTTTTATGGGATTAAGGTATATAAGACATAAGATTATTTATGACATAGATAAATAGCTTATAGATAGATAAATAAATATACACATAATCCTTCCTATATAATAAAGAGGTAATATGCAAATTGACCATGACACTCTCACAAGATGGCTGCCTACGACCAGGCCGGCAGGGGTGATAGTGAGGGATGACCAAATGACTGAATAACCAGGCTGCATGGGGCGAACAGGCCGGCAGGGGGGTTAGTGAGGGATGACCAAATGACTGAACAAGCAGGCTGTGTGGGGCGACCAGGCCGGCAGGGGAGGTTAGTGAGGGACGACCAAATGACTGAGCAATCAGGCTGCATGGGGTGACCTGGCCGGCAAGGGGGGGCAGTTGAGGGTGACCAGGCCAGCAGGGGGAGGCAGTTAGGGGTGGCCAGGCTGGCAGAGGAGGCAGTAAGAGGCGACCAGGCCAGCGGGAGGGGGGGGGCACAGTTAGGGGCAACCAGGCCGGTGGGGGGTGCAGTTGGGGGTGACCAGGTTGGCAGTGGGGGCAGTTGGGGGCGATTAGGCTGGTGGGGGGGGCAGTGAGGGGCAACTAGGCCAGTAGGGAGGGCAGTTGGGGGCAACCAGGCCAGCAAGGGGGGGTGCAGTTAGAGGCAACCAGGCCAGCAGAGGGGGGCAGTTGGGGTCGACCAGGCCAGCGTGGGGGGGGGGAGCAGTAAGGGGTGACCAGGCTGGTGGGGAGGACAGTTAGGAGTGACCAAGCCGGTCAGGAGGGGGCAGTTGGGGGTGACCTGGCCGGCAGCAGGGGGCAGTTAGGGGCGATCAGGCAGGCAGGAAGGTGAGCGATTAGGAGCCAGTGGTCCAGGATTGTGAGAGGGATATCCGAGGGGTCCCGGATTGGAGAGGGTGCAGGCTGGGCTGAGGGGACCCACCCCCCTGTGCATGAATTTCGTGCACCAGGCCTCTAGTACTATAATAACCATCTTTAGAAAACACAACCAACAATTGCCCCCTAGTCCTATTTTATATGTATTTAACTTACACTCTTTCCACCTTGTTAAATTTAAAAATAGCATTTTCTGCCCTAGCCGGTTTGGCTCAGTGGATAGAGTGTCGGTCCCAGGTTCGATTCCAGTCAAGGGCACATGCCTGTGTTGTAGGCTTGATCCCCAGTGGGGGACGTGCAGGAGGCAGCCAATCAATGATTCTCTCTCATCATGGATGTTTCTATCTTTCTCTCCCTCTTCCTTCCTCTCTGGAATCAATAAAAATATATTTTAAAAAATAAAAATAAAAATTGCATTTTCTTTGCATAGGTTTAATACCCAAACATGGTGAGGAATGTTTTGGTTCTAAATTTAAAAACTATACATATTTTTTAAAAAATATACCTTTATTAAAAAAATCTGAAACACCCCCACTGAGTGGACAGGTAAAACTGCTGTGTCTTCCTGGTAGAAATCATCCAGGCCATTAATTTTTCAATAGTCCAGCAATCACAGAGGGACCAAGCAAAATTTATCTCATTTTCCATAGGAGATATTTTGTATTTGAACAAAAAAGAAATTCTCAAAATATTTGGTAAATTATTTTATATATAAGCAATTTTAAATATGCTTATAAAATATATTTGAACTTTTTAGCTACCTATAATATATTTTTGGCCATGACTTTCCAAATTAGATCCAGCAGAAGATGTTTCATACAGTAGAATAATATATAGGGATAGTTCATGCTCAGGATAATTAATTTCCATAGTGACCTTTTCCCCTGAAAATAGCACAAGTTTGATTTGTGAACTCAAAGCATGTAAGCTTCAGTCCCATGTGAAACATAATGGTCACAAAATTCCCCTTTCACTATGACAGAGAGGCTTCTTAGCTATTCTACGTAATCAATTCTCAGTTAAGAGCTTTGCTGAGAGTTGAATGTGGGATTCCCACTTCTATTGTTAACTTTAATCATCTATTTGAACTAGTCTCTTTAGTTCATTAGTTTATCTTAACTATCAGTAGGAGACAATGACCGTTTCACTTTTAAAAGGGTATATTAATTTTCTGTTCTTTTTCCTAAGCATAAACCCGGGATCAATGATCAATGATTACTTTCATATACTTAACAACTAAAATAAAGCAAAGTAAAAAATACATATGGCATATGGTTATTTTCCCATAAATACTACAAAGAGAACCTGGATTAATTAATGTTGAATTATTAATAAACTGACTATGTTTTATCACTATTTGGTCTTTAACTGAAAGAAATACAACCTAGCACTATAATGTATAAGCAAAAATGCACATAAACTAGTTTAAAATATTATCTTCACTCATATACTCAGTATCAGGGCAACCTCAACTAAGTTTGTGTAAGCAACTCACTTATTTGAAAAAAAAAGTAAAAACAGCAATTAATCATTAGCCTCTGACATTTTTTAAAGTTTAAATAAAAATTTACATCCAGTCAGGAATGAGGCTAAGAAGTAGTTGTCTGAAGAACAGTAGCTTTCTTACAGCAATTTTTACTAATGTATGGAAAATTAGTCTAATCTCCAAAGGTTATTTATTCTGGATAGATTCTCCAAAAACTTTGTCCCACTAGGCAAAGGTGGATGGTAAGTATATCTGAATTCTGTTTTGTCCCCATCTGTTTTGTCCGCTCTTTTCTTGAGGACTCCATGAAGAAGAATGGACAAAGGGAAGTTAGGGTAGCCTGAAGTCTTTCCACCTAATACAACTGATACCTAGCTATGAAGGTAGCAATCCTAGGAACCTAGGCATCTGAGTGTTCAGGCCTCTGAGATCAGGAAGAAAGAGAAGAAGAGCTGTCACAACTGCTTGCAAGTAGCAGTGTTTGCCTTTGGGCCAAAATACCAGAAATACTTTAATTAATAGGGACAATGATATATAAAATAGGAAGTGAGATAAGAGGTCATTGCCTGAGAAAACAAGGCCCTTCTTCTCATTTTTACAACTCTGTGAATGACCCACAAAAGAAAGTGCATGCAAATAATATTTTAAGTTCCAGGATCTGCTTTTGCTTTTCCAAGAAGGATTGCCCACAGATAAATCCAAGAGGGAGGTCATTAAATTGAACGGAAGACATTTAGAATAGGCTGCTTCACCCCATGTAAAGCAATTGTAAGCTTTTCTTTGTGTTTTTAGAAGTTTTTAGATAAATAGTCAGATTCAATTAAGCTCTGTAACTTCAAGAGAAGGTACTTCTAAGAAGATAGGCGGGAGGGACTGCAGAGGAGGGACTGCAGACTTGGGATTCCTCTATTTGTTACCAGACCTGTGGGAGGGCAGAGAGAATTGGGCTATTGTGCTTCAATCAGCAGCATAACCTAAGTGTCACAGTCAATTTAACCATGGAGCTTTAGAGTTGGGATGGGGACAAATGGTTGTCTGAAACAGAACTTGAAAAGGGGGCAATTCATTTAGTATGAAAGAATTAAGGGTTTAGATGCAAAAACTACTACGAAAAAAATTTAAGTAGACTTAAGGTTTGAAGATTGACAAGAAGGGACATAGTAAAAGTTGCAGTAACTAATTCCATGCTTGGTTAAGAGCATACTAGTAGGTCATGAAGCCAGACTGATGGGAATTGGATGCTGGCCCTGCCACTTAGTTACAGGGTAATACTGGACAAGTTACTTTCCCTCTCTCTGCCTTGGTTTCCTCATTTGCCATGTGGAAAAATTATACTATTATCTACCTCATATTGACTTTTGAAAGTATTTAATAAATTAATATACATAAAGTCTTCCAAAGAGCCTGAGAGTTGGTAAAAGTGCTCACTTAACTATTACTGTAACCCAGAACTGCCCCAAGGAATAAGTAATACTTAGTTAACATTTTCTATATGATGGAACTCATACAAAGTAATTTACAGGAATCATGCTTACACTTAACAAACATCTAATGATGTAAGTACTATTACTACCTCAATTTTACTGGTAATGAAGGTGGAGCACTGAGAAGTTAAGGAACTTGCCCAAGGTCACACAGCAAGGAAGTGGTGCTGTCAAGATTCAAATCCAGACAGTCTGGCTCTGGCAACACACTTTGTCATTATTTCGTATTGTCTTTAGACTTGACATAGGAAATAGTGGACACAAACAGTACATTTGCTTTCATGTCTATCTAGTTCAGTGGGTTTAGGTTTCTCAACAGCAGAGGCTGTAAGTAGTCGATTCATTGTCACCTCCCAGGACCTAGCAGACTACCTTGCATGCAGTGCATATTAAATTAGATAACTGGCTAATTGGCTGCCTGTCCTTTGTTAATGGCAGGTGCTTAGCTCCTTGACTTGTGCCTGTATCCTAAACTCCCCTGATGGAACTCACTGCCATCTCTCCTGACACTGCTATAATCTCATGGCCCCTCTCTGTGCCCACCCCCCAGTCTCCAATAAAGGGAGGCTGTTATTTGCTTTCCCTCTTGTCCATCCTCTTTCTAGCCCTTCCACTCTATGGACTGTATAAGGATCTGAAAATGAAACCAGAGGAGAGAAGAGGAATGAAAAGGAGAGACCAGCTTGGAAATAGAGTTCCTTGAGTCCTTTAGTCTTTCCAGTTCTGAGGACATCTTGCCACCTCTCATTTCTAGTTTTCAAGTCTCCAAATTGTCCGAAGTGCAGGATGGGCAAACTGGCATTTGAAAAGAGCAGGCCCTTGGAAAGCCAGAAAAAAAATTACAACTTTCATTGCTAAAAGAATAAGAAATTCATATAAGCCCTGATTTGGGAGCTTTCACTCCATCAGTATATCATGCATTATTCATCTCCTAAAGAAAGAGAAATAATAACATTGTTCTCTTTTAGCACACTGTCATATGTTGAAGCTTAGATGTATTTGGGAAAATAGATTCAAAGATTATCTTATCTAGTCTTAACTAAATTAACCTTCACAGTACAGACCAGTATCTTAAAAAATAATGAATAATCAGCATGTATGAACAAGAAAATGGGATTCTGAGATTCCTATTCCTGGTGTACATACTAGTAGTAAAAACAAAGATTAGCTAAGTAGATCTAACAAGAATCTTTACAATTCTGAAAACAAAATTTTCAAATACAAAATTCTGAAAATATCAAAATGCCTACCTAAAATTCAGATTTCCTTTCACTATCCTTAACAATGAATTCTGTTCTAAGTGAATATTGTAGCCTGAGATTTTAGGTAATCAATATATACATATAAGTCATATTCCTAAATTTAAAACAGATAAATGTAAATTATCACATAATTAGATAATTGTGTAAATAAATAAGTCATACAATTTGCCACTAATTATCCAAGAGTTGTCTATTATCTTAACATGTTTGGGTCATATGACCCAAACATGTTAATATGACCCAAAAATGTCACCACATTTAAGAGTCTAAACAACCAGTATTTTTGTAAGTTACACATTAATATTCTTAAACTTCTTTGTATATGGCAGACTTGGACATTCTTACATCAGCTTGCCAACAAATATTCCAACTACCAAGTGTTATGTTTCTTTTTTCCTGCCAGATTGGTTTTGGCAGCTTTACCTACCTAATACATGATTATCTGAAAGTTTTATTGCAGCCATTTAGAAAGGGTATTCCTTTGAACACACAGAGTCCCTTGAGGTTGACTCTGGGAGAGGCACAGAGGAAGAGGGTCCTGCAGGGCTCACTCCACTTCTCCTCCACCCCCTCCATTTGCATCTAGATTACATATTAAGCTTCTGCCTAACAATTTGCTTAAAAATAGGGTCCCACTAGTAAGAAATATTTTAAATTCATTACTTCATTTTTTTCAAATATAAGGTGGAGCAAAAGTAAGTTTACTTTGCATGAATACATGAAACAGAGTTGATTCTTATATTATTTATTATGATATCGTTTTCCATACAAACAACTCTAAGCCTACTTTTGCCATGCCCTGTATATTAAAACTTCACTGTTTTATTAACATTTTTAAAGTTATTAAATATTCAATGTATTCAGTACATTATTTGTTTATTGCATAAATATTAACACTACTGCTTATGGTGGCAGTTCTGTTCTTGTTATTTAAAACTGAGTAAATTTGGAAAACACAGAAAAGACTGATGATATAAGTAATAAGTATATAATTCTCACCTCTTATATCTGTGCAACTGAGACAAAGTGTAAGCAAGTTCTGTGGTTGCAGCAAATCTTAATTACAATAAATACCCATTGGATCTTAGTCATCTGTACATGAATAGTGAAGATTTTATTTTTTATAAAATCTTGGAACTATCTTTAAAAGTTTAGAAGTGAAATATAATTTAGGATTTTCTTGAAATAGAAACCCTCCAATAACCTTTAGGGTTTAGTATTATAATTCAACTAATCCCATTTTCATTAACAAAATAGAAACTACTGATAGTCTACCCAATGAACTAATCTACAGATGTCACGAATCTTTAAAATGCACTATCATCCAAAGTTATCATTAGCCATTCCATAGAAATATATGGTAAGTTTACCTATTTGATACCAGTGAGTTTGGAGGTATATATTATTAATGATTTTGGATATTCACATTACACTTGCATTTCATTAATATTTCAGCTACCGATTTACTTTAGACACAGCTTTGATGCTTGAGCTAATTAACATGCTCTTTCAATAGTTTCACAGAAACTTAGAAAATACTTGCCAATGTAGACCTATAATAATTGACCTGTATAGTCATGTAGTATATATATAAGCAATTAATACTCATTACATTTATTTTACTCTACATTCTTCAATACCAAAAGAAAAGATCTACAGATGCCCAAATATATTACTGATGAAGTTATTAGCTAGCAGTAGGGTTGTATCTGGCTTTATATAATTTATATCACTTTCTCTGTTAAATATTGCCGTTTTAGTTGCTTGAAGGAAGAAAGCAGCTCATTTGGAAAGGCAACTAAGACCAAAAAAGTCTCAAAACCTCTCACTTCTAATATTTCCATGTATGAATTAGAGAAGACTGCTTAGGTAGAGAGCCTCCAAATATAAAGAAAAGATATTCCACAGAATGTTTCGTTCTTTAGAAACCTCTTTGATGAGGGAGGGGGCACATCTTTTGTACATTTGTAAAGAGATTTAAACACTAAGACTCTCTCTCCCTCAGACCATGGGGACAAGACCAAAGTGGGTTTGGAACTTCCTAATGTCACAGCAAACAATAATCTTGTACTGGAACAAAAGGCAAGGATGACTCAGAATGTAATTAGGGTTGTACATCTAAGCAAATGACACAATATAACTTGTGGTATTTAAAAAAAAAAAAAAAAGGAAGAACACAAGGCCCAGGAAAAGACTGCTAACTTTTCCACACAGAGACAAGACCATGGCAGAGTAAAAACAAACCCTCCTTAATTAGCAAATTATATAGCACAGGGCTGATAAACCTCTGTGTTTTGTAGCTGAGCAACCCACTGGTCGCTCCTCCCTTCTCCTCATCTACACAAGTGGGAATACTTGCAATGTTTATATCTAAACAAATGAGAGAGGAAGAAAAATTTTCTAAATGGACTGAATGTCAAAGGCTGAGCCAAAGTCCAATACCTATGAAAATAGAAGGCCTCCGATATTTTGTCAACATTCCTGCTGATGCCACAACCAACAGGATGAAACAGGCACATAAAGCAGAGATCCTGGCACCCATCCTTGTTTATCCAGAGGCTGCTGCTCCAGCCTGGTACTCAGGTGCTTCTCCTTTCTAACATGTGTCTGCTGTCAGAATATTTCTGTATTCACATGATGATGCACAGGGGAAAGAAAAGACATGAAATTTCCCTGCCTGTACCACTCTAAAATGTCACCTCACAGCATGTCAGTACCAAGCCAAGAAATAGCTTAGTCAGGCTCCCTGCCAACTGGCATGGACCTGAAGATTACTTGGCCTCCTGGAGGGCAATCATTTTTCCCACATAACAAACCTCACAATTTACCTTGCAATGGTCCTAATATTAATACCATGTACCTTTTGTGATATAAAACAGGAGTGAGCAAACATTTTCTTTAAAAGGCTAGTTATCACATTTTAGGTTCTGTGGGCCATATGGTTTCTGTTGCAAATCTTCAACTCTGTCTTTGTATGAAGAAAGTAGCTATAGACAATATATAAGGAAATGGGTGTGGCTGTTTCAATAAAATTTTATTTAAAACACAGGTGGCTGGCAGGATTTAGCTGAAGGGCCATAGTTTGCTGACCCTTGATAGAGAAGATGGAAACTCAGAAGATAAATTAAAATTTCTCCTATTTACACAGTTGTAGCAGGGAAATGTATAAAATATAGTTGGGTCTCATTTTCATACATATATTTAATTATAGTCAAAATTTGCCTATGGAATTCATTCATTAAAAAAGGTATTTTTTTCCAACTATGTTCCAGGCATTGTGTTAGAAAAGTAGATCTGATATAAAAAATAATAAATAAAATAACAAATACATCCTGGTGAATAAGACAGGCACAGACTACCTCAGAGATTGTAGGGTATGGGAGAATATAACTTGCGAGAATTTAATGAGGTCCTATTTTGTGTCATGCACTCTTCTAGGAGTGAGGTATACTACATGGAACAAGACAGATAAGGAACTCTTGTGGCATTTACATTCTTAGTAGAGGAAAATATCCTATATAATAAAAGGCTAATATGCAAATAGACCGAATGGTGGAACAACCGGTCGCTGTGATGTGCGCTGACTACCAGGGGGTGTGCGTGGAACATAATGGGCGTCGGCAGCTGGTGACAGAGCATGGAACATGGCGGGCGGCAGCCGCAGCGGGATGGTGGAGCAGGTGAACGGGGGCACCAGACCAAGGTGGGGCAAGCTGTCATCAGGGCAAGCCTTTAGTGGTTACTGAAAATCCTTTGCTCCCGCACACTGCGGTCCCACTTGGCGCTTGCACCTGCTGCCAATGCTGGCCCTGCTCGCACCCATTGCTGGCGCACAGCACCAGCTCCAATCGTTCAGTGCCGTCAGCAGGTGCTAGCAGCGGCTGCTGGCCCTGATTGCCCCTCAGGGCTTCTCCACCTACCCCTGCTCCTGAGGGGCGATTGGGGCTGGCAGCCACCGCTTGTACCCACTGCCGACCATGGCCCTGGTCACACCCGCTGTTGGCACCGGAGCTGCCGCTCGTACCCACAGTCAGTGCCAGAGTTGCCGCTCACACCCGCTGTCAGCGCCCAGCACCGGTCCCAATTGCTCAGCACAGTCAGTGGGTACGAGCGGCAGCTGCCAACCCTGATCGCCCCTGAGGGCTTCTCCACCTCCCCCTGCTCCTGAAGGCCGCTCGCACCACCCAATCGCTCTGCGTTGTCAGCAGATGCAAGCAGGGCCAGCATTGTCAGCGCCTGGGAGCAGAGGAGGCGGGAGTGGGGCTGCTGGTAGACAGGGGACCAGGGGTGGGGTGGGGGCAGCGCAGCAGGAGGGGCTGGGCAGGGTTGCAGAGGATGGGCTGAGACCCAGGCCTGTGCCCACCGCAGCCTCGCGGCCCACAGTACCTTTCAAGGTGCACGAATTCGTGCACTGGGCCCCTAGTAATAAATAATGTGACAAACACTAAGCCATAAAAGGTCAAACAGTGGTAAATGCTACAAAGAAATAATACAGTATAATATGACAGAAAGTCACTTAGCAGAATGGGAGAAGGTGGTAGGTAATAGTGCTTAGAAAATACTTCTGAGCAAAGACCTGAAACGAAGAGAAAGAGCCATCTATGGCAAGATCAGGGGAACAATTTTCTGAGCTAAGTGAATAGCATGTACAGTCCCTGAGACAGGAATGAGCTAGTCTGTTGGAGAAATAACAAGAAAGCAATTGTCTCTGGAGTGTCTGGAATGAGAAAAAGGTGGTAGATGATGAATCCAGAAAGAAGTGTGGGAACAGATCCTATAGGGCCTCATGGCAAGAAACTTAGATTTTACTTTTACATAATGAAAATCTGTAGGGAGATTTTAAGGAAAGAATGACACATTCTTATTCATTTTAAATTACACTGAACCCATAATTACATATGAGATAAGTGCTAGTAAAACAAGGTTCAGTGTCAAATGGCACAGTCAGGGCTAAGGAAGGACTGCAATCACCCATAGTAAAGGATCCATTTGCCATGGTCCTAAAACTGGAGATCTACCAATGGAGACAGATGGGGAGAGGCTTGCTCCTTCCTACAGAGAAACTCAAAAGGCCTTTACAGCTCCAACTGCCCAACTTCTAGGGCCCAGAAAGGTTTTTATATCTTCTTGTATCTTTTGATTCTAATATATTACAAGCAAATAATAACACCTAACTATTGGCTGAGAAATGAATACAGGGGTATTAACTAACGGTCTCCTATTTGGCTTGAGAAGCAGGGGTTAGTTTTTAAATAATGCTATTTGGGAACATTTCTATAACTGGATTTAAAAGACAATTACTCCTATTAACCTTTCTTACAACTGTCATTTTTCCTACCTCTATTCATAAATCATAGATGTATATTTCCTTCCAGTTCAGTGATAAATTTTTAAAAACATACTTATCAACTATCTGCTCATTTCACACATTCAGGAAGTCTCCCCACATGTGCAAATAAAATATAGAGCATCCTCTCTGGCTCAGTATTGAACAGTCAGCAGCCACCAAAACAATGCACAGATAAGAAGTTCGAGTTACTTAGATTCACATGTGTAGATATTGTGTGTAAATATATGCCATTGTTGTATGCAGTAAATGGTTGCCTACTAGTCCGGAAGTAAAAAATTATTTTCCTTCCAAATGAAGATCTAGCTGAAACTCAAGTAACTTAGCACCAAAGATTAAAGCAACTTTAGCATCTGAAAGCAGTTACAAGGCCCTTTAACTTGCATTATTTTATACCCAGCACCACACATTTGAGCACTTGATATGTATTTTTTTATTTTTATATTATGATGATAACAGAGATATTATTTAGCCAGTTAATAAACATCTCGGGAGATATAAAAATGGATAAATAGACATTCACTATACTACTGTCCAAGTAGGAAAAAAGGACTTAAAATACTAAAAATGACAACAACCGCACACATGGAAATACAGTGCTAAATGATACCTGCAATGTACTATAATAACATTGGAGATCTCAACCCGGGAGGGGAAGTGAAGTGTGGGTAGCTTTCCAGAAGAAACTGGCAACAAAGCTGATTCTTAAAGAATAATTAAGAGGACAAAATAGAGTGAATGCAAAAGTTTTTGAGAGCCTAGGTGATCGGATAAACACAATTTGAATAATTAGTAACTACCTACTCTAAACCCAATTATTGTTTTAATTACTATTAGGACAAAAATAATTGTAGGATGTAGCCCTTGCCTAATTGACACCTCACAATCTGTCTATTGACTATGGACCACATACTGCTCTAGAATTGGGGATATGGCAATGGACAAACACAAGGTCACTGGCCTCACAGAGGTCACATTTTAGTGGATACTAGTATGGGCTAATATATGTAATATATGATTTTAAAAAATCATCATCATCATTAATATGTTTCAGGTAATAACATGCTAAATCCTAATTTTCTGAAGCAAAGAATACAGTACACAAGTAGAGGTTGTTATTAAGTCAAAAAATGCTGTCAAAAAAAATTAGCCAAGCATTCCAGTAAAAGCTTTTACTAAAATATTCTGAATGGCAATTCATAACTACATTTTCCAGAAATAATAATCAATTCATCAATTTTAGGCAGTGTGAAGTATTTATAGTAAATAGAACCTTATCCTCTAAGTCATGTTTCTGACTTAATGTATTTATACTTTCAACCAAAAGAAGGATGTCCTTTGGCAAAAGCAAAGCATACTTTCTAAGCATTCCTCCAAATTCTAGAACATACATGTATTTTTAATCTTAATGTTATAAATGTACATGTTTGTGAACTTTTGGACATGGGAGAAAGATAATAATAGTTCAAAAAGTACAAGATGTGGAGAAAACATTGAAAATTAGACATTTCTCTGCTATAGAAAGGTTGAAAGGAATCACACCAAAAAAGTGGCAAAGACACAAAGGCCATTTGTACTTATTGTTGCTATCCTGATATCTGATCACTCTCAGGTATTGAGTGTGGTTTACTAATAATTCTGAAAAAGCTATATGAAAGAGGAGAGTCATATAACCCAAGTGTTTCACCCAATAAAATGGTGATTTAAAAATTGTTTAAATTTACTGATTTGAGAGAGAGAGGAACCAAGAGAGAGAAAAATCAATTTGCTGTTCCATTTATTTATGCATTCATTGCCTGTTTCTTGTATGGAGATCAAACCCACAACTTTGGTGTATCAGGATTATGCTTTAACCAACTGAGCTACCGGACCAGGGCTAACATGGTGATATTTGAGCATATTATTTATTGTTCTTCCCCATCTGACAAGTAAGAATAATGCTATTAACCTACTTCATGTTGATGTTAATTAACAAGTTACCAAGGAAAGTTGATCTCTGTGATTCAATTAATCACATCAAGAACCAGTGCCATTAACAGTTAACAGTTCCAGCACTTACAGTGACCACATATCCTTCCCCCTTGCATACCTTGTTCCTCATCTTGTTTAGTTGCAAGACCAAAAACGTTGAGGAATGAGATTTGAGAGTGTATCAGGGGTGACTTTTAGTGACAGCCAGTGTCTTCTGAAGAACATTTAAAAGAATGCATTCTATCAAACTTCAAGGAAGGTACACCTAGATTAATATAAATTATCATCTAGTTGCATCTAGCACTGATAACACACATTCTACATCAAACACTTTCCTGAGAGTGATTCCATGAGCTGCATAATAATCACCGTGCTTTGATTAATTGCTTTGTTGAATAAATGGATGAATTAACTGCACTTAAATACAGATAGTCCCAGTTTCTGCAGTGTATTGCTTCTTATCCTAACTTGGAATCAAAATAGTAGTACAAATTCTAGTACTAAGCATACCAAATGGTTACAGTAAAAAGATTTCCATTTGAATTATCAAAATAAATACATTACATGAAATTTGGAACTTGACGTGAGGAAAACCTCTAATTAAGGGAAACTTATGAGAGCCTTTAGCAAGTTCTTGGCTGAATGCAATTATTTGGTTTCTTGATCCTCAGACCAATTACATTAACAATGACAAAAGATATGCAAATTTAAACAGACAATAGTCAAGCTGCTCTGACTCATACCAACAGGGATGTTTTCAGCATATATTCAGCTTGATGCACACTAGCAACATTTAGTGTGATAGTTATGCTTGGCTACAATCTGAAAACTATACAATAATCACTGACCAAAAACAATACAAACAAAAATCTAATTTATTTCACACAATAAGTTAACATCTGAAACATGTGAATGATTCAAGCCCAGTAGAATCATGTGTTTACCCTGTCACTGATGAATAATTGCATAGCAACAAAAATATGCATAAATAGGTTTAACTTATCATTGAATTGTATATTTTAAGCAAACAAAATATTATATTTTGGGTAGAATAGCTCATTCAAAACAACCAGGGACTAAACTTCCTTCCCTACCCCCCTCAAAGAATCCAGGCTAATTTTAAAATGATTGAGTTATCATTAAAAACTATATGGAAAGTATACTGAGAATAGAAATAAGCAATTCAATAAAATTCCTTTGTTTATCATGGAAATAAGTTTTTCCAAAGAAAAAACAGATATCCTATTACGAATGGCTGTTGAAATTTAAGTTACAATTATCAAAAGAGTACAGAATTCTGTTTGCTTCCTATTCTTCTGCCTATTTACCCCCCCCCCCCTTTTTTTTTTTTCTCCCTTGTAGTCCACAATAGAAAGATTAACTACAATTCTGGGTTTGGAAACTCTAAAACTACAATTTCAGTTAACTTGTCAAGTAAAATAACCGTGATCTTAGTTCAGTCCCTAGTGGACAAAAGTAGAATAACTATTACTCGGCATGATTCAGCAAGAGGTGATCTGAGTGAGTGTGACCACACAGGAACATAAAAGAGAATTTATCCTTTCCCTATCTTTTATCTTCTTAAAGGGTTTGCTCTGTTAATTGACTAACTTAAAGAAGACCGGACGGGTTGCATACCTATATATATGCACTAAGTAGATTTTTTGCAAAGATCCCTGGGGGGTGGAGAGGAGGCTTTTCACAAATAGGGATATTGGCCCCCCTTATAGTAACACAGTTGAATGCACTTGTTATCTGCTGCTTACCTGTTGCACATTTAAACAGAGCGTAGAGAGGATGAACTGCAAGAACTGTTCCATATTTTAACAGGCATATTTTCAATAAAACGATTGTAAATGGTATATAGTGAAATACTGAATAAAATATTCCATTTAATTTCTATAAATAGAGATTATATTCATATTCAATATTAACATTCATCTGGATACCTACAATCCCACATGGTACTGTCTGAACTACCATACCCTGAAGGAAAAAAAAAAAAAAAAAAAGGCAACGCAGGGATATAGCCAAGATATAGCCTAGCCTATGTGTTGTGTCCAGCACAACTCTGCAGGTGCATGCCTTTGGGAATAGCCACCACCGGCTCTATTCCTCCTTTCCTAGTGGGCAAACAGCCTCTTCCTGATGCCGTCACACTAAAAGGTACCCCCCTGATCTTTTTCCCTCCAAGACAGAAGAAAATATGACAGAAATAAAGAAAAACCAGTCCTCTACTATTCTACTACTTGCTAAAATTTAGTTTCCTTTACAAACTTATACAATTGCTTCAACCAAATATCACACTTTATATTTAATCTCATTTCATGTTAACCTTACTAGTGGTTGAAAAATAAGTATTTAGTGATAATTTCCCATCCTGGCGGCATAGCATCTCCTGGTGTAAAATCTATTTGATCCTAAATTAGTAATATCCTTATTATTTTCTTTTTTTTTTGCCAACTTGCTCAAAACGTACTTTCTTTTTGTCAAGTTGGGTTTTGACAGTCAGAAAACTCAAGCTAAATGTTAAGTAAGAGAAAAAAAGGAGATGTCACAAAACATGCCATTGCTAGGCACGCAAATGGGGTGCCATCAGACCTCCCTAAGCTCCCACAAACCGAAAAACCTTGGCTCACCCGTGGAGTCACGGGGAGAAAGCCCTCTTGCATATGCAAACACTGCCCCCCTGGAGCTAAAGGTAAACACACAAATGCTCCCCCGAAGGATCTCTTAAGTTTGCTCCAGTGCAAGAACGGAAAAGGCTCCGTGCAATTAGAAACCGAAAGCAACCACTTACTTTTTGCAGCCACTGAGTATAGTTTTCCAGCACATGCTCCAGATGTTGAAGTTTCTGGGAAGAGAAATCCGGTTCCACGTGCGGAGCGTCTCTCTGCAGAGCGTTTGTGTTGTACTGGTCTGTCCTGCTCTCACGACAGTTCCCGTCATGTTCTGGAAGAATGAAAGTGTAGGCACATTGCCCATACTGAATCCGGCTATATCTTCTCCCACCGTGTTCTGGACTCCGGCGCTGGTTGCTGCACCCTACGTGAGTCAGAATGGCAGCGAGGAGGAAAGCTAAGGAAAGGAAAACTGTCATTGTACTGCCAGCACTCTCTCTCCGTGCCTCTCGCAAAACTTGCTCCTTTCTTCTGACCTTTAAACTACTTCTTTATTTCAGGTAAAACTGCTTGTCTCTGACTTTTTCCCGTTCAAAGAAAGCTTTGGAAGAAGAATCAGAGAAAACTAGCCATTTGTTAGCTTTGTTCTAAAATGTTATATTTTTTTTATTTCACTGTAATGATAGTTTCCTTAGTTAAAACTTGAGATATTTATTGCATAGTAGCTGAGATTTATTGTTTCCTCTCTGTGTAACCGTTCAGCGTGGAGCCTGCCTGAGTCAGCTGCGTGTACATATTCTAGACCCTTTCCTCTGCCCTATCTGCTGCAGATCTGCTATTTTCTCCCAGACCTCAGTGAGTTTTATTAAGGTTGAACATCCAAGCCAAGCTGGAAGCAGGCAGCCTTTCACAAGATGACTTGACAGGAATGCATGAGGGTGCCCCTTTGCAAGGATTGCTGATGGCTTGGAGTAGCAGGATCGTCTTACAAATTGGCTAGATGCGCATGACCTCGATCATGTATGGCCCTCCCGCCCCTTCCGCAGACAATTGTCTGGAGCCTTTAGCAGACTCATGGCAAATCAATAAATAGAGCAGTCCACCTTAATACACTTTTAGTGTGCATGCTGACCTACTAACTAGCAAACTAGCAGTATGTTTTTTAAGTGTCTCTTGAATTGGAAAACCCTAAGAAGAAAATTGGCATAGTGTTCAGTGAAATTATTTTTTTATTATTTATGAATAATAAATCTGTATAATTATTAATTTTTAAAAATGTTATTCTTGATCCTGGAGAAAAAGATTAAAAACCATTTTTGAAGACGGTATTCTTTTATTGTATTCACTTAGACTTTTAGGAGTTAGAGAAAATTATCAAATTAGCAAAAATATTTCACAACTTATCACTCAGAGGAATATAGCATGTGCATATTAAGTAGAATAATATGAGTACTTTCTAAGATATGGATTTTAAATGAAACTAGTTCCTGATTAGAATGCAGCCCTGTGTGTTCTGTGTATATAAATTGAGCAACTTATTTACAAAAACAGTATGGTTACAATTTAAGACAGTGGCCTGAGATTTATTAATTCCTGTGGTATATCCTAATCATATATTTCACAAAGATCTCTTCGGAGTTGCTATGGCTATCTTTACTAATGCTACAGAAGTTCCACATAAATTCTCCTGTGGCTGCATAGACACACTATCTGAGAAAAAAGCATGTATCAGGTGTGTTGATGGGCCAGGAAAGAGCTGGATGGGAGAAATCTCTGTGCCTCTTCTATTAAGTAAAGAACAAACATTATCAGAGGGTGATTTCCCAAATCTAGAGTGTAAACATTCGAACAAAGGGATCAGTAAAACATAAAAAACAGGTGATAATTATAGAATTAAGGTTACAGCACTGAGATCTTTACTGTGTGCAGAAAACATGAATTATGAGCAGTGGCTTTCATCAAGAACTGGGAGGGATTTTATGGAATGGAGTTTCTCAACTGCAGTCATGATGTGAAAACAGAAGCCACAGATGTTGACTCATGTCCTGGAAAGGTGGAGGGTTAGAGGTTAGAGATTGGCATGCTGGGAGAAGTTAGAGGAGAGAGCAAAACACATTCCAGAAAGACTGTGATTTACTTGGAAGAAATAAAATGTGCTGAGATGCATCAGTCCTTTCCACACCAAAAGCACAAATTTCTGATCTGACAGATACAGAAGCACGTAATACCAAACATAGAAATAAAGTCTTTGAACAGCTTTTGCAGTTTCATCCTGACGCTGTATGTCTCCTGTTGCTGATATGCCACTCACTTGTAATAATAATAATGACATTTATTAAAAGGTTACTATTTTCCAGGCTTGTGCTAAGCACTCCTTACACAAAATCCCATTTAATTATCCCAACAAACCTAAGACATGAATAATAAGCTAAACCCCATTTTTCTGCTGGGAAAACTGAGTCATAGAAAGGCTAACTGGTCACAACTCACATAACTAGTAAGTAATGAATGATGCCAGTATTCCTAGCCTATGCTTCTAACCTCCAAGCCAGCCAAAAAGTTTCCCAAAGGGCTCCAGCTGCACTGATTCACAGTTCTAAAACAGGTTAACTGATGGGACTTAGGGAAAAAAGAACTGATTAAAAACCAGTTTCTGATGCTAAAGTGATTTAATCTTTTCTCTGTACCCAAAAAACACAGGGGGGTGGGGGTGACAAGTAACCCATATCATCAAGTTTTTAAGGACCCACAAGGATGAAGCAGATGGCAAAGCACAGATTTGACTAAGAATACTCTCTAGCACTGCTTGCTTTGAAAATTATCCCTGAGAAAAAGAAAGTCCAAAACCAACACCTTTAAGTGCTTTGTTAAGAACTAAATATAGCTGACAATCGGCAGAAGACACCCGTGTGAGTAGTGAGTACTCTATTAAAGTGCTCCTGTTTTGTTTGTTTTTTAACAGCAAGACTGTTAAACACCCGTTCCTGTGTCTGTGTGTGTATCTACGTGTGCTTGTGCATATAAACTTTTCCAATCTGAAAAATAAAAAGAAGGAATGCACAATTCCTGAGTGAAGAGTAGACAAACTAAGATAGAGAAGCCAGAAATACAAATACAAAAGGGAGAGGGGACATAGAGACAGTGAAAGAGATAGAGACTGACTGATTTCTTTTCCAGAAAAAAACACACACAAAAAAACATGACACTGAAAGTGTCAATCTGGAAAAAAAAAATCTCAAGATCCATTTAAAGCAACTAGAAAACACAGGGACATCGGAATGGACTTATGTGCTTTGGGACTCCATCTGAAGAGACACTGGGTGCATCTGAAGATCCTAATGATATGCTAAGGACTATATGCTTTCAGTGACCTGAACCTAACCAATAGCAATACTGTTACTGTTGTTGGTGATTATTAAATGATACAGTTTAAAAATGGTACAGTTTAGGAGAATTTAGAATTTTGAAAGTAGTATGAAGAACAAGGCATATTTATTTATTTTTTTAAATTTCTCTACCACACCTCCAAAAAAGATTAAAAAAATGTTCTAGAGAACTAAATAATTCTATTCAGTTGTATACTGAGGGAGCTTGATTTTGAAAGCTTTGTATTTTACTTGCATTAGCAGAGCTCTGGAATAATGAGGTGTATGCTTTGAGATTCTGATCCTGGCTCTGGCCAAGTACTTCAGGTGGTTAGAGCGTCATCCCAATACACCAAGGTTGTGGGTTTGATCCCTCATCAGGGCATATACAAGAATCAATCAATGAATGTACAAATAACATTGATTGAACAACAATCAGTGGATAGAGTATTGGCCTGTGGACTGGTCAAGGGCACATGCCTGGGGTTGTAGGCTTGATCCTCAGTAGGGGATGTACAGGAGGCAGCCAATCAATCAATGATTCCCTCTCAACATTAATGTTTCTATCTCTCCCTCTCCCTTTCTCTTTGACATCAATAAAAATATATTGAGGAAAAAAAAGCAGCCTTTTTTTCCCCTCTTGCACTTAGTTTTATCAATTTTTATCTTTAGCCTAAGGTCTCTCAACCCTTAACCTTTAGCTCCACCACAGAGCTTAAAAAACAAAAACAAAAAACAGCTGAAAGAAAATTAGCCTTTTATCTTAAAACAGAGGTCTGGAATTCCAAGAAACTCACCCAAGTCCACCGGATGCAAAGTGAAGAGCTGGTGGGGCACAATGGGCCCCTGCTGGTACCTAGCACTGGTCCGGGTTGTGGTCCTGGGTGGGCTCCTCTGGAATCCTGCCACACAATCCGAGTCACAGCACCATAATGGTGGGGACAGTGGGGTCAAATGGGACAGGGGTTCAACAACCTCAGTACTTTAGTTCTGGCTAGGAAAGAATTCAGAGCCAAGACTCAAACTATAAGATAACATTTATTTAGAAAATCACAGAGGTAGAAGAAGTAATTTCTAGAAGAAATGGGCTAAGGAAATACGTTATAGAGACAAAGGAAGGGTCCAAGGAGCTTGGGAGTGAGTAGGGTAATGGTAATGCACCTGGGGAAGGAGAAGGAGGAAGGGAAAGGCACTGGTGTGCTTCCGAGAGGGAGAGTGGGCTGGGTCTTCTGTCCTAAGGTGTTAAGGGTGGAGATTTAGGGGAGGCCCCAGAGGAAGATCTCCATAGATCTTTCCAGGTGCATCCTTTCAGGGTCTAGGTCTCCACTGATTAATTGGTTCGCTCCAGGGCAGGGTGTCATTATCCAATGAGCTTGTCCTGAGGTCAGCCTGGGGAACCCCGTGTCTGGTTTTGCTGCTTTTCTGGGCCTGGAGCTGAAATACAGCTGAAGCCTAGATGTTATCTCTAGGAGAAAAGGTCACAGATCCAAGTGATATGCTAGGGAGGAGAGGTCATCCCTGGGGGCAAGGTCCAACCCTTCAATTGTCCATTGCTAGGCACCTGGGGCTTTCTACCCTGGTGACCTTCTGTACCTGGCCCATCTTTCTTGCTCTGCTCATGTCTAACTGCCTACCACATCATAACCTTCAAAACAGCTAAAATTAAGCAGTATGGTTGTCTCAACTGCTAACCAACATCCAATCTGATTGTTCAGTTATACTTTGGATCCATTCTACGTGTTTAGTTATGTACCATATCACCTGTTACAGATCTTATCACCCATGATCTAAAATAAAATTAGAGAATATAAAATAAAATAAAATAAAATAAAATAAAATAAAATAAAATAAAATAAAATAAAATAAAATAGTATTTAATTCTCAAAAACACCATAAGGCACTCTCCTGGTATTCAAATGACACCCTATGATGACAAAAATGGTGAGAAAGTGTCCTCTTCCCTAGCACACTGCACACAATGCGGTTTCCCACATATTATATAAATATATTCTTAGAATATATCCTGTCTCCTAAGGGCACCATATTCTATGGTTATGCTCTAGTACTTGTAGGAATCAAAGAGATCAGCAGGTCTATGGTCATTGTAGCTGTGTATAAAAGGAGGGCAGTTGGAGGCAAAACCAAGACCCCTTCATCCAACTATGTAGGCAACAAAAGTATCCACAGCAGATAGAGTGCTAAGAGAAAAGCAAGAAGATGGAGCCTATCACCTGGTGACGGACAGCACTTCGTGAGTACATGGGAAATATTCGTTGGGAACTCCCAAAACTGATACCTGCCCTTGAAAGATTTTGTAAAGAGCTGGTGACACTAAAATGTGTGGAGACGTATACGTAAGTGACAAAAATTATTATATAAATACTATAGGCCTGATGCACGAAATTCGTGCAAGAGTAGGCCTTCCTTCTCCCAGTTGCCGGCACCAGCTTCCCTCTGGCACCCAGGACCCAGGCTTCCCTCACAGTCCCGTCTTTATCCAGAAGGTCATCTGGAAGGACGTATGGTCTAATTAGCATGTTATACTTTTATTATTATAGATGCCCCTGCCTTCTAATGAAAGAAACTCATGGTAATTAGCAGGTGTCTTGTTTGCTGTCAGTTTTTAATGATAGCTATGCAAGTTTTAAAAAAGGTGAGACAGAACTCACTTGTTCTACCTAAGAAAAAAGTGAAGGGCATCAAAGAGAGACCTGGAAAAGGAGCACTGGAGCTAGAAAAGAGTCAAAAGAGATAGGAAAGGTGTGGCTGTGTGGCTACGAGAAACTTGTGAAGATGTATGAAGCATGGAGGTTTGGAGTGAAATGTTGTTTCCTGTGAGATAAAATCCCTCCTGTTGTGTGTTCTTTCTTTCTTTCTTTCTTTCTTTCTTTCTTTCTTTCTTTCTTTCTTTCTTTCTTTCTTTCTTTCTTTCTTTCTTTCTTTCTTTCTTTCAGTAAAATATATGCCTTGGGGCAAATAACTTCTTTAGAGTAAATGAGAAGAATTGTTGGCCATTGCTCCAAACATGGGAACAGCTAATATCTGGGTTACACAGACTGTTAATGTGAATATAATTCAAGTCATTTATTTCACATTGGTCTTTCATATTAGATTAGAGCTTCTCTAGGACTAGGACTGTCTGCCTGTCACTCTCTCCCTTTTCCTGGCACACAGGAGGCAACTGATAAATATTTTTGACCCAGCTGCTGGACTGACCGACTCATTCACTTTCATTCTTGATCTGAAGACATAGAAGCATCACACCCCCATCAAGGTTTTCATGCGCTGATACAGCTTAGACCCCAAGACTTCACATTCTGGAGAGTCACATAAGAGACTTAGAGTTCAGAGATTCCAAGCAAATCCCAGAAGTGGCAGTGGAATGGTATCTAACACTCCCAGCTACCCACAGACATTGTCATGGTTGAAGAACCATTTAAGAAACATCACAGAAATACCTTCTAGCGTGAAGTTACTTATTAACTCTATAACACAGATAACTCTACAAGTACCCAAATCAAAAAAGAAAACAAACAGCTGGAGACAACCAAGCAGAAATACAGATGCCAACATTCCTCCTATATCAGAATAAAGAATGATTTCCACTGGAGACCCAGTGAGATGAGATTTTATTAAGGGGAAAAGCATATAAACCATTTTGCATTCACTAAGTATCTCCTTCTTTCTTCTTTTCCCCTACAGACATTTTGATTCATGGATTAGGAAAAAATTGCAAAGGTCTCTTTGTCTCAACTTTTCAACTTCAGAACGAACATGCATTTGAAAGGAATGGCTGGAATCAATATTCGATGAATTGTGCACTCAATAGCACTTGGATGGTGGCTAATCATTGTACCCAAAGCTGATACCTGCCCCTGACTAAGCAGTGACTCAAAGATCCAGGACTTTTTGTTATTAGAGAGTTGTGACAACATCTGCTCTTGAGGTATAAAAAAGGGTCACTCACCAGCATTGCAAATTTAGATGGCAATATGGAAATAAGATCCCTGAATTTTTCTAAAATCTGTCATTGTTTTTCAGTCTTATCTTCATCTGTTAATATAATCTTACTTTCTCTCCTTCTTGCCGGTTGGATGAACTGTTTTGTAGTGGTTAAGGTGGGAGACAGATTGCTTCATTTTTGTTTTTTGTTTATTTCTTGTTTATACTATTAAATAAGATTGGATTACATTGGACAAAATATTTAATTATTCTAAGCTCAGTTTCCTCACCCATAAAGTGAGAATGATGATATGGTAGCATTTTATAAGGGCAACGTGAAGATTAAATAAGATATAAAATACCCACCACAGTTACTAGAGCATATCAAAGGCGCTAAACATCAGTTCTTGTTTCTAAATGTGAGTTCTTCTTATACTAAAAAATGGTCCTACTTTTATGACTATGTTTACCTAACTCAATTCATTATCATTTTTCCTCTTGTTTAAAATCACTTCTGAACCTCTTAAAAATCACAATATTTTAAAAGCACATTTAATATGGGAGGGAGACCATGTTTACAATGATAATTCACATAAACAGCTCTGGTTCCCTTGAGGGCATGGACTTCCCTGTTCTTCCTCACTGCTGCATCCCCAGCACCTGGGACAGTGAGTGTCTGACACACAATAGGTGCTCAATAAATAATATGCTGAATGAATGAAACAAATTGGAAACAATTTAGTAGGAATACACTACTTCGCAGGGACATTTAGTAGGGCAGACAGACATATATTTGGTAGTGTAATGAGAATTTTATTCCCTGGAAACCATGGCAGCATTGTGGATGCCATTTATGGCTTGTCACCATGACTTGTTATCTGAGTCATTTCCGGCCAATTCCACTAAATGACCTTATTTTCAAGAGCTGCTTTTATGATTAGACATGTGGCATATATCACCCCATTCTGTTTCCTGGGATGGGGAGATAGAATAACAAGTGTTTGCCACTGATAAAATAAAAACGAATTTAAGGGCTTTACTATTAATCTTATAAGAAATATACAGCTTGACATGACTTGCATATAAGCAAAGGAAAACTTATTTTATTTACTTTTTCTCCAAAACTAATTTTTGTTTCCCCTCAGGCTCTAATCAGACTAGGAATTTGGCAATTAAATTAGAAAATAAATTCTACTGTTATAGAAAACATGTGAAAATATAATGGCTTTAAACGGGCTCTTAGTTCATAAATTCACAGGCAAAGAAAGACCAGTCTTTTCAATGGTAAACTTAATTAAGTACCCATTAAGTCTGAAAAGTTTGTGCTTTTTCTTTTCACTATATATGTGTCTTGGTTCTTTCCGCTTGTCTTAAAATAATCGTTAAAAGGGAGGACTGAGACAAGTAAAGCAAGGCTAGGATAAAAGATAACCATAAATGACTGAAAAATTGGAAAAGATTGTCATAGCCTCTTCATTCTCTATAGTTAAATGTTCCTTTTACTTGTACTATATACAGATGGATCATTTTTAGCTTTAGAGACACCAAAAAGCTTGCATAATTTGCAAACATTTCCCAAATTTGTGTTATGTTTACCTTCGTTGTATTTACCAAAACATTCCCCTTGTACTATCATTTACCTAACAGTTTCCTTAAACTCAAATGCTAAGCTTTCTACATTATCTCAGATTTATCTTACACAAGAGTACCTGGGATATTGAGCACTTGTGCTTTTTCCTAATGTACATTAAAATAAGTACAGAATATTAAGATGAATATCCACATGCCACCCACCAAATATTTCATGTCCCAGTGCAATGTGTACCACGCTTTGGGAAACATGACTTAGTGCTATCAACAGTAGAGTCATCGTCATTTGCAAAATCAATAAAACAACACCTCCTGCCAACATCTGTGGAAAAGACTGTTGTAGCTACAGTTCTTCAAGATAAGTCTACATCACATCCAAAGTATTTGGGGATTGTTTCTACTCTGTAGTCAAATCAGAAATACAAAAAAAAAAAAAAAAGTTTTTAACAGGGGCTTCTACTCTTACACTGCCAGAGAGCACTTGAAGGATTTATCTACATCCCAACTGGGGAAATCATGGTGGGGGAATGGCAGCACAGCCCTATTTTAATGCTGTCCACTGATGAGAATGCCCAACTGAAGGTCTGAAATTGAAACGATGATTGGCCAGGAATTTCAACAGCTGTTTTCTTGATCATAGCAATTGGAAGAATACTGAAGTATTTAGTAGTGTCTGAAGAGTAAATCTTTACTCCTTTCAGTCTTGCATTTAGAAGAGTGTTAGGGAAACAGTAAACAAATTTCTTCTCAAGAGTTGCATTCCCTTTGGAGAATTTGCATTCCTTCTTTATATCCCTCAAAGAGCCATAAAAACACATCAATTCAAAAAAAGAGGGGGGGGAGAGTTAATATTTAAAGGAAAAGTTAGGAATCAATTATCCTCAGTTTAATAATAGCTAACATTTATTGAGTACATATGATATGTTCAAGACTGTGCTAGTCACTGTACCTGTATTATCTGTTCTAATTACAATAAACCCAATATATAAGAACTTTTATTGCCATGATTTTACAGAGAAACAAACAAACAAACTTAAGTTTCAGGCAGGACACAAACCCAGTGCTCTGATCCCAAAGTTGAAGCTTTTAACTATTACATATTTACAAAGCCTCAGTCAGCCCTTTGAAAGCACCTGCCCACTTAGATGCACAAATTATCTTCCTGATTTCAGCATATTAAACCAATAATAAACATAGAACTTGGTAGCCAATTAAACCAAAGGAATATTGTAGGAGTTGCAAATGAAAGTTATCAAGAAAAGTTAATAATTATAGTGTATTTACTGTATGTCAATCAATTTATATACATGAAATTAAATCCTTAAAACACTATCATACTAATTTCATAGAAGAAGAAACTGGAACCTTAGAAAATAAGTAACTTGATCAAGATTATATAAAAGAAATGGCATTTTAACCAAGCCATCTCACTTTAGGCCCAATCATCTTAATTAATATGCTAAAGAGAATTTAGATGAATAAGATAATTTTCAAGGCATTTATTTGAAGGATTCTAGCCAGCAGAATCCTCATCTTCAATGCATGAAGAGGGTGGAAATAAAAGATCATGGAGGGCGTTGGCAGCCAGTATAACAACAATGTTGGTTTTTATTCTGAAATAAAAAGCCATTATGAATTTTTGAAAAGAGGTATGTGATTTGTCTTATATGTTAAAGGGACAGTTTCTCTGTACAAGTTCAAGGACAAAAGCCTAGAGCCCAGTGAGGAGTCTCTTTCAATGACCCAGATGATGGTGGTTTCAATGAAGGCAATGGCTGTGGAGATGAGATGTAATCAGGTAACTTTTTATTTAATTATTTATGGTTAATCTTCACCCAAGGGAGGAAGGAATGGACAGTGGAAGAGAGTTTATAGGGAAACTGAGAGTCTTATACATTATAGATGTAAAAATAGTACAATCTTATGAAGGGAAATTTGGTAATTTTTATTTAATTATAAATGCATTTATCCTTTGACCCAGAATTTTGATTTAGGGAATTATCACACAGAAGCATATGCATGAAAGGACATGTGTTCAGCTATTTACTAAAATCCTGCTTGTAATAGCAATAAAACCAAGTGTCATCAAACTCAAGCTTATAATATACACTGTGGAACATCCATCCAAGAGAATATTATACAGCTATAAAAAGAAAGGAGTGAGCTGGACACGGGAAGAACTCTAGGATATATTACTGAGTTTATTTAAAGAAAAGTCATAAAATAGGATAAACAGTATATCTTCTGTTTATAAAAGGGCACAACTAAAGTACACAGGGATAGGGGTTGGAGAGGGACTTCTTAAAACTGTTTCAGTTGAATTTTTGAATCATATGACTGTATAAACAATCCAAAACAAAAAAAAAGAAGTTTAATAAAATAAAAACAAAGAAGAACTGGAGTCAAATCCTGATTTACTTATAGATTATGTAACCTTGAATAATAATTTAACCATTCTGGGCTTGGTTTTTTAGTCTATGGATTTGGAAAACCAAATCTTGCTTATCTCATATTTTTTCTTTATAATAAATGATATAAAACACATGAAAGTGCTCTTGAACTATGAAATGGCATGGAAGAAAGAAATATCTTCTTTTTTTTTTTTTAGTTTTATTAAAATGACTTGCTGGCAAACATAAAGTAGGCAGAATCTAATCAGGTAAATATATGAACAGAGAAACCTCCACTATTTAGTGTAAGCTCTTTATTCATTCTTCATTAATGAGAATTAATGTGGGATTTTCTCTACAGTCACACCTCTCAATTCTGGCCAGTTCTTCATTTAAAAAGAATGATTCTGGAGCAGTTAAACATACACTAAAGATCTTTCCTAAGTTCAGGGCTCAGAACGGTAATACCCAGCCCTGGTTGATGAGTGTCAGATTTCCCAAAAGACAACAATCCCAAATTTATCAAAATGCCCTCTAAAAATATTTTTAAAGTTAATTCATTTTACCTATGACTGCCATATGACACTCTGAGACCAACTATAAGCAAAGTGGCAATGTGCCTCAAATCCCAGCATATACAGTATTATGTAACCGGCCCAGTTTATGAGGTCAGTCAGAAGGGATTAAGAATGTCCATAGAAATTTTGAAATCTCAAACCAAGAAATAAAATTTTTAACATTCAAAATGTTTGAGTCAATCTTTAAAGGGAAAGGTCATAAAAACTGTAAGATAAACAAATTTCTAAACAAAATTTAAAGCAATATGTATATTATTTTGGTGAATTCTGTATTTATAAAGTGAAAAAGCACAGATATACACCTTACCAGACTGCACAGGATATGGAAATGTAAAGCATGCATCTCTAATACCGATGGGACATGCTGTATAAGCGTGCCATGTTCAGTAATACTGCAGGAACCCAGAAAAGCCAGGCCATCTGCTGAAGTATATTTTACTCATCTAGAGCTCGGTTTGGTAGCAATGTAGTCTGTTTCTCTTGCATACCCAAAGTCCCCACTAAGAACTCACACCACAGAATTACTGTGGTTTCACTACAAAGTTTCAATGACTTCCACAGAACATTTCTAGATTACACTGGAAATTCTTATAAATACTTCTTTATGTCTCTGTCTTCCACCATTGCTGAGGTGTTATCTATCTGTTCTTGTACGTCCTGGATGCGTCCTGGATGCTATGTCCTGTAACCTTGTGCTGTGACCTCAGCATAACAGCTGTGCTATGGTTTTGGCTGGGGCTGTTGCATTCACTCACCAAAGGAAGCATACTATTTGGCTCCTCGCTCTTACTGTATGCTTGCTGCTCCTGGTTGTTGGCCTCCTGACAGGTCGCTCTGTCAGTCTTACTAGGTAAAAGGTCCTAAGACAGCTTGTTTTACATAGATGGGCTGCATCATTTTACTGACATCTCCTCAGCAACAGAGCAAATATTACTGCCCTAAATCTCCAAACTTCATACTTATGACCCTTAAGTGAGCCCATTCTTCACCAATATCCCTGGTGCAGTGAGGATAATTAAATTCATGTGATTGTAGGTGAATTAGAAACACAGAATATAGGTTTTGGCCTTTTGTACAATTAGTCTAGGATTCAGTTAATTAAAAAATAAAATATTCTGAATATTCCAATATTATTTATTGGAGTCATTTTTGGAGGCTCAAAAACACATGATTAATTTTAAACCAGGGAAATTTTAAAAGATCATAAAATTCTGGCACTAAATAATTTTTAAAAAAACCTTTTTTTTTTTTAAATTTGCAGATAAGAAAACTGTAACTCAAAGATTTGTTCCAGGTTATAATGGCTTTCAACTGCAAGTCGGTTGACACATTCCCATAATATTTTCACCACACTTCCATAATTTGTATCCTGAAAGACAAGCTCCAAATGAGGAATTCAGTATACAAACACCAAAAACATTTATTTTTCACTTTTTAAATTTTTTTTCTCTCTTTATTGATTAAGGTATTACATATGTGTCCTTATCCCCCCATAGCCCCCCCACCCCCCACTCATGCCCTCACCCCCCTGGTGTCTGTGTCCATTGGTTAGGCTTATATACATGCATGCAAGTCCTTTGGTTTACCTCTCCCCCTTACCCCCACCCTCCCCTACCTTCCCTCTGCGGTTTGAAGGTCTGATCGATGCTACTCTGTCTCTGAATCTGTTTTTGTTCATCAGTTTATATTCCACAAATAAGTGGGATCATGTGATATTTATCTTTCTATGAATGGATTATTCTGCTTATCATAATGCTCTTAAGTTCCATCCATGCTGTTGCAAATGGTAAGAATTTCTTCTTTTTTACTGCAGCATAGTATTCCATTGTGTAGATGTACCACACGTTTTTAATCCACTCATCTCCTGATGGGCACTTAGGCTGTTTCCAAATCTTAGCTATTGTAAATTGTGCTGCTATGAATATAGGGTGCATATATCCTCTCTAATTGGTGTTTCTAGTTTCTGGGGATATATTCCTAGAAGTGGGATAACTGGGTCAAATGGGAGTTCTATTTTTAACTTTTTGAGGAAACTCCATACTATTCTCCACGGTGGCTGCACCAGTCTGCATTCCCACCAGCAGTGCACGAAGTTTCCTTTTTCTCCGCATCCTCGCCAGCATTTGTCATCTGTTGATTTGTTGATGAGAGCCATTCTGACAGGTGTGAGGTGGTACTACACTGTCGTTTTGATTTGCATCTCTCGGATGATTAGTGACTTTGAGCATTTTCATATGTCTCTTGGCCTTCCTTATGTCCTCTTTTGAAAAGTATTACTTTTAATCTTTTCTGTCTTCCCTTTCTTTCCATTCTTACCTGATTTTCATAAAAAAATAACCTTCCAATCCCATGGTAGGGTAATTTGACACATGCAAGGGAGTTAGCCATCTTCAGGATAAATTACTACATGGCAAATCAAATACAACATGACTAAATAATCATGGCCATAAAAACCAGCTCACTTGACCAGGGCCTAAGAGGAATCACAGCAGTAAGAAGAAATCAGGTAGAAGATCGGTATGGTGCTAGGCAAAGGAGAAAGACAACATGACCTGCTATTCTTTTTGTGGTCCTCTCTATCCGGGTGTGTAGGTGTCTATGGAAAGGTGGGGGAAGCAGTCTCTGATGGGAAGCATGGTGACTCTATTTTCAGCCATCAGCACTATACTTGTAATTTTTCACCTGAATGATCTGATGCCTGTTAAAGAATATAAATAATTTATGGACTCTGTCTGTGGTCCCAGAGAAGTGAGTTCAAATCCCTATTCTGACACTTAGCTGCTATGTGCTTTGTGGAAGGCAATTAATTGCTTCATACTTAGGTTTCTTCCTCGGTGACAGGGAAGTAACCATGTTTCCCTCCCAGGGATCATGGTGACTTTAAAATGAGATAGCACAAGGAGAACACTTGGTATTCACACAGAGACCCAATTAGTAAAGTTTTCATTTGTTTTTCTAAAGTAAGACTGCATTAATAAATAGCAGGGGAAATGCAAACAGTAAGGAGCAAATAGAATTGTTGGCTTTGTTTCTTTGCAGACTAGCAATATTTAAAAACCCTTTCCAAGAATACTATGAATTCCTCCAAACTCCCGTGGAATTCTTCCTAATGCCATCTGAAAGTTCCTGGGTTTGAGAAACTCTATCTGGAGATCGCATGTTTGATACAAAATCCTGGCGCAACATTTTCTGGGCTGGGTTTACTTTTGACCCGCCTAAGATTTTATTTTTATCTCTGTCCCTCTTCCCTTTTCTCTCTCTGTTTTTCTTCTTCCTGGCACTATCCCTGATAACTCCCTGAGCAAAAATCCAAAATTCCAGTTTTTCATTTTACTACTATGTGCCCTCCTACAACAGGTTTAGTAAGAACTGAAGGGGTGAGGCATAAATGGAGGAGAGACCATACCCACTCTCCCACTTTCCATTCCCAAAGAGCAACCTTCAGTAACCTCTGTCGTGACCCTGCTTTCCTTTCTGGTTCAGTTTGTTCATCTATTCAGGGCAAGGGTGAAAGGTCACTGGGCAGAGCCACACTAATTGCACTAGGAAATCTCCCAGTAATGCAAAGACAAGGGGGAAAACCGAGAAAGAAAAAATAGAATCACGAAAGAGAAACTGCTGCCAAAAATTATTATTGAATCCCTTTGGATTTATTTAGAGCATATTGCTCTGCATATAAATACAAAACCAAATAAATTTCTAAACCAGCCTGTTTAGACCAAATTGACATTTCACTGGAAACTAAATCTGTGCCTCTGTGATGCCAAAATATCTGGATGAAAAGTGAAAAACTGTGTCAATAAACAAGTATCTGTTAAGCCTATTAGCCAAGTCCAGCCCAGTGCTCAGGCACTGCTGAGAAGACAAGAGAAGTAAAACAACAGGACCTTCTCTTCAAGGAGCTTGCAATACAGCAGCACAAATGGCTAAGAGCAAGAGAGCATTCCAGATATGGACACAGCATGACCTAAGATGCCAGAGCTGGGACAGCACAGCATACAAAAGTGGGGGAAATATTGCCACTCCGTCTCAAAGAATGTGTAGGACACCTATGACTGGCTGCTAGATTTAGATAGATAAAACATTAAAATTACTATATTTCTTTAATTCACAGATGTTAAGATCATCCAAACATGGTGTCCAAGTATTTGTCTTATCTTTGTAGGAGCTTGCAACCAAGGATCTTCATTCCAGGAAGGAATTCTCATTGTTTATCAAGATAACTGAAACTCAAACTTTAGGTGGTTCAAAAGAAGAGCAGCTACTGTTGATGCCTAGTCTGTCCTCCCATGATTTCCCGTTTGCTCTCTGATCTCTTTTGTTCACTTACAGCCACTTGCAATGGTACTCAATATACACTCCTCCCCCCTTTTTCACTGAAACCAATGTAAGGTTTGTTTGTACGTGACAACATGGCTGAACCTTGAGGACATTATTGCCAAGTAAAATATGTTGGCCATGGAAGGACAATTTATGGCATGATTCTACTTTAATAGGTATCTAAAATAGACTGACCCATAAAATCAGAGACTAGAATGGTAGCTGCCAGAGGCTGGGGGGAGGGGAAAATGGTGAGTTTCTAAGCAACAAGCCATCGAGTCTCAATTATGCAAGATGAATATGTTCTAGAGATTTGTTGTACAACACTGACCTCATAATTAATAATACTTTATTGTACACTTAAAATTCGTTACAAAGGTAAGTCTCATGGTAAGTGTTCTTACCACAATAAAATAACATGAAAAAATAAAAAAATCAAATACACAACCCCTTAAGCTTATTTGACTAGCCACACAGTACCACACATACATGAGGCTACATATTCATTCTTTATTGATGATCTTAGATGCTAGGAACAGGTCTTTGCATAGCAGAAGCTATAGTATATGAGTTAATTCTGAAGATAACTGACCATTGCTGAAGAAACCTATGAGTTTATTAAAGAGTCCGAAATAGAATCCAAGAATCATAGTCATTTCTTATTTAGGCAAGATACCTCAAAAATAAAATAGTCATATTATCTCCACCTTTAAACATGTTGGCTATTATTAGATCTATGTGTGTAATGTGTCCAGCTATGTGCGGCCATGACTATAACAGGAAATAAGGTCCAGGTTTAGTTTGAGCTATGTTAAAAATACACAATAGCAATGGGTGACATGGGTAATAGTGGACTGTTGATAGAAATAAAGAAGTTCAGTTAATCCTGACCTTAGACCATTTAAGCATATTACAGAACACATTTTCCCAGCTATCTTGCAACTTAGTTTGGCATTAATTCTTCTGTTGAGGCAGTCATTGCTATATAAATAAATGTTTGTTTGGCAATATAAATGGTCATACTGGTAAAAATATGTTTGCATTCTCAGCCTTTCATTTCTCTTTTACAAGCTTCTCTTTTTTTCTACTGTCTCTTAATTCAAGTTCATGTTTGTCCTGAATTCCTCTGTGTTCTTGGTGGCTCTAGGTCAATTGACCTACAGATAATTTGCCAATATGCAATTAGCCAAAAGGTAATTTCCTAAATGACCAATTCACTGAAAGCAACTCCCTAGAAGGGATGGCTTTTTGCAAATTGCTTTTTGGTAAAATGGTCCGTGTTCTTCCTTGGATGAGTGGCCTTATCTGCTCACAGGGACTGAGCTATATACTTCTGTCCCCCAGATCTACATCACTTAAAAATTCAATTTGGATGTTCCCTTGACCTGTTAAATTTGTATCTCAAAAGTCCCCCTCTCAGTTATCTTAGTTCCCAATTGTTCCTTCTGTGTTTCAGATCTCAACACAAATCACCAGGAACCTGTCATTATGGATGGACCATTCATCCTCTCCTCACCTCACCCTCCATATGCAATCAATTGTCTACTCCTGCTGATTTTAACCTCCTTATTAAATAAAAGAATGAAATCATCAGAGCTGTGTTTCCCATAAATTCCTAAGTGCTTCTCAATCTCACCTTCTCTTCATCAGTGTTGTCAATGATGAAAGTCAGGTCTACCCATCTCTCTCTAAGGCTTAGAGTCTAAGCCATGCCAGGACTATTAAAATGAGATCATAATTAATCTGCCTCCATCTAGTTTTTGTACTTTCACATTCCTCCTCTACTTTGCTACTAGAATAAACTACACTCCCATACTTAAAATTATTTACAAACTCCCCGTTGTCTATAGCAGCGGTTCCCACAAGTGTGTTCTATGAAACACAAATCCTGCAAGATGATCTGTGTTCAAATGCATTTAGAAAATGCTGCAAATCCTGGAAGATGAAACACAAGTACAAGATGATCTGTTTTTAAATAAGTATAGAAAATAATGCCTAATGTACCGTCCTCTTGCAAAATCACAAAAGCCATTAACATACTAAAGGCCCTGGGAAAACTTGAAGAAATACATAACATTGTCTAACCTAGCATTTCCCACATGCATTTGACTCATAATCTCTTCTTTTCCACTAAGAGCCATTAATGAGCAGTGGAACACACTGAAAACGCTAGTATATTGTTATTTGATCGTGCTAAGGAAGTGAAGTAAATGGTCTGACCCAGTCCACTGCCTGTCTTAATTCTTTCCCTCTCCACCTCACAATTAACATTTTGAGAACCCTGTATGACTTGCAGTTCTTCACAAGTATGTTCTTTCCCATGTGTCACTTCCTTTACCTAAAATGCCCTATTCTAAACCCACCACCCTCTCTCACCTTCTGATTAACTCCTATTCATCTTTCAAAACACTTCATAAGTTTCATCTCCTCCAGAAACCTTTACTGACCTTTCTGACCTACCTTTGGTTTCTCTCATATCTTTCTACTCATCAGAGCACTTACCATGTTTTAATTAAAACTAGGTTTATTTCCCTCAATTTGTGCTATCTGCCCAGGGACCAAAGTATTAGTACACTAGAGGCCCTGGTGCATGACATTCGTGTACTCAGGGAGGCGGGGGGGGGGGGGGGGGGGGAAGCTCAGCCTGGCCTGCATCCTTTAGCAGTCCAGGAGCCCTCGCGGGATGTCTGACTGATGACTTAGGCCCTCTCCCCACGGACAGCAGCCCTAAGCCACAGTCGGACATCCCTGGTGCTGCCACAGAGGCAGGAGAGGCTCCCGCCATCGCCCCTTTGCTCGCCAGCCGTCAGCTCGGCTTGTGGCTGAGCGGTGCTCCCCCTGTGGGAGCGCATTCACCATCAGGGGTCAGAGCTCCTGTGTTGATCATCTGCCCTCTGGTGGTCAGTGCATGTCATAGTGACTGGTCATTCTGCTGTTCGGTTGATTTGCATATTACCCTTTTATTATATAGGATAGTAAGTGCTGAAGAAATAGCTGTTAAACTGAAATAGACCAGCCTACGATAAAGATAATAGATGCTAATATAGTAAAGTTTTAAAGAATGTATAAAATATCATGATCCCTCGATATTTCAAAAATATATTTTAAAAACTTTTCTTTTTGGCAAAGCAGTTTATAGCAGGCATCGTATTTCTTTAATTAATGTCATTTGTTTATTAATGTTGTTAGTGACTTATAATGAAATTTCCCTTCTCCCTGGCATCTGCATGTTTTAATCACTTTATATCAGATATTCAAATGTTTTTTCCTTTACCAAGAATGAGGAAGAAAAAGAAACTACTGAAAATATTCACTATGCAACTTTCTACTGTAGAAATTGGCAACACCACTTGGATCTTGAAATATAAACACTAACTAAAATCAATGTAAGGACACTGAATCCATGTCTTTCCTCGACTTTATTTAAACAACAGCTGTTCTTCATTTTATTTGCCTCAAACCAACCAAACCTGTTTGGGTCATGAAGCAGGCCTGAGCCAAGCCTCCTATGTTTAGCGTAGATAAAAGATGACAGCTCTTTTTCTGGGTAAAATTACCTCATGCCACATTTCCCTCTAACTCTCAACTCCCTTGTATTCCACATCTACGTTTTCAAGAGTGAGCAGATCTCATTAACTAAGTTATTTATGAACACAGGGTGGGCCCATAGGTGTGATATATAATAAATGTTTAAACTGAATATTCATTGACCCTAATTGACCTAACTCATATTAAAGAAGATATCCCCTTCATTTATTCATTCACTCATTTAAATAAGCACCTATTGAGTACCATACTGTCACAAAAGCCAAAGTGGGATAATAATAAATGAATAAAAGCTGCATGTATCGAGTACATACAATGTAAGGTGCCATGCTAGGTCATGTATTATCTCATTTGATCTTTCTAACAAGCTTGTAAGGTCGGTGCATTGCTATCCCTTTGGCTATATTAGGACACTGAGACTTAGAGTCCTTGGTTGGCACCTGAGATCACAGAGCTAGCAAACAGCAGAGACACATTTGCATCCAGACAGCCTGTCTCCTGAGAAGCCCCTGTGCTTAGTTACCAGGCAAAACAGCCCATCAGTGGTCACACAATACCACTCCACCATCAAACTTTCCACAGACACGTTCCTTGCCCAACCACTGTCATGCTGCATCTTAAAAAGCATTGAGCAGGAACCACTTCAGGGGATTTTAAAGTGACAAAGGCTTAGGGAAGCAAATTAAAATGTTTATTATTTAATCTAACAACATTGGAACATATGGTGTTGGCAAGTGTCTGATGAATATTAACTGATTATAGTTAATGTTAAACTGTAGTTAATGTGGTTATACTGCGTGACCTTTGAGGTACCTTTCAAACAGGAGATTCTGTGATTAAAGTGGTGGCTCAATCTAGTTGTTTCTAGATTCCATCTCCAGACTGTCTATTGAAAATCACATTTAATTCAGACTACTTTCAAAGGAATGGCCTGGACTAAGCAAGACACTTACTCATATTTACATAAAATTAAAGAGGTTACCTGCAGAAGAGTGGCGAGTTAGACACCTATTTTGTCTCAACTATATCCTGTGAGAGAAAGAAACTGAAAATAAAAATACAAATAATGTGCTATATGGCATCATGGAAGGAAGAAACACTAATTCATCCAAATGTGTAACAAATGACCTTGAAAGTAACTAAGCTATTCTAAAATAGTGATAAATGTGTTCTCTAGATCCAATATACCAGAAGTTGGTTTACAGGAATGTGATCAGTGCAATAAATTATGGTGGATCCTGAATGTACAAAGAATGTAATTCCCCAATATTCATCATGTAAATTCCTGCCTTACCCCACCCCCAAGCTCATTTAGCCTATAGTCTCCCCACAGGCCAAAAAACAAGATTGCTTGAACAGTGTGTTTCCTGACTAATTTATTAAAATGATTTCTTGAGTTATACAATATTCCCAAACCAAAGGCCTCTCACTGGCAAGAGAAAATAATCCCTTTTTTAATTAACAAGGAAAAAAATATCAGACTGAGTTTCAAACTATTTGACCAGTTTGACCTGGTCTTAGGCCTTACTCGCATTTCCATGAGCTCAGAGGTGAACTTCAAATCCCACTCTGGGTTTAAGTTTTGTTTAAAGTAATTTTCAATGAAAAAAAGTCCTTTTTCTAGCTGTCCTGGAATTTGAATGTCAGTAAGGTGATGGTGCCAAGGTGATGGGCTCCTATAACATGATGATACAAAGTCCATTTATGCACAGAGCTCTGGGCTTCCTGGCAAAAACTGAAACATTGTGCACCAATTCCTATGTCCTAAACGTAGCTTTTCCTCATGAGAACCAACATTTTCACAGGAATTTTGGAGCTGGGTCAACTAGTGACCTGAAATTACATTTAAGTCCAGGATTCTTAAGGAGGCATTTATAGTAAACCAAATAAAAAACCTTACATAAGCCAGTAAAACTTGTAGCAACAATATGAGCATGCTATAATCATTGCCATTTAAAAAAACAAAGTTGTGTGAATAGAACAAGAGAGTATACCAACAATTTAGCTCTTGATGGAAACACTCCAACTTTAATCTGCTTTAAGGCAGCATATTCTAGTGATTAAAAGCACCATCCCAGAGAAACATAGATCTCGTTTCAAATCCTGCCTCCCTCACTCACTGGGTGACCTTGGGTATATAACAGAAGTCTCAGTTTCTATAACTGTACCTCATAGAATTATTCTTTTGTTTAATTGTGATAAGCGAGTTAGAAGTTCTTATCATACTGTTTGACCCAGAGAAAGCACTCAGTAAACATTGGCTTCTAGGTTATACCCATTCAACCAACAATAAGAAACAAGCCATGGGAAACAGAAAAGAACTAAAAGCAGGATGTAAACAAGGTTTAAAAAGTGTTTTTAAGTTTTTCTGTGTTGTGTTTTTTTTTTAATTTTTGTGTTCTTGGGGGTATTTTTCCATTGGTCGTGTTTTTTCCAATGGCTTGTAAGCTCCTGTAAAACTGCATGTCATATTTGCAGTTTCTTTTGAACAGCTTCTAGTATACAATGGTTGGCTAATTTTTCTCTGCCACAGGCTAATTCTGAAAGTTTATGAGGTATAGACTCAAGCAATAGTTAAGGTTCAGTCACATTTTCTTACATGAGTCCTAGCACTGCTGAGATCATATCATGGACATCTGAAGAGATTGAGAGGATTAGCAAACCTTTATGAAAGCAGAACCTATAAAAACGAACCTGTCTTCCCACTGAAACGCCTTCACCCCAACAGACTTGACTTTGTCAGAACCACTCAAGAGATCAGAGGTCAGTATCTCATCAGGATTTAGCCACTAGCCTGTCCTCACTAACTTTACCACTGTGATTCTAAGTACCTGGCAAAAGTATCATGGATTACTTTAAAACTGTGCGTGCATGGGTGTATTTGTTTTGGTATGTACCTGCAGAAACAGTCCATCTGCAAATGACAGAAGCCACACAAAAATTATATTTAGGCCCTAGCTGGTTTGGCTCAATGGATAGAGCATCAGTCTGCGGACTGAAGAGTCCTGGGTTCAATTCCGGACAAGGGCACATTCCCCAAGTTGTGGGCTTGATTTCCAGTAGGGGGCATGCAGGAAAGCAGCTAATAAAGATTATCTCTCATCACTGATGTTTCTATCCCTCTCTCCTTCTCCCTTCCTCCCTGAAATCAATCAAAATGTATTTTTTAAAAAGTTGTATTTAGAAAATCAGTGAACTACTTGAACTGTATGATACACATATATAGCTAAAATCAATGGTTTAGTATAGAAAAGCAGTGACATATTCACATTGTCTTTTGAATTTGATATTTTAATAGTCATTATATGGTTCAACTTGCTGTTTTACCCAAATGAAATCCCTGAAACTTTTATTGTCTTTGGATCATGAGTTTGATCTGAAAATAATTTTGAAACAATTTTATTAAATTTTGAGTTATAAATCAATTTTATTTTTTAACTTTGGATAAAGCTTACCTTCATTTTAATTTTCATGTTATGCATGCAATTCAGTATTAATCTTACGAAAATGACTTTAACTTGATAAACTCAATATCAGGTTGTAACCCAGGTTACAACTTGAGAGAATGAAATCTGTTTCTAATATAATTCATCTTAACTTCTTTTTGAAACAGGATGGGAAAATGCTGCTTTCTTGGGTTAGTTTTGTGTTGTCACTGACTAATATTAGGAAACAGACCATGTCATGATTTCTCTGGGTCTCAGTTTTCTCATTAATAAGAGAATCAGATTAAATGAGTACTAAGGCCCATTCCAGTTTCTATTCTCTATGATTCTTCATTTTAATTAATGTTTAGATTTTCTGACAAATGGAAAGCAAACAATAATTTTACTTAAAATTTAATATATACATATATGCATGTCAAGAAACTTAACTGTGAGTGAATATTTGAACTGAGGGTTAGAAAGATTTCTTTAAAAAAAACACTGTGAGCAAATAACAATCTGAGAAACTTTTATTTCTGAGGACCTGCTTAGAAGAAATAAGTGTGTAGTAAGAGGCAGGATGACAATGAAGATTTTGAAACCAAAATATATAGGTTCGAATCCTAGATTCAACACCCAGAATCTCTGTCTTCTGGGAGCAAGATAGGCCCTGGAATTCCACAGCTTCCTAGGGAAGGCATGTCATTTTCAAAGACGTCTTTCTTGACATGAAAAAAATGTTCTATAAACCAACTGTGTTTCATGGTAATATCTTGGGTAAACTATACAATCTCCTGGGCCTCAATTTCTCCATCTGTGAAACAGGAATAACACGTACCTTCTAAGACTACTGTAAAGATTAAACAAGACATTCAAGCGTTCATGGTAAAAACTCAATTATTCTTCACTTTTTTTCCCTTTCTAGAAGTCTTTGCACTAAAGGTTGGAAATTCTTGTTTATAGAAGCAAGAGTGAAATCAACAGACTGTGAATCTCTTGAGTCTAAGAAGGAAGTATTTCATAGTGGTTACCAGTGAGTACCTTAGGATCTTAAAGACTTGCATTCAAAATCAAGCTTTGTCACTTATTACCTTTCAGATCATAGACAATTTATCTAAATTCTCTGAGACTCAGATTTTCATCTGTAAATTGAGTTATAAGATTTAGAAGAGAGAATGTAGCACAGTATCTATATCACATCCCAAGAACTCAATAAATGGTAGCTATTTTTATTTTGCTTATGTTCTCCAAACTTGAAACAGAGATAAAAATCAATGAATATTTCTGAAGGCATGATTAAATAAATGATTGTTACTCAGTTGATGAACACCACCCAGAATCACTGTGTGTCTCCTGGGAGCAAGGCAGACCCTGGAATCCCACAGCTTCTAGGCATGTCATCTTCAAAGATGTCTTCCTTGACATGAAAAGAATGTTCTGTAAACACTTGTGTTCTTTTTATGAAACCAGCTAGGGATTCTTCATGTTCTTTGTCATCAGTTAAAAAACTGTTCCATGACATTTTTTTCATGGGTGTGACCTGGTTGTCTGTAGCCAAACATGTTCGGGGGAGTGATATGTGAGGAAGTGAATATGGCTAAAAACTCTGGGAAATCTGAAATAAAAGTCAGATCAACCCCTTTGGGAATTCTTGAATTGGTTGCACAAATAGATCTAAAAACACTGTTTACTTAAATAAATATAAGTTAAAAAATACTGGTACTTCATTAGCTTTAAACATCAACAATAACCAAATGACATTAAAGTATTTATACTTTTCTGGGTGGATAGCTCTAGAATCCAAAAATATCAAGAGTTCTTTTAGTAGAACATTTAAAGTAAAATTATATCACCATTTTAGACTGACATTTTAAAAAACAACAATAATGTCTGGGCTCCCTCTGCTGGATCTTCAGACTGTGAATGCCAGAAAGAGGTTTAGTACCATATAGTTACCTAATCAACTGGATTAGTCACAGTGATAAAGTTAATGCCAAAAAAATGTCTGCTTGCAATAATCCATCTCAAAATCCACAGTAAAACAGTTTGCCAAATAAAGAAGCTAAAATTGGTTGGGAATAATTTTTTCTTTAGTGTTATAAAGCCAGGATTTTACTTTGTTTTAAGTAGAAGACAGCAAATTTTGGGGTCTGTTTTATGTTTTAAAAAGGAGGCATAGACTTTCTCTGGAGAGGGGTCACATGTGGTCCATGGTGCCTGTTACCAGGGTAACCATGCCCTCTGTCTATATATGTCAAGGCCAATTGCTTCCTTTGGAGACAATCGGACTATCAGGTCAAAGGAAACAGAAAATGCAAATTATGATGCTCATGCTGCTTCAGAAAAACTACAAGGTGAATAATATCCTGCCAGCAAACTCAGAGAAGTTTTCACTTTAATAATGAACTTCTTTTAATATTACTAATGTTATTGTTTCCTTGAAATAATTATGTTCTGGTAAATACGTAGGCACTTCATGCCTTTACATTGGGGGCTTTTTCTGTTTATTAAACTCAGAAGGAGAAGTGGGGACAAAATGTTCTTTAATAAAATTAGAACTTTTCTCTTCCAAAATTCATAAAACATTTATTCAAAACTCTGTAAAAATATTACTCCTTTAGTTTGTGAAACATTTCTGAGTAAGGTTTTTATTTTTTATTTTTTGTTAATGCCCAATTACCCTGAATATAGATGCTATGTTTAAAAGTTGTTTGCTGAAGGAAGGCTACAATTAGTATGAGAAATACTGAGTTCCACTTTGAGAATGGCAAGTTATTGGTAGTTTTGTTTGTTTATATGAAGAACAAAAATAAAACTTTCTGCACTATACTGGCGATTTATCCTTCAGTCTGGTGTATATTTTTATAATAAGAATCACAAAATTTAAATCTGCAAGTGAGTGCTCATGCATTCATAAAAAGCACAATGTATTTTGTTGAGTTTCACAAAGTTTGCACTCTTATTATTTACTTTTTATCATAAAATTTCCAAATTCATAAAAGTGTTTTTAAAAACCTTACTTCATAGGAATTGATAGTGATCCCCGTATGAAACATACTCACAAATTCATCAATATATATAAAATTATCTCTCTCATAATATCTCTGGAAAGGTAATTAAACAATTCCTTAAGTTGAAAAGTTTAATTTAGTTGCTTTAGAGATGATACAGTTCTTTATTTTGCTTGAAAAGGTTAAAGCACATATTTCCTCCAAGTTTTCACTTTTAATTTTCTCTTTTATGGTACATTATGTTACTGAAGATTTCAAAAGATCTTCATCCGAAAGGAGAACATAGCTATTACTTCCTTTTATGCGGGATTTCTCCTTGGACCCATCACTAAGGGAGCTGGAAAAACTAAGATAATGTATGTGGTGAAAGATATTGAATATGCATGAACTACAGCTACAGTGTCTTATAGACAGAGTGACCATATGTTCCAATTTACTGGGAACAATCTTGGTTGACGCCTGTTTTCCTGGCATAATAATTAACAGTGCCATTTCATTCTCTAAAATACCTTCTTGAAATGATAAAGTATATGACCTTCCTATTTACAGCCTAAGCCAAGCATGTCAAACTCAAATGCTAACATGGGTCAAATAAACAAGGTTTAAGTTTATGGGGGCTGCAAAAAAACAAAAGCTTCAATTTTCATAGAAACCTAGGTTTATTTTGATAGAGACATGCTGAATACAAAGGGCTAAAATAAATGAGTAATCATTAACATAAAATAATAGAACATTTTAATAAAAATTAATATTTTTTCTTGAACATTAACTCACCAGACACTGAATAACTGCACAAATTAATAAGTGTAATGCAAATAAACCTATTTTTCTTGTTCTCCAAAAGTGAAATATTTCCTGTTGTGCACACCAAACAAGTCAGTATAAGACTAATGACATGGTAATCAGTTGCTAAAATATTCATTGCTAGTGGAGAGAAATGGTGCGCCTGTGCATATGGCGCGTAAGGGAAATGAATGCAACATGATTACAGTAATCAGTCATTAGCAAACGTTGTAGTTCGTTATTAATAATTATGTATAACAGGATGTTGTAAAAATTGATACAAAATTTTTATTAAAACGTTTCTTATATATCATTATATTGGCTGGGCCGCAAAAATATTCATTGTGGGCCACATGCAGCCCATGGGCCGCGAGTTTGACATGCTTGGCCTAAGCTCTTCAGATTGCATTAGTATTTGTTTTCTAGAACATCATTTCCAAATGTGCATCTACCTGAACTCTTATCTTTGCATATATCAGGAGTTCTATGTTTAAGGTTGAGAAATGCTGCATATTAAGTGCACTGGTATTCTTGGAGAGTCTAAGATACATTCACGTATTTAAGGCTGCTTGACTTTGCTTACCCCAAAACTATGGACTACCAGCCCCCCTTTTTGTGTAATACTTAGTATAACACGTAGCTATAACTATTCATAGTTACATGAGTGCTCAATTCTAATCCACACAGGATCCATACCTCATTCCTATACTGAATTCACTGTGCCCCATCTGAAGAACTAAAACTGTGGGAGACAGAGGTACCCATTAGAAGCCAGCTTCAAAAACTCTGGTAGAGAATATCAAGGGGGCTCCAATTGAAAAGTGTTCAAAAAGCTTTTGGCTAAATTATTTAGACTGAAATTAGATATAATATCTCCACACATTCCCATTGAATTCAGTTGCTCTTTATTTAGAGCTTATTATATGATAAGTACTAGTTATGCACTATTTGAAGATGCACAAGAGAAACGATTGCATCCAGGACTTAGAGTAGGCAACAGACTCCTCCCCACTCCTGATCTCACCCTGTTCTGTTTTTCCTCACAGCACTGATAGACTTCCACCCCATTATATAATTTTCTGATTATATTTACTCTTTATTTTCTATTTTCCCAAATAAAAGGTAAATCCTCAAGAGCAAATGTTTTGTCTGTTTTATTCAGTAATTTATCTCAAGCATCTAAAAAGCAGCTAGCACAAGCCATAGCGATCAGACAAGACGACGAAATAAAAGGCATCCAAATTGGAAAAGAAGTAAAACTCTCCTTGTTTGCAGATGACATGATACTATACATAGAAAACCCCACAGACTCCATCAAAAAACTACTAGACCTAATAAATAAATTTGGCAATGTAGCAGGATACAAAATTAACACCCAGAAATCTATGGCCTTTTTATACACCAACTAGAGGCCCAGTGCACAAATTCATGTATGGGTGGGGTCCGGCCGGCCTGGCCCCAATCAAAGCAGATCCAGGCTGAGCCTGTTGGGAGGAGGAGATGGCAGGAGGTTGGCCAGCCTGCCTGCCCTGATTGGGGAAAGGGGCCGCAGGTGATTGGCTGGCGGGCCCCACCCCCAATTGGGGTTGGAGGATGGATCGGGGGTTAGTGACCAGGGGAGGGACTGTGGGAGGTTGGCTGGCCATCCCCACTCCCAATTGGTGTGTGGGGGGACTGATCAGGGGCGGAGCTGGATGGGGGGAGGGGCCGTGGGCCAATCAGGGTGGTAGGAACTGATCAGGGGTGGGGCCAGCCATGGGGAGGGGCTATGGGTTGTGGGCTGGCCAACCCCGCCCCCAAATGGGGTTGGAGAGGCTGATCTGGGGGCAGTGGCCTGGGGGAGGGGCCATGGGTGGTTGGCTGCTGGCCCTGCCCCTGATCAGAGTGGGGGTGCCGATCGCAGTCGAGATGGCTGGAGGGAGGGACCGTGGGCTGATCGGGGTGGTGGGGGCCCAGTGGGACTGGGGCCAGCCACGGGAAGAGGCCGCAAGTGGTTGGCTGGCCGGCTCTGCCCCTGATCAGGGTGGGGGGGGGCCAATCTGGGGTGGGGCTAGATGGGGGAGGGGCTGAAGGAGGTTGGCTGGCCGTCCCTGTCCCCTATTGGGTGGAGGGGGGTCAATCAGGGGCGGGGCCAGCCAGGGGGAGGGTCTTCGGGCTGATCGGGGTGGGGCGGAGACAAAGGAGAAAATAAACAAATGGAACTACGTCAAAATAACAAGCTTCTGCACAGCAAAAGAAACCATCAACAAAACAACAAGAAAGCCCACTGCATGGGAGAACATATTTGCCAATGATATTTCCGATAGTGGCTTAATCTCCCAAATTTATAAAGAACTCATACAGCTTAACAAAAGGAAGATAAACGATCCAATCAAAAAATGGACAAAGGACCTAAATAGACACTTTTTGAAAGAGGACATACAGAAGGCCAAGAGACATATGAAAACATGCTCAAAATCACTAATTATCCGAGAGATGCAAATCAAAACAACAATGAGATACCATCTCACACCTGTCAGAATGGCTATCATCAACAAATCAATAAATGACAAGAGCTGGCAAGGATGCGGAGAAAAAGAAACCCTCGTATACTGCTGGTGGGAATGCAGACTGATGCAGCCACTGTGGAGAACAGTATGGAGTTTCTTCAAAAAACTAAAAATGGAACTCCCATTTGACCCAGTAATCCCACTTTTACGAATATATCCCAAGAAGCTAGAAACACCAATCAGAAAGGATATATGCACCCCTATGTTCATAGCTAGCTAAGATTTGGAAACAGCCTAAATGCCCATCAGCAGATGAGTGGATTAGAAAACTATGGTACATACACAATGGAATACTATGCTGCTATAAAAAAGAAGGAATTCTTACCATTTTCAGCAGCATGGATGGACGTGGAGAGCATTATGTTAAGTGAAATAAGCCAGGCAATGAAAGAAAAATACCACATGATCTCACTCTTTTATGGAAAATAAAGAACATTATAACCTGATGAACAAAAAGATAGATACAGAGGCAGTAAAGCACAGAACAGACTGTCAAATTACAGCAGGAAGGCTGGGGAGTGTTGGGGAGGCGGGGAAAGAGATCAACCAAAGGACTTGTATGCATACATATAAGCACAACCAATGGACACAAGACACTGAGGGGGTGGGATGAGGGCATGCCACAAGGGGTAAGGGAGGCTGGGGGAAGGTCAATGGGGAAAAAAAAAGGAGATATATGTACTACTATATGTAATACTTTAAACAATAAAAAATAACTAAAAGAAAATGATTTTAAAAAAAAAGATTTGGAAACAGCCTAAGTGCCCATCAGCAGATGAGTGCATTAAAAAACTGTGGTACATCTACACAATGGAATACTATGCTGCTATAAAAAAGAAGGAACTTTTAACATTTGCAACAACATGGATGGAGCTGGAGAACATTATGTTAAGCAAAATAAGCCAGTCAGAGAAAGATAAATATCACATGATCTCATTCATATGTGGCATATATTGATCAACATAATTTGATGAACAAGAATAGACCAATCTAGAGACAAATGGTAGTGGAGGGGAATTAGAGAGCAACCAAAGGACTTGTATGCATGCACGTTAGCATGACCAAAGGACACAGACACTGGGGCGGTGGGGGCTTGCCTGGGGTGGGAATGGCTGAGGGGGGTGGCAATTGGGGAAAAAAGGAGACATATGTAAAACTTTAGACAATAAAAAATAAAAAATTAAAAAAGTAAAAAGTAAAAAGCAACTAGCACAAATTCTATGCTTAATCAATTTTTCTTTAATGAACAAATAAATAAACTCTTTAAGGAAAGTTTTAGTCAGGGTGCCTATCTCACAGTAGAATTAGTTTTTGAAGAATGAAGGTTAGATGCATGAGACTACAGTGTGTGGCTAGATGCAAGAGTAGAACATAAGACTGGAAAGGTATATTAGAATTACATCATGGAACACCATGAATGTCACATTAATGCCTAGTTATCATTTATTGTGCAATTATTATAGGTCATACACTGTGTGAGCAATAATAACATCTTCCTATAATAAACCCAAAAAGTAAGAATTACTGCCCCTACTTTAGATGAGAAAAATGAATCACATAAAGGTTAAGAAATTGTCCCAAATTACACGCAAGTCAGCAGTGAAGCTCAGATTGAAATCTAATTTTCTATGACTCCAAGACTTAAGGTAATCATACCACCTCTTTCATTAGGCAGTAAAGAGCTATAAAGATATGTGGACAATAAAGTAAAATCCTTCCCTCATGTTTTTACAAATAAGTGCCACCACTATGAGTGATAGATTGTACAAGTAAGATGTCTCATGTGAGATCCTGGTAGGAGTTGGAATTCTAGCTCTGAAATTCAGAATTCAGGATGGGTTCCTAGATTCCAGAGTTGTGCTGACCAAGACATGGTTACTAGACTCATGAGATGATTGAGTACTTGAAATGGAACTAGTTCAATGATTTATGCTCTAACTGTAAAGTACACACTGGATATTGAAGACATGGTACCAAAAAAAAGAGTGTAAAATATTTTATTAAGGGGAAAGAGGCTGTGGTGGGGGGGGGGGGGGGGGGGCGAAGTGGATAAAGGGGGCCAAATATGTGGTAATGGAAGGAAACTCGACCTTGGGTGAGGAGCACACAATAAAGCACACAGATGTTGAATTATAATTTTACACCTAAAAATTATATAATGTTATTAACCAAGTTCCTCTAATCCTATCTAATAAAGAGGGAATATGCAAATTGACCATCATGCCACCACAAAGATGGATGTGCCCACAGCGGAGGCAGGGTTTCCTTAACACAAGATGGCTGCACCCACAGTACAGGCCAAGTTCCTGTAACGAGCCTTAATGAGCAATCAGCAGGGACCTGAGGCTGCATGGCACTGGACCAAGGCAGGGGACCTGAGGCAGCGCCCCCCGCCTGGTGGGGCTTGACAGGGGACCTCAGGCCATGCACCCCACCCCAGCACCAGGCCAGGGGACCTGAGGCTGCACCCCCCACTCCGGCGCTGGGGGACCTGAGGCTGCGCCCCCCACCAGGCAGGGCTTGACAAGGGTGAGGCCAGCTGGGTCTGGGTTTTGCACGATTTTGAGGCGCCACGGGGTGCGGGGGGCGAGGACTTGACTCTGGGTCTCACGGTGCACCCCAGACTCTGACAAGAGGAGGATTTTCATATACATTTTACTAATTTTCTTCCATCTCTGACACTTATATTATAGAGAAAGGGCAAATAGCAATATTAAAATATTTCCTCTAATTAATCCCCTTTTAATGTGCATGAATTTTGTGCACTGGGCCACTAGTAAATTTAATAAAAATGATTCATTAATAACTTTAATTAATGACTTGTTAAAATAAGGTAATATATTAAGTTAAAGCACATTATAATCAATCTGTTTCTTTTTGTAAGTGACTACTAGGAGAATTAAAATTGCATTTGTGGTATATTATATCTGTTGTATAGGGCTATTCTAGTTTCTCATAAAGGAGCAATTCAAATTCTTAAGAAACCACAGAAGGAGCAGCTTAAGAGTAAGTAGGCCAAGGTAAAAATCTTGAGAGAAGCCTACATTTAGGGGCTGGGTAAAGAAAGAAAGAGATAGCAAATAAGATTAGGGAGTGATTCAAAATGACAATGTGAAGAAGTAAACATGGCCACATGTTGCAGAAATGCCAGGGGAAATGACAACAAAGAAGAGGCTGCTAAACTTGCTAATTTAGGAAATTATTTCAGAGTGACTGTGGTGGAAACTGGTTTGAACAGTTGGGAAGGGGTAGGACTCAAGATACATACATTTTTAAGGAAATGGATGATGTGAACATGTCTGTAAGTTTAGTGAAGAGGAAGAGATTAAAGATTCAAAAGGAAAAAGAGATCATTGCTGTAACAAGGTCCTATCACCAGTTCTAGGAAAGTAAGCCACCTAGGAAAGCATTCAGGAAAGAAAAGGAAATGCAGAGATTTCACTTCCTATATTCTCTGAGATGGAAAAGATGAGCTTATAGTCTGAGAGAAGGCTGAAGCTAAATTTGAGAGCTGGAGAAGTGTGAGAAAGGCTTGGAAAAGACACAGCAGTATGTCATCACTATGGAATAACAAAGATTGGGAAGTGAGCAGACAAGAGCCAGTGGAGTTTGGAGAGCATAAGTATTCAGGAGCATCTGTTGACACAATGATGATGCTTTCTCCAGCAGAGCTAAGCTTTCTGAGGCTTACCCAACATTAGAATTTGACCAAGTAAGTGTGATTGAAGGGCAAAGGGCTTCCTCAGTTGTTTGTGAATAATAAAAATTGTAGAATACAATGGCCATATTGGATAAAAAGGCCTTCAAAACCAGCAGGGGAGATTTGGAAGATGGAATGGAGGCAGCAGCCATTCTGTAGCATACACACTTTGCAGACTGACCTCATTGATATGAAGTGGTAGCTGGATCAGGTGTGTGTGTGTTTGGCTCTGTGAGGAAGTGCCTCAGCTTCTGCAGGTCACCTGCGTCACCAAGTCAGAGGCAGCAAGAACAAACACATATTTCAGCCCATCCTCATACGGTTCCAGCTCATCCTTGTGGCGCTCCAGCCTGCTGTGGAGTTCTCTTCCTGCCTGCCTGCCCTGTGCACTTCAGGCCAGCACCGGACACAGACAGGACGGTTTGTCCAGCCCCTACACAACAATTCCCTGTAATTAATCCTTCTCTAGTCGAATCCTGACTAATACAGAGCTAAAAGCCTAGGAAAAAGATGGCAAGCCCTAGAGTTCAGGAAGAATATATTTCATTTATTTATTCATTTATCCATTTATTCTAAGTGCCAAAATCATACATCATACAAGATACAGATCTTGAGAAGTTTTAATTAAAACAAGCAAGTGAAATAAAACTGTCTGCATGAAGTAGAGAGGGGTTCAAGGCAGGGATGGTCATTCTGCCTGGTTTGGATTTCAAAGGAATGCTGAATTGAGATTGTGGTCTATTGTCTAGAAAGCACATTAGAGAACAAGAAGAAAACCAATCTCTCCTCTGGGCCCCAAGATACTGAACAAGTAAAAAGAGAGACTGATGCTTGGAAGAGATTTTCAGGAAATGATGTAGGCTCCTGAGTTTTAAAACTGTAATTCCACTTCAAACATCACTTATTCATTATCCATCACTCTAAATCAGTTCATTCTCCCATGTTCCATGGCAATAATTTCCCAAGCTCCTCAAATACAGTCTCTGCAATTTCCTCTGCTCCCCCCCGCCCCCCCCATTTCATCCAACACCATTATCCCTTCTGCCCTCTGCCATTGCCTTCCCAACTGGCCATCAAATCCTGTTACTTCTACTTCAGCACTGTCTCCTACATGAACATCCTACTTTGCAACTCTGCCACCACTGCATACATAAGACCATCATTGTTTCTCACTTGGGCATTTTCACACGCCTTCTCAATTGAATATTTCTGCACCCAGAGTTCCTACCGCAAAAAATCAAATCCAGTTACCTCCTGCATAAACATCCCTAAATCTCTCTAGAAACATTTCAAACTCCTTATCATAATATCTTTCCAGTCAAGGCTTTGGCAACCATTTCCTCCATTTCCCATAACTTCTCATCATCTGTCTCCAATGGACTGCTTCTGGCCATTCCTAAATGACACCTTTCAGAACTTTGTGCCATGGCATGTGCTGTTCCTATGATTTAGAAGTCCTCTACAGCCTTTCATTTGTGATGAATGCCTCCAAATTCTTCAAGTTCTCTATCAGGCAGATCCCCTCCTTGGTACCCCAGAGTACTGTATGCTAACCACTCTTTTGACACAAATTCCACATTGAATAATAATTATCAGTTTATATAGATGCTTCTCATTTTGGCACTGTCATCTCCTGAGGACTGTGACCACAATGTGCATCTCCTGGTTGGCATATAGGAACGACTTCAGAAATTTTTATTATACAAATTAATGAGTATCACAGACAATCATGTTTCAGATGGAGGTTTACAATATTGCTCAGGTCCCTGGATGAGACCATAGAAATCTATTTCATCTATAAGGTAGCTAGAATACAGTAGTATAAATATATTTTCCAAATACTGCAAAAAGATAATACTTCAGCCATTTAATGAGTCAGACCTACATTGTGGGCCGGCACAGAAAGCCAATTAAATTTTATACTACTATTTCTACGGGAAAGTACATTCCTCAATTTACAGGGAGAAGGAAATACAACCACTTCAGAAATGAGAGTTCTCCAGCTACAACTGTGCTATCTGTCTGGTAAATTGAAAGAAATAGAAGAATGCCAGAAATACTTTAGGGGTGTGTGTGTGTGTGTGTGTGTGTGTGTGTGTGTGTGTGTGTTGGGGCTTGTTTGTTTTCTTCACAAGGCATGGCTTTTGGGTCCTGGCATACAAGGTAAGCCAGTGGTTTGAGGTATGTATACGACTTCCCTCACCATCATCCAGAACATCTTTCATCTATGCCCACACATTCTAATGCTCTCTGTGTTAGTTTCTTTAACTATGAATATTTGTAATTCTGGTTACTTATATTTAAGGAATGCCTCTGAATGTTAAATTAACAGTGAAATCTCCTTTTCACTGAATATAATCCTCCTGAATTATCTCAGTAATGGTGGCATTTTTTGTCTAATCAGCCATTTGACCAACTTTGATTGAATTCCTACCCATGTACTAGCCAATGTCCTAAGCATATGAGATAGAGATAAGTGATTCACAATCTCAAGAATGAAATGTCAGTCAATAAAAGTTTTCTACATGTTAAGTAATATACAGAAGTGACAAAGACTATTTCTGCCCTCATGGAGTTAACAAGGAAAATGTGATAATAATAATGTAATTGATATCCTCTATAATAAAAGCCTAATATGCAAATTGTTTGTCCTGGAGTTCGACTGGGAGTTTGATCGCTCACTATGATGTACATTGACCACCAGGAGGCAGCAGGGAACATGGCGGGCGTCGGTGACACAGCACTGGCAGTGGGTGGCAGTGGAGGCACTGCTGGTCCCAATGGGCCCCAATGAGAGAGGGACCATGGTGGGAAGGTGGAGCAGGTGAGCGGGCAACGCCAGGCCAAGGCAGGTGAGAGCAGGAGTCCAATCACCCCGCTGATCACCCTGCACACAGTGACCAACCAGCAGCAGTGGCAGGGGGCGGGGTTGCCACCCAGCTCCCAGGCGCTGAGGGAGCCAGGCAGGGGGCCCAGGTGGGATGGTGGAGCAGATAAGAGGGAGGCGCCAGGCCACAGTGGGGTGCCAGGTGGGGCTGCGAGGCTGGGGGCATGAGCTGGGGCCCGATCTCTGCAGGCCACCCTGAGGGACCTCACCTGTGCACAAATTCATGCACCGGGCCTCTAGTATTCAATAACTGTCTGAGTTAAAATTATTTTAGAAGTACAGAGAGGCAGTTTCTAATTCAGATATGAGAAAAATGCAAATGAAAAAAAGGGCAGGTGTGGTAAAAAGATTTAAAAATGACCCCTGATTATTCTTGCTTTTTGATATTCATCATTGTGTTATCCTCTCCCTTTGAGTGTGAGTGGGATCTGTGAGTTGCTTCTAAGTAACAGAATATGGAAAAATTAATGGGATGTCACTTTTGTGATTGTATTATACAAGATTATGGCTTCCACCTTTCTAGTAGGCTCTCTCTATTCATTCTTGGCTTATACACTTGGACATAGTAAGAAGCCATGTTAGAGAGACCCATATATCAAGGAACTGAGGGCTGCCTCTTACCAACAGCAATCTAGAAACTAAAAGTGGCCTCCAGTCAACAACTGAAAAATAAATGGGCCAACTCTCTAACAGGCCTCAAGGAACTGAAGCATGTTTGATTACTGCACTATAAGCATTTCTATGTTACTGAGACAACTAGTAAAGAGTAATGAATGGTGAAAGATAAGAAAGTAAAGGTATTTGAATAGGGGCTGCACTGTGAAGGATCTTTTACGTTTGTATGTCATATTAATAATTTGGATCTTATCCTATAGCAATGGGATACCAATGAATCATTTAAGAAGGGCAGGGATAATGAAGCGTTTTATGGTTTAGATAGACCACTCTGGAAACTATATGGGTAGATGATTTAGGATAAGAAGGACAAAAGTTGCCCTCTAGTTGAAAAATTGTTCCCGAGGCTAGGTCAAGGTAATAGAGGATAAGGACTAGAACCATGTATGGGATGGAAAGATGGTGACTGGTTTGAGAAAAAAAATAGCAAGTAAAAATCAGCAGCATCTTGGAACTGGTTGAGAGTCAGGCATGACAGGAAGGAAGAAGTCAAAGACAACTCCTTGATTTCCAATTTGGATAATCATTCGTGATGGTTCCATAAATGGGGACCAAGAATGCAGGAGAAGAAAGAGCGGTTCATCTCCCTTTTCTTCTCCATCTACTTATCATATCCCTCCCTTAACTAAATTATTTCCTATACTTTCCTGATTAAAATGGAACCAACTACTAACAGAGGGCACTGGACCTGAAGTTAGTTCTGGAAGAGATTCTGATACATTGGAATATGTCCTGGAAATAATTTGCCATCAAGGAAATTGCTTTGGCTATTAGAAATTGTAGAAGGACTAAGGACAGAGAACTACTGATATATCTTTTTCAGAAAGAAGTTCAAAGTTATATTTTTGGGTAGAATTTATTTATAGAGAAACAGATTGATATAATAGAACACTGAGGTGAAAGTTAGAATTCTTTCTTGTTAGGGTTACAAAAATATTAAAGGTCTAAGACTGGGGATGAGGTATTAGGGATAGAAAGGAAACACACTTTGTATGAGAATATGGCAGAAGTTTGTAACACCCTTTGCGAGGGGTGGGGGGAGGGAAGGAAGGGATAAAAGAGAGCTACTTGAATATTTCAGAATCTGTGCACTGTGATAATACTGATGTGATTACTGAGTGGGGACAAGGCAGCAAGAAACAAAGCTGGTTTCCTAAAAATTTACAAGATAGTTTTATAGATGCTAATTGTGAGGTCTATAATAGAAGTGTATTATGTATATCAGAGATAATGGGCAAGCTGTGAGATGAGAGAGTGGAATAAGTGATAGACATCTGTGGTGAACCTGGAGAGAGGCATGGTTGGAGTCCTTAGTGTTGAAAACACATTAAGAGTTAGAAAAGCAGAGACCATTTTGGAAGCTAGAAGGGGGAAATGAAAGAGAAAAGCAGTGCTTGTACAGGTAGAAGGAAACTGGGATTATATGGTTGGATAAAGAGGTTTGTTCATCCTTTTGTGCCCCTTTATCTGTTTTCTGACAAAAGAGACATGATTTAGAGTAGATGTCTCATTGCTCACTTCACACGGAATACTGAAGCTATTTCAGTTCACCAGAGGACACAGAACACAAATATAACACCAATAAGAGAAGTGGTGATAGATTTGAACATGAATTCCCACATGTTACAAGTAAATATCCTTCTGAGTCCAAATCATAGTGTCTGGTTACAGGAGAAGATTTACTGGCAGCCGTGTAAACTCCTGGAAGGTTACTGTCTTACTCAGCTATTAGCAATAAACACATGGACTGTATTCTTAGTTAGACATGCTGGATTTTATCACCACAAAAACTAATCCCCCAAGTTCCTCAAACAAAGCAAGACAAGAAATTTATTGTGTGACTGTTATGAAAGAGAGTACAACTCAAGTCATTTGATTTGTAAAATTAGCTCTCAATTTTAATGAAGTAATTTTTATTGGGAAGTGACTTTTTTTAGATTACACTATAACTCCATCAGAAAAAAATATATAATTGTATACATGTTCTGATTTGACATTTTTCAAAAAATATAACTATCAATTGATATCACCTGTTCATATCAGTGAACCAAATTTAGATTCCAGGGTTCCAATAGTCTCTAAACCTTTAAAACATTCTCAGTTTCTATGTTCCTATACTCTGCTGGACTAAGCTATCTTGACAAAATACCTCTACTCACTAAAATGTGCCAGTTAACCACAATGGTTTCTATAGCTAATGAACAAAAATTCCCTGATCTTATTTCTAATACTCATCACAAAAGTACCATGCTTAAAAAAAAATTACTTGTAATTCAGCTAAAGAGATCAATATAAGGCATATTCTTTTCTCCTAAAACTAATATTTAGATGGAGTTAGGAAATTGTTATAGTCCAAACATAATTTTATTGAGTTAAAATATAGGTTCCTTAATCACTGCGACAGATAATATACTGGACTCAGGGTAACAATTAAATAATTAGAATTCCAAAAATCCCTACAAGACCATGATTAATCTGACAGTTATAATGTTAACATTTGGGTAATTGTGGCCTTTACAAGCAACATTTACAAACTATCAATTAAGCAGTCATATAAAAATGAAACTCCCTCTACCGTCCTTTTAGTACACTGTGAAATTCCGTGACTCTTGGTAAACACGAACACTGGCAAGGGCTTCAATTCAATATTCCTTTCTTAAATCTGTGTATTACTGGAGTTTTAATGCCTCTATAATGCTTAGGATGTTTCCTTGCACACCGTAGTAAATATTTATAAAATGTGTTGAAATTATCAATTAATTAGTGAATTTATAATTCACTTAGCTGTGTCTTGGATGCCACATGCTGTTACTGTGCATCTTAGGCACTTAGTAAATACTGCAGATTGGATTTTGAATAAATAGGCATTGATACTGTTAATTCAAGAAACATAAACTATATATAATTCAAGCTTAGTCTTAACCATGACCATGATATTTATGATATGAGAGCTTTGGGATTTTTTTCTCTATGTTCCCCTTAACACTTTATTATTAGGTACACTATCGATACAATATACATAGGAGTCAGTGATTATTGAGTTCTGCCAGAATTAAATATAATTTTCTACAACTTTAAACATTTCAAAAAAAAATACATCTTCATGAAAGCAAAATTTAAATGTTTAGAAAAATGTCAAAGCAAATGGTTTTGAAAAGCTGCTCTTCATTAGGAAAAACATCATAATCATACAAGTGACTTCTTTTAAAGCTCTAATTATGTATTTTTAAATAGGTTATATTTAGTTCTAGTTAACCATTTATAGTCACTCTTTATAACTCTCTTTAAAGGCATCTGAATTTTTCCAAGGAAAATGTAGGGCAAACTCACAGTGCAATTCCATTAGGCCAGTGGCCGGCAAACTCATTAGTCAACAGAGCCAAATATCAACAGTACAACGATTGAAATTTCTTTTGAGAGCCAAATTTTTTAAACTTAAACTTCTTCTAACACCACTTCTTCAAAATAGACTCGCCCAGGCTGTGGTATTTTGTGAAAGAGCCAACTCAAGGGGGCAAAGAGCTGCATGTGGCTTGCGAGCTGCGGTTTGCCGACCACTGTATTAGGCCAATGTCTGTGCCTATATGTGTTTAGTTTGTGACTTATAAATAACTAGAGGCCCGGTGCACGAATTCATGCACAAGGGTGTGTGTCCCCCAGCCAAGCCTGTACCCTCTCCAATCTGGGACATCCCTCTCACAATCCAGGACTGCTGGCTCCCAACTGCTCGCCTGCCTGCCTGCCTGATGGCCCCTAACTGCTTCTACCTGCCAGCCTGATCACCCCCTAACCACTCCCCTGCCAGCCTAATTGGTGCCTAACTGCTCCCCCTGCCGGCCCGATCGCCCTCTCCTGCCAGCCTGGTCACCCCTAACTGCCCTCCCCTGCAGGCCTGGTTGCCCCCAACTGCCCTCCCTTGCAGGCCTGGTCCCCCCTAACTGCCCTCCCCTGCTGGCCTGATCGCCCACCACTGCCCTCCCCTGCTGGCCATCTTGTGGTGGCCATCTTGTGTCCACATGGGGCAGCCATCTTTGACCATGAGGGCAGCCATCTTGTGTGTTGGAGTGATGGTCGATTTGCATATTATTCTTTTATTAGATAGGATTAGGGAATCACTGAATTGCATCAAAAATCAACTGAATTGTTTTAAATTTTTTTCTATCTTTAAACAGTCCTGTATTTTCCCTTTCAAAGGAGTTATTAATATGAAATAAAAAGGAAGATATTATGCTTTTACAAAGATATTTTAATTATACTTGCCCATATACCAAAAATATCATTTATAACTTAATTCATGTAATCTTATTTCACAGTAAAGTTCTAATTCAATTTTATGAGCTGTGATAAAGAATGAGTTATATTTCTCAAGTCTTTATAATAGACTTATAATGTTATAGTGGAACACATAAAAACTATGTTTAAATTACATTAAATTTCAAATGGCAAGTTTGTATTTAAACAATTTAAATAGTGTGTGTGCTTAATGAGTAAAAATTCGACCTGACTAATAAAACAACAAAAGAGATTTTCCAGTCTATGTTCTCAAATATAACATGTTGCAGAGAAAGTTGATACTTACAATCCAAAGGGTAGCAAAAAAATGATGTTCCATCTTCAAGTTTTATAATTAAGTATATTTAAAAAAACATTAAAAACAGATATGCAATATTTTGGTGTGACTCAAGAGCCATCAAAACTAAATTTAATTTAGAATATAAGCAATCTAAGACATAAATCAGGAAAATCACATTTAACTTTTTCACTTGAGGTGTTCACATAAAGATGGTTTAAATTTTATTATTTTTGAAGACATCTTTTATCAAAACAAGCTGGAGCATCAGACAAATGAAACAATTACACATGAAAAACTAATATGCAGAAAAATATCAACCATATAATTGCTATGTCTAATTCTCATACTTTGAAACAGAATTTAGCATGAAACTAAGTACAGTCCACTGCTTGTATTGAATGAAAAATTGCCATCACAAATTTTAAAAATGTATGAAAAATAATGAGTATCTTTAGATTTCTTAAAATGCTTATGATAAGACTACCTTCAGGCTTGCTTATGCAAAAGTGATCATTATATATATATAGATAGATAGATATATCCTATCTAATAATAGAGTAACATGTAAATTACCATCACTCCGCTACGCCCACGATTGGGCGGCGGGAGACTGGGGGGCGGGACTCGGGGTGGCCTATCCGGCCATTGAGAGGCACGGATCCGCTGCCACCGAGGGGGGCTACCCTGCTGTTGAGAGGCGCAGGGGGCGGGACTTCCGCCCCCTGTGCCTCTCAACGGCCAGATCCGCGGCCGCTGAGGGGACCTGCCGCGGACACCCAGCTGCGCCTCTCAACAGCAGGGTAGCCAGGTGTCCGCGGCAGCCCCCCTCAGCGGCTGTGGGCCATCAAAAGTCCCACCCCCTGCGCCTCTCAACAGCAGGGTAGCCCCCCTCAGCGGCCACGGACCATCAAAAGTGGGGGAGCTGGGTGCCTGTCTGCTCCGGCACCAGCGGACAGGCACCCAGCTCCACCACGAAAAGCGAAAGCGTGTAGGGGACCCTACACGTGCATGATTCAATCATGCACTGGGCCTCTAGTAGATATATATATAAATAGATAGATATAGATAGATATAGATATATAGATATATAGATATAAGATATATAAATATATAGACATATATAGATATATATGCCTTCATTATAAAGCCACAAATAGTAAAAGTCAGATTTGTAGTAATTTACTTTTTCTAAGCATGACCTAACAGAAAAGGCAAAAGAAAGGAAAAAAAAGAATAATTAATTCTTAATTAATTAAGAGTTAAGAAACAAGGGAAAAAGGGAAGGACTTTTATCAAAGCCCCAAATATAAACCAAAAGGGACCATCAAAGGGGAACATGGGTCCACCCTTATATACATATTAAAAAAAGAGCACCAATGTTTCAAAACCAAAATTGTTCATTTTACCAGATATGCCACCTTTTAGAATTTAACTGGCTTACAGATTCATAACCAGTCAAATTCAGTAAGTGTGTATATGTGTTTACAAGTTGTTCTTGGCTACTCTGAAGAGTCCTAGACATCTCTACTTTCAAGTTTGGTGCTGCAGATGAGATGGCTGGAAGACTAAGGTCAGCTGGGGCTGGATCACCTATGCATGGCCTCTCCAGCATGGACTTGCACATATGGCAGCTCAAGAATTCCAAAGGAGTGTTCCTAGGGACTGCGCAGGTGGAAGGTGCAACACTTAAAACCTAACCTTAGGTGTCTGAGAATGTCACTTCTGAAGTATTCTATCAGTCAAGCCAGACGTGAAGGCCAGAGCAGACACAAGAGGGGACTTTGACATCATGTTGCAATGGGAGAAGTAGCAAGGAATTTGTGGCCAATTTAAATATTCCCCACACAGGTTCACATTGGAAGGTACATAGAAAAAAATCTATAAGAAAGATTCATAGCTCAAAGATACACATTGTGTTGATGCTTTAACAATATTATTTTTTGGGAAAAAATAGTTTCTAGTTATATCCTTTTTAAAACTGTCCAGGTTTAAATTATTGTAACTAATTTTTATAACATGTAACTTTGAGCTGAAAGCTCTTTTATTTACTTTTTTGGTTGTTTTATTCTGGTTTTTGGTTATTTTTTTTTTAAAGGATTCTTTTCTCCAGCCAGATATCAGGCAGCTGTGAGAAGAAATTCTGAAGGAGACTATTAATCCTTGATTGTTAAGAATATGATTGTAACTCTGTAATTAAATATTTAAATGAAGTCTTATAAGTGCTAAAAAAAAAAAGAGTATGATTGTGAAACCAACTGGTAGCATAAAGTATCCACATTCCAGGTACTTACTTTAATTTTTTTTAAATTTTTTTTTACTTTTTGATTAAATTCAGTTGGGTGACATGCTATATAATGAAAGCCTAATATGCAAATTGACTGAACGGCAGAATGACCACTGACCACCACAGGAGCTGCCCCCAGCCCGCAGGCCCCAGGCCAGCCAAGGCGGTGCCTCCCTCTCACCCCCCGATTGCCCCACTGGTTGCCTCCCGCAGAGGGAGGGAGGTGGCAGCAGGGGGTGGGGCCAATGAACAGGTGGAGCCAGGCCTGCCAAGTTGAGTACCAGCAACCCCCCCCTCCCCCGATTGCCCAACTGGTTGCCCCACAGATCAGCCCTGATAGCCGGCCCGGCTTAGGGACCCTACCCGTGCACGGATTTCATGCACCGGACCTCTAGTTAATTAATAAGATCATATAGGCTACAAGTGTACACTTTTATGATACATGATCTGTATATTGCATTATGTGCCCATTACCCAAAGTCAAATCATCTTCCATCACCATATATTTGGTCCCCTTTACCCTTTACTATCCCATCCCCTTCCCTCTGGTAACCACAGGTACTTCTTTTTTTTTATATATATATATATTTTTTTTTTATTGATTTTTTACAGAGAGGAAGGGAGAGAGATAGTTAGAAACTTCGATGAGAAACTTTGATCATCTGCCTCCTGCACACCCCCTACCGGGGATGTGCCTGCAACCAAGGTACATGCCCTTGACAGGAATCAAACCTGGGACCCTTCAGTCTGCAGGCTGACGCTCCATCCAATGAGCCAAACCAGTTTCGGCCCACAGGTACTTCTTAGAGAATATAACTTTTACTTTATAGTCATTCACACCTTAGCAAAGATCAGCTGAAACAACTGTTAGTAATAGTGAATTCCTGACATGATGCAGTACTTGCAGCCTTCCATTCCTTATCTGCCATAGGATTCATTCAAACCAGCAGAGTTTAACATTGTTTTAATGCCCTATTTATAATATTTTACTAAACTTAACTTTGACATTATACCACCACCTCACATTGATAGCCTTTATAAGACACTGCCTTTTAAAGCCCATTATTGTGTCTATTATTACATGAATGTATTAAAGCTGTGCCTCATGACAGCACTCTCCTTTAATAGAATTTCCTTTAGGAAACTCTGCAGGTAAAATTTTTCCTGGCTCAGTACCATAAATAGTTGAACTTCTCTGGAACAACTAATTTGTCTTTATTTTGAGACCTTGAATCATGTAAATGGTTATGGTTTCCTCTTTGCCATGTCTGCTAAAAGTCAAATTTGTTGTTTAATCTTGGCAACTGAAAGAACATGAGCTTGAGTGCTGATCTTATGCCACAATTCAACTCATCCTATATAATAAAAGCCCAGTGACTAAATGGCAGAATGACCAGAACAACCGGTCGACCAGTCGCTATGATGTGCACTGACCACCAGGGGGCAGATGCTCAATGCAGGAGCCGCCCCCTGGTGGTCAGTGCTCTCCCACAGTGGGAGTGCTGCTCGGCTGACCAGGATGAGCAGCGCTCCCACAGCAGGCCGATCCCTGCAGGCCATGCCCCAGTGCACGAATCCCATGCACCAGGCCTCTAGTTATTTATAACATTGCTTTCCCTTTTTCTTGAATAATTCATTTCTTTTCTTTATCTGCTTGTGCTTTAGTTTTTTGAAACCTACCTTCAATCTTTTTTAGAAAAAGTTAAACAATAAGTGACTAAATAAAAATTAAATATCCAACAAATTGTTCAGTGAGTATTCTCTATGTGTTACAGAGAGCTTATAAGTAGGATGTTATCTGACTATGCCTCTGGACGCATGTTTTCCAGTTATGAAAAACAGGAACATGTATTTAATGGGTGATCTCAAATGAGTCTAATCAGATATTATGCGTGTGAGACTTGTTCCATATCTCCTTGAATCTATTTGAATTGAATAATTCAGTATTAATAATTAGAATTCAGAAATTTTCAGGCCTGAAGGATTACTATAGTTGGTGAGAAAGGAATGATATTCTCAGAAGAAAATTTCACTCTGAAGAAAGACTTTGACATTTGCTAATATACTAAATGGTCAATCTAAAATAACCATAAATAGTAAATTATATGCTTTAGTTCCCTAGACATGCACATTATTATCATTTCATGGAGCCTAATATCTTGCAACTCATAAAATATATGCTCGGCTCAAACTATTGTGAAGATTTTGTTATTGTTGTTTTTGTTTGTTTTGTTTGGAATAAACATAATAACATTTGTTCTAAAATATTTTCCGGTTAAATAAGTGATTCTCAACTAAGGGTGATGCCTGAAGATACTTTTGGGTGTCACTACTGAGGGTAGTGGTAGTACTGACATCTAATTAGTAGAGGTCAGGAATGCTGCTAAACATCATACAATGAAAAAATAGCGCCCCACAACAAAGACTTGTCCAATCTAAAATATTGTTAATGCCGAGACTGAGAAATCCTGGGTTAAAGTCACACTCAATGATGCAAAACTCTCAGTTCTTAACCAGTAACTAGTGTAAGAGGTTATGATGTAAAATTTGAGAGGTGGGGGATTATTTTTGGCTTTCAATAATATTGGAAGCCTTTTTTCAATTATGTCATATTTATTTCTGGACATCCAACATTAGCATAAGGCCCCACCTATAAAGGCTTGTTGAAAGAAGGAGTGAATGGCCCTACTGGTGTGGCTCAGTGGTTGAACATCCACCTATGAACCAGGAGGTCACTGTTTGATTCTCAGTCAGGGCAGGCTCAATCCCCATTGGGTGGTGTACAGGAGGTAACCAATGAATGATTCTCTCTCATCATTGTTTCTATCTCCCTCTCCTTTTCCCTTCTTCTCTGAAATCAATAAAAATATATGAAAAAAAGGAGTGAATGAATAATCAACAGCCATTATGAAAGGTTACTGCTGACTTTTCTACTGAAGGGAGTTGGCCTTTTTTCTTTGCAGGAAGTAATAGTCTGGCTATTCAACTTCCCCCTCAGATTGTCTCTTTTGCTCTTTCTTACTTATGGTAGTCAGAAATATAGAATACTTGTAATTGAGGTATTTATGAGAAGATTTGCTTGAAAACCCAATTAAATCTAGCACCTGTGAAATCTTAAGACATCTGATATTTGAGAGACAGTCTAATGGATGTTATTTGCTACCTCATTATCTAGGCTGTCCCAGTACTATCCTCCTATTATGTAAGCCAAAGGAGCAAAGTGCCTGGATGTGATGCTTCTGGCTGTTTGAAGTGTCAACTATAACAATTATTTGGTTAGGGACCTGGTTAGAGCATCATCCCAGTATGCCAAGGTTGTGGGTTCAATCCCCTGTCAGAATATATATAAGAATCAACCAATGAATGTATAAATATGGGGAACAACAAATCTCTCTCTCTCTCTTTTCTCTCTCTCTCTCTCTCTCTCTCTCTCTCTCTCTCTCTCTCTCTCTCTCTCCTTCTCTCTCATCAATAAATACAATTTTTAAAAAGAACTATTTGGTTAAACAGCATTTCTGTATCGCCTATGATATTAGCGTCAATGCCATTGTCCAGTGTATCACATAATATATTTTAAACAAACCACATGCTATTAACTCAGACTCAAGATTTGTTCCAGGAAAATAAAAAATCCCCCAGCCTATTATTTCTCTTGTCAAAAACACAAAACTATATATATAACTATTTTTCTTTTTCACCTTAACTACAAGAAAAATAAGCTGCCAGAAACTATTTGCTATTTCTAAGGCTGTATCATGAGTGGTTAAAATGACACATCCTGGAATCAAGCTGCCTGGATTCAAATCTCAGAGCCACCAATTACTAGCTGAGACCTTCACTTCTCTGCTTCAGTTTCCTCATAGGCAAAATGAAGATAATTACACTGACTTGTTTATTGTTAGGATTTAAATCATGAACTGTTAAGTACTTAAAACAGTGTATCTAGCACAGGAAGCTTTCTTTAGATAATTATCACATATCTTAATTCTGCTTTCTTTTTTTTAATATTTTATTGATTTTTTTACAGAGAGGAAGGGAGAGGGATAGACAGAAACATTGATGAGAGAGAAACATCGATCAACCGCCTCCTGCACACCCCCTACATGCCCTTGACCGGAATCGAACCTGGGACCTTTCAGTCCGCAGACCGACGCTCTATCCACTGAGCCAAACCGGTTAGGGCTTAATTCTGCTTTCTTTAGAAAATTCCAAGTCTGCTGTATTTTCTAGCAGCCCTTTGACTGTTAGGCTTTATGAGGCCGCAGCCTTATATAGATTGCTCACTAATAAACTGTCAATCTCTAGAAGAATAGCTAAGATAGAGCATGCCTTTAAAAAAAAATGTGACTTGAATAAAAGAATGGAGGCTTGCACTTTATCAAATAAAGCTTGACCCTCCAATGAGGAATATGTCCAGAGAACAAAGATGAACCTTGTATGAGACTGAAAAAGTCTAGACTACAAATGTTCAATGCAGGTGGTACAAACTCTAGCACTAGAACAAAAATTTTTGCACTCTACATAATGGATGCAAAGAAAAGTGGGCCAGAAACTCTTTTCTGTGGGAGTTTATTGTCCAGTTCCTATGAGGAATGCAGAGTCTAATTACTGGAGAATTCAGGTGCTTTTGTGTAATTATCTGATAAACACACAACATTGACATGTTCTTTTTCCCTAAGAATTTGCTCATTTTAGTTTAGAAGTATTTTTATTTACACATAAGAGCAGATACACTGTTTGGATTTTAGATTTTTTATATAATCCTGTCAATGAGCACCAGAATAAATAGATGGGATTTCCAGGGTGCAAAGGAAAAGACAACTACCTCAAACTGCACACTGTCTTAAAGATATAACACTTTATTATAGAATTAAATTGTCCATAAAACCACTGATTTTTCAAAAAAACATTCTATAATTATCTAGACACCACATAAATTACATTTTGCCGAATGTTGGAAATAAAGTTTTTGATCCTGTCATAAATATGTCTAAGAAACCATATAGTGTTTAATTCATTGATAAACAAATTTCATCAGCTGCCCATCACTTACCTGATAAGGGCAGCACTGTGCTTTGTTGAACGTTTATCTGCAGAGGTAAATCCCTATTCAGTGTAAATGAGATAGTGAGTAAGTATTGATGGCAAAGCCATCTGAAGGGATTGCACTCCTAAGGTTAGCTCTCCAAATAGCCCCGAATTTGAAGAAAGCCAACATTTGAAGGAAGACAGCAGTCAGACGCTTTCAGCTCTGTGGTAAGAGGCACTGCAGAAATCTAAATGATTCCAGTAATGTCTTTCTAACATTCTATGATATTATGAAACTTGATTAGTTGCTGTGTTGTTGTGTTACCATGCCCATGTCATATATAAATTCATTTCTCTGCATCTCCTGATCATTTCACAAAATTACAGGGCTGGAAGAGAAGCTGATTTTCCACCATTTAACTTGACTTTGCTAGCATTCCCAATTATTATTATGTGAATTTCAGAATCATTCCAAAGTGATACACCCATCATCTGACAGCTTTAGATATCCAAAGTTTACAAAATGTATGATGTTTGTAATTTTTTAACATGTAATGAGAATAACGGATGGTTCTTTGGAAACTGTTTTCATGAGTTTCCTTTTCCTGTTTCCTTAGATAGTTAAGGACAAAGTTTTCCTCTCTCCCCCCTCCCCTTTTCTTTTTTTTTTTTTTTTTTTTTTTTTTTGCTTTATTTGTTCCTTCTCTGAAGAATCTAAAGATTACTTTAATACATCTTGAGACTTAAATCATAGGAGGAAGAGAAAGAACAGAGATATAGAGTAAGATGTAGTTGAATGCCAGGCACCATGCTAGGTTCTTTGTAATACATGGCATTATCTAATTTCCACCACACTTTTGTGTTTTGTATAATTATCTCTATTCTATGGATCGATAAATGGGGATTCAGAAATATTGGTTTTTTAATTCAAAGTCATACAGCTAGCAAGTGGCAGAAACAGGCTTTCCCTTCCCAATCTATGTCCAGTGCTTTGTCCACTACATCAGACATGCACAAATAGGTCACCTGGAGAGCCTCATCCTGACCTGCATTGTGCTAACCTAGCACTTAACACAGAAGAAATTATCAGGACTTGTTTCACTCTAATTTGATCATCATACAGAATTCTTGCTTACTCTTATCTTTGAGAGCATTCCAGGTTGGGCTGCCTAAAAGAGGTTCATATAAGAAAAGTGCTACCAGAAAACAGAAGGCATATGGAGCATACTCATGTAAAAAAATTCTCTGATTGAGATCTACAATTGAACAGGAATTACAACAACACCTCTTAACTAAGGATGAACCCAGAAGAATTCAGTATCTTTCCACACATCTCATTTCTAGGTTCAACTTGATCTATAGGCAGAGTGAACAAACATTGTTTAATTTAATCCTTGACATATGAGATAGTTACTATGATTTTTCTGCATTTTTAAGATTATATCAATAAACCAACATTTAAAAATATTAAATGTCTTTTCCAAAGTCACACAGCTAAACAAACCTCTGTACTATAACATCAAAATCTTTCTGTTCAAGTTTAGTCCTTTTCCTGGAGTCTTGAAACATTTCTTCTTTCCCTCAGCTCATTTCACACTGTCACTCCTATGGGTCACCACACTTTGCCACATGGCAGTAAACCTCCTTATCAACCCCACTTACTTAAATTCTCCCTCCTGCTCTTAGATCTTGTCTCAGTCTGATCAATGACTCCACAGAATGTTTCTGCTAGTAGTACTGTCTAATTAAAGAGCTCCTCAAATTCTTCTCTCCATAAACATTTTTCATGCATTTGAAATTAAAAGAGGCACTATATTTTACTTATTTACTATAATGTGACATTTTGATTCATAGACATTTTCATATTAATATCCATACAATACTACAGTTATGTTTTTATGTATTAATCTAATAAGTCTCTTTAATATTTGAACACTTAAGCCACTTTGTTATTTTTGAGGTCACAGCTTCTAGAAGCCAATAATTGTGTCTGATAAGGCAATTGGTACAAAACCCATCATGAGGCACCTAATAAATATGCCAAATGGAAAACTAGAGCACATTTATCTGATAGGTAGAGTCCCAAAGACATTTATCTAATTCATTAAACAAACATTTATTTGGCACCTAATATATTTAAGATTTTGTACTAAGTAAATGTTCATGTGCTCAAAAGTGTAACATTAATAAAACATCATCTAACTTATTTGGTTTGGTTCCTTCCTAAGTTGAGTGTGATTACAGGTATGTGGGGTAACTACTCTACCCTTCCGTTTCTATTATACTGAGGGGATTAGTTGATTTTGAAAGACTGTTCTAGTTGTGTAAGTCCCATTTAATGTGGTTGTACCACTCCCTAAATTGAGAAGCCATCTCTCAGCTTTCCAAATTAGGAATGGTTTAATCTTCATAGTTATACAATTTAAGAAAGAAAACTTCTTTTAAAATGACACATGAGTGACAAGAACTACCTTGGAGCCAAAACCGGTTTGGCTCGGTGGATAGAGCGTCGGCCTGCGGATTGAAGGGTCCCAGGTTCGATTCATCCCCAGTAGGGGGTGTGCAGGAGGCAGCTGATAGATGTTTCTCTCTCATCGATGTTTCTAACTCTCTATCCCTCTCCCTTCCTCTCTGTAAAAAATCAATAAAATATATTCAAAAAAAAAAAAAAAAAAGAACTACCTTGGATGTATTGTGGATTTATCTTAGCAATATATTGATTTAAGTATAAGTGAATCATAAACATAAGGATTATATTTCTCCTAAAATATCAGATTATATTCTCTTAGCAAAATGCATTTAGGATTTTATTAAGCCCAAGACATTTGAAAATCAAATGATATACTGAGAACAGGATATTCATGAAGGATCTAAATGAAGTAAAGTGAGACAATTTGTTGGGTATTATAGGCTAAGGAGCCCTGTGGCTTTTATTCCCTAATATTAAAGTAAAAGTAAGTTTGAAATTTAGTCTATCTAAAGGCCCAAACCACAAATATCCATTGTATGGTCTTCTTTGCCCAGTAGTTAAACAAATTCCCCTCACCACTTGCCTCTCTATTGATCATTTCTTTCAGATTAGCTTAACTGGACACTGGCTCTTGCCATAAGTTCTCACTGTTCTCTCTTTCTCTCAAATACCACATACTTCAGGGTTTTCAAACAACTTTCATCTTATGACTCCCCCATCTTCATATAAACAAACACATACATGCTCCCTTGAAGCTCTTGGCAATTGACTATACATTTTTTTTCTTATTTTATGATATTATGTTCTATAATCCTTCTGGTTACTTCCCTTGATTCAATATAATCTTGGGGACCTGTTCAAACCATTTATTTCCTGCTATTCAGAGTAATGTCGTTATGTCCTGGACAACTAATCCAAATGTGAACAAAATTTTTCAAGTTGAATTCTTCTATACTCCACTTGTTATCCTTCTCATGGACCCACCAGATATGCTCTACTTCTGAGATTAGAAAAGCCTTCTCTCTACTCTTTTTTTTTTTTAAATAGATTTTATTGATTTTTTATGGAGAGGAAGGGAGAGAGATAGAGTTAGAAACATCAATCAGCTGCCTCCTGTACGCCCCCTACTGGGGATGTGCCCGCAACCAAGGTACGTGCCCTTGACCAGAATCGAACCTGGGACCCTTCAGTCCGCAGGCTGAAGCTCTATCCACTGAGCCAAACCAGTTTCGGCTTCTCTCTACTCTTGAGACCACAGTTTTCTATCTTTCCCACAAATCTTTCCAATTTCATTAGACTCCAATTCACAGGTCTTGCTACCTTCTCTCTCTCCTACATCTAGGATCCATTGCTTTAAAACTTATTCCTTGACACTATACTTGAAACATATCAATTCTGAATGAAATCAACTAGGTTGAAAATGCTGTTTAGTAAACCACACAACTGGACAATGAACCAATAGTTGAGTTCTCTCCTTTCCTAACTGCTAATAAGAAAAAAAGCAATTGAGTCATATGGCAATATTAACCACTCCTTCTTGAGGCCATTCCTTCCTTACACCACAACTCCTAATCTATTTTCTCAACAGAGAAAATATCGGAGAGGCAGCTCCTCGAATTTTAGAGAAAAGACAGAGAAACTATATAAGAAGATCAGATCATTTTTTTATACTTTACATTCTTTGAGTGGACTTGAAGTCCCCTCTCCTCTACAGAGTTGAGGAGTGGAATTTATTATTGCCCATCAATTTCCTCAGGAGGTGAAGGACAAGACTCTTGTTCTCCTTTGTAAGCTTGGGACACAGCACAATAGGGGTTCAAACAATATTCACTAAACATATGAATAAATGACTGGGTAACGATCAGGGAATTTCTGACAAATATATTTGTAATTTCAAACATCCAGCTAATTGCTTCAGTTACATGCGTGTTATAAGTGGAGACCTGGCTTTAGTTTCAGCAAACTATCTCAAACCATTTTCATGTTGCTTTGGTTTTAATATAACTCAAAGTACACTCTGCCAAGGATATTTCTCCATAGATTTTAAACACAAAATTCTTTCAGGGGAAATTTAATTCTAATGGTTAAGATTCATTTACACTTAAGTCATCAAAACATCATTTAAGAATCTCATTTGGCTATCTAATTGTGTTATTCCCTAATTGGATAATTGTTTGTATATTTAAGACAAAATTATTATTTGCCCTTAATTTATTTAGATACTTATGTCTCAATTATACGCTTTGTGTCTTGTGTATAACAAGCCATAATAAAATTAAAATACACTCTGGTTTAAGAATACTTCAGTCTTTATGTTTAGGGATAAAGTTTTTGTATAAGAGGATTGAAACAAGAAATGAGAAGTTAAAAAGTGTTCTTTTGAATAAAGGCTAACTAAGTGATTAATGTATAATAGAAGTCATTCTTAATACAGAAAAATCCTTTCATCAGCTTAGTGGTTTTAACTATTCCTGGTAATTTAAAAATAAATCAATTGTCAATCTCATGAAAAAAAAGGAGTTAAATATGGTAAATAGAAAATTAAGTTTGGGTGCTAAAAGTGGAAAAAACTTTAAATAGATGGAGAACTAGAGAAATGAACTTACATTTCCCGGAATTTAGTTTTTCTTGTCTTTTTAAAGTACTTTTCATGCCACTTTTACCTTATCTCTTTCCTTTCTCACTCATTCTGCGCTAACTACGCTGGCCTTGTAGTAGAAATTCAAACTCATTTCTTTCTCAGGATCCTATGCCTCCTAGAGGCTCTTTGTCACACGGCCCATTCCAATTAAGTTTCTATTCCAAAGTCAGCTCTTAAACAGAGGCCTGTCCTAATCACTCTAAGTAGCCATTTCCTCCCACTTTGTCATTCTCTTCTTCCCTGCCTTATTCTTACCATCTTACTTATTATTGTAATCACATGGCTACCTAGATTTATAAAATATACTTAGTAATTTAGGTATATTCAAATTCCCCCCAAAAGGCAGAGAGGGCAGGAACTTTGGTTTCTTCACTACCATATCTCCCAATATTTGTTGAATCAATGAATGAATCTTCAGTGCTAGTATTTAAATAGTTTTTTGTTGCTTTTGTTTTTGGTTGGTTTTTGCCATTTTACCTTACTGAGTCCTGTAATATGCTAAGGTGAAAACACACATTTTCAAACATTACTGATGAAAAAAAGAAAGAATAATTCTCTCTACAATATTTACTCTGTTTCAAAGGTGGAACTAAAGTTTCTCAATTCTGCTTCATGTATGGTTTAAAAAGACTCAAATACTTGGGATTAGATAAAGCAAATGAAATTGTTTATTGTTGGTTTGAAAGAGAAACAAGGAAAGGTCAATATTTGAACTCCTGACTGTGTAGATAATTGGATGCTGTAATCTGGATATACACTAAATATAAATGAAAACTGATTTCTTACTAATGACATTCAGCAATATAAGTTGTGTTTCACAAAACAGTATTTTCATATTATAGAGTACAAAAATATATATTATTTACTTCTTAAAAAGCACTGTCTGATTTTTCTAAATACTATGAAGATGATAGAAACTAACTAGGGATGGGATGCAGAGGGTATAGAGATTATTTTAACTATCTTTTCTTAAAATTTTATCCAACTCTTATTATCCATTTTTTAAAAAATATATTTTATTGATTTTTTTACAGAGAGGAAGGGAGAGGGATAGAGAGCTAGAAACATCGATCTGCTGCCTCCTGCACACCCCGCACTGGGGATGTGCCTGCAACCAATGTACATGCCCTTGACCGGAATCGAACCTGGGACCTTTCAGTCCGCAGACTGACGCTCTATCCACTGAGCCAAACCGGTTTCAGCTATCCAATTTTTATTAGCAACTAAATAAAGTGATAGAATACCAATACATATACTAGGTCCCATGAATTTTGTGGGCTAAGTGCTTTGTGTATAATTTCTATTTAATCCTCCCATTAAACAGAAAAACTAATACTCAGAATGTTTATCTAACGTGCTCAAGGGTACCCTGATTTTTCCAGAGGGAGACTGCCTTCCTGACCATTCTGAAGCAATGAACAATTTACCCAGCAGGAGTACTCCATCAGGCATCAGTGCTCTATCTCAACACACAAAGCACGGTGCTAATGCTCCAGACAACGTGCTCCAATTGCTCAAATCTTCAAAAATGTGCTAAAGCATTTACCACACAAAATACATTTTATTTTTAAACAAAAGATGCATATTTTATTAGTATATATACAAATAACTTGGGAAACCTTAAAAATTCCATTTCTGACCAGGCAACAGATAATTGTTGTGATGACCAGAAAGATAAATAGATTTCAAAGCTAAATCTCCTTTCTGAACACAGTCAAGACAGAACAGGAATCACAGGGAGTAGGTCAGGACATTGCCAGAGCCAACCGTATGAAGACCTGCAACCTTACGCTCAGATCACAGTCCACATTCTCACTCTACTGTGGTGATTTCTGTAAAGATGTATAAGCCACTCAGTGATTATCATGCACATATCCCATATACACCAAAGCTTGGCATTTGTTATTCTGAATATATAGATGGGCATGTAAGTGGCCTTGGTTCTCAGGGATATGACCTTGAGTTCCAGCTTAAGAGATAATGATCAGGTATCTCAGCTAACAATAAAGAGCTGAAATGTATTTTTCTCCTTATCTCCCACTTCTTGGATAATTCTTATACTCTGAACCTCAGAAATCAGACTGCAGTATCTCCCATGCTAGCACATTGTGACAACTAAGGTTGCAATGGAAATAATCAATCCAAGACTTTGCCTGAAAATTGACATTGTAAGACACTGAAGAAAAAAAACTAAAAAGATACAAATAAATGGAAGCATTTACTGTGCTCATGGATAAAAAGAACTGACATTGTTAAAATGCCCATACTACCTAAAGCAATCTATCCTATATAATAAAAGCCTAATATGCAAATTGTTCACTGGACCGGAAGTTCGACCAGAAGTTCGATGGGGGGGAGGACGGCTGACCGGCCAACCACCCGTGGTCCCTCCCCCTGGCCAGCCCCACTCCCAATACCCCTCCCCCCTATCGAGGGCTGGGCCATATGACCAACTGCCCACGGCCCCTCCCCACAGCCAGCCTTGCCCTCAATCAGCCCCACCCAACCCCAAATGGGGGCGGGGCCAGCTGGCCAACTACCTGTGGCCCCTCTCCCTAGGTGGCCCCAGCCCCCATCAGCCCCCCACCCAAATCGGGGGCGGGGCCAGCCGACCAACTGCCTGCGGTACCTCCCTCCAGCCTGCCCCACCCCTGATTCCCCCCCCCCCATCAGAGGTAGGGCCAGCCGGACAACCTCCCATGTCCCTTCCCCCTGGCCAGCCTGGCCTGATCACCCTGATAGGGGCAGGCTGGCCAGACCCCACCCATGCACGAATTCGTGCACGAGGCCTCTAGTAGATTCAATAAAATCCCTATCAAAATATCAATGGCACTGTTCATAGAACTAGAACAAATCCAGAAATTTATACAGAACCACCAAAGACTCCAAATAGTCATAACAATCTTGAGAGAAAACAAAGTTGAAGGTATCATGCTACCTGAATATCAAACTATACTACAAGGCTATGGTAATCAAAACATCATGGTGCTAGCATAAAAACAGATACAGAGCAAGGGAACAGAATAGAGATCCTAGAAATAAACCCATGCCTTTATAGTCAATTAATATTTGGCAAAGCAGGCAAGAATACACAATGGGGTAAAGACAATCTATTTAATAAACGGTGTTGGAAAAATGAACTAGACCACCTTCTTACACCATATACAAGAATAAACTCCAAATGGATTAAAGACTTAAATGTGAGACTAAAAACCACAAAACTCCTACAAGAAAACATAGGTAGTAATATCTCTGATGCTGCTCTTAGTAATATTTTCTCTGATATATCTCCCTTGGCAAGGGAAACAAAAGAAAAATAAATAAATGGGACTACATCAAACTAAAAAGTTTTTGCACAGCAAAAGAAGCCATTAACAAAATAAAAAGACTATCTACTAAATGGGAAAAGATGTTTGCCAATGATAAATCTGATAAGTTAATATCCAAAATTTATTTTAAAAAAAACTCATGTAACTCAACACCATAAAAAAAAGTCCAATTTAAAAATGGGCAGAGGATAGATATTTCTCCAAAGAGAATATACAAGAGGCCAAGAGACATATGAAAAGATGCTTAACGTCACTAATTATCAGAAAAATGCAACTTAAAACCACAATGAGATATCCCATACCTATCGGAATGACTACCATGAATAAATCAATAAACAACAATTGTTAGCAAGTATGTGAGAAGAGGGAACACTTATGTACTGATGGTGAGATTGCAAATTGCTACAACCACTATGAAAAATAGTATGGGGGTTCCTCAAAAAATTAAAAATAGAACTACTCAGCAATTCAACTTCTGGGTATTTATCTGAAAAATTCCAAAACACTAATTTGAAAATATACTAAATACACCCTTCTGTTCACTACAGGGTTATTTACAATAACCAAGACATGGAAGCAACCCAAGTGTCCATCAACAGATGAGTGGATAAAAAAGTTGTGGTACATATATAAAATGGAATATTTACTTGGCTATAAAAAGAATGAAATCTTACCATTTGCCACTTACCCTCATTGAGGGTATTATACTAAGGTGAAATAAGTAAGACAGAGTAAGACAAATACCGTATGATTTACTTACATATAGAATATAAAGAGCAAAAGAAGTGAACAAATAAACAGAAACAAACTCATAAATACAGAGAACAAACTGAGGGGTGTAGGGCAGCTGGGTGAAAAAGGTGAAGGGATCAAAAAGTATAAATTGGTGGTTATAAAAGAGTCACAGAGATATAAAGTACAGCATAGAGAATATTGGCAATAATATTGTAATAACTATGTATGATGCCAGGTAAATATTAGAATTATCTGAGGATCACTTAATAAATTATATAATTGTCTAACCATTAAGCTGCACACCTGAAACTAATATAAAATAATATTGAATGTAAACTGTAATTTAAAAATAATATAAAAAAGATGACTCTAGATTACTACAGGGGAAAAAAATCATTCAATTTAACCTCTTTAATTCTCCTATAGTAGTACAATTCAAGTAAATAATCTTAATAATCATATAAAGAAACAAATGTTACATTTATAATAAAAATTCAGAGAAATAAGTGAAAAAATGCAATAATGTTCAAATAGTGACTTCTTTAGTTATTAAATCTATAGGTTTTGTATTGCCACTAGGTTTTAAAAGGCATATGATCTTTTAGTAGTAATTACTATTAACTTAGGTTCCCTTAGTTCTGTGCTAATTTATTAGCATATAGTACTCAAAGTTTAAAGTAAGTCATATATCCAGGATTTTTGTAGTAATTTTTCGATTGCACTTTGAATTTGAGAAGCTGTGTTTTATGCTCCTCTTTTAAAGCAATAACAGCTTCAATATTCCCATCAAATTCTCAAATATAAAATCTGAGTGATTAATTTAATGGTAGGTTTCCCACGTTTTTTCTATGGCTGCATAAAACATAATATTATTTATCTCTTGTTCTTCTTAATAATACTTATTTTCTTGGAAAAAAAGAGAAATTGAATACTGAATGATTAGCTTTTTATATATGTTTTTATTGTGTTTTTTCTTTTGGGGGTGGGGGAGAAAGACAGAAACATCCATGAGAGAAACATCAGCATGGATCAGCTGCCTCCTGCACGCCCCCTGCTGGGGGACCCAACTGGCAACCCTGGGCATGTGCCCTGACCAGGAATCAACCAGTGACCTCTTGGTGCATGGGATGATACACAACCACTGAGCACACTGGCCGGGCCTGAATGATTAACTTTTTTAAAAAAGCAACTCATATTGTTAATGAAAGAGAAATTAAATGTGAAAGTATATTGAAGAACTAAAAAATTATCTGGTTTTCTCTTTTTACTGTTAAATTAGTATGTTCTTATTTCCTTTAATGTATCAGAATAGCATTAAAAAATGTCTTTCTACTGATTCCCAAAACATTTCTAAAGAGCAAAATGAAAATGTAAATCAAGATTGTCATATTATTCTTACCTCCTCAGGCATAAGGAAATGAAAACTCTATGTCTATTTCATAATATTTTATTCCTTTCTTTTCCTCTCAAACCTTGCCCTATTTTTACAACTAATTTTTAGCTAGCCATTTTTTAGGTTATTCTATATTTTCATTTTGATTCATATTTACAAATAGTAAATTATAATATTAAAAATAACTAACAAAATGAGAGCCATTTTTAAAAAACTTATGCAAAATTATTTTTACGTAATACAGATGTTAGTATATAAAAATGTAATTAAATTTTGGGTTCACTATGAACTATATGAAAATCTTAAATACAATTTTTGAAATAAAAATATAATAAATAAATATAATGTTAAGAGTTGAGAAGGAAAAATACTCCTCAGTGAAGAAAGCAAGATTAGTGCAATTCAAATGAATCTTATAATGAGGATTCACATTTAACAAAATAAATAGAATTATCTGTGCTAATTGTCCTTTCCTGTTCATACACTCGACCTTACTAATTCTAAATATCTTGACAATATAACATGGTATAATTTTTTATCATATAATTCTTTTCTAATCTGTACTAAATAATAAAAATGTTGAGAGGGTTGGGAGAAAATCTGCTTTAATGTGATTAAAAGTAAAGCTTTCAAATTTCTAGCCTTTATGGCATTTATAATGAATGAAACATCACATTAAGTTAGAAGGAGAATCCAGTATTGCAATCCACTCTACCTGATTGAAGTAACCTTCACAATGAGTCCACATTCTCCAAAGAGCAACTAAAGAAGAAGCTATTTATTCAGTCGGTAAGTGCCTACATAATATTTGACATTCGTAATGTTTGCAATATGCATATATTTAAAATTTGTAGTAATAATGTATATGAAAAGCAAAGTCAACATTTTATTTCATTTATCTTTTGCATTATAACCATGTGTGAATATAAGAATATACGTTTACTAATATATATGTGTCAAAAATAATAAATAAAAATGCTTAAATATATATTAAATATGTTTTTTGTGGTAATATTCCTAATTTGTTTTGGGGGGGGCTGTTTTGTTTTTGCCTCAATAAAATTGTACATCATGATAATGTAATCTTAAACTCAGAGTATAAATAGGAAAAAGTTTGAGGAAGAATACATCTGGATTGAGTAAGAAAGAAAAAAATCTCATGGACACAGACAACAGTGTGATGATTGCCAGGGGAGAGACAAAAGGGGAAGTGGAGGGTATGGGGTGATATAGTGATGGATGGAGACTTAGGGTGGTGAACACAACACAGTGTACAGATGATGTGTTATAGAATTGTGCACTTGAAACCTGTATAATTTTGTTAACCAGTGTCACCCCAATATATTCAATAAAAAGAAAAGAAAAAAAAGAATAAAATTTTACCCTTTTTCATTTTCCACTGAAATTATAGCAACACAGTTTCTTGAAAAAATAGCAGTAAAACTATGTAAATTTTATAAATATATTTTAAATACTATAATTAATTTAATCAATCATTTTAATAATTAAATTTTAAAATAGATCTAAAAGTTTCTGCAATAATAAGGTATTCTGAAATTAGAAAGCAAATAAAATTAGACGAATTTTGATAATTATTTGAGTAAGTAGCATCTACAAAAGGATTCTTATAGGACAATAATGTATTGATAATCCTAACTAAACATATATGGATGGAGACACCCTACTTGAAAATGAGATTTTAATAAAATTAGATGAAAAAAATTTAGCTAGTACATTGACAGTTCTGACATAAATATGAACAGAGAAAGAACCTATCCTAATTTCATGGAGTTCAATATTCAAACAGAATTTAGCTTATTGGTCTCCAAGTTCATTTACTCTTGGAAAAACAAAGCTTTCTGCTTTAAGACAAAAAGGCTTATTTTAAAGAGAGAGTACTCATACACTACAACATGTTAATGATTTCAGTATAAACGAATCAGAAATATATGGATTGAATTTCCTTCTAAAAATACATGGCTGGTAGGTTAAAGAAAAACCCCTTCAGGCTATATGTTTTATCAAACCTAGAGAAAACTAAAATAGTTTTAAGATATACAAAAATACTCAAACTGTGGCCAAAATACCCATCCCTGAATTTAAGCAAAACACCATGATCATAGAATTTTATTTATACTATTCAGAAAAGTATGAAAAACTCCAACAACTACTAGAAGGTGAAATACACTTCTTCAGGAAATTCTGTGGTCACCTACACTCTCTTCCAAAAATATACTGTATTTATAAACATTTAAGAAAAAAATTTCATTAACGCATCAAGGAATTTATGAATACAATAAGGATTGCAATGTGAGACTCCAATATGAAAGACAGTAATAACTTGGCCCTCTGCTTCACTAAAATGCCTTTTTGTTTCATTAGCACCTATTTTCTATTCTCCTTATTCTAGAATCAGACTATTACTTCCTTTCTAACACATACACACACACAACACACACACACACACACGCACATACATACACACTATGCACATATTTAGCTTTTTAAAAATATGTTAAACTATTTTTAAACTATAAAAATATTTCAGTGATTTTGATACTGTGGTGACTTTGTAATGTGTCAACCTAGCTAAGTTGATCTATAATGTCTTAGAATTCCTTTCCCTGTATGTTTCATTAGATGTCCACAAGAAAGGTTCTTGTGGGAGATTTTGAAGGTGGAAGTAAAGCATAGGTCATTTTGTTGCTCCCCCACATTACTGCTTATCTTCTGGCTCATCTCGTAGACAGGCCTGTAACTCCCCCATTGTTCTCTGTATTATCCCTTCAGCAATCCCAACTCCTGGGACAGGGGTTTGCGTTTAGCTCTACAATAAAGAGACTTGGTTTGCATGGCAGACCCACACTTTCAGGTCAGAGGCAATAGGAACTGATAAGGATTTCAGTCAAAACTCATGGGCTTGTTCTTGTTCTTCCCATAGTGTGTTCTGAGTTTCCAGCTTATTATTTTCCTGAACTTTATGTCCACCTTTCCTTCCCAAATATTGTTCCTTATGACTTTAAGTTCCTTCATCAGTTATTAAAATAACAGTTCTACACAATCTGCTTAACCAGCTCCCACAGTTCCACTAGGTCAACTCCCTGAAATAAAATGGTTAAAATACACACATACTAGTACACACACCTCCTAGTTTTTCTGTTTTTCTAAGTTTACCTTCACTAGTACAGACACTTAGAACATATGGCTCACTAGAGGGAGATGAGTAGCATATTTGGAAATCAAAAAGACCCTCAAAGTATCCTCCCATTTAAACAGGTATATGCACTGCTGATTTTCAAGTTCAGCTCTGAAAATGTATATGCAACAAGTATTTCTTCAGATGCAAATGCTTATTGAAGTGTTATTAAAAATTCTAGTCAGTTTTCTTTTGGTTGCAAGTGACAGAAACTTAACTTACACTAGCTTAGGCCAAGGGAATCCACTGAATTGTGTAAACAAATAATGAGAAAAGTGGAACAATTGGAAACAGAAATTGAGATACTATCTGAACTTTCATTTATCTCTAAATTGTTCTCTTTCTGTTTCAGTTTTTGTCTCCTCACACTAACCTTTTGAGAAAAGGCTGGAAAAAAAGATACTAATTCTTCTGGGCTCTATTTGCCTAGATTTAACTCCAGAAAAGAAAAGGCCCCTTTCCTTCAGCTCCTGTTTTAAAAAACCAAAAACCTGGTGTGGGTCTCTAATCAGCCTCTATAATTAAAACTGACATCAGGAAGAGGAAAGAAGCTAAGTACTAGTCAGTAGATCTCAGCAAAACTATAGGACTCATGAAAGAGGTGTATTTTAAAAAAGACAAGGTATGGCTATTAAGAGAAGGAGAAAAGGGGCACAGAATTCAAAAATAAAATTACAGATATCCACGACAATGGGTTGGTCCAGATCATAATGTACACATTTCTTTGAGGTTTTGCCTAGTTTTCCTTACATATAGGTATGTATTATGAAACAGGCCTTATCCAGAATGGCAGGATAATAGAAAAATTTAAAAAGGGTCATGCTATAGAAGTACTGCATGCTAATGGGGGTTAAATATATGGTGACAGAAGGAGATTTGAATTTGGTGTTGAACACATAATGCAACATGCAGATGATGCATACAAAATTGTACGCTAGAAAGCTATATAATTTTATTAACCAACATCATCCCAATATATTTAAGTTAAAAAATTTTTAAAGGGTCATGGCTAATGAATTGTCTGTGCCAATGAACTTTGTTGATAGATCCATTTTGTTCTACATATTTAACAATCATTTTAACCAGACTGAAGATGTGTACTTATTATATTTATGATCAACAAAAATCTGAGAGGGAAAGAAAATGTGCTTGATGATATACTAAACATCTAAAGTGGATAATACACTACATTATAATACACTACATTATCCAAAGGCTGAATAAATTGTCCAATGTTAAACAAAAGTAGAAATGATATACTGGAAGATATTAATTTATATCAAAGCCAACCAACCTACCAACAAACAATAATAGCACAATTTTGCAATAGAGAAGGTCTTACATAATGGCAGCGCTATGATATTTAGAGAGTATATTTTTATGTGTGTCTGTCTATAACCCACTCTTCTCTTCACTTGAGTTTTTATTGATTCTTAGATTTAAAAAATGAGCTACAAACAAATCTAGATTGCAGTAATAGAAACAGAGTGTTTTATAATTCAGTGTGATTTTATAACTTTTGTACCTTTGTACCTTGTAAATCAAGAAATAATTTTATAATTTAGTTTCCATATATAGTTTTAAAAAGCGATAGAAGGTAGTAATGATTCAATTGTTAAATGCATTTCTCTTCATCTATATAGGTTTCATAAGATTTGAAATATACTTATGATTAATGTAAATATATATAATTACATGTATAATGTAATAAAGATTTTAATTATACTATAAATAATGTAAAAATATATAAGCACACATGTATTTACAGAGTTGCACATCAGACTTAATTTCTAGGACTAAATTTAATCTACTAGTCCAATGATTATAGTGATTATAATTTTATAATTGAGCTGCAGCAAAAAAAAAAAATCACTTATGACTTTCTTAAATGACCCTTTTAGAATCAATGTTTATGAATCAATCTGGAAAAAAATGCATGAATAGTATAAGAAGTGTGATTAGAATCCTCCAACTATGTTGGAAAATAAGGCTTAAAACATTGAAATTCTGTGATAAAAAGATGAGAAACAGCCCCTAGAAGGAGAACTCATTTGTCCTCCTGACATATGCTCTAGTTTATAGTGATTCTTACACCCCAAAGCATTACCTCATTACCATCTGCTCCCAACTTTCAACTCCCACCTCTGACATTTTTAAGTGAGGCAATGGGAACAGGCATGGACTCCTCAGATCCTGTGAAACTATTACAGAATTGAATCTTGTTTGCAGACATATATTCCAGAGCTCAAATCTCACTGGGAAAAGACATCAATTCAGAATAGATCTTTGGCAGAGTTTAAAGAAAAGTCTGGGTGAATAGAAGGTCAAAGAGATAGCTACATATGTTAAGTCTGAAAATGAATATGAAATTAAATATTACAATGAAGCATGAGAGACATAGTCAAGGAATGATAATAAATGGGATTGTTTGTAAAAGTAAAATGTAGACAGTGTAATAAGGATGAAGTGTTAATAAAGGAATGAGAGACCTGTGTAGCAGTAAGACTTGGCATTATTATTAATTGATAAAAGTTGAGGAGAAAGATAACATTAGATTGTGGAAAGACATAATCTGCTTCTGAAGTTTCTGCTGTGTTCATTATAAAACATGAATGTGATTCACTCATTGGTCATTGATCCATTTATGCATAAGCATTTAATGTGTACCTAATAGGTGCATGGGAACTATGCCAGAAACTTTATAAGAAGCAAAAGAAATAAAAGACATAGTCCACATATTCCACAATATCCTACAATCTGGCATACACTTGAAATAAATAATAGTGTAAGATATTATTAGTATAAATACCAAAATTGGAAAACAGACCATAGATCCTTGGGGAGTTCAAAGAAAGTGCATCATTGTGAATTTTAGCAGTTGAGAAAGGCATGTTGGATGCTTAAGTTGTGAGTTTGTTCTCAAAGAATGAATAGGATTTGAATTTGTAGTGGAATGGGGGTCAAACCTTCTGCAGTAAGGCTTCCAAAAGGGAATATGTCCTGTTTGTTTGTTGAGGGGGACTGGTTCCTGACTCTTTCTTCCTCACATCCCTACATCTATTCAATCACAAAGTTGAGTTTATACTATGAACACATCTGTCCCTACTTGTCTACATACCCACTGTTATCCTAATCCTGTGGTCGGCAAACTGCAGCTCACGAGCCACATGCGGCTCTTTGGCCCCTTGAGTGTGGCTCTTCCACAAAATACCATGGCCTGGGTGAGTCTATTTTGAAGAAGTGGCGTTAGAAGAAGTTTAAGTTTAAAAAATTTGGCTCTCAAAAGAAATTTCAATCGTTGTACTGTTGATATTTGGCTCTGTTGACTAATGAGTTTGCCGACCATTGTTAATCCATGCCACCATCTTCTTTTGTCTTAATCATTGAAACAGCCTCCTAACTGTTCATTTTCCAACTATAACTGAGTTAATGATGGAATAGTCAGTTGAATATGTCCTTCAGTCAAAAGGGATATAGGATCAGAAGTAGAGATTTAAAATATCACAATGAAAGTGACAATCTATATATAGTAGCAGAGGTCAGCAAATTAAGCCCAAATGTTGGCCCATCACTGCCTGTTTTTGTAAATGGGGTTTTATTGGACCACAGCCATGCCTATTAGTTTGCACATTGTCTATGGCTGCTTGTGTGCTACAAGAGCAAAGGTCAGCAGTTTGTGTAAAGATAATCTGGACTGCAAATGGAAATTATTTACAGAAAATTTGCTGATCCCTGATCTACAATAATGGACTAACTGCAAAAGTGATGATAGTAATTTCAGATGTAAATAATTATATCACGTTTTTGGGTATATGTAACCTTGGTCTATATGTATACATATATTAAAACTTACTTTCCAAATGTTGCAGAATTCATGAACATCTAAGGAATAGTAGGAGACAGAGATAAAGAAAAAAAACCTTAAAACACTAATAATATTCTACAAAAAGATGTGGAACTCTAAAGCTCATAGGTTATTATCATTGTTATGCTCCTTAAAGAAAGCAAATTACATTTTACTCTATTTAAGAAATTGATGGTTCCCCTGACCAGTTTGGCTCAGTGGATAGAGTGTTGGCCTGCGGACCAGAAGGTCCCAGGTTCGATTCCGGTCAAGGGCATGTACCTTGGTTGTGGGCACATCCCCGGGAGGACGTGTGTAGGAGGCAGCTGATGGACGTTTCTCTCTCATCGATATTTCTAACTCTCTATCTTTCTCCCTTCCTCTCTGTAAAAAATCAATAATATATATATATTTTAAAAAAGAAATTGATGGTTGCAAAAATAATAATAGCAACCTGGGATCTTAACTGTCTCTATAATTGTGTTTATAATTTTTGTCTGCTTCATAGTTTAAAACAGCAAGGCCTTTTGGAGGTGCAGCAAGTCTATGAATGAATGTCATCATCTGAGCTTTGCATGCTGGATTGCTATGTACCAGATAAAGCTAGTTTTTTACTTTTATGGATCTCCTGCTGTCATTAAATTCACCATGACAAAATGAAGCCTAGCACTTAGCCTTGGAAATACATTAGGTGTGCCCCAATGGTCTAGATAAGGCAAAATGGGAAGCAGAAATGGTAATATGTCTTGAGCATATTGAAAATATTCATTCCTTTCTTTTGGGCAATTTGTTTGGATATGACTTCCATACACATATTCAGGTAAAATGGAGGGAGGCATTCAATCACATCAATAGTATAAGTGTCAGAACACTTTGGCTACAAGTGACAGATATGCAAGTTAAGCTAGAGTATGCCCAAAAGAAGAGTTTATTGGAAAACATAATAAAATTTCACAAAGAGAGGTGTGGAACACACCTTAGAGATGATAGATGCAGGTATTAAAACTGTAGGACCTTGATCCCTTTCTCTCTTACCACTATTTTCTCATTTTGATTTCATTTCATGGAGTACTTCCCCCAAATGGGAATTTCATACCTTTGTGGGTGTGGATTATGGAGTAAAAATGTGTTCTCCCCTCCCCAGTTCCAGCTTGGAAAATCCTGGGATCATAACTAATTTATTATTTGGACCAAGACAAGCCAATGGTGGAAGATGGGAATTTGATGTATTATTTTCTGAGGAGAGGGATAGAAGTGCTAAACACACTCATGTAAAAATCAGGAGCTGCTTCAGCTATCAAACATTTGATTTCCTGTGATTACCTGTGGTCAACTTACGTGGTAACTTACTGGATATAAAGATTAATGTTTTAGCAATGGTAATAGATGTCTGCTGTTTTTTTTTACAATTCTACCAAAATTTGTCTAGGTCTCAAATCAGAATTAAATGTGCAAGTAATCCACATTTTCTTTCTATAGATCTTCCAATGATTAAAGCCAGCCACATCCCTTCAGGGCTTCCTGAGAGATGCCAGTTCAGAAATATTGGCCAAATCTTAACCCTTCCCCAGTTCCACTTCCAACTTAAGGAGGAGACTAGGAAAGAGGATATCAGCTTTCATGGGCATGTAGTTTTCCGAAAGAGTGGATATATCCATCATACACCTCATGTGGATGCTACCCTTTCTGGACATCAAAGATGTGTGACACCAAAGAATTGCTGTAAGAAGGGGTCACTAGAGTTTAGATCTCTGGACATTTGCTAAGCCAACAGAAACAAGTTAACTTGCCAAAAACAGCAAATATTTTAGATTATTAGATATTTTCTCTGAAACTATTTAGTTGTTTATAAAATGTAAAACCAGTTTCCACTTTGATAAATTTCAAGTCGGAGCTGCTTAGGCCAATATTCTCCACGTGACCCAGCAGTTAGGCACAGCTATGATTTTTGACCTTTTTACACTCTCTATCACCATGTCAATTAAGCTATAGAAATTAATTTGCAATTTTTATCAATGTTTCCTTGTCCTTTGACTCTGAAAACAGAAATAGGTCTTAAGATAAACTTTAAACTATATTAGCTCAGAATTGTACCCACAGCTTAACCTGAAAATGAAACCAGAGCTGTCAGAACAGATTTTCCTTTCATGATAGTAAAATATGAAGGTGCTCTCAACTCTCTTCAGTTTTCTTTGTATATTGAAAACCTAACATAATTTGAGTTCATCTGCTTTTTTACTTTAAAGGAGGGAAAAGTACTTTCCTGTAGGCTGATGATACAGGTTTTTATTGTCTTAAAATTAGAGTTGACTTAGTAGATAGTTGTTCTCTCAATATACTTAATCTGAGTACTGTACAAATAAATGTTTCATACATAGGCAAAACAATTCAAGCTATCATTTTGGAGAACATTCCCTAATATTGATTAAAGAAAAAAAAAGAAGTTTAAATGAGTTCATTTCCTTACTAAGGGAGGCATATTTTGTGAAAAGCTTATTATGAAAGGTCCTCAATTAAATTGTTGCCTCAAATTGATTTTATAAGGATTCTAATGGCTGTAGTAAGTATTTTGAAACATTTGTTTTAAAAATGCAAGCTAAAATGATTTCTGCTACATGCTATGATGTACAACGTTGATGTCTCCATTGCTTGTTTTTCCTGAGTTTAGCAGGGCCATAACTGTATAATTAACAGCCCTGACTAAAGGAACTCTGATCTGAGGAAGGTGGCTTTCTGTTGAAAGTCTGGTTAAAATTCTCAATTTTCATCAGAAGATATCACCTGTGTCTTGTGCAAAGCAAAATTTTGGATCCACCCTTAATCAGTAGCACAGAGTATCTGTATTCCAGATATGATCAGAGAGAAAAGCCTAAATATTTTTTGCTCCCCCCCCCCAATACGAAAAGATTCATTGAAACTAATCATATTAATTGAGAGTTGACTGGAGCCATACAATTCATATTTTTCTAGACATTTTTTTTCAGATTAGACAAGAGTATCAGAGTGCTGAACATACAGACATTTCATCATCAATTATCCTCTTGGGTTAAGGCAAATGTGGTAGGCTGCGTAATCAGGCCCCAAAGATGACCATATCCTATTTCCCACATATGTTATCTTGTATGGCAAAAGGGATTTTTAGGTCTTGAGATGGGGAAATTATCCAGGATTGTCCCATGAGTCCAATGTAATCATAATGGTTCTTATAAAACAGGCAGAGGGTCAGAGTCAGAGAAAAAGATTTAATGACAGAGGCAGAGGTGGGAGTGATATGGCCAGGAACCAATGAATATGGGAAGACTCTAGAAGCTGGAAAATGCAAGGTATAGATTTCTTCCTAGAGCCTCCAGAAAGAATTGCAGCTCTGCCTACACCTTAATCTCTGCACTGTCAGGCCCATTTCAGACTTTTGACCACCAGAATTGTTAGGTAATAAATTTGTATTGATTTAAGCCACTACGTTTGTGCTAATTTGTTACAGCATAATAAGAACCTGATATAGCTAAAAGAAAATAGTATGTAATTTTTTTTTACTGAATTAATGTTATGTTTATCCCACTAAGTCTGCTTCTTAGAGTTACTGAAGAAAATACTTTTAGGTATCAGTATACAAATAACTGTGTTCTTTTGAGTTACTAAAATCTGTAGTTATGTCCCTGATTATTCTTTCTCATGCAGTCTTCACTACTAAGAAACTCCAACACAGTCCATTACTATGAACAAAACTTTGTCTCTGATTCAGCTTTACTTTTCTTTGTTTTCTTTTACTCTTTCTCATTTACCTATCTTACATCTTCTTGACCTAGATATAACCCAATTCAAAATATTTTTGAAGATGAGTATAAATATATCACTTATTAAAAATTCTTATAAATATTTTATTAAGAAAGATCTTCAAGTTAATTTAAGTTCTCCCCACTGTAAGTTAATCTCATTGAAAATTTGGCCTGCAATTTGGAAGAGAGCCATTTTGACCAAAAAATAAATAAAGGAATTCATAGGTTTTTTTCTTGTTTTCAACTTAGACAAGTGACATTTTGACTTTTTAACTCTTCTTAAAGATCTATTGATGTAAATAAAATCCATTATACTGCCTCCATTCTAGAAACACAGAGTCAGTGATTAAATTTCTCAAATAATGTAATGAACAACTGTATTCCTTTCTACATTTATAATTTCTACATTTATAATTTTTATTTTTCTTTATATGTGATGACATACTGATATTGGCCACATCTGAATAGGGATTTGATAAAGATTGATAACTGTATTTTTAAAAAATTGTTCTTTGACTTTTGATAACAGCCGCTCTCTCTTTGGTTAAGCCTTTACATTCTCTAACATTGGCCTTCCATGTTTGAAGGGCTCTTGTGTAAAGACGAAGAGCTGGCTTTCTCTGCTCTTCACCCAGTGACACATGACACTGAAACAATCTAACTTTGTCTGCATTGTGACAGAAATGTTCTCATTTAATGGTTGTCACAGACCATAGCTCATTTGATGAGCTCCACTTAGCTTTACCCCTGCAAGTACATTTCCTATAGTTGGTGCTGATATTGGGGAATTAACCTTTCATGCCTCTTTCCATTTGATCTTACCTGTTGACATTTGTATGCCAAAAAAAGAAAATGTCAGTGGCAGGAGAAAGAGTAGATATGTTCCAAAGTGCTTGTCTGCCAAGTAGACAGGTTTAACTGAGGAAGGTGACTGGGAAAAGTGTGAAGATCATGCCAGACATTGGGATATATGTTTAGAAACAGGAAAAAAAAAACTGACGAGCAGGAAAAGCTTGTGGGAACAAAATCTCTGGGAAGTAAGCAGATGATGGCAGGTGACAAAGTGGACCACAAAGAGGTGAATAGAAGAGGATAATTGGCAGAGATACATGAAGCACTCAACATGGAAATTGGGCAGCCAGTCAAAGATACATCAGCCTTGACTGGTCAAAAGCACATTTTGATTTGACTGTTCACATCTTGTTGTTGAGTGAGAATTTCCTTGATCATGTGGAAGGTAGGAAAGATCAACATCCAAAACATTCATAAAGGCTTATGGAGAGAATGAAGGTGACGGGAAAATGGTGGATTATAATTATAATACCGCCAGGCCATATCATAAAATGTTCACTCTAGGTAATGAACGTTTATGTTTTTATAGAAGGAATAGGAAAAATGCTTCTAAATCTACCCATATTTGATGACAGGTACTTATATTAATCATGTTCATTTATTTTCTAGCCTTCTGTAATTAAATTTCTTTTCTTTGTGTTTTCTGGCTGTTTTCTTTAATAGGCTATAAGCTACAAGAGGGAAGGAATCACATCTATTTAGTTCACTATTCAGCATTCTGGAACAAGGTCAATGCCTGTCACACAGAAGACATCAAATATATATTTATTGAATAAATAAATTAGTACATAAATGACAAAATTCAATTTAATTGGATGCTTAATGGTATGTGGCTGACTTGTAAAACTGACTATCCAATACTAGATTTTGTTTCTATGTCAATAAAACATCAGCACACTTGAAACATCTAAATGAGCATTTCTGTGTTTAGCTAAATATTTATCATTTTCTAGAAACTGTATTAAAGAAATAGAACTTAGTAATACTTTCAATCTTTTCTGGCTCTGGATGAGTGAGAACAACCATAAATAGAACTAGAGCCTGTTTTGGTTTGGGGTTTTTGTTTTTACTTTCTGGAATCTATGGAAACCACTAAAAATACCAAATATTTAAAAGATGGAGAATTTAGATTAGTTTTAGGATTAAACAATAGGTCGACTCTTTCCTCCATTTGTTTGCCAATCTCTGTACTCATATTAAGATGTTTTAATCTATTTGTCACCCCTATCTGTTTACATTTAGATTTGAAAACTAGACAGCACTTGGAAGATACAATGACTCTATTAAGACATTGCCATATTTTAAGGAGTCACACATACACATGCACACACACTTCCCAGGGCTGGAACAACTTCAGTATATCTAATCTCCAACTTCTTTTCCTAGAAGAAAATCTAAACAAAATCTATTTTGAAGTGTGTGAGGAAGCAGCATGTTCCTATTCTCCAATGATACTGGTAACATCTCAGGAAAAACAGGTACCTGTACATAAGGGTCTCTGCGTTCACTACTGAACCCTTTCCCTCTTATTTACAATGCACATATAGTCCCCAATGCAGGAAGGAGATTTTGAGAAAGAACACCCTCTTCAAACTCAGGAGTAATAAAATATCAATGGCATAATAAACATAATTATACACCCATGAGGTACAGTTAAGGAAAACAGAGAAAAAGGGCAACCATGTAGGCACTAGCAACTCTATAGTTTCTTTTTTGCAATCTTGTGCTGAAACTCTCACTATAATTTACTTTCAAGATCATGAAACTAGACTTCAACTCATTAAAGTTTGCATGAGGATCTTATTTTCATAAATCTTCACTTGATTATAATTGATAATCTTTAAGAGTCTTGCCAAAGCCAAGAATCCTCTGTATAGATTATTACCTTGTGTGGTAGGAAAAAAATGGAGAGTAGTCTGCAGAGAAGAGAAAAAAAACACGTTCTTTCATGAAGAAGCATGCCCTTGAGGACAATAACCAAGTTAAGAATCAGAGCTTATAAGTTAGAAGGCATCTACTTTATTAGATAAAAATGCCTGCTGGAAACCCATCTCCACTTCATTATTCTTGGTATTGTTGTTTTTTAAAGAAAATAAAAGGTCATACCTATAAACAGTAAAAATATTTAGATATGTAGACTGGAGAAGCAGCAACAGAGAAAAAATATCGTGTAGATTGGTGTAGTGCTGTCACATCTATTTGTAAATGCTCTGGAAATACATAGATATGAGATTAAAACTCAGACAAATAAGTGTTAATGTTGCTTTGCTCTATTGCCGAAAATATACAGAAGATTTAAACCGAAGGATAAGATGTATTTTACTACCTTGCTATCCTCCACTCCACTTGGCTTTGTGTTGGAAGAAAGGTTTTGTTGTTAGAGGCCAAAGCAGAGGCAGAGTCCCAGACAACTTTTTACATGGCTTGCTGAAAGCAGGCTGGGGCTTAAGATGCTCAGCTCCTATGCCAGACTACCAAAAATTTGGGTTCCAGACCCACCAATTAGTAGCTGCTGATATGAGCAAGCTATTTAGCTTTTGTAAGTTTTATCTTAAAATGAGAACCTACTTATCACATAAGTGTTTAATATGACTAGCATGTGGCTAAGCATCAAAAATGTTAGCTATGAGCCCTAGCTGGATAGCTCAGTTGGTTAGAGCATCGTATAGCTATGCCAAGGTTTCAGGTTCAATCTCCAGTCAGGGCACATACAAGAAGCAACTAATGAATGCATAGATAAGTGATCAACAAATCTCTCTCTCTCTCTCTCTCTCTCTCTCTCTCTCTCTCTCTCTCTCTCTCTGTCTCTAAATATTGATTTTTTATGACTGTGTGTGTGTGTTAAAATTCAGCAGCACAGTGTAAAGGAAGAGTTATATAAATGCCTTCTTTTGTTTTTGTTTTTAAATACACTATTTTTAGAGCAGTTTTAGGTTCAAAACAAAACCAAGGGGAAGGTACAGAGAGTTAGCGTATACTCTCTGCCCCATACATGCACAGCCTCCCCCATTATTAACATCACCCACCAGAGTGGTAGAGTTGTTACAACTGATGAATCTACATTGACACATCACTCAAAGTACATAGTTTACATTAGGGTTTTCTTTTGATGTTGTGCATTCTATAGACTTTTATGTAAATGATTTTTTTATTTCCAAACATGCTGACTATATTACCAATATAGTTTATATATTAATCCAATATATTTACTAACTCAGTGACTACTAATGAAACATAGTATTTAATTAAAACTATAGTTGACCTGGGGCATAACAAAAGAATACTAAAAGATATAGCTTTGACTATAAGAATTTTATATTTTAACTAGAGGCCTGGTGCATGACATTTGTGTACTGGGGGTGGGGTCCCCTCAGCCCAACCTGCACCCTCTCACAGTCTGGGACCCCTTGGGACTCCTTCTGGCTGAGCGGCGCTCCCCCTGTGGGAGCACACTGACCACCAGGGGGCAGCTCCTGCATTGAGTGTCTGGCCCCCTGGTGGTCAGTGCATTTCATAGCGACCAGGAGTTCTGCCGTTTGGTCAATTTACATATTATGGTTTTATTATATAGGATGGAATAATAAGTGACACTATAATATAAAATTCTTAAGTGCTTTTTGAGTGTTTACCTGCAAGGCAATATTTTAGGATGATTACTATTGGGGAGGAGACAGGAAGATAAAAATATTCTGCTCAATAAGCTTTTTATTCTGCTAAGCTTTAAGTTTAGTAAAATAAATAAGATATAGATATAAATAATTACAATTAAAAATGAAAGTGACAAAAGGATGTGATCAAGAGTTCTTAGAATATGAAGATTACTGAAACTCACAAGGGGGAGAGATTTCTTCTGGCTAATCTGATATTACTCAATGAGAGAATTGGTTTACTAGCAGTTTCTGAAAAAAGGCTAAACCTGTGTTGGGGAAAAGAGTCAGGGGAATGTGGAAAAGGGCCACTTATTCATTCAATCAATTCAGCACATATTTAGCCAGTGGCTAACAGGAGCCAGTCACTGTTGTTGGTGTTGGAAATATAGCAATAAATAAAACAAAACAAAAAACCTGTCCTTGAAGACCTTACTGTCTATTGTAGAGAAGCAAAGTTTGGTAGAAGCAAAGGAAATAAGTAAATAAAGTTGGGGAAGGGAGGCAGAGAATGTTTGGGGGGTACAATAGAGTCTGGTCAGAGAGAGTTCTGAAGGTCAACCAAGAAAGTAAGACTTTTGCTGTTTAAAGTAAGCCATTGAAGTTTTTTGAGCAGCAAAATATCCTAATCAGATCTTTACTTCAGGGCAATTAATTAGGTAGCTAATTGGTAAAATAAAATCTAGACACCACAGCAGTTCTACAAAGAAATAACACAGACAAGCAGGTCAAGGAAGAGAGAGGTCAGATGCTGGTATAGGACAGAGGAGGTATTTTTAAATGTGAACTTAAGCTATAAGGACACAAAAAGTTTGTGTTTCCCAAATAAGGCCAGGCAGTGCCTGGCCAGCACTGCATGGTGTAGTTCTGCACAGGAAGGATTAAATTTGCATTGTCTACCTTTTCTTCTGGAAGATTAATTATCTCCGAGTGGTCAATTAACTCAATCTTTACACCTTTACAAGAGTTTCTGTCTTCTGCTGAAAGCAATGGCTACTAAAGGTAAAAATGCAGGTATTCCTCTCTAGGTAATAGGCAGTAACTTATACCATCAAAGGTCCATATTCTGAAAGGAATACAGGAATTTGTAGAAAGGGACCTCTTTGTTATAGTTTAATTCTATTGTCTTTCTTGCTACTCATCTACTTAGCAAATAAAGAGAGAAATTAAGAATGATGATGAAGGGAAAGCAGAAGGGAAATTGCATAGGCACTGTAAAGTGAGGTCAATCTAAAACTGTCTCCAAAATGAACTTGTTGCTTATTTTCCCAGTCTTTAGACCCCTGTCTTTATTCTTGGTTTTTCTTTAGTTTTCCATTTATCCTCAAAGCATCAACGCGAAAAGTGAGTCCACTAGTATAGTCAACTTGCAACAAGAGGGAGAAGGATGTGTCTATGAAATTCCCAGCTCATATCTGCAGAACCTGAGACTTTTTCAAATATTGCCAACAGGATAGATTATAAGAGTAACAGAGAAATATACGGATGGGGCAAAAGTAGGTTTACGGTTGTATGTCAAACACAGTTTATTCTTGTATTATTATTTACTAGTAGCCCATTTGCAGGAAGAATCCTGCAAGCGGCTGCTGCGGCCATGGGCGCTGCCGCTGCCGCTGCCGTTGCGGCCGCTGCGCCTGCACCCGCGTGCCGCTGCCGCCTGCTCTGCCCCGCCCCGCCCGGGCTTTCCCTCTGGCAGCCACCTTGCTTTCCGCTTTTCCTCCCTCTTCCTTCTAAGTTGTCTTCAGTCTTCACTCCTCCATCCCTTAGCGTATGCAAATTAACCACCATCTTTGTTAGATAATTTGCATACTTGCCCTGATTGGCTGGTGGGCGTGGCTTTGGCTGGTGGTCATAGCAAAGGTGCGGTCAATTTGCATATTACTATTTTATTAGGTAGGATTGTAGTATTTTCCATACGAACAACTATAAACCTATTTTTGCCCCATCCTCTAAGTATCTCAAATTACCAGACTAAAATACAACATCCTTTTTTAGTACACTAGAAAATAAGAAAATACACATAAACACACAAACACATACATGCTCACACATAAACACACATACACACTATATACTCTGCGGAGTATTAAGAAAGTAAGGATTCGATTGGTGCCTAAGTGTTTTCTATGTGGTCCACACCTACCCTCCCACCCACATGCACCCCTTTCTCTCCTTTGACAGCCTTCTCTTCTAAGAATAAAGGCCTATAAAGAACAGGATCTCAACTCAAGCGATTCTGGGAGCAAATTTCACCACTTATGTTCTATTTCCTTAGGCATTTCACTTATTCTGAACTCAATTTTCTCATCTGTAAATGTGACTAATAATAAAATCTACCTCTAGATTCTAGTGTGTTTTCAATGACATTATACAGATAAATGCTCATAATTATAATTCATAAGTAATCAATAAATCAATCCATAAATAATTAGCTATTTTGTTATCATTTACATTATTATTAAACCTCTTGGATGAAGGAAGCCACATAACTAAAAGGCATAATTCCTTGGACATATAATGCAGTTGAAATCCCAACATGTGCCAGCAGGTCTTGAAAGTGCAAACTCACTTAAAACCCAGGCGTCCTGGGGCAGCTACTATCATCTCCAAGAAGAGTGAGATACATACAACTCCCAAACTTAAAATAGCTCTGAAGTGTTGGCAAAGATATCCTTGTTGTGAAGGTACAATAAGTGCCCTTTGTGAATTTCACTCCCTGAGTGTTAACTGACATACAGCATGCGACACTTGACAGTCTCGCTCAAAAGTAGTTTAAAAGAAAGTGCCTGAAATACAGAGAATTTGGCTTCTCATTATAGACGCCACTTTGGCAAACATCATGTTGAGGCATCAAAGCTTTTCAAACATTGGAGGATCTAACTTAGACTCAGATAAGCAAGCTGATAAACAAATCACCCCTGATTCCAGAGTGTATCTGTTTAATATAATTGTTCTTACCAGCTGAAACTACAGCCTTGGTATAATTTAATTTAAATTGTTCAAACAGAAAACTATTTTTGAGAATTGTATGTGGTTTCTTTTACCTCTGGTTTTTCTGGAGCAGCAAGCATGAGGATGGCAAGTATTCACTTGCAGATCCTAACTTTTCCTCACTGATTCTAGCTTTCTGTAAAGTGCCTTAACCTACTTAAAAAGTCATCTCTAGTATTTTGATGAGACAAGGGCTCCTACTTCTGGAACTATCCATGCTCTGTCTCTGCTACTAAAATGAGTACAAATTTTAAAAAAGAAATTTAGAACTAATATGTGAGAAATGTCCTATGGTTGCTTATACATATTGAAAATATTAGATACATAAGTTGTGACACATTCATATTTCAGAGATAAAGAGCTATAGAATGTGGTCCATTTTATGGATTGGAATGTTTTACCTTTGCCTTTATAAGGCTTACCAGTATGTCTATCAAGAGCATAAATGTTGTGTTAAATTAGACATAGCTGTACAGGCTATCAATCAAATTATTCATTTAGTTATGGCTGCTTATTTCATGACTAGTTTCAGGAGGGAGTTTCCTCCTTCATAAATAATTCCATTACCTTTAGTTTGCAAACTTAAGTATATCAATTCAGAAAACATTTCATGAGCATTAGCTATGTACCAACAGCACCATGTTGTGCCCTGACACCAAACTATCATGAAAGTATAAATAGTTTCATACAGTATGACAGATGCTATAATAAAGATCAATTGGGGTGGAGGTGAAATTAGATCCCAATCTCAGTTCATTGCATGAAGGGGTTCCCTCTTCCCTTCCACAAAGCAATTCTCTGAACACCCATGGCGTGTCCTATAATTCAACTCAATTCTGACACCCTCCACCCAGAGACAGTGTCAGATTCCACAGGTTACGGGTTCAGTCCTACAAGACTGCCTACCCCAACTTCAAAACACTAGTCACAGGCCCAGATTGTACCTGTACTTCTGTCCAAATGGCTATAAATCAGAGGTTCCTAAAATACTCCCTGCCCCCATTTGTGTTTAATTTGCTAGAGCAGCTCATAGACCTCAGAAAACCATTTCTGTACTAGATCACCAGTTTATTATAAAAGGAACAGGCCAGATGGAAGAAATGCATAGGGCAAATTATGGGGAAAGGATGAGAAGCTTCCATGCTCTCTCAGAGCTTGCCAAACTTCCACAGGAGGCTTGGTAGGGGGGCGAAGAAGGGAGGCATGCATGGACTAAAAGTTCCCACTCTATAATCACCAATCATGATTGGTTCTCCTGGCAACCAGCTCCCCTGCCTTAGGTTACCTTTCCAAATTCACCTTATTAACATAATAAAAGGCATCTTTATTGTCCTTATCAGGGAAGTTCAAGGGTTTTAGGAACTATGAGCCCAGAACTCTGGACAAAGACCAAATATATATGAGAAATATATTTTGATCATCTCAGTGACCAAATATGTATTCTTATAAATCACAGCATTTAAAGGAGCACAGAAGAGAGTGCTTATTTAGGAATAGAAAAGTACTTGGAAAGCTTCCTATAGGAATGAAACCTCAGCTGAGTAGGAATATTGATTTAGCCTGGCTGTGGTTATGGGTGGATTTGTGGTTGAGGTAAGAGATGACAAGGGAGAGAATGGGGAAGAATGAATAGCCTGAGGCAAAGGAATGAAAGGCCAGAATACAGAAAAGCAAGGATTTATATAAGCCAAATCTGAACAGTGGAGAGCAAAGTATAAAGCAAGGAGTTCAGATATGAGGCAGGAGAGTTGAGCAAATTCCAATCTTGAATTGGCAATGCTGAAGATTTTGGATTTTATTCCAATTGGGAGAGGAAGCTGAATTTGTCTCCGGTTGCTGCTGTAACAAATTACCATAGACTTATTGGCTTAAAACAACACAAATTTACTACCTTATAATTCTTGAGTTCAAAGTCCAAAATGGGTTATCAGTGCTCCATTCCTTCTGGAGGCTCTAGGAAAAAAATTTTCCCCTTCTTTTCCAGTGCACAGGGGCCCCTTACAGAAATTCCACCACTTCAGTGTCCTATATCCATCATTCTGATTCTTGTAGACAAAAAATAGTGTGTGTGTGTGTGGGGGGGGGGGGGGAGGGGCAATATTCTAAATCTGAGAAGCTCAGGGGAGGCCAGTATGGCAGGCCCTACAAACTCAAGAGACCAAAAGTAACCATGGCAGGATGGCGTGACCAGAAAAATTCCTAACTCAAGTGGGTCATGGTGGGTAGTCACATCCTAGACTTGTAGTTTCCTAGACAAAAGTCAATCTTTCCTTTAAGTGAGCCTGACTATTGTCTTTTAAATCTAAGATAACATACCTTTGAAATATCAGAGTAATAATCTCTTCCAGATCCTTCAAGGCACAACCAACACCAGAGCCAGAGACCACAGAATCCTTCATAGTTATCTTGTTGCCCATATACCACCTCTATACACTATAAAATGTTAACTATCTTATACCCACGAATGTAAAAATAAAAAAAAGAAGTATGTGCTACTCTACTTTGCTTTTTTATCCAGTCCCAGAGATTTTCCCACTTTGCTTTCTCCTGCCCCATTAATGTACCACCAATGGATGTCATGTAACCCTCCTTACATCTCCTCTTTTTTTTCTACTGTATAAAATAAGCTGCAAAACTGCCATTTTCCAGAGCATTTTCTCAATCCATTGAGATTTTGCTTCCCAGCAACTGTCATCAGTTTGGTTCAAATAAACTCATAAAAATTCTCTACAGGTTTGGATGTTTCTTGCTTCAACACTCTTCTACCTCCCTCTTTCAATTTTAAAAAGTGATTACATTGGACTCACAAGGACAATTTCCCCATCTTAAGATCCTCAATTTAATCACATCTATGAAGTTTCTTTTGCAGTATAAGGTAAATTTTCACAGGATCTTGGGAATAGAATGTGGACATCATTGGAGAGCCATTCTTCTGCCTACAACAGAAGCTATTTCAGGTTTTAAGCCAAACTCAGAGCTGAAAGATCTGAGTTAACAAAGTTAACTGAGAATCAAGGACAGTTTATAATTCATGAGTTTCTGTATTTTTTACAATATCAGGTAAACATGTTAAAAAATATATCTTAGGTATCTTATTATCTTATATCCATTATTTCTCCTTTCTCTCTCTCTTCCCCAGTCAGGGGTATGTGGGAATGTGTGTATGTATAATTCAAAGGGTCAATAACAAGTATACTGAAAATATGTGGAAATGAGAGCTTCTATATCTAAAAAGATTACTTGTTTAACTAAACACATACAGGTTCTTAACCTGAATTTATAACAATATAGCAATCAACACTTTATAGCCATGAGAAGTCAAGGGCATCTGGATGTAAGCCCTAACTTTGCTACTTAGCAGATGTGTATTATGATTCCTGTTCCTCATCAATTAAAGGGAAACAACAATGTCTGCCCAGCAGTTTTATTGCAAGAATTAAATAATATAATATTGGCAGTGACATTAGACTTTTTATAATGGGGAGGGCACCGCATAGTCATACATATGTTCTATAGCACATTACTTCTCAAATACAGAAATTAGACACGAATCATATAAACCAGATATTGCAAATAAAATACTAGATATACTCTCTCACATGTAGTCTAATCTGACAAAACAGTTTAAAAAAACAGTAGTCAATATAACTGTTATAATTATTCATCTATTCAAACACAAAAACGAATTGTGAAATATGTTCATTGTGTATACTTTTTAAAAACTGCCTCCAAATCAACATCTTTGCAGGAGCCACTGTTGGCCTGGAGCTTCCCAGTCAATGTATTTCCTCCAGCACAAGCTGGCAGCCTTATTCTTTTTTTATTATTATTATCATTACTCACAGCTGCTGAGGACCGGAAACCAGTAACATTTGGGCTCCCAGGGAGCCAAAGAAATTTCCAATCTTTTTTCTTTCTCCAAATATAGTCACTCTAAGGGTGTTGAGTGCACAAGATATTCAGAAATCTGAAAAAGGCTTAAAAATCACATTTTCTTTGAAATACTGAAAAGGTCCTCAGGCCACTTCAGCATTCAATCCATGTAAGGATATGTATATAAACTAATGCTAGACAAGCAAAGGAAGGCTCAAATTGATGATATGTGTTTGTGGATGCTCATCCCAGCCAGTATCAGGGCACAGACATAAATGAATTAGCCTTCAGATGAGAAAGTTTGTATAATGGAAAACATATTGGGCCTGAAGTCAGAACGCCTTCATTTTAATCCTGCAGCTGGAAGGGCATGTACAAATCATTTATCCCAACTCTTCATATTGCTGATTCATTCACAGAAAATATTTATACAAGCCCTACCATGTGCCAGGCACTGTTCTAGACAATAAGGGTAAAATGAGCAAAAGAGACAGTGGACATGAAGCTAAGAAGGTACATAAAGTACAAGGACATTTGTAACATATATGAATTCTTTTCTCCTTTTTATCAGATCTTCCATTCCATTTGTAGAAATGAACAACTATTCAATAAATATTATTGTGTGTTTCTCTTTTATTTTGCTGCTTAAAAAGTCCTTGGTGAACCTAAGTTCAATTAAATATTCACAGGTAACTTATTTTTCTTTTAACATTTAATTTTTGGCCTTAACTCTTTAATCCATTTAAATGAATTCTGCTCAAAGAAGGAAAAAAGCCCAATACTGCACTACTCAATGAGTAATCTATAAATTAATAGGTGATTCTCAATCCTTTTTTAAAAAATCACTTTTTAGTCTGCTCTAGCCTTTCCTATTATCCTATGCCTGTTGAGTCTACTACCATCCCATGCCCTTATAAATATCTTACATTTTTAACAAATTTTTCACTCGGTAAGATGAAATCTGTCTTTTTTGCTCTATTTTCCTATATTGTATTAGCATTAAGCTACGTTAGCCTTCCTAAGATATTTTCAATGGGTTATTTTGATTACATGTAATTTTTATTTTAAAGACTGATCTTAGAATCAAATGGGTAATGTTTCTGATAATTAGTTGTTTCTCACTATATAAAAGCTATTGAACAGGGTTTCTGGAAAAAATGACTGCTTTCACAATCACAGGGTAGTAACAAGATGAGCCTGAAACATTGTGTAATACCAGGAAGAAGTGGTTTAAAAAAAAAGAAAACTGTGTCATAAAAATACAGGAACCAGATCAAAGAGGTTCCCACTGGCCAAATGCTAGACAACTTAAGCACCAAAATAATTAAGTTCAGTAATGAATTATAAGCCATGGGGGGCGGGGATTTATGAACCCAAACCAGTAACAATCAGATAAATAAACAATTGAAGAAGGAGGAAGGGCTTTGTTTGAGGAGGGAGCAATACAGATAGAAAAATCATTATATTGCAACTAATAAAGATTGAAGGAGGAGTAAAGATTGAACCAGGAGAGAAATGCAAATTATGCTAAATCCAGAAAAATATTTTGCTGAAGAGGACATTTTCACGGTCTTAAGATGTCGTCCTTTAGACTGCTTATTAGCTTAAAAGGGAAGGAAATGATAATTACAAAGTGGATAAATCATCTCCACAAGTGATTAAAATTAATATCTCCACAGAGAGGTAGGTGCACAGAGGTACCTTTACATGCATTAGCCTGTAAAGGACACATAACTTATGAAATATTCTAAGAATGCATAATCTGAATCTAATCATGAGGAAATATCAGACAAACTCAAAGTAAAAAAAAAAGTTCTATATAAAAGGGAGGGATGGGGTTGTATTATTCAAAAATGTCAATGTCACAAAATATAAAGAGACATTACAACTAAATGCACTATTTGAGTCCAGAGGTTGGATCCTATACTGGAAAAATGAAAGGAAATTGCTACATTATACAGTATTAGGTCAATTGACAAAATAAGAATAGAAATGCTAGTCTAGATGAAATTGTTTCATCAATGTGAATTTTACTACAAGTTGATAATTGTACTGTGGTTACAGAAGAGAATACTCTTCTTTTTGGGAAATACACACTAAACTATTTAGGGTTAAAGGCCCATAATGTATGCATGCTTTAATGACTCAGAAAAACAAATTATGTAGCTCAATAAATGGATAGATAGAGATGGATGGATGGATGGATGGATAAACTGACTTAGAGAGCAAATGATAAGAATTTTGTAAAATAATGACATTATGCAAATCTGAGAACATATATCCAGGTGTCCTTTGTACTTATTTTTGTACTAGAGGCCTGATGCACGAAATTTGTGCAAGAGTAGGCCTTCCTTCCCCTGGCTGCTGGCACCGGCCTCCCTCTGGCACCCGGGACCCAGGCTTGCTTCCCTCCAGCCACCAGCAGGCATCCAAGACCCGGGTTTCTCTCCTAGCCCTGGCTTCATCCATAAGGACATCTGGTCTAATTAGCATATTATGCTTTTATTATTATAGATTTTTTGTAAATTTAAAGTATTCCTCGTTTTTAGAATAAACATTAAAGGTATGACAACTCTGTAAACATTTAAGTGGAATAGCAAATTTGAAACTTTGGAAAGAGAAACCATTGTAAAACATCACACTACCCAAGTTATATGAATAATGGCCTCACCCAATTAATATTGAGTGCCTTTAGTATGTAGTTACTTTTGGTTACTCATTTACTTTTGTCTTTCAAATATAAGAAAATACTATGAATATGTACAATATATTTGTAGTGGTTTTACTTAGCAAAAATAATAAAGTATATAACCACCTAGTTCTGATATGAAGTTCTAAACAAACAAAAAACTTGTAAAGTATAAAATAACCAATATTTCAAATATTAAAATTAGTTTAGAGGAAAAAATAAAATAAAAATAAGTTGTTTCTAACTTTTAGTCTGATAGAAAACCAACTACATAGTTGGGCAAAACTGTCAAATATAATCATTTAGCTTTGCTGATTTTGCCAGAGTGGGCTCCTTTGATATGAAGTGTTGACAGTTAAAGTGGTGACCTTGGTGGCAAGCAGAGTGATGGACAGCACCTCTGTTAGTCTGAGGTTACAGTCCTATTTGAGGCAAACAATGAACTGGTGAATATCCAGAGACTTAGTAAGGAATTTTAGGATGCAAAACAGTCATAAGAGGCTTCAATATTAAAAATTAACATCACCAATAAACAATATGAAAATAAAAGAAAAAAATTACATAGACAGTATTAGCAAATAATAAAATAGAAATAAATTTATCAAAAGAAATTCAAGATTTGTAAATTAAGAACTATAAAACATTGTTGAAAATATTAAGAAAGTTGAAATAATTACAAATTCAACATTCATGAATGGGAAGATTCAATATTGTTAAGATTTAAAATCTTTCTTAACTGATCTATAGATTAATCAAAATCCCATAATTTTTCTGCAGAAATTGAAGAGCTGATAATAAAACTGATTTAAAAATGCAAAGAACCTAAAATAGTCAAAAATTTTTGAAAAAGAATAAATTTCAAGGATTTATTCTATAAAACTGTAATAATTAAGATAGTGTGTTACTGGTAAAATGATAAGCATACAGAATAGATCAATGGAACAAAATTAATAGTCCAGAAATAAACCCTTACATTTATGCTCAATTGATTTTTCACAAGGGTGTCGCAAAGTCAATTCAATGGGAAAAGGATAGTGTTAAAAAATTGATACTGGGACAACTGGAAATACATTTGCAAATAGTAAAATAAATTCAAACAAAATTTAAACCCTATTCATACCATACATAAAAATTAAATCAAAATGGGTCACAGACTGAAATATAAGAACAAAACTATAAAACATTTAGAAAATGTCAAAGTAACGAATGAAATATAAAATAAACAATACATATGAAAATGTCATATTCAGATGATATTGTCATAAATAAGTAATTAGTGATCTCTGTTAAGGCAGAGGGCCACCTTCTGAAAAGGGCTTGATAGCAAATATTTTAGATTTTGTAGACCACAAAGAGTCCGTGTTATTTATTCTTTGTCTTTTTTTAAAAAACAACTTTTAAAAATGTGAGAACTGTTCTTGGCTCAAGGCAAGTACCAGGTCTTATTTTTATACCACCACATAGTGTTAGTTTACTAAATATAGACAGATTGACTGAGAGATGGGCTTAATTTTCCACTTATCTGAGTTATGAAACTGTCAAATTTGAGTAGCTTTGCAAAAGAGGAACACAGTGTCCAAAACTGTCTTTCAAATTACGCACAATTGCGTGAGTTGATTTCTCAATTCCACATTTTTGTCAGATCAGTATTTCATCAAACACAAATCTTCACTTTATTAATCTATTGTCCAGAATGTCAATATGCTTTGAAAAGGAGCTAATAAGACCTCAAAATTAAAGGTATCTTTGATAACTGAATGATAGATTTGGTTTTAATTAGAGCCATATATTGAGCGTATCTTTGTACTTTCTTCATCTCTTGGGCCAAGAGTAAATGAGAATGGATTAAACTAAATGACTTGAAAGCAGCGTACCAAGCATATGATTTGGAAAAAATATACAAACCTAAAAAGCTGGTGTCTTTCTCCAGCTATAAAAGTAGATGAACAAAGAACCAATCGAGCAATTGGTATTGCCTTAGCTGTTCCCCGAGTGATCACTTGGGGAAAGAGGTAGTAGCACCAAAACCTGCCTTCAAGGAAATTGAGGAAATGACTCAAAATCTAGAAGATTAGCAAGCACTTCTTGAAGGGAGCTGTTAGAACTTAGAGATTCTTCTGGGACAGCTCATAAATGATAGGGAAAAAACATGTCTAGAATACAAAGGGCAAGGACCAACCACAGTTTTCTTTGAAGTTAAATTTGGTGTAGAAGAGAATTCTAAACTTTCTATGTGCTTACAAGAGGCTATAAATGTTAGATAGGCACATTACTCAATCTGCCAGCCTCCAATAGAGACCTTGGTCTCAATTATGTGGAAGAGTCTCTGGAGTGAAAGGTCAAAGGACATCCCTACCATGAAATTTCATGAAGGCCCAGCTGTGCACTCCAGATATCCAGTGTGACACATTATAGAGCCAGCATTGTGGTCACTGTGCTGTGAGGGCATTAACAACTGGTCACCAACCTATTGAGATCACTAGCAGCTGGAGCCAGCATAAAAAGCTCCCCTGGACTCTTTGGGTTATCTTCCAGTACTGACAAGTGGCCAATAATATACACAAACCCCTCATTCCTCTTTCCACCAACACTGTACAAGTTTCCAGCATCTTAAAAAATTAGAACAGGAACAAGGAATGGTATAGGTAAGTGGGATCCTCTCACCCTCCCACAATCACATAAAATTGTAACTAGACAACAGAACAACCATCATTCAGAACTGCCTGAAATTTAGCTGAATCAAAGTCCTACAACTAAGGATGTAATGAAGAAGCCACACAGAGATTGGTAGGAGAGACAGAGCCAAGGAACAGGTGGGTCCCACACCCACATAAAAATCAGGAGGGATATCTTGGCTGTAGAGGTCCCTTATGAGGAACAAGGGGTCCTAGCCACACATCAGGGCCCTGAGGCCAGGGTTCCAGTGCCAGGAAGAGAAATCCCCATAAACTCTGGCTGTAAAACCCAGTGGGGATTGAGGCTGAGTGAGACGGAAGGCTACTGCAGTCCCATGCAGTTCTTAAAGACCCATGAACAGACTTACTCTGATTCATTCTCTCTGAGCTCCAGCCCTGGGGCAGCAGTTCAAAAGGCACCAGGGACATATGGGGAGAAATTGAATTGTCTGGCATCAGGGTGAGAGCTGGGGGCACAGCTATCTGACAGACAAAAGTGCAGGCAGAGGCCACTGTTTCTTTCTGAGATACCCCCCTACCCCTGACAAAGCACCATATCTGCATCTCCATTAACCTGGCTCACACTGTTTGCCCCACCTTGGTGATTCCCTAAGACATTGCCTCATCCAACTTGTGGGGTCACCCAAACTATTTCCATTGCTTTTTCCATATGAATGGACTGTCTTGGCTCAAGCTTCAGACTTTCCTAAAATCTCTCAAACAGGCAGTATCTGGCATCAGCATGCCCCGTACCTCTCACTAAATGGCTCTAGGGCTGGCACTAGCAGCAGCCAGCATTGGTTTGCAGTTTGGCCTCTCCTGGGCATCTCCAAGCCCAGCACAAGTAGCAGCCATCTGCAGGTTGCTTTGTAGTTCATGCCAGGTGGCCCCAGGCAGAACACAGGTAGCGGCTGACCTTGGCCTGCTCCTAATGGGAGGCCCCAGGGCCAGCGCACCAGTGGATAGTTTCAGACCACTTCAAAGCACCACCCAACCACCTTCACAAGCAACATACTAAGGGTCCAACTCAGCAGGCACCACAGCCCTGCTGAAGTAAGCCCTACTCTGTGGGGTGGACCCCAGCACAGCTCATTCTTCACCAAAGTCAGTGGTTATAGCCAGTCCTTACAGCCAATAGACCTGAGGGTAAATCATTCCCATTGATGTGCCAACAGCAATCAAGGCTTAACTATTACAGAAGGGTGTACAGAGCCTACATGGGGGATGGGGAGGGTGTACCTGGAGTGCCCAGCTTGGGGCATAGGGGGAGCTGTGCTACTGGTCCCATAGAACACCTACTAAATAAGGCCACTCTACCAAGCCTGGGAGACATAGCAGCTTTACCTAATACATAGAAACAAACACAGGGAGGCTGTCAAAATGAGGAGGCAAGGAAACATGTCCCAAATGAAAGACCAGAATAAAACTCCATAAAAAGAAGTAAAGAAAATGGAAATAAGCAATCTACTAGATGCAGTGTTCAGAACACTGCTTATAAGGATGCTCAGTGAACTTAGTGAAAATTTCAACAACATAAACAAAGGACATGGAAACCATAAAAATTAACCAGACAGAAATGAAGGATACACTAATTGAAATGAAGAATAATTTACAGGGAATCAACAATAGAGTAGATGAAGTCAAAAATCAAATAAGGATTTTAGAATATAAGGAAGTGAAAAACATCCAATCAGAACAGCAAAAAGAAAAAGAAATGAAGATAGTATAAGGAGCCTCTGGGACAACTTCAAGCATACCAACGTTTGCATCATGGTGGTGCAGGACGAGAAGAGAGAAAGCAAGAAATTAAAAACCTATTTTAAAAAGTATTGACAGAAAACTTCCCTAACCTGGTGAAGGAAATACTTACAAGTTCCAGTTAGCACAGAGAGTCCCACACAAGATGAACCTAAAGAGGCCCACACCAAGATACATCATAATTAAAATGCCAAAGGTCAATGACAAAAGAGAATCTTAAAAGCACAAGAGAAAGACAGTTAGTTACCTACAAGGGAGCTCCCACAACATTATCAGCTGATATCTCAACAGACATTTTACAGGTCAGAGGGGACTGGCACAAAATATTCAAAGTGATGAAAAGCAAGGACCCACAACAAGATTACTCCATCCAGAAAAGCTATAATTTAGAATTAAAGAATATATGTATAAAGAGTTTCCCAGACAAGAAAGAGCTAAAGGAGTTCATCACCACTAAAACAGTATTATATCAAATGTTAAAGTGTCTTCTTTAAGAAAAAGAAAAGGAAAAATATATAAAAAATATGAACAATAAAATGGCAAGAAATATACATCTATCAACAATTGGATCTAAAAAACAAAATAAATAACCAAGGAGAACAGAAACAGACTCACAAATAGAGAGAACATTTTGACAGTTGCCAAATGGGAGGGGAGTAGGGAGAATGGGTGAAAAAGGTGAAGGGATAAGGAAGTACAAATTGGTAATAATAGAATAGTCATGGGGATGTAAAACACAGCATAGGGAATATAGTCAATAATATTCTAATAACTATGTATGGTTCAGATGGGTAGGAGATTTATTGAGATGATCACTTAATCCTACATAATAAGAGAGGAATATGCTAATTATCCATATCCCTGAGGGTAACGACCCCACGTAACGACCGGATCATGGATCTGCAGGAGGATGGGGCAGCAAACTACAAGCAGGCGTCAGAGAGCTACAGGAGGGGGCAGGGCAGCAAGCTATGACAAATTGGGGGGGGGGGGGGGAGAAGAGGAGGAGCTTCAGAAGGGCGGGACAGTAGGTGGAGAGCTGTAGGAGGGCAGCAGTGACCTACTGGCGCACGGATTCGTGTGCAGGGCTGCTAGTAATTATATAATGTCTAATCACTGGGATGTATTCTCAAACCTAATAATAATATTGTATATCAACTAATTGAAAAATAAAAAATGATTTAAACTCTAAAAAACAAACAAACAATTGACTCCTGTAATAGAGCAGTTGACCAAGGAATAAATTATAGGGAAACCAATGATCTGAACAGTTTCATTAAAGAAGGGTCTCAAACTCTAAGGCCTGTAGAGATCAGGTAGGTATTATAAATTATTGACATGAGCAGATAATTCTCTCTTCCACTTTTCAAACCTCATTGTCTTGAATAATCTCTTTTTGACCCAATTTTTGTAAAAGACATGATATCTTACCTAAGTCGATGTTAGCTGGTATCAAATAAATCCCAATAGCCTACTGCATGCTTTTGTGCTCAGAGGGTGCCTTTCTTCCATGTGTAACTCCATCATTAAGGCTCCTTCCATCCTGTGGTTCAGAAGATAGAGGATGTTCCAATTCAGCCTTCAAAAAAGGGAAAAGAAAGTAAAGACTCCACTTCTTTTTTTTCTTAAAAGTCATCTCAAGAATGAAACCCATTACTTCTGCTCACATTCCACGGATGATAATTTTTCACATAACCTGGATAAAAAAGTAATTGTGAAATGTAGAACCTGGTTAAGAAGCTACTTCTCAATGGCAACTCTTTTAAATGAAAGAAAATATAAATAATTATTGGACAGCTATCTCTTTCTGCCATATGTTGATACAAAATGTTTCTTCTGTTATGAAAATATCAACTGTGAAAGAGTGATGGTAAATAACTACTGAAAGTAGACCTCAGTGAAGTGGTTTGCACTGTGGCACACTGGAGAACATATATAGCCACCACTCAACCTGTTAAAGGGAATGGCTGCTTCGGGGTTCCAGGTGATTGCCTTTAGTGCCTGGTACATAGTAGGCACTCAGAAAATATCTGTTGACTACATGAACAAATGCAAGATAAAAGTGTCCTATATTAGCAGGCTTTTTGAATTATTTCAGGAACAAACATTTTAATTTTTATAGAAAAATCTACTGCATTTTAAGGTTTTTTTTAAATTTGGAGCACTTTTGAAAAGCTTGGTGGTAACTGTTATACAGAGCTTGCTAGATTCACAAAACCCTTTTATGACAAATTTGTACTGGGGCAACTAATATACATTTGCAAGCTCTGTATAACAGTTACCACCAAGCTTTTCAAAAGTGCTCCAAATTCCCAAACTATTTGTTTCATTCGAATGATAATATTTTATAAAAAGATTAGTAGTAATATTGGCGCGTTTAAAACATTTTTCCTAAAAACGTACAATCCTCCTCATGGTTAGAAATGTTCAGAACACTGTCTTCTAGACATAAATACTTGCTTAGTTATAATTTTAGATTCTGATGAGGATAAAAAATAAAATATGAAACTAGAAAATATTGCTTCCTAGTTTAACTTTATGCTTGATACAAGATGATGGGGGTATGGAAAAGAGAGGGAAAACCAAATGACATGGAAATGAACAAGAGTCTGCAAAGTGTCCGCAGGCTGTTTTGATTTTGGCAGGGCTCCTTGGGTCCAGTTCACCAGCTCTTGCTTGTTTGTTTTACCAACGGGGAAGATTTCTGATTTATCTATGAATAGTTTTCACAAGTCAAATGTGACATTTTCTTTCTCTTTTAACGCTGTCTCATCATATTGTTTCTGAACCAGTGATATCCCTAAGGCTTTTTCCAAAAATGGAAGCTGTAAAACTAATTCTCTTCACACAAGTTCCATAAGTTACTTCTTACTTTTTCACCAACATAGCTGGCCCTGTGCAGTGCACCGAGTTTAGTACTAATTCTATCCTCGCTGAACCTTCAAATTGGCCAAATTGGTCTAAACATCCAGCTTAGCTACTCTAAGAAGCTTAACCAGGGTCTTGCCTTCTATAGAACAAAGGTCAGGTTGGAATTTTCAATAAGAAGATAAAAACAAAACAAAACACACACACAGCCAACACAAAAATCAGTTTCTTAAAGCAGGAAAAAATGGCATTAAATACATTATATCATCTTATTCTATAGAACCCACGCTATTTCTGCTAAAAATATCTACCTGGCTTTCCATTTTCCTAAATGCTTAAGTTTACCTGAACATCCAAGCAAGGTATTAGTAGGTTCTGATAAGGGATTTATTACTTTTCAACATTCATTCAATCAGTGCCAATGAGGATCTGCTGAAGTGTCAAGCACTGTTTTCAGTGAGTGGGGAAAAACTACACCCAAGAGACACAATCCCTGTACAATGGAGTTTACATGTCTCGTGGAGATAACAAATACTGGCAGGTATACCATAATAATAATTATAGTGAGAATCTTTAAGACCCTAAAAGCACCCAGAAGCACCACAAGGAGGCCCACAGCCAAATGACTCTCCTTCTCACTGGGAGGACAGGTAAACCTCTGCATGAGGAGAATGGGGCAGGGACTGTGGCAGCTGCAACAAGCTTCCAGATCTCTCACCCAAGACTTGAAACTTCTAATAGAGGAATTACTAGTCTAATCTAAACCACTCATTTTAGAGAGAGGAAAACCAGAACAGTTCCTAATGTTGACTAATATGCCTACTCTTTTTGTCACTTTCCACATCTTTCCTCAATCTCCTAAATCCCAGCTAGAAATAATCATCCCCTCCTTTTGATTCCCATGGAATTTTGTTGGTACCTCTCTGTTGAAATTTACCTTATTACATCAAATTTAAAATGTCATCTATTAAAACAATCCTGATTTCAGAGATATTAAATTCAAGGTGAGGGGGGATAAGTATTTTAGAATAGGTGAAATGTGATATTACTTTCTGACTTGTGTTTGAGCTATATACAAACTTGTCTTATCTCCACCAATAGATTTCAAGTCCTCAAGGGCTTTAAATTACTTTTTTGTAGTCTAATGCAGAAGTTTAACATCCTGTACTTTTCAGGAACCCAAAGCATATTAAAAAATAATAAAAATACAAATACAGGTTCATCATGTGTACCTGACAGGAGCCAAGTTTCCTAATTCTCAACCTAGTGTTCATTCTACCAAAGGTCAATAGAACATTTAATACAAAACAATAATCATAAAAAATCATGAAAAAAGTAAAAATAATTAAGAAAAAGTACAACTTGGTTTTTACAGAATAGTCATAAGGATGTAAAGGATAGCATAGGGAATATAGTCAATAATATTCCATAACTATGTATGGTGTCAGATGGGTATGAGATTTATCAGGATGATCATTTAGTAAATTATATAATGTCTAATCACTGGGGTTTACCCCTGAAATTAACATAATACTGTATGACAACTGTAATTGAAAAATAAAAATGATTTAAATTTTTAAAAAGTATACTAGTATATAATACTTACAAAGCACTACTAATGTGCCAGATATTGTTGTAAGCGCAATACTTACCTTTTAATGCTTGCAACAGCCTGATGTCCTGAATATTATTTTATGCTCCTCATTTTCAACTTCTCAGCCCCCACTTTCCTGCTCTGGCCAGCGTATGCTGGTGGAGCCTGCCGGACCTTTCCTCAACCGCACTGCCTGCCTCTTGCTTTTAACCAGACCTCTGTGCCTCTACTGAGTGGAGTGCCACAGTGGTGCCTGCACAAACTTGAAAGTGTCGTTTAAATGTAACAAGGTGGTTATATCCCAGGGGGCAACACCTGACCAATGGGGCCAGGGCGCTAATAGATAAATATCCCTCTCTTCTCAGGTAGATGATTCTGAGCTAGCTTTTACAGCTTTACAGGAAGGACCCAATAGAATGGGTCTCAAATATGACCCCTGTACCAGCTTGGTTTCCTTCTGTTTTATTCCTTCCACTCCCAGATTCGAGTGATCTAATAAATCCCTAGAATTACCTCCAGAAGTAAACTACCTACACAAAATCCTACTTCTTGGACTCAGGATTTGGAGGTACCCAAAGTAAGATCCCTGTTAAGTAGCTACACCATTAATAGCCTAGGTTTCAGATGGAGAAAGTTAAGCACAGAGAGGTTAAATCAAATGCCCAAGACCCCATGGCCAGTAAGTGGTAGAAGTAGAATTTGAACCCAGGGAATCTGATGTCAGAGTCAACACTTTTAACCACTTAACTTTTCTTTCTTTATAGGAAATTAAACTTGATTTTAAATAAATAAACAAATCAAATACTTTTCTACATAATTAATCATAACTTGTTATCTATACATATAAAAGCCCAAGTGACCATTTGACTGCTTGCTATGACACGCACTGACCAACAGAGGGCAAGATGCTCAATGCACAGGCATGGAAACACAGAATAGACTGATGAATCTCAGAGGGAAGGGGGGTGGAGGGGAGGGCAGGAAGAGATTAACCAAAAGATCTTATATGCATACCAGAGGCTTGGTGCACAGATTTGTGCACCAGTGGGGTCCCTCGGCCTGGCCTGTGGGGATCGGGCCTAAACCAGCAGTCCAACATCCCCAGAGGGGTCCCAGATTGCAAGAGGGCACAGGCCAGGCTGAGGGATCCCACCAGTGCACGAATCTGTGCACCAGGCCTCTAGTATAGTTATAATGTTGCATAATTGGTTCTCCACCAAATACTGTAGAAAATATTTACTAAGCCCCTGCTCTATGCCAGGTACTTGAGTATATATTATCTCATTACCACTCATACTTTTAAATGGTTATTATTTAAAACATTCATTGTGTATATGACAGAGATTTTGGTAAATTTAAGTAACTTGCCAAAGTCACAGAGCTAGTAAGGGTTGGAACCAGGATTGCAACATACTCATTTATTTATTACCAAATACTTATTGAATACCTGCTGTGTGCCGGGCACTGTTCTGGAAGTAGGGATGCAGTTTAGGCCTCTGCCTTCAATGGTGTTTATATTCTAATAAAGGATATGCACAATAATTCAAATAAATATAAAAACAAGTAGTGATAAATGGGTTAAAGATAATACAACAGGGAGGTGACAGGGTGACTAGATTTGTGAGAAGAGCATCTATGCTAATGGGACATCTAGAAGTTTCTCAAGTTTGGCATTTTTTACACTTTGGAACTGGTAATTCTTTGTTATGGGGTATTATCCTATGCATTGTGGGATGTTTAACAAAATCTCTGGCCTCGACTCCACTGGATGCAAGCAGCACCTCCAAATCCTAGTGGCCAAAACATCTCCAGACATTGCTAAATGTCTTCTAGGTCTGCAAAATAGACCTTGATTGAGAACCAGTGACATAAAGCAAAGCTGTTCAGGTGGGATCAGACTTGGTATGTTTGAAAAGCAAAATAAGCTTACATTGAGTAAGAAGAAGAGGGGCAGGAGATGAGTTTATAAAGGCAGGCAAAGGCCCCACTACGCAAGGACTTTTAGGCCCGGGGGAAAGAATTCTGATCTTATTTCAGGCTGTCCCTAACTAGGATGACTTGAAAATTCTGTGATTGTTGCTAAATAGTTACTGATTATTTTCCCTCTATTTATTTTTCAAGAGATCTTAATCCTCAAGGCTGGCCAGCCTCTACCCTGAGTCTTACACTATCCAAGTTCTCTGGGTCATCCACTTCTGTCCTGTGCTGCTTTCTCTAACAGGTTCCTGGGGTTGGCACTTTGGTTGCACATGTGTCTTTTCTGTTCTTGGTGCCTTTTCCCTGTGGTTCTTTGTCTGGAACACAATGTCTTGCCCTTCCTGCTTGCAAAACCCTTAGTCATGCTTCAAGGGTCAGTTCAAGTATCAGCCTCTCTAGGGTGTCCTTCCCCAACTCCTTCCTGCAGGCAAATACTGCAGTGTACATGCTAGTGCGTTATTGTTCTTTACTTCTGAATCAAGTCCTTCACCTTTACTGCAACTTCCCCAAGTGTGTGAGCCAAATCTTGGTCATCTTTGATCCTCCAGTAACTACCCAGTACTGGAAGGTTTGCTCCTTGGCTAAAATCCATGTTGCTGTTTCGAGTCTTCTTCCAAACATAAAAATACTACCTAGGAAAAACTGTTCCTGTACTTCTATCATCTTTGAGATTCTTCAACTTTTTCTTTAGTAAATATTGATTGGCATGCCGAAACTGGTTTGGCTCAGTGGATAGAGCGTCGGCCTGCGGACTCAAGGGTCCCAGGTTCAATTCCGGTCAAGGGCATGTACCTTGGTTGCGGGCACATCCCCAGTAGGGGGTGTGCAGGAGGCAGCTGATCGGTGTTTCTCTCTCATCGATGTTTCTAACTCTCTATCCCTCTCTCTTCCTCTCTGTAAAAAATCAATAAAATATATTTTTAAAAAAATATTGATTGGTACATTTTATCTGAATAGAGACACACACACATGCTTTCACTCAAATTTAGCTACTTAGAAAATATACCTGTAGAGTTATAGTTGTTTTAGGTGACTCACTTTTAACTTTTTGCTGAGTATATCTAGATCAAGGAACAAGAGTAATTAATGTGAGGATCACAGTCACAGAAAGGGAGCAGTGTACCCCAATTGTGATTGATAAATTTAAAACTGCTCTAACCCCACCCTGTAACCATGAGGGCCTGTCCTACCCTGTAAGAATTAGGATCCAATCGTCTGGAGTAAATAGATCAAGGAGTTTATAAGCCACAGGTCTCACGAAATTTCCTCTCACAAATACATTGTTTTAATAAATGTCTTCAAAGTTAATGGTGCTGATTTTATGATGTGTATTCAGACAGTCAATGAAAAGGCTGAGAAGAGAGAAAGCAGCAATAAAAACCTGCTACTCAATGAGCCAAATTGTAAGCAATGTGCTGCTTTGTAAACTCATTTTGTAAACTCATCTAAGTGGAAATAAAATACGGGACTAATAAAAAGGGATGATTAAAAGATCAACTTTTGCATCCAAATTTGTTCCAATTCAGAACAAGATTCTAATTCACTTAGCACTGAGTTTTGCACACAGTAGGAAGTTAATAAATATCTGATAAATGCATGAATATGCCTTGCTGCTCAACTGTTTCCTTAATATTAAAATATATAATAAATTTAGCCATGGATGGTGTGGCTCAGTTGGTTGGAGCATTGGTTCAAAAGGTCATGGGTTCAATTCCCAGTCAGGGCATATACTCAGGTTTCAGGTTCCATCCCCCAGTTAGGGCAACTGATTGATGCTTCTCACATCAATATTTCTTTCTCTCTCTCTCTCTCTCCCCCTCCTTCCCTCCCTCTCTCCCTCCCCACCCTCTCTCTCCTTTCCTTCCTCTCTAAAATCAATAAAAACCATGCCCTCAGATGAGGATTAAAAAAACAAAATTAAAAAATGTAATTATATCCTTTTCACATGGTTCATACATATAATAAATGTAATTATATCCTTTTCACATGGTTCATACAGTTTGAACTATAGCAAAACACACACACACACACACACACACACACTAGGCCAGTGATGGCGAACCTCTGACACGCGTGTCAGTGCCATTTCTGATGACACGCGGCCGCTGAGGCGGCCACATGCCGAGGATGAAACATTTATGTTATTTAAACTATAAATATTGCAAAATAATGTTTTTTCCTCAAAGGGACACACTACCCGAGTTATGCTCAGTTTTTTGGCGAAGTTTGAAACACCGAGCTCAAAAGGTTGCCCATCACTGCCCTAGGCAGTAGTTTGAGTAATTAGTTATACGGGGGAAAAATGTGTGTGGTAAACTTAGCCTTGCAATGAAGCCTTTAAAAAGATATTTCAATCCTGCTTTCCTTCATTCTTTTGCTTTAAAGATATTGTGTGAACCAAGAACTCACAGGGAGAAGGCAGATCTGAGTGTGAACCCCTCTTTTGGAGTGATTGCTAATGGGTATAAACATTCACAAGGAACCTAGAACACTGTTCTGTGTTCTCTTAACTAGAACTCATCATAGTCACTACCATCACATAATATTTATTGCACCTGACCCCCAGACTGCCACAAGAAGTTCATCTTTCCAAAGGATTCTGCCATATCTTTTTCTAAACAATTGACAAATTTACATAAGGCTCAGAGGTGATTCCACTGGGCCCCTTATGTATTATCAAACTTAGAAGCAAACAATTAAAGATGGACTAGACGAGTTGAGTCAGGAAATTCTCCACATAATCCCTTAAAATACTAATTGTGAGTTGGAAAGATTGGCTTCCTATTTTCTTAAAAACAAAACCCATGCGCTTTTCCTGTTACAATCAAAGACATCCAAGATTTAGTAACTGGTTTTAAATTTCATTTTGCTTTTTATTTCTTAACGAACTTTACCGGTTGTTTGAGTTAATGAGTATATTCAGTCAAATAACAGGACGAACTTGCAAAAAAAACGGTCTACTATTAAAGGTCTACAAAAGCTTTTAGGAAACTTTCAACGCCCTTCCAAAAACATTATCCATGTCCAATCTAGGGACTAAAAAGGGCAAATGAAACTCTCTAGGCTTTAGGAATGCATATTACAATATGTCCCCACAGCCTTCACTAATGATATTAAATTTTGTTATGAAGGCGAAGAAGCACATTTTCAAAGTGGCTTTTGCTTAAGTGACGTTTCCCCTTCCTTCTTGACTTGTTTGCATTGTCCCCTTCCAATGAGTCCTCAAGAGTGTGGCCTATTGTCGGTTCCTAAGACAACCCCCACAGTATGACCTATCCCGTTATTTCTTCTAACATGTCACCCTTCCCTCTATCAACATATGGAATCCTTCCCTTGAACCTGGGACCTTTGCGAGCGCCTCAACCAGTGCAGAAGTGATGCTGTGGGACTTACAGGGCTGGGTCAGGAAAGTGCCATTGCCTTCGTTCCGCCGTAACGCTAGTGCTGGGCCTCGGCCCCTCTGCGGTGAGGAAGCCCAGGCAGCCTGCGCAGGGGCTCATGGGAGGGAGAGCCAGGCCGGCAGGCTCCACCGGAAGGCCTGGGGCAAGTAGGAGCCTGACCCCAGGCTCTACCGGAAGCACCTGACCCCGGTCCTCAGCCTTGGGAGAAGCAACAAGATGGCGGCGAGCAGAGGCCAAGGTTCCTGCTCGGCTTCCACGGGAGAAGTGGCGGGAATAGCCGAGAGGCGTTCACTAGCCGGAGGAGAAGCGGAAGGCAACCACTGAGCAGCTCGCGCAGCTCCTCAAGGAGGAGTAGAACCGCTCTGGGAGGAGCGCCACCAGGAATATGGGAAATGCTGACAGAAAGGCGACACTGGAGAGGCTGAGGAGCTGCGGCCAGGCGTGGGTCTGAGGAGGAGGCAGGGCCCATGGAGAAGCCACCCAGCGCCCTACCCAAGGAGGTGCCCGCCCTCTCAGGCCGTCTCCTCTCGCGAGGCTTCATCTGCACACAACGCTGCAAAAGGTCAAGAGAAAACATCCTTGACCAGCCCAGAACTCCACCAAGAAGCCCGTGAGTCACCGGGACCCAATGGCGGCAGAGACAGGTAAGGCCCAGCACTGCCGGAAGTGAGCCCCAAGAACTGGGCCTGTCTCCACCCTAGTCTGTAGGGACCTGCGCTGCCTCCCTTTGCAATGAAGCCGTTAAAAAGATACCTTAGTCTTGCTTTCTTTCATTCTTTTGCTTTCAATATATCCTGTGACCCAAGAACTCACAGGGAGGAGGCAGAGCTGGGTGTCCCCATAATGCAGTCGGCCCAGAGGGTGACGACTCTTGTGGCCCAAGGTTGGGATGCCAGCACCTTTCTGGCCTGGAGACTCAGAAGGAGCAGGCCTCTGGGAGCTGGCCAACTCCAGAAGAACTTCAGAGACAAGTTTGGGACTTCTTCCCAAATGTATACCCGACCTGGCCCTCCTCAGATCTGCGAAACTCAGAAAATAAGAAAACAAGAGCGCTCAGCCTCAGCCCTTGCTAAGCTTCAAAATGACTGCCAACACCAACTTGGCAGACATGTGAGTAACCCATCTTAAAAGATCTTTTAAACCCTTTTGAACCATCCCACTAATACCTAGACAGGCCATTCCCAGTGAGACCTAGCCAAATTGCAAATTTATGAGCAAAATAAATCATTGTTGCTTTTTACCTTAAACTGAATTTTGGGTTGGTTTGCTATGCAACAATAGATACATCCTCCCTAATGTCTATGTAATGTTATCTTTCCACTCCCCTCACCAGTGTTCTAAATTCAGCTTCTCATCACTTTCCTAGAGTATTGTAGTACTTGACTCTTTTCCTTCCCTCAGTCTCTTCCTGGTTGATTTTCATTTCCACAGCCCATCCTCTATCTTGCGAGCTTACATTTTGTTTATATTACTCCCCGGAATACAGAAAAAGTTCAAATTGTGATCTGAGAACTTTTTAACATCTATAGACACCGGTTCTCAATTCTGGCTGCCCATTAGAATTACCAGAGGAATTTCTTAAACCAATGCCTGAACCTCAACTCAGAGATTCTTATTCAGTTGGTCTAATGTGGGCACTAGTTATCGGTTCCTATTGATTTTTAAAAGCTCTCCAGATATTCTATAGGGCAGCCAAAGTGAGAACTACTAAAGACATTGGGGACAGAAAAGAACATACAGGGATGGTTATAATGAGAACAGGGCCAACACCAATATTCAAAGTATGAGTAAAGGATGAAGGGAAAAAAAAACTGGTCCAGAGTTTTCAGAGTAGGAGGGAAATCAGAGGGAAAAAATATCAAGAAAAGGAAATAACTGGGGAGTCGAAATAAAATGTCAGGAATATACCGAAGATAGTTCAGAATGTTTATTAATTTCTCTTGTTGTTTTACTAGTATTGTAATAAAATGGTTAATACAGTCCTGATAGGCAGAGTTAACTCCTGAGTTGAAAGAAAACCTACATGAATCCATTAGGACATGATTTCATTTCCTTTCTTAGCATATTCCCCAACCTATCACAATTCATTTATTGGTTAACAAATATATACAGAGTGCCTACTATTTGTCACATATTATGTGGGGATATAGAAGTGAACAACACAAAGTCCTTGCCCTCAAGGAGCTTACATTCAGGTTGAGTGTGGCAGATAATTAAAAAGTAAACAAGTGCATATGTCAGAGGTTGGTAAATGATACAAAGAAAAACAAGGAAGGGAAGGGGATAAAAGAACTCTAGGGCAGGTATAGGGGATGGCATGTGGGGAGTACTTTTTTAAAGGGGTCAAAAAAGGCTTCACTGGTAAGTCTTACTTTGAGCAAAGACCTGAAAGAAGTAAAGGAGCCAGTCATGTGAATGGATGGATAGTTATGGGAGGGATGCAAGCAGAACAAAAAGCAAGTGAGAGCATGCTTGAAATTAGTAAGGTAGAGCAAGGAGGCCAGCCTGCATGGTTAGGGTGGAGCAAAAAAAATGGAAAGTAGTAGATGAGGTCAAAGAGATAATGGAGGCAAAATGAAGGGGTTTTGTTAATGGGAAGGAGAAATTGTGACAGGCAGTAGTTCTCCATCTTGAGTACTGGTACATTAGAATCACCCAGGGAGATTCTCAGAATAACCATGCCCCATCTAAGAGATTCTGTTTGAATTTATCTAGGATGGACCTAGACAGCAGCAGTTTTCAAATGCCCCCAGTTTATTGAAAACCATTGCTGTAATGATTTATATGAATATAGGTCACTGTAATTCTGTGGATTTTCCTCTGAGATGAAAAGCCACTGAAGGGTTCTAATGAGAGAAGAGGCAGGATCAATATAGGGTGGGGCAAAAGTAGGTTACAGTTGTTTGTATGGAAAATAATAAAATCCTTTATAATAAAGAGGTAATATGCTAATTAGACCAGACCACAGAATGGCCTTCCGGAAAGACCAGTGGGCGGGGCAGCAGGGCTGCAGGACCGTGAGGCAGCCGGGCTGCGAGGGCCGAGCCCCTTGCACGAATTTCGTGCATTGGGCCTCTAGTACTTAATAATTATACAAGAATAAACTCGGTGTTTCCTGTACACATAACTGTAAACTTACTTTTGCCCCACCCGGTATTTTAACTTCACTCTAGCCACTCTATGGAAAATAGATTGTATAGGACAAGGACTGATTCAGACCACTTACCTCTTTTATCAGCATTTTCCATAATGAACATCTGTAGCTTTTGTATTAATAATATAAATCTCTCATTTAAAAACCATGTTTAAATAGGTTGAAAGAATATCTATTAATGAGAAACAAATCACTATATCCTCTATTATTATCCTTACAGATGTGTTTCTTAAGGAAATATTTGCATGATGAACAATGGATTGTGTATTATTTTGCTAGGATTACTGTAACAAAGTACCACAACTGGGTGGCTTACAGCAGCACAAATGTATTGTCTCACAATTCTAGGGGCTACAAGTCCCAAATCCAGGTGTTAGCAGGACTTTGGGTAGAATCCTTCCTTGCCTCTTCCTAGTTTCTGGTGGTGGGTAGCAATCCTTAACATTCTTTGGCTTTCATTATCTTCCCTCTTTGGTCCCAATTTTGATTTATAAGAATACCAGTTGAATTGGATTAGAACCCACCCTAATCACTACATCTTAACTTGGTTAAATCTGCAAAGACCCTATCTATGTATATAAAAGGCTAATATGTAAAAATGTCTGCTCGGGAATTTGATTGCTCACTATGACGTGTGCTGACCATCAGGGTGGAACATGGAGGGTGACCAGTGGCGGTGGCAGGGCACTGAGGGAGCGAGGGAAGGACGAAGCAGGGAGGCGGGAAACCTGATGGGCCCAGATTGCCGGCTAGGCCTAGGGACCCTACCCGTTCACGAATTTCCTACATCGGGCCTCTAATTTCTAAATAAATATTAGTCTGAGGTATTTGCTGGTTAGGACTTCAACATATCTTTTTATTGAGGGTGGAGGGGTACATTTCAACCCATACAGATTAGTTCTCATGAAATCTTTAATAGTAATAGAATTGGTAACATGAACTAACTTCTTTGTCAAAGCAAAAATATACTCCAAAAAAACCCAGATCTATTCCCAAAAAGTTAAATTCTTGACTAAAGGATGGTTGCCCTGTAAAGGAGAACCTATTATACATGGTTGTTGTTTTTATTGTCTGACTTTTTCCACTCTGGCAGACATTTTCCAGAGAATAACTGAAAACTCTGTGAAATGACTTAGTTATTTTTGGTGACTTTTATTCATGGGACATGAATTTTCAGTGCTTTGATGGGTTAACATTTAGGGCTAAATCCTTTAGCCATCATGGCCATATAACTCCCAACACAGGTTTGTTGAAATTAGAGAGTTAACCACACCTTTGAAATTGGTTTCACAATTCCAGAGGAGTGGAAATTAGAATCATAATTAACATTAATCTGAGAGGGAATGGACAGTAACCCATAAACATGTTTAAAATATGTCATCTTGCCCTGGTTGGTGTGGCTAAATTGGTTTATCATTGTCCCATGCACCAAGAGGTCCACGATTCAATTCTCTGTCAAGGTTCCTGCCCAGGTTTCGGGCACAATCCCCAGTAGGGGATGTGCATGAGGCACCAGTTAGATGTTTCTCTCTCATCAATGTTTCTCTCTTTCCCTCTTCCTCTCTTTCTAAAATCAATAAAGACCTTTTTTTTTTTTTATGTCAACTTGCGAACAACTTAATTTTATCGAATGAAGGCTTTTGTTTTCAGCATTAGAATGAAAATTGTTAGGCTAACAGATGAATTTTATGGGGACTGAGCTTTGTTGAATACTGGCTTTTAATATTGAATGTTGGCCAGTAACAAGCTCCATAAAGAAAAACCTGAACAACACATAATTCTTAGCCTCCAGATTCCCCCCTGGCAAAGCAAATGCTTATCAAGAAACCACTGGTGACCCAAATAACCAAGTTGAGCTGAAATTAATGTGTTGGCACATAAGTTATAGGAAAGTGAGCATTCTGTCATGGGACAGAGAGCAAATGAAGATGAAAAACACCTACTTCTCGATATATTATCAAACTTTGTGTTTGCAATTACACTAAAAGTACACACAGTGAAGTATAAACTGTGTTTGACCCATCTATTATCTGGAAGTTAAATATCTCCAAATTCATTTATTTCCACTAATCAGCTGCAACACATTTTTCTCCAGCTTCTGCCATCTGCTTTTAATTACCCAAAACAATCCACAATTCAAATTGAAATGATAGTTAATCATCACAGGCTTTCAGTTTACAGGTGTCCAAAATAAAAGATACAAGCAGATACATTTAGTTTCAAAGAGAATCAAACTTAATGAATTCAGAACATTGCCAAAATTACCTTATTTCTTTGACATTTTGAGAGTTCATAAACAAAATCCACTTTAAGTAAACAGTTACAAAGTATATTTGGATTAACAAGATGAACAAATAGTGTTATTTGGGGCAGGACTGTTAAAGGAAAGTTGAACAAACCCAAACAGATTTCATGGAGAGAGTATGACTGTGAAGAAAAATAGCGTCCCCTCCAACAGGAACAACTAAAACTGAACATCTGATTTTATTTTTTATTTTATTTTTTTTAAATATATTTTATTGACTTTTTACAGAGAGGAAAGGAGAGGGACAGAGAGCTAGAAACATCGACCAGCTGCCTCTTGCACACCCCCTACCGGGGATGTGCCCGCAACCAATGTACATGCCCTTGACCGGAATCGAACCTGGGACCTTTCAGCCCACAGACCGACGCTCTATCCACTGAGCCAAACCGGTTTCGGCTGAACATCTGATTTTAGATAGTATAAATGTTTCAACAACTTTTAAGTTTACCTTAATAGCATATTCATATCAGTTTTTTTGGAAAAAAACCCAAATGCCTACTTTTCCTTTTCAAACAAGGGAAATAAATCAAAGTTAAAAAAAGAAAAATAAATGAAATTAACAATGTTGAGCGTCTGCTATGTATTTGTGAATGCCCACTGTGTATTTGTATGTCACAAATTCAGTCCTGTAAACAGTTCTAGGGAGATTATTTCTCCCACTTTAAAGATAAGGAAACTGAGCCTGGAAGATAAAGTCAAGTTGAGAGTCAAACCTAGGGCGGTCTGTAATTGATGGGTACCATCCACTGCCTGATTAACACATAATGAATAGCAAAAAGTTGATAAAAGAAAGTTCCAATGTATTTTTTAAGGACACTACCATATTAACAAGTTTTGGTACTCAAAAAAATAAACAGTTTATTTTCATTAGAATTTTCTCATCAAGGCTGAAGTCCAAATGATTTTATACAGGGCATTCCCTCAAAAAATGTATATACACTTCGAATAATTCTACTGGGTTAAATCTGAAAAGAAACATCAGTTGAGCTGTTGAATAATGGACACACACATTTTGAATAATTATAAAGGCAGCATTACTTAAAATACATTTCATTTTAAAAAATGAGCTATCAGCTGTTAAAAATGGGTATACATTTTTTGGGGGAAACCCTTTATATATATATTCTGAAATGCTTAAGACAATTTTTTAACACTAGGTGCTTTTAAATTTTAACAATGTGTTGAGCTCTCTTAGTGGCTATAGGTGGTCTTTGGAGGTTCCCAAAGAGAAGTGAGACATTATATAAATGTGCAAAAAATAATATTCTAGACTTTAATAAGAGGCTTTTAAGTTTATAATTATTTTTTAAATACATCTTATTTAGGAAAGAGCTGCGCTTTTTACTTTATTTTTTTTGTCTGCTTAGACCCAGTATTTCTCAGATACAGTGCTTGGAGCATTCATATTGAAATAGTCCTGAGTGTTTAAAAATTCAAATCCCCAGGCATTGCCCTAGCAATTCATATTTTTAGTAATCTTAAGGTGATTTGGTAGCTTTAACACATTTCCTCTTTGTCTTAATCTTGCAAGGGTGGAATGCTGACTCCCCAAAGTGTTACCAAAGAAGCCTGTTGATAAGAAAAAGCTGAGTTGATTGTTTACCAACCATAAAACTTTCCTCACGGAGCCTTTGTAGCCCTCAAAGGCCAAAGTTGGATATTAATTGAGATTTTGATGTTTTGTTTAAGGTGGGTCTTTCAATGCAAGGGCTTCTTTAGGATTGGGTAAGAATCATGACATAATAGTTTAGAATTGGTGGGCACAGCAAAATAAAGATCTTGAGACAAGAGTATTGTGATATCTGGTAGTGTAAATTCTTACTTGATGTTTTCTGTTGAAGACTTGATAGGTCCTTCAGGAAGTTCTTTCCAGCTGATTTCTATGAAAGAGACTGTCTTTAAATTTAGAAAATAAAAGCTGAAGTAAAATAGTTACAGTCACCTAAGACCGTGCTCGGCAAATTGCGACTCGCGAGCCACATGCGGCTCTTTGGCCCCTTGAGTGTGGCTCTTCCACAAAATACCACGGCCTGGGCAAGTCTATTTTGAAGAAGTGGCATTAGAAGAAGTTTAAGTTTAAAAAATTTGGCTCTCAAAAGAAATTTCAATTGTTGTACTGTTGATATTTGGCTCTGTTGACTAATGGGTTTGCCGACCACTGACCTAAGAGAACTCTAAGAAATCATTTGTCTCTTGAGGTGATAAGAGAAGTACATGTTCTTTCTTCAACTTACTGTGTAAATTTGTATAAAATTCTGTATAGACTTTGTAGTCACTTTCTTACTATCTTAATGCAAATAAATCTGTTAATAGTTTCTCAATAATAAATTTGTTCTCTCTCTCTCTCTTTCTCTCTCTCTCTCTCTCTCTCTCTCTCTCTCTCTCTATATATATATATATATACACACACACATACATACATACATACATACATACAGAGGGGACTTACATTATCAGGATTGTTTTATTTCCCCAACAGTGACTACCAGGAAACAGTAATACATGCACCTACAAGGCAATAAAGGTAAATAATTTTATGGCATGAGACTTGAATAGTTGGGTGGTTAGTAATAAAATTTGCTGTGAACAGTCACAAAAAGAAAAAGCGGTCCTTTCACAAAGAGCAGAACTTTAATACTGGAGGAGAATTCAACTACCAAACCTCTATCTCATTGTTTAAATTTCTTCTAACAAATCCTGGGTTTCTTACATATATAGTCAATCAGAAGACCTGGTTTTTCACTTACTGAAAACGTCTTTGAAATCTATACAATTTTCTCCATTCCCAGAGCCGATACATCAGATCATACAGTCATAATCTCTTCTCTAGCAAGTTTAATCACCTTCAATTTTGCAGCCTCTCAAACAATTTCTCCATATGCTATGAGTCATATTTTAAAAATACAAGATCTGGGTTTAAAAACATGGTAGATGAGGATCTCCTTCATCTTGCTCCTGTTTACTCCACCAACTTGATTTCTCATAACTCCAAAATTTGCCCCACTTCTTAAATTCATGGTCCTGCCATAGTGAATTACTCAGTGTTACTTAAAGATTTTTATTCTGGTCTCTAGCATTTTGCACAGGCTGTTTTCTTAGTTGGGACCATTCTTGGCCATTTCTTCCTCTGTTTATATTCTTCCTCCTCTTTCTCCTCCCAATTATTGCTACTTTTTGCTCTTCTTCCAGGACTCAACTAGAATGAATCACCTCCTTCTGAATTTCTTGTTTTATCCTTCCAAGGCATTCCTAATTTCCCAGCTAACACCTTGCTTTGACTTAATAATTATCACACTATACTATTATTTGCTAATTTTTACTATCTTTTATACTGTAAGATCTTTGAAATTATTCTTAATAAGTGGTTAGCAATTAAGTCAAAAGGTTAACTTCCATGAGTTGGGCTGGCTTGCATACCAACTTGATCCAGGACTTCAAATGAGATCACCAAGACCCAGCTGCTTCCTAGTTCTCAGCTCTACTCTCTTGCATGTTGGTTTTACTCTCAGATTGCTTTTGATGGCAAACATAAAGAGTGCCTTTCTCTCCCTGATGCCCCATCCCAGAAAATTCTCATTGAATGCCATTAACTCTGATTGGGCCACATTCCCATTCTTGAAGTAATTGCTTGGGCCAAGGAGAGTAAGATACTCTGACTAGGCTTGAGTAGCATGTTAATTCCAGACACTAGAAATTGAGAACTTCATGGGGTATAAGGGGTGGTTCTTCAGAAAGTAATAGAGTTACTGGTACCAAAAGAAGAATGAATGCAATCTGGGAAATAAAACAAAAAACAACTGTCCACTACATTAAATAAGTTACATGGATGTGTAAAGCAATATATTCTGTGGCAGGTTAAGAAATTACAGCTTTGCAATTTAATGCAGCTACAAACACTTTAAATCTCATTTATAGAATGATTTATCTTTCTCTGTAAATTAGATTTCTTTGGGAGCTAAACTAAAATTCATTCAGGTTTTTAGGATTTTGCAAAATAAATGAAAACTTATTTTTAAGCTACATGCTATGGCTTCCAACGAGGATTATATAGACTTTGACTTAAATTTTTAGTTTGAATATGATATTTCAAGTTGATTGAATTTCCTCAGTAAGTTGGAAACATGGAAAACATTTTGGAATAAGTGGCTAATTCTGGATAATAAAGTCAAAAAATAGCACTCTATGTAATTGCAATTCTAAATGATTAATGATTATTTAAACATATAAAATAATTTGTTTATCATATGTGATTAATTGAAATATTACATTTATAGTGAAAAGGTTAACATGATGAAACATGGCAAAAAAGGTGGAAAGAGCCAATTTATGTTCAGCAAAAAGATTCTAGTTACTTCTTAACAACTGTGAAAAGCATTAAATACACTTTTCCCGCTCTGGGAATTTCAGTACAACTTGGCAGGTTGGAGGAAATTTCCTTCTTACAACACCTTTTTGTGATGAGAACAGGCTGCCAAGAAATCTCCCACCAGATAGAAGTCTGAAGAATGTATATCTTGAGTCAAGTGTTATAATTATTTTTGACACCACTTTAATAGTAAAACTACTTAATCCTCCTGAAATTTTATGGAGGGATAAGTTAAGCACCTGCTACATTATATACATTATTCCAGTGGTCTCTTTAATCTCTCCGGTTCATACTTTAGGAGATAGACATATTTCAGTTATGGGCATGTATACTGCCTTAGAAACATCAGATAGATTCTTTGCATGCTTAAAATAAACACTTTCCTAAATAAAATTTTTAAAAAACGTGTGCAGAGTTTACATAGCTATATGATACAAGAGGTTCTGTTCCCAAAGGCAGCATGATAAATCAGAAAAAGCATTCAGTTTGGAAGTCAAATGCTTTTAGCTGAAGTCCCAAGGCTTAGCGTTAAAACTATTGTGACTTTTAAGAGTTTCCTGTATCACAGAGTTATTGTATAGATAAAAAGGAAATCAATAACATATGCAAAAGAGCTCTGCAAACTACACAGTCATACAGTCTCAGCCTAGATACTTCTCTATAATAAAGTGCTTAAAACTCATAAGAACCATCTGGTCAGCGTGGCTCAGTGGTTGAACTTCGACCTATGAATCAGGTCATGGTTCGATTCCTGGTCAGGGCACATGCCTGGGTTGCAGGCTTGATTCTCAGTGGGGGCATGAAGGAGGCAACTGATCAATGATTCTCTCTCATTGATATTTCTGTCTTTCTCTGCCTCCTTTCCTCTCTAAAATCAATAAAAATATATTTTTAAAAAATCGTAGAAAGCAAATATATTATGATGGAGTCAAGACAGATTTGCACTGCTATTTGGCATACACACACACACACACACACACACACACACACGGTATCCCCAAAATTGTCTGCACACTTTATAGCTGATAGCTCAATTGATGTTTCTTTCTTTTTTTAAAAAAAATTATTGTCTAAATTTTTACGTATGTCTCCTTTTTTTCCGCTTGACCCCTCCACCCCCAGCCATTCCCATCCTGGGCAAGCCCTCACCACCTCAGTGTCTGTGTCCATTGGTTATGCTAATATGCATGCATACAAGTTCTTTGGTTGCTCTCTATCCCCCCTCCCCTGCCATTTGTCTCTGGATCTATTCTTGTTTATCAAATTACGTGAATCATTATATCCCACATATGAGTGAGATCATGTGATATTTATCTTTCTCCTACTGGCTTATTTCACTTAGCATAATGCTTGCCAGTTCCATCCATGCTGTTGCAAATGGTAAGTCTTCCTTCTTTTGTATAGCAGCATAGTATTCCATTGTGTGGACATAACATCAGTTTTTTAATCCACTCATCTGCTGATGGTCACTTAGGCTGTTTCCAAATCTTAGCTATTGTAAATTGTGCTGTTATGAACATAGGGGAGCATATATCCTTTCTGATTGGTGTTTCTGGTTTCTTGGGATATAGTCCTATAGTCCTAGAAGTGGGATTACTGGGTCAAATGGGAGTTCCATTTTTAACTTTTGGAGGAAACTCCATAGTCTTCCACAGTGGCTGCACCAGTCTGCATTCCCACCAGCAGTGCACGAGGGTTCCTTTTTCTCCACATCCTCACCAACACTTGTCCTTTGTTAATTTGTTGACAGCCATTCTGACAGGTGTGAGATGGTATCTCATTGTTTTGATTTACATCTCTTGGATGATTAGTGACTTTGAGCATGTTTTCATATGGTTGGCCTTCCGTATGTCCTCTTTCAAAAAGTGTCTATTTAGGTCCTTTGCCCATTTTTTGATTGGATCATTTATCTTCCTTTTGTTAAGTTGTGTGAGTTCTTTGTAAATTTTGGAGATTAAACCCTTATCTGAAATATCATTGGCAAATATGTTGTCCCATGCAGTTGGCTTTCTTGTTGTTTTGATGTGATGTTTTTTTCTTTTCAGATTTAACCCATTGGAATTAATAATTATTCAAAGTGTGTATACATTATTTTGGGACACCCTGTATATACAATAGCTAACATTAAGCACTAATTATATTCAAGATACTTTGCAAGGCTTCCATTTCCAGACCTGGCAACAATCCCATGAGGTGGCTGATATTGTTGTTATTAGTTTATGTATAAAGAAACTAAGGCTGCCCTGGCTGATTTGGCTCAGTGGATAGAGCATTGGACTGTGGACTGAAGGGTCCTGGATTCAATTCCAGTCAAGGGCACGTGCCTGAGTTGCAGGCTTGATCCCCCTGTGCAAGAGGCAGCCAGTCAATGATTCTCATCATTGATGTTTCTATCTTTCTCTTCCTCTCCCTTCCTCTGAAATCAATAAAAATATATTAAAAAAAAAAAAAGAAAAGAAACCAAGGCTAACAAAGATGGAAAAACTTCCCCATCCACACAACCAAAAAGTGTGGATCTTGGACTCAACACAAGGCACTTCATTCAGAGCCAATATTCTTAGCTCTACATAGCTTCTCCATCCATACAGGTTCAGATGACAGAAGACATGGTCCTATAACACTACCTTGTATAAATGTGAAATTTATTCAAGATAAAGAAGCATCATCAGCTAATGGGTAATTGATCATTTAAAACTAATTTCAGAAAATAAACTTTTTTTGTTTTACCATAGCCTCTTACACCTGAACACTTTTGAAAAGTGAAATAAACCAGTTAGTTTCTAAAATTTTTAAATAAGACCTTTTAAATCTTTGTAAGCCATAAGCCTGTGTAAGGCTTGATAGCATTCCATTGTATGTATATATGGCATTTTATCTATCCATTCATCTGTTGATAGACACTTGTGTTGTTTATACATTTTTGCTATTGTGAATAATGCTGCTGTGAACATTGGTTTATAAAAATCTGTTTAAACTCCTGCTTTTAATTCTTTTGAGCATATACCCAGAAATAGAATTTCTGGATCATATTGTAATTCTATTTTTAATATTATGAGGAACCTTCATACTGTTTTTCATACAGGCTGCACCATTTTACATTCCCACCAACAGTGTACAACAGTTGCCATTTTTCCACATCCACACCCAATAGTTAATAATTTCTGTTTATTTTAATAATATCCTTGAAGTTTATAATTTTTACAATGAAAATCTATTATTTTCAAATCCCAGGTGGAAAGAACTTTAAAAATATAATGAAAGAAAATCAAGAATAACAGTGAGATTTTGTTGAAAGTGAAAATGTTGAAAATTTCATGTCCTTAATTGTCATATACTGTATATAGGCCGTCTGCTTTGAGATTTTCTTATAATGAAGTTCTTTAAAATTATTGGAAAGCCTTTTTTTCTATATTCTTCATCTCAGTTGATGAGATTGCCTTATCATTAATTGGTATACAATCTCACCTTGGTCCTCTCCATTATTCCTTACATTCATTTGAAGACTAGTTAATTGTCCTAAAATGACTTCTTTCCATTACCACTGTCATTACCCTTATGTGGCCCTCATCAATTCTAGTCTGATCTGGAGTATTTTCCTCTTTCTACCCCTTCAAAATTATTGTTCAGAGAGGCAAATATAATTATATCATTGCTTTGCCTCCTACCTCACCAACATCTTCAACTTCTCAAACACAGGGTACTTTGTCACAAATAAAGCTTGTAAATCATTCTAAAACATTGATTTTCTTGAGTGAGAAATAATTTAAAATAATAATTTACATATTAAAATAATCATGATTACATTACATAATTAAAAGCAAGCTTGCATACATTTTATTTTTTTTCATTTATTTAAAAAAATTTTTTTAAATATATTTTATTGATTTTTTACAGAGAGGAAGAGAGAGAGATAGAGAGTTAGAAACACCGATCAGTTGCCTCCTGCACACCCCCTACTGGGGATGTGCCCTCAACCAAGGTACATGCCCTTGACTGGAATTGAACCTGGGACCTTACAGTCCACAGGCCGACACTCTATCCACTGAGCCAAACCGGTTTCGGCAAACTTGCATACATTTTAAACAAAAGCATAGGCTTCAAAAATTTTCCAACATGAGGACTTCGGATTATTGAAGGAGAACTTTGAGAAATACTGATTTATAGGATAAAATATAGTTATCACATCATATGAGGTCTCCTATGACTTGACACTTATCTATATCTCTAGACTTACATCATGCCACCTTCCTTCACATTGACACCTTAAGTTTTAGAAATGCCACATCATCTGTGATTTGCATAACATCACCCTACTGTTTCGTGTATCTATGTATTTTATGTACTTTTCTCTCATTGAAGGAGTTCCCCCCTACCTAACTAAGCTGTTCTATGCATTTTATTTTTCTGTCTCCACCCAAATGTCATTTTTTTTCGCTTTGAAGTCTTCCCAACTCTCCTCTATCTTCTACCCTTTCAGTGTTATTTATATCTCAATTATACTTTCATTATTGTTCATATCATATTTTACTGTGCTAGTAGTTTACACATGTGTCCCACCTTAAAATGTCAATATTCTGAGAGAGAATATGACTAAAAGCATAGTTTCTAAAGATAGTCTACCTGTGTTTGAATCCCAACACTACCATTTTCTACCTTGTGACTTTAAACAAATTAACTGACTTTTCTACACCCCAATGTTCTCTGTAAAATAGTACAAGAGCTTACCTTACAGCATTGTTTTTAGGCTTCTATAGGATGATATATGTACAGAGCTTAGGAGACCTCCTGGCAAACAATCAATATTCACAAATGTTACCTCCTTTTGTTGTATTTATTTTAGCATCCTCAGAACCTGCCACAGAGTAGGTGCTTGGGAAGTGTTTATTGAAACAAATTGAATTTTATTCTTACTATCTACATATTTTTGGCCTTCAATTGCTTCTCTTTGGCCAAAAGAAAAAATACATTTATAAACAATTGGAAGAAATCTTGGTGACTGAGAAACCCCAAATGTATTCCTCATATCCCTGGTGTTTCAGATTATTTTGCATGCCCTGCCCTAGAGTTGGCGGCGGTGGTGTCATGTCAGAACAACTAAACTGAAAGAGGAAGAAATTAAAACATTGATGGTTTGAGAGGGAGTTCATTTTCCGTTCTGCTATCAGAAAGTGGTCCAAACCTCCATAGAGGACATGAAAAGAGAATCTATACTTGGAGACCCCATCTTTCAGAGTTATGAAAACCCATTACATATTTGTTGAAAGGAAAATGTTTGTATTTGGACAATAACTCCACATAGAGGGAGAAGACTGCCAGAATGCGTGTATAATTGCTTGGACTGCTAAAGGTTTTATTCAGGGTCTTGAGGCTAGTGATAGATGAGCCTAAAAAGACTGCTTTAAATAAACCAAATGTCTTGGATTAGTGTTGCCGAACTTAGAGTCCCTTGGGGAAGGCCTGTCTCCAGTGATTTCCAGTATACTTCACTTCCAATGAGCTGGAAATACCACAAGAAAACCACTGTTCTCACGGTATTTTTGCCTTTTCCATTTCTGGTTTTAGCTAAGGAAAAAATGGTATGTACAGATCTAAAATGGCATATGTACACAAGAGAAAAATCAGAGCATCCAAATGTTTGATCTCTAAACTAAATAGAATTCACTGTCAATTTCAAATAAATTCAAATAAAATAACGTTAGGCATATTCACATGTTTCACTTAAGCAGTTGTATACCTATGAGTGAGCCAAATTTATTAAACATTGACTATCCTGCAATTGTACTGTATACACATTGATTGAAGCATAGTGGCAGAATAACTAAATTGGTTAATGTCTCTAAAATTTGTTTAGGGATATTTTATTTAAACTACTTCCAAGAATGTGCTGTAAATAAGCATATTTAAATATTTAGGTGTGTTTTTTAAAAAAAGAGATTGACTTTTGTCTATTTACAAATTTGCTAGAAAAATTTATCATATTTAGATTATGCATCAGTAAAAAGCAACAAATATTTGTGGATCTCTGTGTGCTAGGCAGAGTGCTAAAAGCTGGGGACATGCTTAAAGGCATGCTAATTCTTTTTAAATATGTGCAATTAAGACTATTTAGATAGGTAACCAAAGGAATGTGAAAGGACAGGAAAAAGAGAAGATACAATGCAAACCTTCAAAGAACTACTTAAGTGTGTGACTTTCTTCAATGGTGTGCTTAATGTTTTATCTATTTTTTGTAGTGGAAAACATGACTAAAAATTAATAACTTTTTTATACTACAAAATCTTGATTTTTGCATACAGCTAGTGTTTAAATTTACCTAAAAAGAAAAAAAAAGACAATTGCTATTTAAAATTTCTGAATGGCAAATATAGCAACTATTCACAAACCAATTAAGCAGATTCTGAAGTCAAGGTGATAAGAAATGTTATTTATATATGTACTCTAAAATGCAGATACTGCCCTAGCTGGTTTGGCTCAGTGGATAGAGCCTACAGACTGAAGGGTCCCGAGTTCAATTGCAGTCAAGGGCACGTGCCCGGGTTGCGGGCTCCATCCCCAGTAGGGGGCATGCAGGAGGCAGCCAGTCAATGATTTTCATCATTGATGTTTCTATCTCTCTCTCCCTCTCCCTTCTCTGAAATCAATAAATATATATTTTTATAAATAAAAAAATAAAAAAAATGCAGATACCACCTAATTGTTAAGAGCTCAGAATATGGAGTTGGTCAGATACATTTGGGTCTGAACTTTTGTTTGATTTCTTCATAGATGTGTGACCATAATTGTTTAACTTCTATGAGCTGCAGAGTCCATACCTGTAAAACAAAAATTATAATGGTAACTACCTGATAAAGTTATTGAGAGAATGAAGTGATGATGCACATAAAGTGTTTGGCTGAGTGCATAGTGAGAATGCAATAAATGTTTGCTTTATTTGTAGTAGCACTAACAAGGTTAATGCTAAAATGGTGTTAAAGTATAAAGTGAAAAAAATTGAAGGAAGTCAATGATGTTAAAATAAATCAGTTTAATAAGACTAGCAATTGTAACAACTATGAGTAAAGAAATCATCTGACTATTTAAGTTGTAATTTAAATATGATAGGTGATAATGTCTGAATTTAATTATTTAACATTCAACTCTAGGAATTTGAATAATCTATCTCCAAAGACTGTTTTCCTGCAATTCAGTGAATGTGCCTAAGAACAACTAATATATAAGCACAGCTCCACTACCATTTATCTGTTTCTTTACTGTGAGTTCTGTGAGCTGTGAATAGCGTGGTGATATTGGAGCTGCTACTGGAATTCCTGCTGAGAGTATGGGACAGCATTTCTAATCGTCTAACAATCCCCACTGCTAGCATGCTATGTAGTCTTCCTATTACTTAAGAACATGAGGAACACATGACTCTTCTTTATAGAATCAGTGACATGTCTGTTAGAGAATTTTTTTTTCTCTTGGCTGGAGTAAATAATTTTCCTGCTTCAAGGAGAAATAGGCTCATATAAAAACAACAGCCTGAACACTAGGGATGTGTTCAGATAGAGGGGAGAAGAAAATTAGCATTGTCCAGGGGGCTCCTAGATGCCATCACTATTAAGGAAATTGGACTAACTGCTTGAGGATGCTTCTCAGTCTCATCTGAGCCTACCAAGTTAACTTCTCCAGGGACTTCCTCTATGTGCTGCATTGAAGAGAAGGAACCTGCACTTGCCAAGGTGAAATGAAATATTAAGAGGATGTCTTGGCTCCATCTTTGGGCCTGTTATTGCCCCAGAGGCAAAGAGGCAGTATTCTTTATGATGGTGATCATTTCTGAACTTACTAGAGGCCCGGTGCATGAAATTTGTGCACGAGGGGGGGGGAGTTGTCCATCAGCCCAGCCTGCACCCTCTCCAATCTGGGACCCCTCAAGGGATGTCCAACTGCCCATTTAGGCCTGATCTCGGTAGGATCGGGCCTAAACGGGCAGTCGGACATCCCTCTCACAATCCAGGACTGCTGGCTCCCAACTGCTCGCCTGCCTGCCTTCCTGATTGATCCTAACCACTTCTGCCTGCCAGCCTGATCACCCCCTAACCACTCTCCTTCTAGCCTGATGGATGCCTAACTGTTCCCCTGCCAGCCTGTTTGCCCCTAACTACCCTCCCCTGTAGGCATGGTCACCCCTAACTGCCCTCCCCTGCAGACCTGGTCTCCCCCAACTGCTCTCCCCTGCAGGCCCAGTCGCCCCCAACTTCCCTCCTCTGCCGGCTTGATCGCCCCCAACTGCCATCCCCTGCAGGCTTGATCACCCCCAACTGCCCTCCCTTGCAGGCCTGGTCCCTCCCAACTGCCCTCCCCTGCTGGCCATCTTGTGGCGGCCATCTTGTGTCCACCTGGGGGCAGCCATCTTGTGTGTTGGAGTGATGGTCAATTTGCATATCACTCTTTTATTAGATAGAATAATTGAAACTTTGTAGCCTTGAGCGGAGCTAAGCCTCCTGCTTGCTGTGTGGCCACAGCCATTTTTGTTGGGATTTATTTATCTTCTATAATTGAAACTTTGTAGCCTTGAGCGGAGGCCAAGGCAGGGTAGGGCTGCAGAAGCTTGGCTTCCTCCGTCACCGGGGACAACTCAAGCCTCCTGCTCTCTCCAGTTCTGTGGCTGTTGCCATTTTTGGTGGGATTTATTTATCTTCTATAATTGAAACTTTGTAGCCTTGAGTGGAGGCCTGGGCCCACCAGGGTGTGCGGAAAGGTTGGCTTCCTCCATTGTCGGAGAAACCCAAGCCTCCTGCTTGCTCCATGGCCATAGCCATCTTGGTTGGGTTAATTTGCATACTCGCTCCTGATTGGCTGGTGGGCATGGCTTGTGGGTGTAGTGGAGTGATGGTTAATTTGCATATTACTCTTTTATTAGATAGGCTATGGAATCATTATGTTGTATACCTGAGACTAATATTATATGTCAATTATATCTCATTTTTAAAAGATGGATTATGAAGCAGAAAAATAAAGAATTACAGGGATGGGGAAAAGTAGTGTTACAGTTGTGTGTACATGAAACAGAATTAATAAAGCTATTGTAATAATCATAACCTGCATGTCTTTTTCCATACTTACATCTGTAAAGCTACTTTTGCCCACCTCTGTGTATCATTTTTTTTTTTCAAAGCTGTGTCTGAAGTATAGCCAGGGACACCAATACTCTTTAATCATAACAGAGTATTATTCACCATAGAAAATAATTTTCTGTGACAAGGATCTCTTATGCATTGGGTCTAAGATTTATAGTGGAAACAATGTTATAAAGAGTTCATAGTTGAGAAAAAAATTGAGTTAACTAGAGTTTACATTAATGGGGAGTCATTGAAGATCAACACTTTCTCATTATGCCCTCATGAAGGACATTTACAATTAACATCAGGAAAAGCTTCTCTTATTATAAAATAATATTCGCCATTTGTCAGATTAGTATTCTTAGGTACTAGTTGTGGCAGCTGAAAAGTAAAGTAGAATAATGTTTCCTGTTTGCCCACATAACTGTTTCTGATAAATAGTGGCATGGATCTAGGATTAATGACTAAATAAAATATTTTGCCTCTGTCAGAGATGTAGCAATTCCAAAGCTTCACAAAAATATTGTTTTCATCCAGCCTCTGCCTCTATTATGATGCCTTTGCATGGGCTGGGACATGCTATTAACAAATGACTCATCTCTCTTTATTTAATATAGTTGTCAGATCTTAAAATTAATATCTAACTCCCAATAAAACTCTAAAAGGTCTACTATATCCTTGCTCAGATATTCATTATGTACCTTTACATTGGCTAAAAGTAAAGAGTCCTCTTTGTCAGGCAAGAGCAAGAATGCCAATGGTAGAAATGAAAAGGAAGAAGTCTCTCAGCTATGGAGGGAAATCCCTTTAACAGCCACACAGTTTAGTATTGCTGTTGGGATTGTAGCATGCCCTCTTTTTGGGCATGGGCTGGGAACCAACATTAATTAGGATCATCTGGCAGCTACAAGCAAATAAGATTCTAGAGAAGATGGGCACCACCACAGAAAAAAAGACTGGGTTATTTTGTATCCCAGCTCAATTCCCAGATTTAATTGGCCTGGGGAAGTACCCCTGACATAAGTGACTCTGAATTCTCCAAATCAATGTTTTCCTGAAGTTAAAACAATTAGTGAGTACAAGAAAACATTAAAACAGATCATATTTTGCTTGCTGGGGAAAACCTGAGATTTGTTTGCTTTTAAATTATGAAAAAGATCAGAATACTTTTGTTTCTTTTCCTAGTAAATCATTAATGCCTGTCATCTGAAATGTTGCTTTTGCCAGACTGTTTATAAATTAGCAATTAGAACTTACTAAAGTATTTTAGTTGAAGTTTATTTAATTAGTGAGTGAACTAACACTATATATCAAGCTGTGACTGTTCTTCTTTAGCAAAAGCATAATGTGACATTAGGAGACATAGTACAGAGCTTCTTTGTATTTGTACGAATGTCATGAGCCAGTGTTAAGACTATTTACCATGGAAATAAAATGGGGAATACTTTGGTAGATGTAAATAAAACAATAAGCATTATGAACTCACAGCAACAATTTACCTATATTGTTCTTGTTATATATGTGTTTGTATTGTGTGTGTGTGTGTGTGTGTGTGTGTGTGTGTGTGTATGTGTGTGTGTGTGAGAGAGAGAGAGAGAGAGAGAGAAGAGAGGACACACAAAGCAGGATAATGATAATGAGTGACATTCATTTTGGAAAAAAAGGTGGCATTATTTTGATCCTAAAGGTGGTTACCATAAACATGAAAATCACATTTATTTATTGAATATGATTTAGTAAATTAGCAGAGATAACACGATTTATCTCTGTGTTATTTCAATCATTGAACAAGAAAATTGGAAGGAAAAATGCTTTTCAAGTAAAAATGATCATGCTTTTTCTGCCTAGATAACATGCAATATGGATTATAATTGTAATGCAAGTATTGGAATTTAGCTTCTGCTTTACACTTCTATTCTTTAATTCATTACAAATTGATGTATCACAGTAATATATTTTTTTTCATTTGATCTTCAGAAGGTAGAAATAATCCACATACTTAACCTTTATGGTACATAATACCAAAATCTCCAAACTTAAAGATCACAGCTTCACAAAGGAAAATGCCAACCAATCCTTAATCAAAACACTGATTCTTTTTCTGTTTCCTATTAAAGCACTTTTTCCTATTAAAAGCTTCCATATAACATGATTAAGATAAAACTAAAGCCAGATGGCTCAACACAGAAAGGCAGTTCCTTAACAGAAAAATATCTTGCTCTGATTTGCAATCCATTGATATCAACTACTTTAGCAGAGAAAACTGCATGAAGGCCTCAAACATTGAAACTGGCAGGTTTCAAACTGTTATATCTTCTTGTGTCATTTTATAAAAGAGTTGTGTGAAACAGAAATGCTATCTTCACATGCAGAGGAAAAAGAAACGTGCTCTGTCTTGGAAGTTCTCAATGAATCTAAAAGTGAGAGGTCCCCTCCAATGCCAAGGGAAAGCCTTGAAAGCAGGAGAATGTTTTCTTTCTTTTTTATTTTTTATTTATTTATTTTTCTTTTTTTTACGTTTTTTTTTCTTTATTGATTAAGGTATTACATATGTGTCCTGAATGTTTTCTTAAGATTAGCCCTTCCTCTTCTGGTGGGACAACCAAGGACAGATTCATTTATCTCTGTTCTTTGCCATGTCCTCTTTATTCAAGAGTAAAATCAGTTCTAGTCACTTATGCTTGGTTGTGTTGAGTACTCTGCCAAGAGCTGTGGGAAAAAGAAAAGGAGGGACACAGATTCATACAACCACCTGACATGACAGACATTCATCATTCTGTGATTCTGAAACTCCATGAACTGGGCAACTCTCGTTGAGGGGAAGGAGGAACATTTATTTTATGCTTGCCTTTCCATGTGGAAGGACTCTACCTAGACTAACATTGTCTTTTCCCCACCTGTTACTCTTTCCCCAGGGGTAGGATAAATAACAATACATGAATGGGGAGTTTCAAAAATGAACCTCGGATCTCTGCATGCTCTACAGGAACCGTTCCTCATGAGATTTGTGCGGCAGCTGAGAGAATGTTTTCTGTACTGCTCTATCTGTACGCACTTGGAAGTCTACTCCTCTGGGGGAACCTGTGATTGTCTAGCTTGGCAGTCCTGGGGGTAGGGGCTAAATTTAATTATAGAATAAAGAATTAACAAGCCCATTCCCCCTGCACATTTAGACATACTTTGTAATCAGCTTTGTCAATGTAACAAAACAAGTGATATTTTGAGTACATGCTTCTGACTCCTGCGCTTAATTCTAAATGTACTCCACACTTGGTTGGGAAAGAGGGGATTTATTTACTGACTCCCTAAAATCCTAATAGCTTCCAGCTGTATAATTAAATAATGCTCATCAATGAATGGCTGGCTTTCAAAAAAATGTTCTTTTATTACTGTCAAAGTTCTTTATTAAGCAGCTGAAAACAAACAAAAAATTAATGTAAATGGAGAGGACTGTGATGTCAATGAAAATTGAAAAGGATCAGTAACATGACTGTATCTAAAGCTTCCTCAGTACTTAGGGATCCATGAGTGTAAGAGCCTTCCCATACATCCAGCCAAAGGGCGTTTTGAGCATGGTAAACTGGACAGAAATTCCAGTGAAAGTCCATTGTAGGTCCTGATTAGTTTGAACTGCTTTATAAACATGATGATGCACTGTTTATTTTTGGGTGAGAATGGGTTTATAGGCTATAAGAACAAATATTGAATATCCCACCTACATTATTACATTAATACTCACAAGAACTGGGTAAAAGAGATACTATTCTTTCCTCCATTTACAGATGATGAAAAAAATAAGGCTTAGACACATTAGCCTTGCCTAAGACCTCAAAGACTAGAAATGATTGATCCAGGGTTCAATATCAGATCTGTCCAAATCAAAGCTCTTGCTTTTACCATTCCGTCATTCTGTCTTGGTACTGCCAATGTAAATCACCTTGAAACCAATTGGTAATGCTTGTTTTGAATAGACTTGAATAAAATAGGATTAAGAGTAGAGTTAAAAACAAGCATTAAAACATTAAAACTCTTTACTCAGTTTTCACATTTTTTGTGAAAATTGCAATTTACAAGTCACCTAGAACTAGAATAAGCTAAATATCAGAGAATCAGAATAACCATGAGATTAAAAAACTGAAAGGACTAACTCATCCAACAAAAACATAAAAAATCCTGAATATGAATTTTTTTAACAAAGTGGTGACTAAAGACATCATGATAGCCAACAGATTTGTCAAGTACAAAAATGAATGGTGAAAGAATGATTTTAATTAAATGAAACAATTTGAGGAAATGGAAATTTAAGTTTAATTTAATGGAAAGCATTTTCATTCTGGGAACTTAATTACCACAGAATAATCTCAAGGGAAATGAAAAATCTTCTACTTTGGACATTTAAAAATAGATTGTATTCCTCCCCCACCCCACCCCCCAAAAAAAGAAAAAATATGTCCACACAAAGACTAGCACATAAATGTTTATAACAACTTCATTGTAATTGCCAAAAATCAGTCCACATTTCCATCAACAGCTAATTGAATATGCAAATTGTGATATTGCCAGACAATGGAATACTATTCAGCAATAAAAAGAAATGAACTATTAGTAAATGCAGTAACATGAATTAGTCCTACTCTCCATTTCTTCCCTTTATCTCCCCAAAAGTAAGTAAAATCCTGAAATTGGTATATGTCATTATTGAATATGTGTTTATGCTTTATTATGTATATATATATATACGTATATATATGTATATATATATATATATATCTGCTATATAATAAAAGGCTAATATGCAAATTGACTAAATGGCGGAACAACCGGTCGCTATGATGCACACTGACCACCAGGGGGGAGACACTCAATGCAGGAGTTGCCCCCCGGTGGTCAGTGCACTCCCACAGAGGGACTGCCACTCAGACAGAAGACAGGCTGATGGCTGGTGAGCGCAGTGGCAGTGGCGGGAGCCTCTCCTGCCTCCACGGCAGCACTAAGGATATCCGACTGCGGGAAACAAGCCTAAGCCATCAGTCAGACATCCCCTGAGGGCTCCCAGACTGTGAGAGGGCGGACTGAGGGACCCCCACCCCGAGTGCACGAATTTTGTGCACTGGGCCTCTAGTCCTATATAATAAAAGAAGAACATGTAACTTGACCATACCTCTGCTATGCTCACCAGCCAATCAGGAGTGAGTATGCAAATTAATCTGACAAAGATGGCAGGTTAATTTGAATACACAGGTGCAGGGCAGAGAGCAGAGCGTGAGAGCTGGTGGAGAGTGGAACAGCTTGGGGAACTTGGCTCCCCAAGCCACCAGACAGAGAGCAGAGAGGGAGAGCTGGCAGTTTGGAGGACTTGGCAGAGCAGGAGGCCATGGAATGGAGACAGAGCAGGAAGGGAAAACCCAGAGTGCGGGGAGCACCAGGAATGCTGGGAATCGTAGTGCTGGTGGCAGACGGATCTCCTAGACCCGTGGTCAGCAAACTGCAGCTTGCTAGCCACATGCAGCTCTTTGGCCCCTTGAGTGTGGCTCTTCCACAAAATACCATGGCCTGGGCGAGTCTGTTTTGAAGAAGTGGCATTAGAAGAGGTTTAAGTTTAAAAAATTTGGCTCTCAAAAGAAATTTCAATCGTTGTACTGTTGATATTTGGCTCTGTTGACTAATGAGTTTGCCGACCACTGTCCTAGACACTAGAGCAAAGTGAGCCTGGAACAAGTTACTGTTGCAGTGGGGGATGGTGGGGGATGGAGACATAAGTAAAATCAGTGTCTAGGAAAAATTAAAGGGAAGATATCCTAACACTTCCAGGAAATCTCCACCAATGAAGCAAAGAAAAAAAAAAAAGCCTCTATTATTCTGTGAGCAACAAACCAAACTGGGTTGGGGACTCAGATAATTCACTCATATGATTGCAAAGACAGACAGAAACTCCCGGATTGGAGAGGGTGCAGGTTGGGCTGAGGGACCCACCACCCGTGCACAAATCTTCGTGCACCAGGCCCCTAGTATATACATAAAAAATACATACAATGTTTTGTGCTTTTTAAATTTCCATAAATTATATAATGAGAAGCATCGTTTTATATCTTGCTTTCTCTTTCTCTGTGTTTTTGAGGTTTATCCATGTTGATGCATATTATTTCAATACATCACTTTTGACTATGTCCCATTGTTTGATTCACTCAGTTTAGCATTCCTGTTTCACTTAATGTTATATCATGATTGTTCTCCAAGTCCTTGTGGTTTTCCCTCTTTAGAAGGTTTTCCCCCCAGCTCTTTCTGGTTGACTCTCCTCCCTCAGGTCACAACTCTGAGAAGATTCCCAGACTACCCTATCTGAAGTATCTTCCATCCTTGACCCCACTCAACAAATGGTTATTCTTTTTTCACATCATGTTGTTAATTTCTTTTACTTTTCATTTTCTCCATTTGTTTATTGTATGCTTCCTTCCAGAGATGGCAAGTACCCCGAGGTCAGGGACCTTGTGTTTTTTGTTCACCCTTGTATTTTAAAGAGGCAAGTTACATTAGCAAAATGCATGTCACATTAAAAGGGTTCAACTAACAAAGGAAGAAAGAATAGATGTATTAATGATGGAAGTAGGAGTCATAGATGGCTAGTTGGATGCTGACTATAAGGTCATTTTTGGTTCAAATTCTGTGAGGCCCCATTCTAATATCAACAAAAAACAGAGAACTTACAATTTATGTCTTATTCCTCAGCTACATATGGGCCAATCTCTCGGTGGCCAAATAGCTAAGTCTACTATAAAAATAATAAGCTTTCTAAATATTCTGGTTACAGAATTTGAAAGTTATAGTTCAGTCCCTTAATCTTCTCTTTTCAAATTATCAACTCACAAAGAAACTAAAATTCTGACCAATTAGCTAAATTACCAGAACATATACTTCATTTTATTATCCTGAGAAGTATTCAGTAAGACCATAAATAATTCATGGTTAGTTTCATGAATTATTTATAATTTATGTAGCATAAAGTTGTTATTTTCACATCTAAATAGAGATTTTCTAAAGTTTTAGAAATTTTAAAAGATTTTTATACCAACAACTTTTAAATTCTATACAGTTGGCATTGTAATATGTGACAAAATTAGAAATTTTATATAGTAATTTTAACTTTATATAACATTTTCAACTATACATGCTTCCAAAATAGTATAAATATCAATATAATAGGTTTACAAAATTGGTTTGGAATAATTTAAAAATACATGTAATTTTCCTGAATTAAAATGGTTGTTATTATTCTTTGGATATCACCTAGATTAAAAATATTCTTTGTAATTGGGAATGCTTTAAAAATGGTAAAATATTTTGTAGGTGTAATAATATGTTTTAGTAAAATACTTAATAATACTAGTTAGCATTTATTACACAGTAGTACTATGTGCAAAGCACAGTACTAAGCACTTCTATGTAAATTTCATTGAGACATCACAACAACTCTGTAAAGCAGGTACTATTTTCTCTATTTTATATGCAAAGAGAAAAAGAGGATTAAAGAGTTTATTTAAGTCAGCCAAGTAAGTGACAGAACTAAGACATAACTCTAAGCCCATATTTTTAACCATTCACAGTAATGGAAATGAGGTGTAGTATAAATGAGAAAATAAAAATAACACTTCATTCCATTACTGAGAGAGAATGATTGTTAATATTCTAGTTTATTTTCCCCAGATTTTAGAACTTGAGATTGTATAATATATATCTTGTCACTGAATCGTATATCACAAATATTTCCCATTTTGTTACATACTTTTTATAATATTTCTTGTTATGAGTTATAACACTTTAACAGTTCTCCTTTTCAAAATTGTTTGCATTCTCCACATTTCTTAACCGCTCACAATGCACAAATTAACTCAAGTGTGCTTGTTTTAAATCATTCCATTTTCCAAGCATACATTTTAATTAAGAAAATAAAATATTAAAAGTCCCCAAGAGTACTCAGAATGTTTTCATTGTTTAATAGAAGAAAAATGGTCATGTCAGTGTTTTTCTTAAATATTAATTTCTTTAAGTGGTTTTCAGCAGAATATGGTGAATATGTTGGTTACAATTCTAAAGGTTCTCCCTGAAGAATAGGTCTTTGTACATATCTCATTAAGGTGAGTCTAGTATGTACCATGGGAATGTTTTGTATTGAAATGACTTTTATGCTGACTGAAAAAGCATTGATAGTATAGTATCAAAAGCATCAAAGTAGTGGAATATATGCCTTAACCTTTTGCACTCGGATGTCGAGTGTGACTCGACACGGTTAGCATTAGAATAAAGGAATCGAGAAAAAAGCAAGCGAGTGCAAAGGGCTAAAAGCATAGGTTGGCCTTGTGCATTATAAAATGGATCCGACTGTCTTCATGTCCTAATATTGTCTGCACTCAGGCTTCAAGTCACTGTAAATTTGATGCAATCTAAAGCTGCTCCAAGCTCAGATTTACAAAACCTTTTAGCAAAAAGATAAGGTCTTGGTGTGATCATTTTTAGAACGAGCATTGATAAACATATGGTACACAAACATTGTATTAATGTATTAAATAACACTACTTAAGTGAGTTGTTTTAGATTGTCATCATTCAAAATCCTTCAGATTAAAATAAAAATATTTACCTATTTGTTCTTCAACTCAAAGATTTTTAAAAACTATTAATATAAGAGGTACAAATTTAATTTCCTGGAAAACTGTTGTTAGTAGCAATTACAGACAGTCCTTGGGTTGCTTCGGACTCGACATACATCGTTTCGTAGTTACGTCACCATCTCCCATTTATTTATTAAAAAAAAGTTCCGTCATTTCGACGTATGTACATATGTGCTTTATGCTTTTTATTATTTATTTACCACAAGTAAAGGTCAGGAATTGTTATCTTTCTTTTAAATTTTTGTTACTGTTTCACTTCATTACTGCTGTGTATGTGCTCCTTGTGAGTGACGTAGGTGCTTATGTAGGTGGGTTCCGACTTACAGCGAAAATCGTGTTACGTTGCGCAGTAGGGACGGATCGCCGATGTAACTCAAGGACCTACTGTACTAGGCAACACATCAAAAATTTATACTGTGTGCATAATAAAGGGGGTTTATTTTTTTTTCTCTGCAAGACACTTTTGTGTTGTGAGGAAAATGGAAAAGAGATTAGTCTAGAAATTTTTATATCCTATTTTAAGCTATTTTTGTTCAAATCTTCATGATTATTAAAATACTACTTAGATTCAATTACTGTTTGACCTTACAAATAAGGTCTTTATAAACTGCTAAATGTGCAGAGCTTTTAGCTTATTTTCTTAACTTTTTATTAAAATAGAATTTTGTTATTTAATGAAATAATTCTTACACCCATTTATTTGTGCTGGTACAAGAGTGCTTCAAAAAGTAAAAACCAATATTTAGAGAAATAAACATATTTAATATTATCTTCCTGTTCGAGGATATTTTTCCATTGATTTTTAGAGAGTGTGGAAGAGAGAGGAAAGATAGAGAGAAACACATCGATTGGTTACCTCCTGCATGGGCCCAGACCAGGGCCTGGGCCAGGGAGGAGCCTGCAACCCAGGTAGATCCCCATGACCAGAATTGAACCCAGGACCCTTTTGTCTGCAGGCTGATGCTCTATCCACTGAGCCAAACTGGGCCCTGTTATAACTACTTTTGAAACTGGTTATAAGAATATAAAATACATTTTGTCTCTGTAATCTAGTTTTTATTATAAGCAAAAGCCTGAAAGATCTTGTTAACTTATTCAGTAAAGTAGCTTGCTGTAGGATATGTTGATCAAAGGAATTTATCATTACTGAGCTAATTACCTCTTATTTTATCCAAAATGTTGCCCAACTCCTCACCCCTTTTTTGCCTTAGACTCAAAGTTTTCTTGCTTAATGTTCTTGCTTAACTTTCAAACATGAAAAATCATATAGTCTTCTGATGCCCTTCCATTTTAAGAGTAAATTTCTGCTTAGTACTGAGTAAAATTTTCTAGTTCATTTAGTGGGCCGGTAATAGATTTTATTTGGTTAAAGCAGCCTAATTTGTTACCCAAAGACATTGTGTAAACCTGAAATGAACAAGGAGGAGGAAAACTTTACTTCATGAAAATATCACTTTATTATGTATCCAGAATCCTAAGGAAAGCTTTCCCTCTTGGATTAATTTAGAGCAATGTAAAGACATCTCACCTTCACAATAGGAGACCACTGGTTTCTGTGTGGACCCGGTCATTTCAATGACAAAATTTGAATCAGTGAAGGGAAACTCTGACCTAAGATAAGCATCTTTGTAATTGTTTACAGAGAACTCAGAGTAATTTACTTAAGGAAAAAGGGCTGGCAGTACAACCCTTGGAAATGGCTATGACTAATCATTTATTTCTATGCCAGATTTTTATTTCTCACTTCTTTAAAAAAAAAATCCTCTTCGAAAAGTGTTGAGTTTACATTGTTGGGCTTAGGGTTTAGGAATAAGGTTTCTCGTCAAATTTGCCTATTTGCTCCTCCTGAATGACTTCTACAGATGTGCCCTGGGACTCTTAAGTAACTCCTTATCTGATAATCCCTGGAATTATATATTAAGTGGAACATACATTGAATAATTTTTATGTATAATAACCAGAGACAATGTCAGAATTGTGTTTCAGAAATTCTTTCTTTACTACACAGGTTGAGAATGCACACTTGTTACACAGTTGGGTGCTTTCTTTATTTCTGACCTCATCCGGATGCTCCCTGAATAGAGAAATACAACTTCTTTCCCAACTTAATTTATCCTTGTCAATTAAATAAAACAAACGAATGTCAAGGAGTCTCAAAAAAGAAGTATTGACTAAGGCACAATTTGTTGTCTTTGGTTCAGCTTAAGGGTACTTTAAATTGCACATGCTAAAACATTCTGGGAAAGCTATACAATCATGTTTTCCTGTATGACAGAATGTTCTTTGCGCCCTGCAATTGACTAATCTAATGGATCTCTAGTTTGTTTCAAGTAACTGGGTTTCTTTTGATAGCCACTGAATGGCAAGAAATTACATGCTTTAATTATATATCTACTTGTTACTGTTGATGTGAAATTTACTTTATGGTGAAGACATTTGTTCTGGAAATGCATCCTTGGGAAGTTAATGTTACATATCTTGAACTGGTTTTTAGGACAAGCAAATACAATGTCAGCTTGTCCAGAAAGTACTATGACAAATGACACTCCAGTGTCTGAGGTCAGAAGTAGTCACTGGAGTCTGAACCAGTGCACTTGACCTCTTTCTCTCTGAGAATGACAGAGATGGCTGGGGACATTGCGGGGGAGGGGCTCTTCTTCATGCCCTATTGTCTAACACTGTAAAAATTAAAAAATGGTAAGCTGATTGATGCCACTTATATCAAGGAATTAGATTCCATGAGTTTTTGTCTATTTTACTCATATTTGTATCCTCAGGACTTAGAATAGTGCTTACTACATAGTAGGTGTCTAATAAGTATTTCTAAAATGGATCTTTCCAAAACCTAATGTCCCAGTACAAAAGCTGACTCCTCCTTATATGCATTAGCAGATAAGATCCACTATTTAATGATTACATACTATCAACTATTTTATATCTATCATGTACTTTAATCTTTTAAAAAGCCTTAAGAAAAAATTTCATATCCTAACTTAAAAATAGCAACAACAATATATTTTTTAAGGAAAACACTAGTGTTATGGACTGAATGTTTGTGAACCACAAAATTCATATATTAAAATCCTACTCCCCAAGTGATAGTATTAGGAGGTGAGCCTTTAGGAAGTAATGAGATTTATAAGAGTTCTGAGGGTGGAGCCCTCATGAATGGGATTAGTGCCCTTATAAAAATCACAAGAAAACTTACTTCCTCTTACTGCTGTCAGCCATGTGATGATACAAGAAGAAATCAACAATCTGCAACCCATCCCGGGAGAGAGCCTTCACTAGAATTCATTCATTCTGGCACCATGGTCTCAGACCTCCAACCTCTAGAACTCTGAAATATAAATTTCTGTTGTTTATAAGCCACCCAGTCTATGATTATTTTTTGTAGCAGCCTGAACTGAATATGACAGCTGGAAAACTTACCCAGGTTTCATGGACTAAGTGGCAGAGTCAAAATAGTAAGTGACAAAGGGACTGTAATAGAAGACTTATTTCTGCTGAGGCAGGAAAGTTAAAATAGGGAACAAACGCCTCAAACTCAATCCCTCCTCTTCTCTGTCTTGACTGAAACATCACAGATTCTACCTTCACTTTCCCCTCTCCAATTTCCTGTAATTGGGAGGACCAAAAAATATATATATATATCTGGAGAGGAAAGACAAGGATGAGCCAAATAGGCAGCCACAAAAGCAAAGGACCATCCTACCCACCCCTGCCCATCCTATATAATAAAACCCTAATATGCAAATCAACCAACCAGCGGAACAACAGGTCACTATGACATGCACTGACCACCAGGAGGCAGACGCTCACTGCAGGAGTGCTGCTCAGCCAGAAGCCAGCTCACGGCAGCGCTAAGGACCCCTTGGGGGATGTCCGACTGCCCTGCAAGAGGGCACAGGCCAGGCTGAGGGATGCCCCCCCCACCCCACCCCCATCCCCAGTGCACAGATGTCGTGCACTGGGCCTTTAGTGTTTAATAATAACCTTTCATTCAAACCCCATTACCCCATCAGTGCATCTCTTTCTCCAAGGACTCCTGTTCCTATTTCTCCAGTGCGTACTATTGCTTTAATAAATTTACTCTGCTTTGCTAAATCCTTCTGCTACACTCTTAACCCTTTGCACTTGCTTGCTTTTTTCTCGATTCCTTTATTCTAATGCTAACCGTGTCGAGTCACACTCGACATCCAAGTGCAAAAGGTTAAATTCCTTCTTGTTCCATGACAAGGACTTGAATTGGATTGAGACCTCCTTATTCTCCCTGGGTGCCAGTGGGCATCACTATTGTCAGCTTGGTTATTTTCTCACTACTTCATTTTCCTATGTGAAAATTGAGGGCTATAATTTCGGCTCTAGAAAGGAGCATGTCTAAAGTCAACCAATCAAGATCTGCACAAACAGGTATAATCCCTCATCAATGTTGATCAGCAAAGATATTTATGGAAAACTTTATTCTAGATGTATAAAAATATCCATGTTTTTAAAGAACACACATTTGAAATTTAATTGTTGAATACATAATCCATTCACTTGACTCAAAGTTCACAAAGTGTAAAATGCATTAGTGTCCCTTAGTCACCCTCAGTATAAAACTAATAAAGCATGAGCTTTTCACTGTACTCAATAGTCCTAACATTTAGTATTTTCATTATCATTCTTTTTTATGTATTTATAAATTTATATTTGGATATTCTGTTGAACCAAGAGTTTTAAGGTAAAGTTTTATATTTTCTTTCTTGATTGCTTTCTCCTCTTCTTTAAAATTTTTTTTCTCAGTTTTTATAATTTTTTCTTGTATTACAGTGGGATCACAGAATGTTGTTACGTGTTATTTCCAGTTTTTAGAATTTATTTAAGTTTTTCTTATGGCCTGGCATATGGTTAATTTTCTTTTACTATTACAGATGCATGTGGAAATAGAGTATGTTCTGTAGTAGTTGTGTGTGTGTGTCCATGTATGAGTGTGTATGTAGTACTTAGATGTTGTAAATCATTTCCTTTTTTTGTTGTTGTTGTTGTTGTTCTCTTTTGTTAGTCATCTGAGGATATTTTCTCCATTGATCTTTAGATAATGGAAGGGAGGAAGGAAGGGAGGAGGAGAGAGAGAAAGAAACATCAGTGTGAAAGAGACACACACTCTGGGGATCAAACCTGAAACCCAGGTATGTGCCCTTGACCTGGAATCAAATCTGTGACTCTTGAGTAAGAGAGCCAACATTCTAACAGCTGAGCCACACCGGCCACGGCTCATGTTGGTGCTATATTATTTAATGCACAGATATCTATAACTATGATGAATTGTACATTATAGCACTAAAAGTACCCTTCTTTAATACTTTGAGTTCTGAGTTTAATCTGCTGGATAGTAAAATTACAACCCCTGCTTTTGTTTTCACTGGCCTGGTATTTATCAGTTTTTTTCTTTTTAGACTTTATGACTCATTTGTTTTAGGTGTGGTGCTTGTATACAACATAAAATTGGGTTTTAATATGTGATCTGAAAACCTTTTTAAAATAAGTAAGTTCTTGTCAATATGGCAATATGCTTAAGTCTGTCATTATTCATTTACTTATCTAGTTACTATTGATTTCTCTACTGTATTCAGTTCCCTTTCTTTTTCTTTTGTTTTCTCTCCTCTACCATCTGATCTTAGTATTTAAATTTGTGGTCTTAAATAGATTGGATACTTATTAATTAACTAGAGGCCCGGTGCACGAAATTCATGCACGGCGGGGGGGGGGTGTCCCTCAGCCCAGCCTGCACCCTCTCCAATCTGGGATCCCTCTCACAATCCAGGACTGCTGGCTCCCAACTGCTTGCCTGCCTGCCTTCCTGATTGCCCCTAACCGCTTCTGCCTGCCAGCCTGATCACCCCCTAACCACTCCCATGCCACCCTGATTGATGTCTAACTGCTCCCCTGCCAGCCTGTTTGCCCCTAACTTCCCACCTCTGCTGGCCTGGTCACCCCTAACTGCCCTCCTCTGCAGGGTTGATTGCCCCCAACTGCCCTCCCTTGCAGGCCTGGCCCCTCTCAACTGCCCTCCCTTGCAGGCCTGGTGCCTCCCAACTGCCCTCCCCTGCTTGCCTGATTCCCCACAACTGCCCTCCCTTGCAGGCCTGGTCCCTTCCTACTGCCCTCCCCTGCTGGCCATCTTGTGGTGGCCATCTTGTGTCCACATGGGGGCAGGATATTTGACCACATGGGAGCAGCCATCTTGTGTGTTGGAGTGATGGTCAATATGCATATTATTCTTTTATTAGATAGGATAGAGGCCTGGTGCATGGGTGGGGGCCATCTAGTTTTCCCTGAAGGGTGTCCCGGATCAACGTGGGGGTTCCTTTGGGGCATGCAGCGGCCTGGGCGAGGGGCCTGTGGTGGTTTGCAGGCTGGCTACACCCCCCGGCGACCCAAGCAGAGGCCCTGGTATCTGGAATTTATTTATCTTCTACAATTGAAACTTTGTAGCCTAGAGCGGAGCCAAGCCTCCTGCTCACTCCGTGGTGGCAGCCATTTCTGTTGGAATTTACGTATCTTCTATAATTGAAACTTTGTAGCCTGGAGTGAAGGCCTGTGCTGGCCAGGACTGCAGAAGCTTGGCTTCCTCCATCGCCTGGGGCAACCCTAGCCTCCTGCTCTTCCAGCTCCATGGCTGCCACCATTTCTGTTGGAATATATTTACCTTCTATAATTGAAACTTTGTACCCTTGAGTGGAGGCCTGGGCCCACCAGGATGTGTGGAAAGGTTGGCTTCCTCCATTGCCAGGGAAACCCAAGCATTCCTCCTGCTCTCTGTGGCCGCAGCCATCGTGGTTGGGGTTAATTTGCATACTCACTCTGATTAGCTGGTGGGTGTGGCTTGTGGGTGTAGCAGAGTGGTGATTAATTTGCATATTATTCTTTTATTAGATAGGATTTGTTACTTTGGCACTCTCCATTACAGGTTTTTTTTTTTTTTAATTAGGAGAAATAATTTACTTAAACTTCTTTCCTCCTTCCACTCCTAATTTGTATTGTAAATTTTTCTATACCATCAGAGTATATAGCACTCTTTGTTCTGTCATCTTAATTTCCACTCTTATTTCAGTGTTTTAGGTAGATCTGTTTAAAGAGTCAGTGTTCATCAGCTGTGCTTTTATATTCATTTTCACTTCCCATTTGTCTAGTTGAAGTTCTTTATGAGAATCCTCAAGAAGTCTCATGGGAACAGCATTTCCTAAGAATCTGATGTTTAATGTACCAAGTGGTGTTGCCTTATACTGAATGTCAGTTTGAGGAAGTATAAAATCCATGATCATGCTTTCTTTCTTTGACTTTTTTACCTAAGTTTCTTCACTTTCTCTGTGGAGAAGCATTAACTTTCACTGTAAAGAAGTCAGAGGACAACCTGATGTTTTCCTCCTTTAGGGGTAATTATATTTAGCTTCATTCCTTAAAGTTTTCTTTCTCCATCTTTGCAGATCATCATACTTATTTAATTATAGCTCTATGTTGTCTTTCCTGGCGCACTTTCCCCTGGGACATGATATGTACTTATGTAAATTCAAAGGCCTTTTATTTCCAGAAAGTGAATTATAAATATTTTCCCTGATCCATTAATTTGTTTTTCTCCATTGGGAATTGCAAACTTTCTCTTTGCCTGTCCTCCATATTTATCCTTTTCTCTCTGATCCTTCTTTTGTTCTTTCATCACCATTTCATGTTTTATACTTTACTCTGTTTTCAACAGAGTTCTCTTACAATCAACTATAAGATATAAAAGGAGATACAAAGGTGGGAAAGAGCAAGAAATGAAAATTAAAAAGTGGATACAATAAAATACTAATACTAGCATATTTGTTGTTAATAGTCTCTCTTGTCTACTCTCCCTTGAATCTCTTCTTTTATCTATTTCTTCTATTTTTTTTTTCTCATAGTTCCCAAGCTTTGCCATCTCACATTTCATTCTTTCTATTATCTCAGCATCTCCTCCCAAAGAAAGCTCTTGGGCGTTTCTGCCCAGTGATCTTGTTTCATGGAAGCAATTTCTTCATCATGTGTTTTTAATTCACTTTGCAATTTTTCTCTTGTGAGAGATCTAAATCTGTTATTTGCTTTTCCTGTCCTTCCACCTCCTCCTTCTCCTCTTCTCCCTTTCTCTCCTTCCTTCTCCATGTTGCTTGTTATATCTCTTTGTTGTTGTTTGATAAGGGGAATAAAATTAGATTAATTGGTTAACATACTTTCATCACTAATCCGTTAATGAACATATTTTGTTTTTGATTTTTTTCTTTTAATAACATTAATGATAGAATAAACATCCATAAAACCACCATTCAATATTAGAAACTGGAATATTGAGTACATAAACAACTGTTTATACCTCCATCATTCTGTCTCTCACCCTCATCCACACTAATTACTATTCTTTTATCATACTTCTGCCTTTCAAAAATAGAATTCTATCACATAAATGTTTTATTTGACATATGCATTATAAACATATATATACATGCATATGTATTCCTAAAACATGTTTTTGACTTAATTGTTTTCAACTTCATAAAGTCAAGCTAAACATATGATATATGATGCATGAAGAGATTTTCAAATTTATTATTGGTCAGGAAAGTAAAGAGCAAGATTATAATGCTATTTTATAACCATTCTATTGGCATAAATTTAGTGTACTAATATTATGTTTGAGATCTCTTTTACATAAACATTCCTTTTCCTCCTTTTTTTTCTTTTTTGTTATAGCAAATTTTTGTAAATTTATTGGTTGCCATTCTTGTTTTATTACTTTTGATGAAGGTGGTTTTCAATTCCTAATATCAATTATTTACAGAAAAATAATCTATATAGAGTGTGGACTGTGTCCCTGTATGTCTGAATTTTTTTAAATCCAGGATTTTGAATGTGAGTTAATTAGATCTTAATTTTTCCCAACAAATAAGTATTAGTTTAGATCTGTTCCCTACGTTTGTCATAATGAAATTACTAGTAGGTCCAGGAAACTCCAGGCACTAATTGGTGTATCTTGTTTCTGCTGTCTGACGGTAATTAACTAGGGTTTTAAGATTGCATTTTGTTACATCTCTCCCTTCATAGATTATGTTCTCACCCTTAAAATATGTATATTTTGAGGCCATATGGAGCAATGGGGCCTGGATTTATCCTCAATCTAAAATCACTTAAAATGTGGACAAAACATATGAAATAACAGTTGTCAGATGCTAATCCATGAAAGAGGAGAAAAAATGAGAAAGCTCTACAAGTGTGTCAGTTTAATTCATGAAGAAAATTTCCATGCTTCTGGGCAAATTAAAGAAACTCAGGAAGAACCCCACAATCTGAGCTGAGGAGATGAAAGTTAGTAGTCAAGGACACCAAAGTAGGTAGAGTTTGCAGCGCAGAATACCAGAAAAGAAGAAGCTTCACTGAAGGAAAAAGAAAAAGCTCTGGGTAAACTTTGAATATTGTACTGAGTGCTGATTAGTGTATGTATGAAGAAACCTACTGGAGACCAGGTTAAAAAAAATAAAACACGCCCCCCCATCCCCCCCAAAAAAGTAAAACCATTAAATGGAGCAGGCAGAAAATTCCCTGGAGTTCAAACAGGGCCAGGAGTAGTTAGTTAGTCCATTTCTCCACCAGCTAAAGTAGAAAAATCTTGCAATACATGGGATACCAGGTAAAATATTAAAGGGTATTTTCAAAGTAGTAGGAAAAAAATTAGTCCTAAAATAACTTCTGTTCTGCTTCTGCCTAACAATGCTTAACAGCAGGACTCAAAGAATCAAACTGTTTCAAATTTACCTACATCCATAAACAAAGCTGAAGAGAACCCTTTGAAGAATATGAGCATCCAAGAAAATTGATAATGTCTAGCATCCAATAGATAATTGTCAGGCATATAGGAAAACAAGCTCTAAGATCCATAAAGAGTAGAAAAAATTTAGTTAAATCAATCTAGAATTGACACATGATGGGATTAATATACAGGGATAGCATGACAGTTTTATAACATGCTCCATAATATAAAACAGAATATGAATATGTTAAGAACAGTAGATATTTATTGCCGAAACTGGTTTGGCTCAGTGGATAGAGCGTCGGCCTGCGGACTGGAGGGTCCCAGGTTCGATTCCGGTCAGGGGCATGTGCCTTGGTTGCGGGCACATCCCCAGTGGGGGGTGTGCAGGAGGCAGCTGATCGATGTTTCTCTCTCATCATGTTTCTGACTTTCTATCCCTCTCTCTTCCTCTCTGTGAAAGGTCAATAAAATATATTTAAAAAAAAAAAAGAACAGTAGATATTTAAAAAGATCCAAAATGTAATTTTAGAGAGGGAGAATATAATGTCTGAGATAAAATTTTACTTCATTAGCTTAACAGAAGATTAGTCATTGCATAATAAAAGGTTAATTCAAGACATCATAATAGAAACTATCCAAATTGAAACACAGAAAGAAAAACATCTGAAAAATGTAAAAGTATATCAGTGAGTTCTGGGATAACTTTAAGCAGCCTTATACAAATTTAATTGTAGCCTCAAAGAAGGGAGAGGAGATGGGATAGAAAAATATTCGAAGAAATAATGGCCCAAACTTTTCACATTTGATGAGCAGTATAAACCCACATATAACAGAGCAAAGATAAAAATAACAGATTTTTCTTTAGATGCAATAAAGCCTAAAGATAGTAGAACAATATCTTTAAAGTACTAAAAGGAAAATACTGTCAACCTGGAATTCTAAACTCAGATATATATTTTTCAATGTAACGAATATTTCACAAGCATTCTAAAGTTAATGAAACCCATTACCAGCAGACACATACTACAAGAAATTTTAAAGGAAGTCATTCATGGTGAAAACAATATCAGATGCAAGTTTAGATCTTTACAAACAAAGGAAGAGCACCAGAAATAATAATTATCAAATGATTGTATTCTATTTTGAAATTACATGAAAATATACTTGACTATTTAAAGCAAAGAAAAAAAAAGAGTTGTGTCACTATATGACAGGGATACATTCTGAGAAATTTGTCCTTAGGTAATTTTGTTGTGGGAACATCATAGAATGTATTTGCACAAACCCAGATGGTATAGCCCAGGAGTCCTCAAACTTTTTAAACAGGGGGCCAGTTCACTGTCCCTCAGACCATTGGAGGGCCGGACTATAGTTTAAAAAAAAACTATGAACAAATTCCTATGCACACTGCACATATCTTATTTTGAAGTAAAAAAAACAAAACGGCAAAAACACCCGTGTGTGGCCTGCGGGCCGTAGTTTGAGGACGCCTGGTAGCCTATGGTTCCTAGGCTACAAATCTATATACTAATTTACTGTCCTCGGTACTATGAGCAAGGCAACACGATGGTAATTATTTTTGTATCTAACATCTAAACAAAAAAACACAGTAAAGTACAGTGTAAAAGAATAAAAATGCTACTCCTATATTGAGCATTTACCATGAATGGAGCTTATAGGACTGGAAATTGTTCTGGGTGACTGAGTTGGTGAGTCAGTAAGTGAATGTTTATCAAGAACAGAGATAAACACAAAAGGTATGAGGCTGCGGCCAGTGTAGCACAGCATACTGTTTTACAACAAACTTTTATTTTTATAATTTAAAGATCACAGTCTAAAATAATGAGAAAAATATAGTAAATACATAAACCAGTAACATAGTCATTTATTATCCTCAGTAAGTATTGTGTACTATACATAATTGAACGTGCTATACTTTCATACAACTATTAGCATAGTAGGTTTGTTTACACAAGCACTACCACAAATATGTGAAGAATGTATTGCACTATGATGTTACAATAGCTGTAACATCACTAGGCCACAGGACTTTTTCAGATCTATTACAATCTTATGGGACCATTGTTTTTTATGTGGTTTGTCAGGGACCAAAACATTATGTGGTACATGACTATATTGCAATGAATTTGGGGGTTTATAATAAATATATAAGTAAAATGTTTGACAACAATAGTGTAAAGGCCAGAATTACCCTAATATGAGAAAAAGATATTAGAAGGAATAAAGCTATAGACCAATTTTCTTTATCAATATAGAAACAAAATTTCTTAACAATAGTCTAGAAATTCAAGTTCAAAATATATGAAAAAATAATATATCATGGCTACATCAGATTTATCTCCAGATGCAAGTTATATTTAATTAATATTTTAATTATCAAATATTATTGTCAAATATTGTTTTTTAAAATAATATAATTCATTGTAAAAAAATTAAAAAGAAAATGTAATAGGATCATCTCAATAAATACAGGAAAATCATAAAAGCCAGTATCCATTCATGGTTAAAACTCTTAGGAAACTAGAATAGAAAGGGAAGCCCTCAATCTCATGAGGATTACCTACAAAAAAGCCTACAGTTAACACCATACCAATGATGAATTACTGAATTTTTCCTCTTATGATTGAGAAAAGTCAAGGGTATTTGTTTTAATCACTTCTATTCAACATTGTAATGTCAGGTCCAGCCAGTGCAATTAGGCAAGAATAAAATGCATACAGATTGGGAACAATAAAACTGTCTTTGTTCATAGAAGATATGATTACCCATGTATAAAAGTCTAAGAAACCTAAAAAAAAAAAAAAAAGCCTTTAGAACTAAATAAGTGAGTTTAGCAAGACTGCAGCCATACAAAATCCAATTTAATCTGTATGTGAGCAACAAGGAATCAGAAACTGAAATTTAAAAAAATAACAACTTACAATATGAAAAATATGGAACAGATGAATTTGATGAAAGTTGTTATGAAAGATGTGTAAGACCTATACATTAAAAAGTGAAAAATTTTCTGAGAGAAATTAAAGACCTAAATAAGTGAAGGAATATAACATGTTTATGTATTTAAAAACTCAATATTGTTAACATGTTGATTCTCCTCAAATTAATTTTTATTGCAATCCTAAACAAAATCTAAGTAAACATTTTTTGTAGAAATTGATAAGCTGATTCTAAAATCTATATGGAAATTCAGAGGACCTTGAAAACTAAATTAACTGAAAAAGGGGGTAAATATATGGTGATGGAAGGAGATTTGACTTTGTGTGGTAAACACACAATAAAGTATACAGTGATGTATTATAGGATTGTACACTTGAAACCTGTACAATTTTATTAAGCAATGTAACCCCAATTAAGAGAAAATACTAAAAAATAATAAATTAAAATTTAAAAAATAACTGAAAAAGAAAAAGTTGAAAAACACACAACCTGATATCAAGACTCATAAAGCTATAGCAGTCAAGACAGTGTGGTATTTCATATTAATTTGAATAATAAATTTTGAAAATCCTGGACCCTAACCTCACTTCATACCCAAAAATTAATTCAAAATTAAAAGAGATCTAAGTGTAAGAGCTAAAACTATGAAATTTCTATTAAAATATGGGAGAAAAAAATCTTAGTCCCCTTGAGTTTAGCCAATATTTCTTTAATAGGACCCAAAGCACAAAATATAAAAGAAAAAAAATACATTTCATTTTCAAAATTGAGCTATCAACCTTTAAAGTATGTATACATTTTGGCAGGACACCCTGTATATATTTGACAAGTGATTCACATCTAAGAGATTTAAAGAACTACATCCCACTCATAATACAGATAGAATATTTGAACACAGCTTACCAAATGCAGATGTCAGATAAGGACAAAGATGATAACCATCCTAGTAATTAGAGAAACTCAATTATAACACAATAATATTTTACTATACAATCAATAGAATGTCTAAAATTAAAAATACCATACCAAATATTGGCAGAGATGTGGAGCAACCTCTTGAACTTTTATACATTGCTTGTTGGAATTTAAAATAACAAAACCACCTTGGAAAACAGTTTGGCTGTGTTTTAATATGTTGAATGTACATTTACCATACTACCTGCTTTACTACTTCAGGTTATTTTTTTAAGACAAACAGAAGAGCGTGTGTATACAAAGAGGTATATGTGCATACAAAGAGTTGTATGTGAATGTTTATAGCTACTTTATTTTTTAAATCCCAAAACTGAAACTAATTTTTAAATTTCCAACAAGTAAATGGATTAAAAAAAAAATCATGGTATATCTATACCATGGGCCTACAAACTTTTCCTGTAGACAAATAATACATATTTTTAGCTTTCAACTCTACTATTGTATCATGAAAGCAATCATAATTGATATCTAAGAGATTCTATGGTCCTAGATTTGGCCAAAAACAACCTGCTTTTAGCCAGCTGGATATAGCCTGCTGGATTTACCAAAGGTCTGATCTATAAATAATAAACTATTATTCAACAATAAAAAGAAATACTGTGGAATCCCTTATCACGTCCCGCATGTTTCAGGGTTCCCGTTCAGGTCCGGTTTCTGGAGAAGGCCGCAATCAAAATGAAGAGAAGCTAGAAAAGAATCAATTTGGGTAAATGGGGGGCCAGGCGGGAGCCCACCTCTAGTGGGAGGACTACTCACTGCTCTGGCCTTTGCCATCCCTTTTATTGGGGTTCTGAGATACACCCATATCCTTTAGGCAGGAAATTCCAATAATAGACAATCAGCAAAAATTTACATATGATTAACAGGTGAGAGTTGCTTTAACTACCAATGTCTCAACTAAACAATGAGTGACTAGCTCTGACCATTCAGAGCGATTAAGGTTGACCAAAGCATTCCGGATTCCCTTTTCACATTTAACTTCCAATGTCTCAATGTTCGGTTTCCAGCAAAATACATTATTGATTCATGTGATAACATTGATGAATCTTAAAAGTATGCTGAATAAAAAAACATGGTATGATTACATTTATAAAATTCTAGAATTTACAAAACAATCTATAGTGACAGAAGGTTTATCAGTTGTATCTTCAGCATGGTTAAATAACTGCTGAGAAATTTCTCTGTTAGTTGCTTGAATCTATCCTATCTAATGAAAGGCTAATATGCAAATAGACCAAACGGCTGAACAATTGGTCGCTATGAGGTGAGCTGATCACCAGGGGGCGCACGCGGAACGTGGCGGGATGGTGGAGCAGGTGAGCAGGGGCGCCAGGCCAAGGCGGGGTGCTAGTCGCTGTCATGGGGCGAGCCTCTGGTGGTTACTGAAAATTCTTTGTTCCCATGCGCCATAGTCCCACCCAGCACTAACACCTGCTGCTGGCACCGTCCCCACTTGCACCCGCTGCCAGCGCCAGAGCTGACACTGCACCTGCTGCCAGCCCCCGCGCCAGCCCCAATCACTCAGCACCGTCAGACAGTGTGAGCAGCAGCTGCTGGCCTCGATTGCCCCTCAGGGCTTCTCCACCTCCCCCTGCCCCTGAGGGGCGATTGGGGCCAGCAGCCACTGCTTGCACCCACTGACGATGCTGGCCCTGCTTGCACCTGCAGCAGGTGCTGGCCCCAATTGCTCCGCGCCATCAGCGGGTGCCAGTGGGGCTGGTGCCGTTAGCGCGGGAGCAGCAGAGGCGGGAGTGGGGCTGCCAGCAGACAGAGGACCAGGGCCCACAGCGGGAGGGGCTGCGTGGGGGCACAGAGGATGTGCTGAGGCCCGCCCCTGTGCCCACTGCAGCCTTTCAAGGTGTACTGGGCCCCTAGTTTATAATATTTGATTTAAAGAATTTGTCTAATAAGCCCAACATCTGAGCTTCCCCAAGGTCAATTCCTACTGACTGCTTCCCCCGCCCCCCATGTATAAGCTATAGTCTCTGATTATTTACATGACTTTTCACTTTTTCATTGAAAAGTAGATATTTTCAATAAAATACTTTGGCAACTCTGGAAATTAGATTGCCTTTCCCCAGAGGTTGTTTGCTGTTGTTTGTTGTTTTTGTTTTGTTTTGTTTTCAGTGAATTTCCTGGACTAATTTTTTATAGTCTGCTTTCTTTGTCAAGTCTCTACTTGGTTAGCTTAGTGGTCAACTAATTATTGGACAAAGATTTCCTTAAATTCCAGTTCATAAGAAGTATCAAGGATTATTTAAATGTGCACAAGTAGAATTCTGTGTTATACCTGAAGAGGAAAGGCCTTCAATTTTAAATCTCCCTAGAACCACAGAAGGAGAGGGGCAATTTACCCAAAATAGGAGGAAGAAAGCAAAACATAATTATATATTCAGGAGCCACTCCAAGAATATGCTATTATTCCTGTATATTCCTGGGCTTACTTTTGACAAAAGCAGTATAATTACCAAGCAACCTGACCCCTTCAAGACCAAGATTAGTGCAGGCCCAGATTTAACTACAGTAGGTCCTCGGGTTACGTTGGAGATCCATTCCTACGGCGTGACATAAGGCCGTAAGTCAGAACCCACCTACATAAGCACCTACGTCACTCACATGGAGCACATACACAGCAGTAATGAAGTGAAACAGTAAAAAAATATTTAAAAGAAAGATAACAATTCCTGACCTTTACTTGTGGTAAATAAATAATGAAAAACATAAAGCACATATGTACATACGTCGAAATGACGGAACTTTTTCTTTTTATAAATAAGTGGGAGATGGCAACGTAACCACAAAACGACATATGTCGAGTCCCATATAACCCGAGGACTGCCTATATAGGGAATGCTTCAAATAAGACATTTTACCAATCTCCTGACTAACCATAGTCTGATTTTTAAGTCCAATTTTTGAAAACCCTAGACTAGGCCTAAATATTCCATCTTAGTCTAAACCAATCTGACTTCGGGGTTTGATGAACCAGCCTTCATTCAATTCTCTTTAGTCAGGAGTAGTGACATGGATTCATATACTTACGTGAAAACTTTGCTAATTAGGAAAAAGAAAAGTTTGAAGGCAGAATGCCAATCCAGAAAGAAGATAAGGGTACTGTTTGTTGATTGATTTCCAGATGGAAAGCAAGAAGTTATTGACCTCAATCAACATGCTCAATTGAAAGGGAAATACTTACCTGGCAGGGGAGATACCATGATCACGAAGTTGATTTTTCCAAGGTGAGGCTTATCCATTGCACTCCGGATGTGCTGGCCCCTGCGATTTCCCCAAATGTGGGAAATTCGAAATGTGTAAGTTGTGGTAGTGGGGAAAGAAAGAAAGGGAATCATAGCCAAAAGTAGACCTGTTACAAGTCACCAGGTTTGTATCTTTGGCTCTGGTGCCTGTATGATAAAATGGCAGAAACAGATTTGAGTTGAAAATATTGAAAGCGTCATTCAATTAGACCTAATTTCTATTAATAAATATTCAGAACTCATTTTGAAATATAGCAGTGAACTAAATTATCAGTGGAACTCTCTATTAAATAACTTGTGACATAAAGACAATGAGCTCTTTTGTGGTACATGTTCTATATTTACAACTATTTAATGACTATAAGTCCCTATATGTAAAAAATCTGGTTTCCAGAAGGTCCTGGGAAGCATTCCAAAGAGAGCCAGATTCTTAAAAGAAAAGAAAAAAAGTGTCATAGTGTATCACATATTTACTACATTGAGACAGTTAAACTTTAAGAAATTAAACAACACTAGTTGAAAAAAAAACACAGTTTTCGAAATAATAGCAGGTTAATCATGGTGAAAAATTTTATCCAAACATACCTACCCCAAAGGAATTACAGTAAATGCCTTTTTTTGTAAATTAAATTTTAAGTGGCTAAGATAGCCGATAGTCTTTTAACTTGTACAATTTTAATCACATCTATTCCCATTAGTCACATCAAATCTACATTAAACAAAACTAAATGCACACACACGTCTTTGTGCTAAAAGTATAGCACTTCCTTATGTAGACTCTCCAATCTTGCTCTTGCCTAATTTGTATATGTACCAAAGTGTATCAGTTTTGGGCATCTATATATATAAGTCTAAGTGACCAACCATTCGACCAGTAGCTATGACACGCACTAACCACCAGGGAGCAGACACTCCGACTGGTAGGTTAGCTTGCTGCTGGGGTCCAGCCAATCAGGACTGGGCGAGATGGGCCGGACACACCCTGGAGCCCTCCCGCGGTCCCTCCCTGACCCCAACTGTGCCACCGGTGGGGTCCTTTGGTCTGGCCTGCACCCTCCTGCAATCCACGACCCCTTGGATGTCTGCAGGCCAGGCCGAGGGACCACACCAGTGCACGAATCCATGCACCGGGCCTCTTGTATAAATTTTAAAGAAAGATACATGCCAACACTGTGATATACAAGTAAAAAAAATTATTGCATTCTAGACCCTGGTCGAACACTGTTTATTTTTGTTAAGAACTCTGTGTAATCTTACTAGAAACTAATTTAGCCCGTCTGGTGTGGCTCAGTGGTTGAGCTTCGACCCATGAACCAGGAGGTCATGGGTTTGATTCCTGGTCAGGGCACATGCCCAGGTTGCAGGCTCGATCCCCAGTAGGGGGCGTGCAGGAGGCGGCTGATCAATGATTCTCATCATTGATATTTCTCTCTCTCCCCCTCTCCCTTCTTCTCTCTGAAATAACTAAAAATATATTTTAAAAAAATAGAAGCTAGTACTCATCATATACCCCAACACTTAATAGTAAGTAGAATATATATTTTTTTGAAAACCTGAGACCATACAATAGACTCTCACATTTTATTAATAGCTGCAGAGGAACTGTTAATGGTCATTGGTAAAATCTAATGGACATGTTTTTTGTTACTTGTACTACGCTACATTTTAAAAATAAGCCCTCGTTTTTTTAAAATTCAAGGAATTTAAAACTGTTGTAAAGGTTTAGAACTATTCTTCTGTTTCATAAACAGTTATACAATCATTAAGTTATCAAGATACTACATCGGTTTAAAAATAAACATATCCCTCTATACCATTTTTATAGCACTAACTTGGAGATAGAAATAAAAAATATGTATATATTTGTAATAGAGATTATAATGCATATATGTACAACTCTGTATTGAGTGCCTACAACTATGTTTTTGGAATTTCAGTTTTTTATGTCATATGTAGCATGTTTTAATGCTAGAAAAGTTTCAAAAATATTTTGAGAAATAGAAACTTTCAAATGTGTAATTGGGAGTTAATCCTCCTCCCTTCTAGCCATGAAGGGAGTAACTGTCATGCTCACTACTCCCAGATTAAACTATAAACACAGTACTGAAGGATAAGTCATCAAAATACTTGGTAATTATCCATAACATCATTCAAAAACACCTAGAGCCCATTCAGATTTATAAGTCAGAATTCAGGTCAGAGTACCTGATCTGCACTTTCAGAAAATTATTCAAGTGTGTTTCTCCTCACCTCATCATTTAAAAGTAAATATACAGCAGAGCTTTTCATATCATGGCCAAGAAAATGTTTGTATGCCCCATGTCTATAATGGTTCAAATCCAGTAGTTTTAAGTACTAAATACCTTTTTGTATTCCCCTGAGAAAATCTCACACCAAATACATTTGGGAGAGAGGCAGATTTTAATAAAGATTTTATAGAAGATAAAAAAAAGATTTCACATCAACCTCTGCCACATACCCTGCAGCATATCATTTCATAAATAATCATCCAATCTGTATATTCTTCATAGTCCCTCTGGCTGTTCTACCAGTTGCTATCTCAGGAAGAAGGCAGTTTTCTTTTCCCTTCTTTTACTCTACAAAACCTGGGTTTTGTCACCACAGTGCAGAAAGTTTTTTATATATTTTTTTAATTTTTTAATTACAGTTGAGATACAATGTTATAATAGCTTCAGTGTTCAACAAAGTAATTAGACATTTCTATAATTTATGAAGTGATCATCCAGATAAATCTAGTATCCATCTGACACCATACATAGTTATTACAATATTATTGACTATATTCCTATGCTATATTTTACATCGCATGACTATTTTGTAACAATCAATTTATACTTCTTAATCCCCCCCCCTTTTCACTCATTCCCCCCTAATACCCCCTCCCATCTGGCAACCACCAAATGTTCTGTGTGTCTATGAGTTTGTTTCTGTTTTGTTTGTTCATTTATTTTGTTTTTGTTTTGTTTTTTAGATTTCATACATAAGTGAAATCATGTGACATTTGTCTTTCTCTGTTTGACTTATTTCACTCAGAACAATACCCTCTAAGTCCATCCATGTTGTTTCAGATGGCAAGATTTTTTTTTTTTATGAATCATATTTTATTAAATATATGCACCATTTCTTAATCCATTCATCTATTGATAAACATTTAGGTTGCTTTCATATCTTGGCTATTGTAAATAATGCTGCAATAAACATATGAATGCATATGTCTTTTCAAAGCAGTGTTTTTGGTTTCTTTGGATAAATACCCAGAAGTGGTCTTACTAGGTCCTTCGTTATCTCTTTTTATGGCCTTTGTTTTAAAGTCTGTTTAATCTGGTATTAGTATTGCTACTCCAGCTTTCCCCCTTCTCCCCCATTTCCATTTTAATGAAATAACTTTTGCCATCCCTTTACTTTCAGTCTTTGTGTATCTTTCAATTGAGTTTCTTATAGACAGCATATATAAGAATCTTGTTTTGTTATCCGTTCAGCCACCCTATGTCTTTTGATTGGAGCATTTAATCTGTTTATATTTAAATTGTTGATTAATACGTATTTATTGCCATTTTATTAATAATTTGGGGGTTTTCTTCTTCTTCCTAAAGAAGTCCTTTAATATTTCTTATAATATTGGTTTGTTGGTAATGAATTCCTTTAGCTTTTTCTTGTCTGGGAAGCTCTTTATCTGTCCTTTGATTCCAAATGATAGCTTAGCTGGGTAGAGTTATCTTGATTGTAGGACCTTGCTTTTCATCACTTTTAATATTTTGTGCCAGCCCCTTCTGACCCGCAAAATTTCTGTTGAGAAATCAGCTGATAGGGCTGTGGGAGCTCTCTTGTAGATAACTGATTGTCTTTCTCTTGCTTCTTTTAAGATCTCTCTTTGTCTTTAACCTTGGTATTTTAATTATGATGTGTCTTGGTGTGGGCCTCTTTGGGTTCATTTTGTTTTGGAATCTCTTGGACATTTGCGTCTTCCTTCACCAGGTTAGAAAACATTTCCTTCATTATTTCTTCAAATTGGTTTTTACTCCTTGCTCACTCTCTTCACCTTCTGATACCCCATGATCCAAATGTTGGTATACTTGAAATTGTCTCAGAAGCTCCTTACACTATCCTCATTTTTTAAAATTCTTTTTGCTGTTCTTCTGATGGGTGTTTTCTCCTACCTAATCTTCCCAATTACTGATGCAGTCCTCTTCTTCATCTAATCTACTGTTGATTCCCTCTAATGTATTCTTTATTTCAGTTATTATATTAATTTCTGATTGTTTCTTTTTTTATTTCTTCTGTCTCCATTATTATGTTTCCTTTTTCTTTGTTGAAGTTCTCACTGAGATCATTGAGCATCCTTATAATCATTGGGGTTTTTTTGTTTTGTTTGTTTTTTGTTAATCCTCACCCAACTATATTTCTCCATTGATTAGAATGGGAGGGAGGGAGGGAGGGAGGGAAGTCCACAAGTAAGTCTGTGTGCAGGCCTTTTAAAAGGAATGCCAGGGACTCTAGCAGCCCTTCATCTCACTCAGACAAATCTGCTGTTTTTTCACAGCCAGAAGTTATGGTGACTTCTCTTCCTACCACTTGAACCCTGGGCTGGGAAGACTGGTGGGTCATTGAGACTTCTCATTCATCAGGGGGGACCTCCATAGCCAACATATTCCTTTTGATTTTTAACTGGCACATGTGGCTATGGGGTCAGCTGGTTCCACATCTCCATCCTTCCTACCAGTTTCTTCTTTATATCCTTAGTTATAGAACTTCTGTTCAGCTAGATTTCAGACAATTCTGAATGATGGTTGTTCTATAATTTAGTTGTAACTTTGATGTAGTTGTGAGAGGAGGTGAATACAGTATTTACCTATGCCACCATCTTAACTGGAAGCTACCACAATGCAAGAAATTAAATTAAAACTTTATTTCAACCAAATTGTCTTTCCCTGCAAAAGAAATCTTACTAAATGTAAAAAAAGTTGAAAATAAGTATATGCTTAAATTTTTATTATATGCACATTGCACTTAACAATGGTCCTTTGAAAAAATCTACAGTAAATCACAAGTGTCATTGTTATTATTTTTTAAAATAAATAAATAAATAATATATAATTGATTTCAGAGAGTACGAGACAGGGAGAGAGAGAGAGAGAGAGAGACATCAGTGATGAGATTGACTGCCTCCTGCATGCCCCCACTAGGGATCAAGCTCGCAACCTGGGGATATGCCCTGCCTATGAATTGAACCGCCTGGTTCATAGGTCGATGCTCAACCACTGAGTCACACTAGCTGGGACATGGGTTTTATTTATGAGGGTTATTGAGTTCTGTTCACCTAGAATTCAAACAGCTACTCATCAAAAATCTTATAAGCACACTATTGGTAGCTGGGAATACAAAAATCAAATATGAAAAGGGCATTTGTTTACTTAGCTTTCATACTGAAGCAACCAACATGAAATATATAATCTCCCCAATATATTTAGCAAAGTTAGATGAAGGATAAGAGGACATCTAGTGTCAACCAACTATGAAATCATATCAGTTTGACAATCCCTGCACAGGAAGTACTTAACATGATTTTCCTCCAAATGGGCATACCACAGGAAGGTCTCCTTACTTCTGGGACATGTATGAACATCTCAGATTTTTTTTACTACATTTTTTAAGTAGGGAATTATCCAGAGAAAATACAGCCTCATAGATATTTTGTGACTTGGAAAGCCCTCCAATTCATGCATTTCCAAGGTTCAAACTGCACTTTCTAACTCATGTTTAAGGCTATATAAATTCTTAGTTCACATATCAACAGAGTATTTTCCTCTACTTAATTCATTTGAGAGTACTTATTTTGCAAATTCTTATGGAGTACCTACAATGTTCTAGGCACTGTACTAACCATAGAAATGATTCCCACTTGCCTTGATTATTCTTTAAAATATAAATCAAAATCCATCTCTGCCCCTCTGCAGCCTGCCTTGAACCCTGTGGGGCTGACCTTTAATCAACAGAGCTTTGCCTGCCCTCTGACTTCCTATTAAGTTTGCCCATTGGAAGGCACTGCCAGGAGTGGGGACAGAAGTCAAGGTATTTATTCTCCCTGATTCATATGTCACCCATTCTGGTAGCAGCTGATTCTCTTGCCCCATGAGGCATATATATATATATAAATGAAAGCCTAAGTGACTGGAATGACCAGAATGACCAGTTGCTATGATATGCACTGACCACCAGGGGGCAGACACTCAATGCAGGAGCTGTTCCCTGGTGGTCAGAGCACTCCCACAGTCAACCTCCTCCGGCCAGCCAACCTCCCATGGTCCCTCCACCCAGCCGGCAGGCCCTGATCACCCGATCAGGGCCGGACCCTGGGCTGGGATTGGGAACTGGGATGGTTGGTGGTGGATGTGGCCTCATTCCCAGGGGCCTGAGGGCTGGCTTCCTCATCGGGGCTGGTGGCCAATCTCCTGTGCTCCGTCCCTCCCCCTGGCCGGCAGGCCCTGATTGGCCTGCCACCTGCCCACCCAGGGGCGGTGCAGTGATGAGAGAAGGAGAAGGGGAGGCGGGGAACCACACAATGGTGGAGCGACAACGATGGCAGCATCAGTGTCCGGCATCCATTCCTTCTGCACCCGCCTGGCGACCGTCACCTCCTCTTTGACCTGGCCCTGATCGACCTGGCCCCGAACAGCCCTGATCATAGGCCAGACCTAGGGACTCCACCCATGCAAGAATTTCATGCACTGGGCCTCTAGTTGGGTAATAACTGCTGCCCTCTGTTGGTAATCTCTAAGTGTTTCTCCAACTCTTGTTAGTTCCTATAATTTTGTCCCCACCTTTGTAAATAGTTCCATCTTTAAACCCCTTTTGTATACCATCCTTTTCCTGCTAAGACCCTGCCTTTTATACTGCTCTCAAGAATAATCTCATAGAGAGCCAGATAGAGATGTAAACAATCTCTTATATCTAGTATTATAATCAAGATAACTTAAAAGTACAATGGATACACTAGCGGATAGGCCTAGTTGTCTGTTCAGACTCTATTTTACTTCCTTGCTTACAGAATCCTAACCTTGTTGGATTAGTGCCATATTCAGTTAAAGATACTCAATCTTCCAGCTTCCCTGGCTGCTAGTTTGGATAGAAGTCTCTCAGATGGAGCTCCTGGAAAAATGGTTGCATTTCTGATAAAAACAGACAGACTCAGCTAGTACACAGACTTTCCTTTTATTTTTTATTTCTTCCTGCATGGACTGAAGATTCAATATCTGGAAGCACAGTAGTCATCCTGAGACCATGGGAAGTAAAGCCCTTTCACAAGATGTAATAGAATAGGAAGCTAGAAAGAGCTTTAATCTTTGGTAATTTCCAGAACCTCAACTACCTACATGTATCTCAACTTATTAGTGAGAAAAACAAGCCTTTTTTGCTGAACTTACTATAGTCTGTTCCTGATACATGCAGGTGACCAAACCCCAGGTAACATGAATGGGTCAAAAATGACTGACTCTGTGCAAAGACATGGCCCAGCACTGTGTACAAGGAAAATAAGCTTTAAATATCTGAGCTTAAATCTAGTATGTATGGAACAAGGAAAGAAGAGAGTAGGGAAAGAAGTGAGGTTGGAAGATAGATAACAGCCAGATCATAAAGCATCTTATCTACTGTGTCCACAGAGTTCAGGTTTTATTCTGTCAATAAGAAGGAGTGTGTTAATTTCGTTGCTTTCAGTTTAAATATTGGGATTCCTAATAAAGATAACTTAAGCCATATATTCATTTATTTGTACTCATTTAATGAGAGGCCCGTATGTATATATGAGGTTACAAGGTAGTTTCAGAGACTCAATAATGTCCTATGCTTAACATCTTCTATGGTTAGTTTCTATGTGATTCTCTTAGCTTTCCCATTACTGGGAGCATTATGGCAGTCAAGCTTCAGGCACCATACCCTAAAGATAAGAAAAGGGGGCTGCTAATTAAGCATCTCTCTTCTTTCTCATTTTTATTTTTTATCAAAGAGGAAGATCTTTCTTTGAAATGCCCATCAGACTTCTCTACAGGTCTTACTGGCAGAACTAAGTTATATATCCCTAAACTTATCTTTGGCAAAGGGGAATGATATATCTGAAGGAGTTCAGTAGCTGCCACTCCAAAATATGCCACTTTGGCATGAGGATTATTTTGAGCTGAAGGCAAATGAGGAAAATCAGGCACAAGATGAGCTCTCTGGCCGCCTCCAATCTGTCTAAAAGTAGAACATAAATTGCTCTCATGAAGGTGTGTCCCCCTTCCCCTACTAGGGAAGGGCTAACAACCCTATCATTAGAGACAATAGTGAGATAGCACCTAGATGGACCTACACAAATAAACCTTACTAAGTAACCCTTATCTTCCATTAGTTCCCTCAATATACCTATGTTCCCACAGTTTGCTAACCCTGAAAGCCTAAACCTCTTTTTATTTGTCTTACTGCTTCTTTACAAATTTGTTGTTTTTTTGTTCAGATGCTATATAATTCCCAAGTTCTAACCACCCCTTTGAGTTACTCATCCCTGAGTACTTTGTGCTCATGTACAATGCATTAGTAGGAGAGAATGTTAGTTTTACCTTAATATATATTTTTTGCCTCTCTGCTCATCTTCCCAGTAAGAGACCTTCAACTTTTGGCTTTGTATATGATGACCTAGAATAAAGACTGTTTCCCAGCCTTGCTTTGAAAGAAATTATGACCCTGTGACTAAGATCTAGCCACTGGGTTGTAAACCAGTAAATTACCTTCTTAAAAGACACTGGGGATGCTTTCTTTGCCTCTTTCGTTTTTAGTTATTTCTCTTTCCTGCTGGCTAGATGGCAGGAGTGATAACTGCATCTTGAGCAGATACTTGGGGCCATGAAATGACTTTAGGGATAGAATTCTCCCATGGCAGGGCTATAAGATAGAAAGAAAATAAATCCTGTGAAACTATGTAAAAAAAAAACACACAAAAAAAACCTATCAGGTCAATTCCAAACTACCAACTGCCAACTTTTGGACATTATCATGAAAAAGAAAAAGAAATAACATCATATTATATTTAAATTGCTATTATTTTTGTCCTCTGTTATTTGCAGCCAAATTTAATATTGTACTGACTAATGACTTAAACTGTTTATGGTTTATCCCTTATGGTCAAGGAGTAGGACCCACTTCCCCTAAATACAGTGCTGACTTAAACTTCAACAAAAGAATCACTCTTTAAGTAAGAATGGAAAAAATGATTGTAGAATATGCCACAGTGTTTTCTGAAGGAAATCAGTCAGTACATGTCAGGAAAGATGGAGCATTACTAAACTCACATGCCTGAAAAGTTATTCTACAATGTGTGTAGGGCAAACAATAATTAGGAGGAATATGTTTAGAAGGTTGAGATGAGAATCATGAGAACAGCCTAGACAGTGTCAATAGGAATAGAGAACCGGGAAAACTGTGAGCTACTGATTGGGTGGCAGGGCAGTTGGAGAGACAAAGGTAGAAGATAGGAAGACACCAAGATTGCAATCACAGAAAAGTAAAGAAGATTTAGAAAACAACGTTCTGCACTCTTGCACTTTCTTGTTGGAAGAAAAAAAAAAATCAATAAGCATTTACTAAGCACTTACTAGATGCCAAACACAGGTCTTTGACCATACATTGCAGTTGTATTGGATTCAAAACTAAAGGAATTTATTTGTAAGGAGGAGTTACAGTACTTTTTAGAATTCTGTCAGGCCCTAAGTGGAGGACAGAGATAACTACAGAATGAGTCCTGCCTTCAAGGAGCATAGTATCCAGTGGCACTGGTGAGATACAGACACTGGCATGAAGTAGATGTTCACTATTGCTCTCCAGAATGAATTACATGATCATAAGTCATAACACAAGGGAGAAAAATGATAGCTCTGAGAAAGCAATGAAGGCTTCATGGAAGGGACAGTTGACCTCTTTGTAACTTAACTCAGATTATCTCTTGCCTTCATTATTTTTTTCTTTACTTATTTTGTTCTACTTCCTTAATCATTTCACGCAGTTTCAAGATAAATTATGTTTTTAAAATTTAGATGTGAACTGCCAGTGAGTTACATATTAATGCTAAACTAACTTCGTGTTAAAGTATTTTTGCTTGAATGGATTCATTCTATCAGCTACAATGTATTATGTTCCTGTTATGTACCAGAATTTCAGTAGTAGTTTTTGTACCCAATATTTTATTTAACATTCCTAATAAACTATAAAACAAGTGTATTATCAAGATTAGGCTCAACTGTGAATAACAGAGTACAGTAAGATAGAAATCTATTTCTGTATTACATGAAAGTATGAAAACTGCTATATCGACTGTTTCATAAAGTCCTCAAGGAACCAGTCTCCATTTAGTTCACTGTTCTGCCATCCTTAAGATGTGGTCCCGTCCTCTTTGCCCGAGAGAACAGTTGGAGTTTCATCCCTCATATCTTCATCCTACCCAGCAGGCTGGGGAAAAGATTTGAAGAATAAAGGAGACAAAGATTTCACATCAGTCATCTTCTAAGGAAGGTTCCTTTAAGCTGCCACATGACACATCCAATTATATTCAGAATTTAATCATATGGTCAAAAATTGTGACTTTTATTCCCATAGAAGAAAGGAGTGGATATTGAATGATAGCAGTCTGAGTCGCAATTATAATTTTCATTTTTACAGATGAGGAAATGAACACTCAGTAACTTGTCCCTGATTATACATCTGGTTCATATCAGAGCCAGGATATGAATCCCTTTTTTCTTTATCCAAATTCAGCACTCATTTCACTGTTCAGCTACAGCCTCCCTCAGTTGAAATGTGAAATGGTTCTTTTTTCACAATGATTCTTTTTCCTCAAAACTGATACAGTATTACAAATATAAACAAAACATTTTGAACAAGTCAATGCAATAAATATGTCACATCCACCATTATTCTAGTCCTTGATTTTCTATCTTTACCTTTCTGTGATGTATTAAAATTTTGATATTAATTTCTAGCTTAGTCCTATTTTCTCTCTATTTTGGTCTTGTCTCTTTATCCTGCTAGATAACAATGTCATCTTCATTTTTTCCCCTTTACCCTATAGCACATACCTTGTACGTGATGGTTTTGTTATAAAATTACACACTTGTCTTGAAGCATCACTTGACATTTTCCTTCTGCATTATATCCTATAGACAAAACCATCCACCATGTCAGTTTTATATGACTCATGTTTATTATCCCAACCTGTGCTGAACTTTTTGAAATACTTTCCTATATTACTCCAATGGTCCTCTTCACATGCTCTGAAAATTCAGGTACTCATTGCTTCTGAATCCTTATGGAAAATGCTAATTGTTCCCTCAAATGTATGAGGAACTGATTTCCCAGTAATTCTAAGGTCCATTTTAAATAACTTCCCTTCTTTCAATATTCTCTATACTACAATCTCATTTATCTGCTACATCAGTCATGATATTTTTCAATTTTCTCAGAGCAGCTAATGCCTGAACTTCAAATGCCATCACATAATCTTGCCACTCTCCTTGTCACAGTCATCTTCGCTGCATATCCTGACATCTGGAACTATCTTCTGTAATTTCTAAGCATTTCATCAGTCTTTCAGTCTCATAATAATAATTAAAAAATCTTGCCTGTCAAATGACTGCAATTTCTCTCCCTTCATATTTGAAATGTTCTCTTATTGATAAAAAATAATATGTAATATGCCCGGCTGGTGTGGCTCAATGGTTGAGCATTGACCTATGAACCAGGAGGTAACGGTTCGATTCCCAGTCAGAGCACATGCCAGGGTTTCTGGCTGGATCCCCAGTAGGCGGCATGCAAGAGGCAGCCGATCAATGGTTCTCTCTCATCATTAATGTTTCTATATCTCTCTCCCTCTCCCTTTCTCTCTCTGAAATCAATAAAAATATATCTTTAAAAAAATAATGTGTAATGCAAGACTTCTATTGGTTAGTGATTTAATTTGTCAACTAGCAAGAACTTAGATCTGAATTCAGGCATTTCTCAATGAATTGTTTTTGTGATTTGGGGGAGGATAGGTCCAGTTTGGGCTTCTTTTTGAATAATTCCTGATAACATAGCAATATAAACTGCTATCTATATATCTTTGCTAAAATTAGGAATGAGTTCATCACAAATTTGGCATTGACTACACTTAACGTGGAGAATAATGGAACACTTCCCAGCAAGCAGGAATTGTAATATGTAAGTGGTGTTCTGATAAAATTATAAAATATGAGATCGGAGATCAAGCAGTTTATGAACAGCAGCAGGTCTCAAGAGAATGTTTCCACTATAGACATACATTAGTGGTTTAATGACAGAGCTTTTGACATTATAAACCTTATAAATGCCTTCGTATGATTCACCTCCCTGGAAAAATACTAAAGATGGAATGAAGACATCTACTTAGCAGGAAAATAATAAAATGGTAGTCATTTATTATTTTTTATTAAGCCAATAGGAGCAGAATTTATTTTATTCTGGAAAGATCACTAAATGTACTTCAACAGAAAATGATAGGGAAGAAGTTGTTGGGTTCTTTAAATATGTTTATCTAAAATATTCCCTTTACACTGTGGGAAAATATCAAAATTCATATTGAAGGATCTTTTATTTGTTAGCCGTCGAAAGTTGACTTTCAAAGCCACAGATATAATTAAGGTGAACTGCAAACCAGCTCTATTCTTAGTTTTGGCACGGGTTTGTTGTTTATTTTTTAATATGTTACTTATTATATTCAGCAATTTAATTTTCTTCTAACTTTATCTCTTCATACAATTCTTTAAAATACTGGGGACTCCTATGAGAAATGTAAGGCTGTTCTATCACAATTTCTGTCCAAAAGATTAAATGTTTCATGATATCCTTGTTTTGTCTATCAAATGGCTTGCATGAAAGACAACAATTTTTTCTTTTAAATTCATTTTTCTCTAATTGCATTATTTAATTTAGTTAACAAAACTAAAAATTATTGCCAAAATGATATCCCTATTCACCTTTTCATATTAACTAAACAGAATATATAACTATCTGGGCTTATAAACTATTATTTCCACAACTAATTAGATCTTTTGTTTCATTTTAATATTTGAAAACATTCAATAGATCCTTATTTTTTGTAACAAAGGAAAATGCAAAGGTTTTAAATGAAAATTTACCTATTATTTCCTTATCACCTAAGCTGTGATTTAATTTCTAGTATTTGAAAATGTATGCTAGAATATTCTTAGCCAAATCTTAAAATGCTTTCAGATAGTTACTAGTACTGTTCACTGATTATTTCTGTATCTCTGGCTCTGGCTTACAGTAAGATTGTACTTTCTTTTCACTTGTTTTGGGGCCTATGTCTAACTTTGGCCAGTGAGCTGTGAGTGGAAATAACCTGTGTCCCTTCCAGGCTGAGTATTTATGTCCTGGTGAAATACCATCCTGAGGTACCTGTTTTGGCAAGGTGATCCATAAAGTTTGAGATGGTGGCTTCTCTGTGAATCCAGGCCCCTGAGTGGCTATGATGTGTTGAGACCCTGCTGACTAAAAATGGACATGTAATGTTAGCCAGAAATATCCTTTATTAATTTAAGCTAGAGTTCTAGAGGTAGATTTCTTTTTCTTTTACCATAACATAATCTATCCTGACTAAAACAGAATGTTTAGGTCTTTGAATTTAGGGTCCCTATTTTTTCAGTCTCTATTCACGTTTACTTAATTGTGACACTTATCTTGGTCCACTATAAGAAAACTTTTTTAAGAAAAATTGTGACACTTATCTTGGTCCACTATAAGAAAAATACCCTATCTAATAAAGAGGGAATATGCAAATTGGCCATCACACCATCACAAAGGTGGTGGCGCCCATAGCCATAAGATGGCAGTGCCAAGTCCCCTCATCCCCGCTAGAGTACCTCAGTCCTTTCAGCCCAGCCTGGGGGGCAGCAGGCCCGTAGCCCCCCAGCCACCCAGGGACAACCCGAGGCATAGGCAAGCCTCAGATGGCGGCTGCCCAGCCGACGCCCGAGGCGCAGGTAAGCCTCGGATGTCAGTTGCCCAGCCACCCAGGGTGGGCCTGAGGCACAGGCAAGCCTCGGATGTTGGCTGCCCAGCTGCCCAGGGTGGGCCCGAGGTGCATGCAAGCCTCAGATGGCGGCTGCCCAGCTGTCCAGGACCACCTGAGGCTCAGATAACTAGGGCCAGCTGAGGCTTGCGCTGCCAGCAGTGGCAGCAGCAGAGGTGTGATGAGGGCGTCACCTTCCCCTGATCGCTGGGTCCCCTCCCACCCCTGAGGGCTCTCGGACTCTGAGAGGGGGCAGGCTGGGCTGAGGGACCCCCCTACAGTGCATGAATTTTCATGCACTGGGCCTCTAGTTTTTAAATATCCTCTCTAATAAAATGGTAATATGCAAATTAACCATCACTCCGCTACATAAGCCACGCCCACCAGCCAAGCCACGCCCACCAGCCAATCAGGGCGAGTATGCAAATTAACCCCAATCCAAGATGGCTACAGCCACAGAGAACAAGGTTTCCTAGGTAACAGAGCAAGCCAAGCTTTCCATAGCCCTTGCAGGCCTAAGCCTCCACTCAAGCTACAAAGTTTCAATTATAGAAGGTAAACAAATTCAAACAAATGGCGGCAGAATGGAGCTTGAGAGAGCAGGCCAGGGTGCCGGCGGCAACAGAGGAAGCAAAGCTTTCCGCACACCCTGGCCAGGCTCACCCGCTTAAGGCTACAAAGTTTCAATTGTAGAAGGTGAATTAACTGCCACAGAAATGGCTGCCAGAGCCCCAGGCTTGGCTCCGCTCCAGGCTACAAAGTTTCAATTGTAGAAGGAAAATAAATTCCAGATACCAGGGCCTCCCCTTGGGTTGCCAGGGGGCGTGGCCGGCCTGCAAACCACCATAGGCCCCTCGCTCAGGTCGCCCCACACCCCAAGGGAACCCCCACCCTTATCTGTGACACCCTTCAGGGCAAACCAGCTGGCCCCCACCCGTGCACCAGGCCTCTATCCTATTTAATAAAAGAGTAATGTACAGATTGATCATCACTGCAACACACAATATAGCTGCCCCCATGTGGTCAAAGATCCTGCCCCCATGTGGACACAAGATGGCCACTACAAGATGGCCAGCAGGGGAGGGCAGTTGGGAGGCACCCGGCCTGCAAGGGAGGGCAGTTGTGAGGGACCAGGCCTGCAAGGGAGGGCAGTTGAGAGGGACCAGGCTTGCAAGGGAGGGCAGTTGGAGGTGATCAACCCTGCAGGAGAGGGCAGTTAGGGGTGACCAGGCTGGCAGAGGAGGGAAGTTGGGGGCAAACAGGCTGGCAGGGGAGCAGTGAAGCATCAACCAGGCTGGCAGCGGAGTGGTTAGGGGTGATCAGGCTGGCAGGCAGAAGCGGTTAGGGGCAATCAGGAAGGCAGGCAGGCAAGCAGTTGGGAGCCAGCAGTCCTGGATTGTGAGAGGGATGTCCGACTGCCCGTTTAGGCCCGATCCCACCAGGATCGGGCCTAAACGGGCAGTCGGACATCCCTCCAGGAGTCCCAGATTGGAGAGGGTACAGGCTGGGCTGAGGGACAACCCCCCGCCGTGCACGAATTTCGTGCACTGGGCTTCTAGTAACACTATAAGAAAGCACAGAAAAAGTTACATTCCAAATTTCTTAGATTTCTTCATTAATTTCTTTTAAATTATGAAAGGAACTGCATATTAAAGAAATAAAATTATATATAGAAATGTAGAAAAAAGCAAAATAATCACTCTCCAGATACATAATATAAATCATGTTAGTATTTTTATGCTTCCTGTCATTTTTTTCTATGCATATTCAGTGTGTGCATGCATTTGCTAATGTAATAATGCACTATGTGAATTAAAGTAATAAACAATAAGAACTAGAAGGAAGTGTATTTAAATATTCAACTGAGTTTATGGAAATGAAGACTTTTTATATTAATAAATATAAAGTGAAAACCACTGCAAAATTAATTACATTAAACTTTAATTAAACTCATGACAATAAAAGACATCCTAAAAAGACCATGACACAATGTACTCTGTAGCCTAAAGTTGAATTTCATATCCATGAAAAGCATATAAAACTCTATGCAAGAAAAAAATGGGTATGTTTAATTTCTAGATGATTTGAGGTTTTATACTTTGTTACTCAGACTATACACCCAAAAGTGTATCATTAAGACTTCATAATCTAGTTGTCAAAACAAAATCAATTCACATGAAAATTTCACAAAAAGAAATCAATTGCAGAATTGAGAGCTAAATTTTGTAATATAGCCTGAAATAGTTCAAAGAAAGGAAATATTTATAAGGGTAATCAGAGAACCTGTCTTTGAAAAAATAAGAACTAAGCTTAGCTTTGATTGTTCATAATAAAGTAAGAAGAAGGCTTTATCTTTGTATGGATCATATATGAGCTCAGTCTTGAAGTTTGTTGTAATGAAGCTCACTATTAGAGCAAGGGCATGGTGGAGAACAAGTACAAAGGACCTATCTAGCAATTGGTCTAGCCCTGTAGGGGTGGGCTCAAGGTCTAAGTCATGATGTCTAAATGGATTGGCAAAGGCTGGTACTCAGTAAATATGTTATGGGTGGTAAATGTCTTAATTAATTTGGGCTTCTATAACAAAATATCAAAGACTGGGTGTCTTAAACAACAAACATTTATTTCTCCCAGTTTGGGAGACTTGAAGTCTTAGATCAGAATGCCAGCATGGTCAGGTTCTTAGTGAAGGCTGTCTTCCTGGTTTGTAGATGGCCATCTTCTTTTGTGATATTCTCACATGGTGAAGAAAAAGAGAGCTAATTCTTTCCATCATCTTATAAGGACACTAATCCCATCATGGGGGCTCTGCCTTCCTGACCTCATTATCTCCCACATCCCTCACCTCTAAATACCATCACATTGGGTCTCAACATAAATTTTGGGGGGACACAAACAATCTGTCCAAAAGGCAGAATCATGTCATGGGGCTGTCATAATCTTGGGGATAGTATATTTGTTTTGAATACAAAACAAGAAATAAGGCTGAAGCCAGCAATAAGGATTAAACCATAATTGCAGGGAACTCTAAAGAGAAGATGCAGGTGCCCAAAACCCATTAGGTAGAGAGCTGCAGTCAGCAAAGCTAACTCTAGATTATTCCTGCCGATATAGACAGGATTTCTAAAACTGAGGCTCCAGATTGAAGAGGGTGGAGCTGAACATGTTTAGATTGTTACCTGCAGCTGGACAGAGTTTTAAAAACCAGAAGTAGACTTTCCCAATTTTGCAAATCTATAATAATAAAAGCATAATATGCTAATTAGACCAGATGTCCTTCCAGCGACCTTGTGGATGAAGCCAGGGCTGCGAGGGAAGCCCGCGTCCTGGGTGCTGGAGGGAAGCCGGTGCCGGCAGCTAAGGGAAGGAAGGCCTATTCTTGCATGAATTTCATGCATCGGGCCTCTAGTGTTTCCATATATATCATCTTATTTGATGCTCCCAAAGTCTATAGACCTTTGAAATAGGAAAACTAGGTATCATTTTCCTCATTTTATTTATTTATTTATTTTAAATATGTTTTTATTGATTTCAGAGAGCAAGGGAGAGGGGGAGAGAGATAGAAATATCAAGAATGAGAGAGAATCATTGATTAAATGCCTCCTGCAAGCCCTCTGTTGGGGGTAGAGCACACAACCTGGGCATGTGCCCTGACCAGAAATCAAACTGACCTCCTGGTTCATAGGTCGAAGTTCAAACACTGAGCAACACTGACCAGGGTCATTTTCCTCATTTTAGAGGGAAGACATGACATGTCAGGTCCTGAGATCAGTAAAAAGTATTTCTATGTCCAGCTCAATGTTCTTGTCTATGAAATGTGGAGAATCATATGGCTTTTTATAATGTGATGACACAGAGAAAAGAGAAATTGTGATCACAATGAAAATAAAGGTTTTGATTTGGTTAAATGATTAAAATATTGTTTTTTAAAGAAATATTTTATTGATTTTAGAGAGAGGGAAGGAGAAATGGATACATCGATGCTAGAGAAATATTGATTGGCTGCCTCATGTGTACACCCTACTGGGGATGCAGCCTGAAACCCAGGCATGTGCCCTGGCCGGAAATTGAACTGGCAAACCTCTAGGTGCATGGGTTGACACTCAACTCCTGAGCCACACAGGCTGGGCCTAAAATTTCAAGTTAGAGACATATGTTGTAAAACCATGTGGGGCTTCTATGTTATGGATGTTATCCTATTAATTTACTAGGGCTGCCATAACAAAATGCCATGGACTAGGTGGCTTAAACAACAGACATTTATTTTCTCACAGTTCTGGAGACTACAAGTCTGAGATCAAGGTGTTGGCAGGGTTGGTTTTTTTCTAAGGTGCCCCTCCTTGGCTTATAGATGACAGTTTCTACCTTTGTCTTTACATAGCCTTTCTCTGAGCATGTCTGTGTCCAAAGTTTTTCTTCTTATAAGCACACGAATCATAATGGATTAGAGCCCATCCTAATTACCTCATTTTAACTTAATTACCTCTTTAATGACCCTATTTCCAAATACAGACACATTCCAAAGTATTGGGGGTTAGGACATCAGTATGAAATTTGGGGGGAGACACAATTCAACCCATAACGGACAGTTTTAAAATCATAGTATTGGTGATAAGCATTGACATAATGGGAAATAGGAAGCCATGGAACGTTTTTTAAATAAGTGGCATAATGAAAGTGATGTTTAAGAAAGATTAGTTTGGCAGTGGATTATAAAATGGATATGAGAAAGATTAGAAACAAGGAGACCAATGAGAAGGCTGTTGAAATAATCTAGAATGGATATCATAAGAGTATAGTGATGTTTCCAAATATATGCAACTTTTTAAAAAATTTTATTTAATTCATTGGGGTGACATTGGTTAATAAAATTATATAGGTTTCAGATATACAGTTCTATAATACATCATCTGTATATTATATGCAACTTTTAAAGTATGATGAAACGCTCCCTTTTTTCCACTTTGAGTAGAAGTATGTCATATAATACATTCTGTAAATGGTACCACAAGCACTCTGGTAAGAACTATATAGAGGGGAAAAGCATATAAAAGGAGTTAAAAAGTAGTAACAAAAGTATATTCTATATACTACATTGTTATGTAATATAATTATAATGTGCTACTGTTTTATTCATTTTTGCCCATTTGTCATACATTTATTTAGCAAATATATGTTGGGCAGTGGCTGTGCTCTGTGCACAAAAAGACAATCTTCACCTGCTATTCTTCCTGCTCCCTAAGAGTGACATATTAAATTTTTGCAAGCGATTTAAACTTTTTATTGTCTTTGCCAAAAAGTCTTCTTCTCTAGGGCTTAAGCTCCATTAGCAATCATGAATTTACTCTCCCATAAACCACTGAAAAGTTATCAAGCTCTTTTTCTATGGAGAAGCATGACATTTTCTTCATAAGGGAATAGTCCTACTATAAACATGCCAGAGAACACACTCTCATTTCCACAGCCTCCCCCAAGTGCCTTCAATCACCCTAATTCCCATCGACTTCAAAGGGAGCTCAGGAAAGATATGGTGGAGGAACCAGAAGTTGGCAGGAGTTGTACCCAACACATCCTCAAACCACAGTGTGTTAAAAACACAAACCTTTCATGAAGCTAAGTGCCAACAAATGATACTTAGCGTTTTCAAAGAGCTTCCCAATGGCCTAATTAAATGTTATGAGGTCAATCAGTATTATTAGCCTCATTGTGTAGATAAGAAAATGGAGACACAGAAAGGTTAAGTGATGTGCCCAGGCATTCAAAGTTCAACAGTGTTCATGGTAGTGTTTGAACTCAGAGGGCCTGACAACCAAGGAATGCTTGAACTCATCTTCCAGTTCCCCTAGAAGATATTCTAGCTCACTATAATTTATCAATCACCATTTATTAACTTAATAGTTGTTAGATGTTTGATTTAATTTCCAAAGGTGAGGGTGCGAAGTCCACATCAAAAATAACCAGAATTCCTCACCAAATAGCTTCAAAACCAATGAAGTATACTAGAGACCAATAAGATTCTCCTGAATATGGAATTCGCTTAATAGATAAATCTAAAATTATCAGTAATTTATATATGTTCATTTTTTACGTATATCTTAGTGATAAATGTAAGGTGATGACTTTTCCATTGTTATTAACTCAATGAAAATCTTTAAAGTTCCCATGAATTCTCACAAATTTTCTTAGTACCCTATCACTGCAAGAGGTCATTCAAAATGCTTTTAAATCAAAGTCTGACACATTTAAATGATGCAACTGAAGTTGTAGTCTTAGAAAAAAATTGTTAAATAACCCCCACCACATTGATATTAAGTATTGGCTTAATATCATCCTCTTGATAGAGAGGTTGATATAATAAGGTATTATTTAGGCTATTTACTTACCTACTGTGAATAATAAATTCATTGAGAGTTTATACAAGAACCATTGTTGTGGAGTATGTCTATACATACTAAACTTTAAATCTCTGGTATATACTTTTTCAAATAGGTTTTTTAAACTAACAGTTGTTTGTTTTTTCCATCTAACTAACTTTGTTTCATCTCTGGTTAAGTCAAAAATCCATGTTTATGTTTTACCCACCCCAGCATTACATAATAAATTATATCACATTTTTAATAGTTTGCTTAATATGATTTTAATAAATATGAATAAAATCAATCTTTCAATACTGTTTTAGTAATAATAATAGTAAAATTAAGTTTTTAATTTGCCCACATTTTTTTCTAGGAAATTTGATTTTGAAATGTGAAATATTATTTGTTAGATTTCTACACTCTACCCCTCTTCAGTGTGTCACAGACAGTCCTTTGATGTTGCTTAGAATATATGTACAATATTAGTAAAATTTAGTTAATATAATGGATATACTTCTATTAACCCAGAAATCAGCTTTCCTTTTCTAAAACAAATTTTTCCATCAATTTTTCTTCCTAGATCTTGAGGACTTTCTCTTTGACAGTCTCTCCAAGTTATCATTAAAATAGATAGGAAGTAGTATGGTGTAGTGATTAAATTCTGGAATTCACTCTGCTTAGCTTTGAATCCTGACTTAGCCAGTATCCAAATACAGGCAGTCCTCGGGTTACGTTGGACTTGACATACGTAGTTGTTTCATGGTTACGTTGCCATCTCCCGTTTATTTATAAAAAAAAAAGTTTCGTCATTTCCACATATGTACATATGTGCTTTATGTTTTTTATTATTTATTTACCACAAGTAAAGGTCAGGAATTGTTATCTTTCTTTTAAATTTTTGTTACTGTTTCACTTCATTACTGCTGTGTGTGTGCTCCATGTGAGTGACGTAGGTGCTTATGTAGGTGGGTTCCGACTTACAGCGACGTAACCCGAGGACTGCCTTATAATCTTGGCCAAGCTGCTTAACCTTCCTAAGACTCAATTTCATTCTTCATAGCCTTGTATGAATTAAAGGAAATAAAACAGATGAAGCACTAAGTGTAGTACCTGAAATAAACAAGTGCTCAATAAAGGTCAGTTATTATTGGTAGAATGAAAACAGTGGCACTTGCAGATTGGTCAATTTATTCTTAGTGATTTATTTTCAAGTATCCACTCACTGAGCATTTTTGAGTGTCTACTCTGTGTATGAACTAGATAATTCCAAATAAAATTCTAGTTAGTGTAGTGGATGAGGAAAAAAAGGAAGATTTTGTTTTTATTTGAGGCATTAAAAGTCTAATGGACCACACAAAAACCTGCACGCAAATGTTTATGACAGCTTTATTTATAATAGACAAAACATAAAAGAAATTAAGATGTCCTTCAGTAGGTGAATGGGTAAATGAACTATCCAGACAGTGGAATCTTATTCAGTGCTAAAAATAAATGAATTATCAAGCCATGAAAAGACATGGAGGAACCTTAAATTCATATTACTAATGAAAGAAGCCAATATGAGGAGGCTACATACTATGTGATTCCAAAAATAATGACATTCCAGTCCTAGCCAGTGGTGACCAATCAATGTGTTTCTCTTACATCAGTGTTTATCTCTCTCTCCCCCTCCTCTGTCCCTTCTACTCTTTCTAAAAATCAATGGAAAAATATCCACAGATGAGGAGTTAAAAAAAATAAAAAAGAAATAATAACAAAAATAATGACATTCTGGAAAAGGCAAAACAATCAGTGGTTGCCAGGGGATGGGAATGGGAGGAGGGATAAATAAGTGGAGCACAGAATTTTAGGGCAGTGAAAATACTCTGTATGAAACTATAATAATAGATATATGTCATTATACATTTGTCAAAACCCATAGAATGTACACATCAAAATTGAACTCTGATGTATAATACTAGGAGAGTAATATTCTCAGGGGAGGGTATTGTGATTAACAATTGGCATGTGAGCAATGGTTTTTTTGAGGCTCTGTCTTATAAAAAGATACTGAATTCATTATCCCTTACTCCCTTGAACTCTGAGAATGTCAGATGGCCTTGGCTCCACCCATTATTTATCCACATAACAGTTCTGCTTAGACCTCACTTTCTGGCAAGGTTGTAGTAAAAGCACTTATTTTGGGAAGGCAACAGTGATGGAGATGCTGGTGTCCAGAACCCAGCATCAGCAGGGGGATTGTGGGTTTGCTTCCCGTCCTGGTAGAGGTAATGGTGCAGGTCTCCATTTCAGCAGCCTCCAACTATCTTCAGAGCATCCAAACTTGACTCTGGCCTTCCCAGAGCATAGATGAACTTCTTAATGTCAACTAATGAAGTATTTGACTATTTAAACCAGAATAGTCCCAGCTGGTAAAAACCCCTGGAGATGTGAGAGTAAAATTAGATAATTTAATTTAATGAAATCACAACCATGGGAATAAGGCCTGGGCCATCAACAGTGGCTGTCCATCATCAGCTTGGTTTCAGCCTTAACCCTGGACATTTCCGTTCTTACCACTCCTTTCATCCTGGCTTGCTGCTGACTCGCTAAAGGTCATGCATGGGCTTGCTGGTTGAGATGCTGTGTTAGTCAATAGGAGATGAATAGTTCACGTGACGGAGGGCTGGTCAAGGGACTTGCTTTGGCTTGTTTGTGCTCCTGCTGTTGCATATTCTTCAGTGTCTCAGGGTGAGGTTGGCTCAGAGTAGCTTTTGAAGCAACAAAGGACTATTGCATTGAATAGTCGGTCTCCTTGCCTATTTTGTGTTCTGCCTATTTTGCTACTACCCAACTCAATAACTCACTGGAAAGGAATGCTGCATACTAACAGTTTTCTCACATAAAATACCCGTTGGATCTGAGGTCTTGTACACCAGCATCTCTGGAAACATAAGAGAAAATATATTGCTCTGGCTGAAGCAGACTGTTTATGTCTCACCAAGGCTTCATCTATAAGCAGATTTTCATTGCAGTCTCCAATGTATTTAAGAAAAACAACGTCACCAGAAAATACTGTATTCTTTTAAAGAGACTTGAAGCCTGAGAAAACCTTAGAATAAAACAATAATTCAGTTATATTTATAATGTTAAACACCATCTAGAAGAGCATTTCAAAAATTATATGCTAGGAAAGATAAGACTCTACCCCATAATTTCAAGAACAACTGTATGTCACCCTGCCAGATAAATATTTACAACACATTCAAATTTAGCTGAACTTATATGACTTCAATCAGTGAAACCAGTTCCAGACCCCAAGGTCAAAAATGCTGTTATCAGGTCTCCCGAGCCTGCTGCCACGTTGTGTCGGAAACCAAACACCACACACTCCAGGCTTCCTCAAGTTCTAAAAAGCTGATATGCCGATAGTCTTCTCCCTCTTTCCTGTCCATGGAAAACACCTCTTCACTCTTTTTTCCTCTAGCAATCAAAGCTTCCTTCTTTGAACAGGTGAAGGAGCTGGTCACCTCTCTGAAGCAACCACATCTTTCTGTTCTGGAATATAATTTGCAAAATGTTTAGGCTGGAATTTCAAGGGTATGAACTGAGGTGATGATGGGGGCGGATGTAAAGACATCCCATAGTAGCAGGCTCCCAGCCAAATTTACAGTGTCAAGTTATCTGCTGAAAAAAAAATGTTACAGGGCCATGGACGTGCCCAGAGTGGGAGACTGCCAATTAGAAGGAGTGTGAATGAGACTTATGGGGCTGGCCAGGGTGACAGGGCCACAGTCATCATTTGGCAGGAGGCAATTAAAGATAGGTGTCTGACAGCGTGGCCAGGGTTCTCAGGAGCTTATGTACAGTTCTTGGAACTGCACTCTCTTTTGTAAATTATTGTACTGAGATTAAGAGTGCTTACTGCTCACTCCAGTGACTAAATTATATGTAACAAGCACTTTTATTTCCTAAAGTAACCAGCATACTTTAGTCAGCATTCAGAGACATATGGGATAGAGAAGTGAGAGAAAAACACCACATTTCCTGGTTGTTTACCTATGTAACAGGAGGAAAACTGATAATAATTCAGAGAAAAATCCAAAGTAAGAATCAAAATCAGCATTATACTTAACTTTGATAACATTATTGACATCATAAATTAAACATTATTAATTGAAGAATTTGCAAAGTAACATAGAATCTTTCCAAATCATTTTAACCAGATTATATTTTTCTAAAAAAGAATGGTGAAATTGGTAGAAGCGGGTGAGAAACATTACAAATTAAGGGAAGTCAGACTATCTTAAGCAATGTTCTTTGTGTATAATTATGAAATGGATATATAATGTTGAATTAGTTGCCCCCAAAGGATGAATCTGCAAGGTGTAGTTCAGCTGCATGTAATAGCTAAGTTGCTGTCACAAATTTGAGATAAAACTATAAAAATAAATACTGTTTTCAGGATTCTGGGTATAGGCATCAAGGAAACAACGGATAAGGAGAGGAAAACTTATAAACCACAAATCATCGACAAAGTACAGTGGTAAAATAAAATAAATTTCAAGGTTGTTAGCAGCATCCAATTTAATTTTTGTTTTTCTTGACAGTATAATAGCACATTTAGCGAAAAATAAGAGCTAATAGTTTTGTGCCATGTGCCATGTATATTCTAAGTATTCTCTATGTATTAATGCATTTATTCCTCTAAGCCAGCCTTGTGAGATGGATACTATTATTATCCCCATTTTACAGATGAGGAAATGCAGGCAACAGAAGTTAGATAATTAGGTGTCTGAAGCAGGATTCAAATCAGGTAGCCTGGCTCCAAAGCTTGTGCAAAAGATGTCTCCAGCTATAACATCACAAGACCAACATTATGGTTAGTTATATACACATGCAAAAGTTTGGATTTTCTTTGGTTGAGATGAATCAGAGGGATAGAAGAGGAAACTGAAGGGATATGGGCATACCTTTTAGCACCTTCTCTTCCATATTATTTGTAGGAATTGAATTCAGAAGCCAACTCCACTGAGGCTACATTTATGTCAAAAATATTTTCCAACATTGGAAAAGATATATAGGTTCTGTTATTTATTACTATTCAAATTATTTTAATAACTTAGATTTTCAGATGTATTCACTATTCACTGCTGCAATAGCACCTTAAAAGTGGTAAGTTACAGTTTTTGTTGTCAGTTTCCAGAAAGATAGCTGATAAAATAGGCCTATCCTTATCTCAGGGGAATGCTCCAGAGACAAGAAGTGACTGGAAGGTCCTACTTCTGGGTGGCCTAAGCAATCCAGAGTGGCGTTAACAAAATGATAGCAGCTTCTCTAATAAAACAAAGATAATCGTCGTTCCCGGATCATTAGATGTATTTTTAAACACAAGGAGAATATCTTGAAGCTCATCCTTAGCATTTAGGCAACTGATTAGTTTTACTAAGGCATTTGCTTCTGGGATATCTTTCCAGCTTAACACTACTTGCGAGAGTTTCCAAAAGCAAAGTTCCTGTTGCTCTCTGCATGCTTTTTCCCCCACTTTCTCCTTAGGATCCCCAGTGATATTTGGCAACATTATAGACACAGCTGCAATTCTGTTAATTTTCAGTGATGTCTGATGCTCTGATTAGAACCTGTGGCCCTTGTTACACAAGCTAAAAATGATAGTTCAACTCAAGAGTTAAGCAGCTCACTGAGAAGACAACTTGCTGGACATGATAAAATATAGGTGTTCTCTCTCTTATATGTGTTCTCATACCTTAGGCATTTCTTTCCTTTTAATCACTCAAATTTTCACCCAATTCCCTGTATCTCCACTTTAAAAAAACGGAAATCAATCACTATTCTCCTTTTCTTGACAATTATGGAAAGTCTTTCATTGCAGGGTGGTCTCAATGTGTGTATGCCTGCTTTTCCTCCAAACCACTGGAAGTCTATCTAAGCTTCTCCTTTTTGTCTCAGATAGACTGATGCCAGCAAGCTGCTCTGAACTTTAAAAGGATATTGAAAACAAAGTATGCATCATTAAAGAAGGAGAATCTACTGCTTCCTTATCCCTCTGGATCCTAGGCTGTTCCAAATGTCCGGACACATCAGAAATGTAAAGTTCAGGGATGATGTATTAGTTCCGATTCTGTACTTAGGAAAACTGGCAGCCCTGAGGCTGGGAGAGCTACACACAATCTGCTTTGGCAGAAATTTTTTTTTTCTCTCTCTATTTCTCTCCACTTGGGAGAGGGGGAAGTTGGGACAACTATGGGAATTTGGCTTTCTCCCTTGCTATAGAGGAAAAGAGAAGTAAATAACCAATGATGACTAGCTTTGGCTTTGAATGTCCAGCAATTATTAAATGCACTCAGGCTTTCAGTAAATTAAAAGAGTTGATGACCCACAGGGCTATGCAAACCATTTATGGTGCTGAAATACTTGAGAATGTAGCCTGATTTTTGCACTAAGGTTTATGCCTTGTGATTGAGAGCACGGGTAAGAATTGAGACAGGATTTGGAACTTGTACTTACTGGAGACTATGTTTCTGACTTACAGAAAGAAATGCTAGTCCTTATAAAAATGCTGATTAAATATTACACTCAATAAGGAGCAAAATTAACAGATTCTTCTCTGCTGATAGCAGGCAGAACTTAGCCTATGGAAAATCTTATCTGCCCCAGGTGTTTTCTAGCACCATCTTTCCCTGGGCTCAGAAATTTCCCAGCCTAAGCATCCCATGAGCTGTTTAAGCACGGTGTGTCCCCAAAAGACCCAGTAAAAATGCATATGATGCTATCATTAGGAGGTTTCAGAGAAACTTCATTTAGTGAACTATATTGGCTTGAAAATCATTCTCTTTTGTTTTTCATCTGATGGTTTACACCTGTTTACCTAGAGCAAAACAGGAACTCCTGAGTGAAACTATTACCCCCTGTATACAATAAAATAGTAGGTTTTTCAACATGTATGCCTGAAGACTTAGAGCAAGTAATTGGCACCAGTTATTTCTTTGCTTGATCTCCAATATTTGGTTCATTCATTGTCTTTATTTACTTGTTTACTTTCTTCCAATGAAAATGAGGAACTTATACATTGGGATCCTCAAACGTCTGAGTGAATTATTTTCAACAAGTTGAGATTGGCTGGTAAGAGAGGACAGAGGCTGCTAGCCACTTCTCTGTACAGTGGAGCTGGACCTGACTCTCCCAGAACCTTGGGTGGGCCCCTCCTATATGTAAGGTGAGAGTTCTAGTTTGATTTTTCAGGACCCTTTGGGTATATTTCCCCAAGACCATGGGGATAGGTAGGAAAATTTTTCTAAGGACCCAGGAGCACTATGGTGATTTGGGAACAAGAACCAAGGGCACATCTGCCATAGCCCATGCTGACATTGAACCAGTCACTCTGCAGGACAACAGAGAGTAAGAGCAGGACCTGAGCATCTTGTTACTTCAGCTGTGGAGTTTGTAGATCTTCTCCCTCAGGCTCTGCCTTAACTTGATTCAGTATCCACATTCCAGTCTCTGTGTGGACCCACGGGAAGCGGCCTAAGCCGCAGTCTGGCCTCCCTCTGCAGGAGGCAACCGGGCTGATCTGGGGAAGGTGCCACCCCCATCACCCTGCTGCTGCTGCCACTGCCAGCCACCACAGCCACCAAGGTGTTTTCATCAACACAGACTCCAGTCCCTTCACCACGAAAAAATGACAACTTTCTTTAGGCATTTTCAAGATGTCTCTTTCATAGAATATGACCTGTCTTTTTTTTATCCTCACATGAGGATATTTTCCCATTGATTTTTAGAGAGCATGGAAGAGAGAGAGAAAGACAAAGAGAAATACCAATGTGAGAGGCACACTTCGATTGGTTGCCTCCTGTATGAGCCCTGACCTGGGCCCCGGCTAGGGAGGAGCCTGCAACCTAGGTACATGCCCTTGATCAGAATCGGTTTGTGTCTCCGCTGCAGCACCAGCAGCCCAGCACTGTGGCCGCAGGGCTCGGGCTAGGGCTGGGGGCCGGCCCCCCTACGTGTTGTTCTCTCCGGCTCCGGGGCCACCCTGACTGTTGTTCTCTCAGGCTCTGGGCCTGCGCCAGGCCCCTCCTCCTGAGCTGGTCGTGACCATTACAGCGTCCCAGCCTAATTTGCATATTATCTCTTTTTATATATATATAGATTATAATAATTATTATTATAGTAGTAATAAACTTTTATAGAACATTTAACATGCACTAAGCACTACCTGAAGTGCACCACAGGCTTACCTCATTTCAGCCTTGAAACAATCATAGCAGTGGATACAGTGATCCCCCATTTACCCATGAAGAAACTGAAACACAGAAATGTTAAGTGACCTAACCAAGGTATGAATATTTTATGCAAATTCCATGCAGAAATTGTTTGTTATCCTGACCAAATGATTGGAGCAGCCTCTGTTGTTTCTTTCTAAACTCCAAGGACCTGTTCAGTATCTCGATCCGGACCACTACGTAAGAGTTATGTCTGGCCAAATAGCATCAGAACTTTCCCACATGGAATTAGTTTAGTAACTGTACTTTAGAATTCTCAGAATCTAAATAAGTTAAGCTCAACAATATATTGGAAAGTCCACATACTAAACTAACAAGCTCACATCTCTGAATATTCTATTCTGTTGCACCTAAGTATTATTCTTTCTTTTTCAACCAGAACACTCTCTCTCATCGTAAATTAAATACACTATGGTTTGTTTTCAATAGTTGATCCAAGTCCAGACTATTTTATCTTGTCAGCACCTTACAAATGTTACAGTGAGCAAAGGAATAGAAAATACTCATGAAGTGTTCCTTCTATGTCATAAGCTGTATGAGGTAGCAATTCAAGCTGGTTAGGACCTAACTCAATTTAATGAATTCCTCCAACTCTTAAAACTGCCACAAATGCCTCATAGAGAAAACTCCACATGTAACTCTCACTTACTTAATTCTCTCAGCTTGATGAGGACTTTTATACAATCACCATCTACTGCTGGTTTGGGTTTCTTTATTATTAAGGGTATTAATTATTTATTCTTAAAAAGTATTATTGTTAGGATAAATTATTGAAGAACTCTTGAGTTAAAATACAAATTAGCAGTACATATTTTATATGACAATAATGTAGTAAGTAACTTTTAGGGATATAGTTCTTTTTTATGGTTCCATATGATTCAACTGAGTTGTATATTTTTCTCTTCTAATAATCAGTGGCTAACAGCAACTGATTGTACCTAGGAAAGAAACTGGTCTACTCTTTTCCAGAATGGGTATACCATTTTATATTCCCATTGCAATGCATGATAACCTAAATTCTCCACATTCTTATCTGTATTTGGTGTTATCACCTTTTAAATTTTTTTAGCCATTCTGATAAGTGTTTTGATATACATTGTAGATTCCATTTGCAATTCTCTAATGGATAAGATGGTGAACATCTTTTCATGCATTATTATATTTATATAGGGAAATTCCTAAAAATGCCCCTTTACCACGGAATTTAAATCATGGCCAATGCCTTTTAAGTTCACAATTAATTTTCATTGTCTTCAATAAATGTTATTAGAGATGATCAATGAATTCTGACCTGATACATTATTGGTAAAATAGCCTTTGAGCTGCTTGACAATCTCTGTGTATAACAACAGCATGTAACTATAGAGAATTCTAAATTCCAAACAACCATCTGGCAAATAAATACTTGAGAAGGAAAATCCAAATTTTATTATTTATTTATTTATTTATTTATTTATTTTTGCTATCCCCTAATCATTCCTCAAAAAATTTCAAGCAGTTCAATTTGTTCACGTTAGGATTATTTAAACAATATGGTTTTTTGCTCAATTCTAAGAAGTTGTATTTATCTATTCATTCATTCAGTGAGTATATAGTAAGTACCAGCTAATGTGCTGAGCCCAATGCTAGGACCCAGGGATAAAAAGCCAAGTAAGATAAATAGAATTTTTGCCCTCAGAGTTTACAGTCAGCAAACGTTTTAAATAGACAAAGGTAATCATTTCATATTATATTCCTTAAATGGTATTTGCCTGCTCGGTTTCAAGTTTAATTGTAGGCTAGTATTTATGTTAAGTTTGTGACTAGTTGAAAAACCACATTGAGTTCTCATAGATTTCATGACACTTTTCCAGTTTCCTTTCTTCCTCTTCCCTTTTGCAGAGGACCATGCAGATTCGCCCTTCCCTCCCCTTTTGTGGCCAGCTACTAGGCACAAAAAACAAGAGAGGGCTCTTTCCTTGTCCCCTTCAAAGCTCATCACATAAGACTTTATCAAAGACTAGACCTCCAAAAACTTTTGAAATTAACAGAAGAGGTGCTACTCCTGAAATATAAAAGTTTTTAAAAATAGAAATAGCCAGTTTGTTTTATAAATTGAGCCAGTGGTAAAAAACACTTTTCATCATAACATACATTTTTTTCTGTATTGTACAATGTGAAGCAAGCTATAGAATAGATTTAGTCCTCTTTTCTATTTAGTAGACTTTTGCTGTCTGTGTGTTCATATTACATTATACTATGCATATTGTTTAAGGTGCTGAAGAGATAAAACCAGTCACACACGATATATCCCTTTCCGCCAAGAGCTCACCCTCTTGTGGGAAACAGAAATGAAGACAGAGAATTTGAGTAAAATATCCTGAGTGTTTCTGAGTTGTCATGGGGACAAAAAAAAAACACACACACAAGAAAATAACTATGTAGCCACTGACAGAGTGAGAGATTGGTAAGAAGGCACTTCCATTATGTCAGTTTGTAAGCTATAAATATTTATGAGTCAAACTTAAAGTATAGTTATTTTTCTAATGTTTCCCTTCACAGGTACTTTTGATGTTTTTGGTTGTGTTTTGTTTTATTTTGCTTTGTGGTTGTTTTTTAGTAAGTTCCCTTCAGTTTACCTCTTTCTTGAATTCCATATTCTACTCTTACTTACTAAGTTATTTTCTAAAATTGTACATATCAGTTATTATACCCCATAAGAGACATTTAAGACATACATTTACATACAGGCATTCCCCACTATCTCAAACTTTTATTACTAAACTCATTTAGCCAGTTTTATATTTAAAGCAAATATTTCCTAAAATACTATGGCAATCTGATTTTGTTTTGTTTTATCATTCTTTGGTGTGGAACCTTGTCAAAAGTCTTGTAAAAGTCTAAATAAATTTGGTACACTAACTTCTCTAGTTCAATTGCATACTTACCTCCTCAAAGAACCTTGGTTGGGAAATATTAGCAAGAGTTTCACTGAATAGTATATTTCACTGAATAGTATATTCTGTCACTGGCCTGTCTCCTTTCTATTCTTAGATTGGAAGAAAAAAAGAGTCCCAAGGTTTTTCTTGGTTTATTTGTATCTTTATTAATGGTGCATTATTTTAATGAAATAAAACCAAAAGCGTAAGTATTTTTAACATCTCAATTTCTTAAAAGGAAGCATGTAATAGAATTTTGATAATGATCTCAAGTTACTATCTTCCTTCCAAAATATGTTAATCCAACTATACAAAATGCCAAATCTCAGAGCACAATTAAGCACATGTGTGCAAACTTTTGCATTTGCAAATCCACGTGCAGATTATCTAAAGGCGTGCTTAGGTATTTAATTTAAAATACTATTAAACCCCAGCTTTTAATCCAAAATCATGAGCATGGATAAGTCATTTGAGCTATATAATTTTAAATTTTAAAATAAAATTAATTCAGAAATGAAGTTATTTTATCACCCACATGTCAATGACAGCTCTTTTTCATATACAGTTACCTGAGAACTACATGTATAAAGAGATTCCTTTTTTTATTTTTTAAAAATCACATTTTGTTTATGAGTGATTATTTTGTAAATTTTTAATGCTGCATTTTTATTATGGTAGTAAAAGGGCATGCCTTGGTGGGTTGATTTTTTTCTTTAGCTGTGTGTTTGTTATTACTCACAAAGAGTTTTATGTCTTGCTCATTGGCTGTGTTCTGCCTTCTGAACATAAGTAAACTTATGAAAATATTACATGTTTAATCCCTTTTGTATTTCCTTTAATGAAACATTCTTTTCTATCTCTTTTCTTCAGTGTTTATCAGATGTCATATTGAATTATGTAAAAGACAAAAGTATTTGGCTTATTTTCATAGAATTGTTTGACACTTAAAGGATTAAAGAAAATTTGATTTATGATCTGTAACATGAACCCAAAGAACAGAAATGAACAATAATCTGAGATCTAAATTCAACTACTGATATAAGAATTCAGTTGATTTCCCTTGGTGATTTGAAACTCCTCTTCATCTAAAACTATTCTTGTATGATTTACAGATTATGACATTAGTATTGAAAAGGTAAATAATATGTGTCTCTTCTGACATATATGTTTCAAGTGCCTATTATGTCCCATTTCCATAATGTCTTAATTATTAGCTTCATGGTTTGCTTATGACAAAGAGTAATATTTCCAACATAAAGAAAGTAATAGATTTCCAAAGATTTTAAAATTCATTTTTTAAAGAAAAAAACAGATGGATGAAATACATTGAACATTTTCTTTAAAATAAATATAGAAATGTCTCATGCCAATAAAAAACACATTCAATAACTAAATATTAATTACCTATTCTGTGTCTGGCACTGTGAAATACAGACAAACATGGCTCCGCCCCTTGAAGCCTTACAGACTAGCTGGAGGGAAAGTAAAGAGAATCATTAAAAGGTTGTAAGGAGATACTTGGCCTTAATTATCTTACTTTCATTTATTGCCTTGGCAAAAAATTATGCCTACTCACAGCATCTTTAATCTCACATTCAAACACAATAGAGAAAAAGTAGCTATTATAAGGTAAAAGTGCTCTTATAGCTTACAATGCTAAGAGTATACTGGTGATTATGTTTGTAAAATCTATTTTTTTAAATTTCTTTTTGTCTTTTATTCATATACTAGAGACCCACTGCACGAAGATTACTGCAGTAGGCCTTCCTTCCCCTGGCTGCCGGCACCAGTTTTCCTCCTGCACCCAGGACCCAGGCCTTCGCTCTGGCCACAGCGGAGAAGCCAAGCCTCTTCAGTCTTTGCTCCACGCCTGCATATGCAAATTAACCTGCCATCTTTCTTGGGTTATTTTGCATACTTACTCCTGATTGGCTGGTGGGCGTTGTGGAGGTACGGTCAATTTGTATCTTTCTCTTTTATTAGTGTAGAAAGCTCTTACTTGCTTGTATTTATTTTTTCAGGCATTTTTTTCTTTCTAGATTTCTTTTCCCATTGTCTAAATCTTCGTATTCAGACTTCTGATAACCCTACCTCACAGTAACTTTTTTCTTTGCACGTAAAATCAATAAAACATCAAAACCATAAAATCTATTAACATTCTTTGAGCCACTAATACCATTTCTAGACTATAGATTCCCCCTACACACAGTGTTTAATACAAATGAGCACAGCACACTTTCCTATAATTATGCCCTGCTGTTTAAACAATAATAACTTGTAAAAAGTGTAAAAATGTTTCACTAGATGAAACAGTACAAAATCTATAACATTAATACCTTAGTTCATTTCATTGTGCCCCTTCATTTTAATATTTAATAAAGATTCCCTTCAGTCTTCTCAATGAACCACAATCATTTCTGGTGCATATGCAGAACATAGAAAACTTTCCTGAATTAATAAAATGAAGGCTGTAAGATTTAGGCCAGTAGGGTATTAAATTCAAACTAGACCAAATACTGGCTGAACATAGTTGCAGCTTGTATAGATCAGATTTGGAATAAATTCAGTTTGTGATGTAATGTAAATTGTCAAAGTGATACTGCTTCAAATTTCATGTGGTTTATTTTAAAAGTGATATATATCATACAGAAAAATAAAGTTTAACTTAATGTGAAAATAACTACTTAGCAGAACAATAGAATGAGAGTGTAAGTTGAGAGAGCATTCATTAAGAACTGGCATATGGTTCTGCATAATAATCCAGACTTTATTGTTTCCATTTGGATGGAACAGAAAAAGAGAGAAGGCTCAGTAAAATGCTACCTTTGCCTTTCTTTAATGTGAGAATTAAAGAACTTTTTTTTTTAATTTTAGGAAGAGGCACATTTTACTCTTTTAAGTAAGTTTAAAATTTCCATTGCAATTTTTTTTTAATGGAAAAAGGAACACCTTGACATACTGCCACAACAGTGACTGTATCAAAATAAGCTCAATTAACTTAACATTGTGAAAATATATATGACTTTTTGTGACAAATTAAATATTGGAGTGTGAAACATCAAATCCAGGCCATAGCCACCATTTCAGTGAATTAAGATTCTTGTCAAAGTACTCTTTTACTAAAACCAGAGAACAAAATTCCAGGTGTTCTATAGGATTATTTCAAGATAAACATTATAAAGGGACAACTGAATGTGTAACAAGTTTTTCGTCCTAAACCTTTAAAGTAGAAAATATAGAGAAAATACAGACTATTTTCAAATACAAATAACTATTTTTCTTATTGCATCAGAAAGCTAACTATTCACATTTCCAAGTAAATTTATTTTCATAATTCCCTAACATTTCTTTAAGCATGATATCAGACAATAAAATCACTAATTTTGAGGCCTAATTAAAATAATAATATTTTTATTATTATAAAAATAATAACATTGTTTATGTAGTCAAATATATTCCACTCTTTCAAATTACCATACTATTCGTTCATTCATTCATTTATTTAACAAATAATTTCAGCATGCCTATTAACTGCTGGGGACAGTGGTTCTCAAATAGGCATTTTGATTTTCCACATAGAGCTTATAGTATAATGAGAAAAATAAAGATTTCAGAATTAAACACAAATATAAATAAAAATGCAAAATGCTTAAATATATTCTCTCATTGAGTTCTCATAACACCCATGAGGTCATTACTACATTTAGCTCCATCTTACTCATAAAAATCTGGGACACAAAGAAGTGAAGTAATAGCCCAAGGTCATATAGTCTAAAAGTGGCAGAGCTGGGATTTGAACCCCAGGCACTCTGGCTGCAGGGCTTGTTTTCTTTACTACTACTATAATACATACACTTTCAAATACAACATTATAAATTGTGATGAATGACATAAAGAAAAATACCATCTACAAAGAATTTATACACAGCCAAATTTAGCTTGAGGTAGACAAGGGATGCCTCTTAAGAGCATTAATTTTGAAGCTGAGGTTGGAAGGACAACTGAAGATAGAAAAAGACAGTGAGGGCGAGGTGTGGGGTAGTGTTTCAACAGAATAAATAACATATCCCAAGGTCCTGGTATTAAAAAAAAAATACAGGTTACTTGCCTGAGTTTTTCACCCCAATCTTTGTTTTACAAGAGCCAAGATATATTTTTATATTTTACATTTCATTCAAAAATGTGAATTCAATTTTTTTAAACAGAGGGAAAAAAGCTGAAAAATATTAAAAAGAATAGCCCCAAAATGCTTAAAAACACATTAGGTTGCAAAATTGCTTTGCAAGGTACTACAATTTCTAATACATGAAAAACTAGTGGCAAAAAATATCATTTTCAAATGCATTTCCACCAAAAAGTCACCTTGAACCAAATATTATCCCACCAAATTGTACATTTTCAATTCCATCTTGGCAGTTGGGTAAAGCGGTCAGGCATAGGGATAGTGCAGGTAAAAGCTAAAGGGGTAAAATATCATTGATTGTTCTCAGAACTACAAAGAACTTACAAAGATTTGTCTGAGATGTATGGTAAGGTGTGGGGAGGAGAAGCTCTCAGGAATAAAAATAAGGTTGGACAGGGAAGTAGGAACCAGATTGCAGAAGAAATCATAAGATAATGAGGCAAGAGTCACCATTTAAAGCCATCTCTTAACTATTTCCTCTCTTCAGTTTTATCCTTTAGGTAATGGAGAACTATCAAAAAGTCTCAAGTAGAAATTTGCATTTTAGGAACTCTTTTAAGAGAACTAGAAGCTGAGAGAGACATGAAAACCAGAAAAAAATAAGACAAGACTGTCCAATATGCTAGCATTTAAAATTCTCTGCGAAGCCCTGGCTAGTGTGGCTCAGTTGGTTGAGTGTTGTCCCATGCACTGAAAGGTCATTGGTTTGATTCCTGGTCAGAGCACATGCCCAGGTTGCTGGTTTTGACCCCTAGTAGGGGTACATATGGGAGGCAACTGATCAATGTTTCTCTCTCACATCAATGTTTATCTCTTGCTCTCTCCTTTTCTCTCTTTCTCTAAAATCAATAAAAACATAGTATTTAAAATAAGATTTTTTTGTTAATTGATAAAACAGTAAATTTATAATATTACTAGTGGCAAAATGAAGTATTAGGAGAGGAAAATAAATCATGTGATTGTAGCCTTAATATCAAGTATATTTTCTTTATTGTATTTTTTGCAAGGTAATCAACATAGATCCTTTATGGTGACATCAAAGAACTTGATGAGCTAATATATGTAAAAGCACTCAGCACATGCCTGAAATATAATAGATGAACAATAAATGTTATATCATTTCATTTAATAAAGTTCCATTACCAATCATCTCCCAAACTGTAGTATTATTTACACATTCTGTTTGGAGACACCCATCATTACAAGATGTCAAGCAATAAGTTCAAGGGTAAAACATTTTACTTTTAACTTGTAATTTGAAATTTACAAGTGTTCATGGCACTGCTTATGTGTTTAGTGATAATGAGGCAAGAGTCACCATTTAAAGCCATCTCTTAACTATTTCCTCTCTTCAGACTTATTACCAATTCATCGAGATTGTTCTAGACCTCAAAGTAATTAACTCAGTGTCATTTTGGGGAAAGTATTCCAATAATGGCATTCACAGAAATTAACTACTAGTAGTTTAAAAAATTAATATCAAGATTGAAGTAAAAGAAGCTGAAGTGGGAAGTAAAGAAAACATATATTATGTGTCAAATACTCTTAAGAGTTATTAATGCCCCTCACTTCACTCTAGCAACATCCATATAAGCTATCCCTGTTTATGTCCTTTGGGAAACTAACACTCAGAGAGATTGTGTGCTGTACGTCCCTCTGAAAGCACATGGAATAAAAGCTTAGGCTTTGGAATCAGATACCTCTGGGTTTCAATTCCATTGTTTCCGCTACCCATACCATGTTTCCAGGGAGAAGACCTTATCTTAGTCATTTTATCTTCAGCATCTAGCAGATCAAACAATTCAGAAAAGAAGATTAATCAGTATTGAAGAGAAAGAGGGAAGAAAATTTCAGAATGTAACAATCCTGAGCTCATGTTTAGAAAAGAGTTCAGTATTCAGTCACTTATAATTACACAAATAAGTAGGAATTCATTTCTAGATGTGTCTGGGAGATAGCTTTAAGGGGAAACTACCGTTTATTAAACTTATCCAGAAAAAGAATGAAGTAAGTTGAATGAACAATGATACCTGAGTTATCAAAAAATAAAACGGGAGAAATAATTTCTTACAAAGATGTGACAGTAACTGCTAGTTGCCCACCAATACCTATTTTCTATCACAATAGAACTTTCAAATTTTAGCTAGCCATATGTCTACCTGATATAGCAACCATTTTCCTGACTTTCTCTTATGTAAGTGTAGCCACATGATTAAGTTCAGGTCAAGAGAATATGAGAGAAAGTGATGTCAGTGCAACTTCTAGGCTATGTCCTTAAATGGAAGGGGTATGACCTTTCTCCTGCTTTCTCCATTCAGCTTCCTGGAATGCAGATGTAATTGATGGGTCTCCATCTTGGACCATGCATATGAGGGCAATAGCATCTATGCTATGGACTATAGAGCAATAAGACAGCAGGAGCCTGGGTCCAGTACTGGATATAAGCAGCCACTCTAATCCACCACTACTTATCTTCACACTATTAGGTGAGAGAAACATAGCTTCTGTTTTGCATAAGACATTGTTATTTGGGGTCCCTGTTACATGCCACTGAATGCAAATGCTCATTAACGCTGATGAAGTCCATGATGGCAGTGTTGTTGTGGACTAGCTCATTCTCTCTCCAATCTCAAGATTTCCTTCTGCCTAATAAAATGGAAATCAGGAGTAGTCGTTGCAAATCAGAAATCGGTTTATATCTTTAACTGGGCAAGATGACTGTTGGAAGTAATTCTAAGTACACTGAAACATTTATCTTCAAAAATTGTAATGTAATTTTAGCCAAATGGCTTTTTTTCTTCTCAGTGTAACAAAAGCAAAATACACTTCTCATCTGATTCTTTTTATTTTGAAAAGAATGAGATCAAAAGATATATATACATCCAGATGCCTTTCTTTATTTTTAAATATATTTTTATTGATTTTCAGCAAGAGAGAGGGAGAGAGTGAGTTGGCCTTCAGATGGAAGGGTCCTGGGTTCGATTCTGGTCAAGGGCATGTGCCTCGGTTGCAGGCTCCTCCCTGGCCCTGACACTCGTCAGGGTGCATGTAGGAGGCAGCCATTCGATGTGTTTCTCTCACATCAATATCTCTGTCTGTCTGTCTTTCTCTCTTTAAAAATCAATGGGAAAATATCCTAAGGTGAGGATTAATAATAAAAAAAGGAAGGGAGGGAGGGAGGGAGGGAGAGATTCATTGATTGGCTGCCTCCTGCATGTCCCCTACTGGGGGTCAAGCCCACAACCCGGCCATGTGCCCTGACCGGGAATCAAACCATAACCTCCTGGTTCATAGGTCCATGCTCAACCACTGAGCCATGCCAGCCAGGCTGTTTCTTTCTTTCTTTCACTCTTTCTTTCTTATTTTAAATCTATATATGACTCATGACTCTGTGAACTAAGTTGGCTAATGTGAGAACAAATTTTAAGGCAGGAAAAAAGTGTTAAACAAAACAATTTGCAAATGCCTAGGGATTAGAATTCACATCCAGTGTACCAGATCATGTAGGGCTGTCTTTACATATTCTGTGAATTCTACTCTAGCATCTGCTCTAGGCCCTATATATAGTAAACATTTTAGTAGAAACAAAATTAAATTTCTTGTGGACATTTCTAATTTTTTAACATTTTGCCTGTTATTTTAAAGGACCTGAATTTTTAAAAATTAATAAAGTAACTCTCAAGCATGTCTTTTTATTATGATATCAGAGGCTCGGTGCATGAAATTCATGCACAGGTAGGGTCCCTAGGCCTGGCCAGCAATCAGGGCCAATCGGGGCCTTCCGGCTGCTGGCCAGGGCTTTCCTTCCCAGGCTACTGGATGCTGGCCGGGGCCTTTCCGCTCCACCCCCTGGTGGTTAGTGCATGTCATAGCAAGCGATAGAACTCCCAGTCTCCTGGTTGAACTCCTGAGGGGACACTTTGCATATTAGCATTTTATATATATACTAGAAGCCCGGTGCACGAAATTCGTGCACGGCGGGGGGGTTGTCCCTCAGCCCAGCCTGTACCCTCTCCAATCTGGGACTCCTGGAGGGATGTCCGACCGGGATCGGGCCTAAACGGGCAGTCAGACATCCCTCTCACAATCCAGGACTGCTGGCTCCCAACTTCTTGCCTGCCTGCCTTCCTGATTGCCCCTAACCGCTTCTGCCTGCCAGCCTGATCACCCCCTAACCACTCCGCTGCCAGCCTGGTTGATGCTTAACTGCTCCCCTGCCAGCCTGTTTGCCCCCAACTTCCCTCCTCTGCCAGCCTGGTCACCCCTAACTGCCCTCTCCTGCAGGGTTGATCACCTCCAACTGCCCTCCCTTGCAAGCCTGGTCCCTCTCAACTGCCCTCCCTTGCAGGCCGGGTGCCTCCCAACTGCCCTCTCCTGCTGGCCATCTTGTAGTGGCCATCTTGTGTCCACATGGGGGCAGGATCTTTGACCACATGGGGGCAGCTATATTGTGTGTTGCAGTGATGATCAATCTGTATATTACTCTTTTATTAGATAGGATAGAGGCCTGGTGCACAGGTGGGGGCCAGCTGGTTTGCCCTGAAGGGTGTCCCGGATCAGGGTGGGGTTCCCTTGGGACGTGGGGCGGCCTGAGCAAGGGGCCTGTGGTGGTTTGCAGGCCGGCCACACCCCCTGGCGACCCAAGGTGAGGCCCTGGTATCTGGAATTTATTTTCCTTCTACAATTGAAACTTTGTAGCCTGGAGCGGAGCCAAGCCTGCTGCTCCCTCCGGGGCGGCAGCCATTTCTGTGGCAGTTAATTCACCTTCTACAATTGAAACTTTGTTGCCTTAAGGGGGTGAGCCCGGCCAGGGTGTGCGGAAAGCTTTGCTTCCGGCAACAGGGAAAGCTTTGCTTCCCCTGTTGCCGCTGGCAACCCTGGCCTGCTCTCTCAAGCTCCATTCTGCTGCCATTTGTTTGAATTTGTTTACCTTCTATAATTGAAACTTTGTAGCTTGAGTGGAGGCTTAGGCCTGCAACGGCTATGGAAATCTTGGCTTCCTCTGTTACCTAGGAAACCTTGCTCTCTGTGGCTGTAGCCATCTTGGGTGGGGTTAATTTGCATACTCGCCCTGATTGGCTGATGGGCGTGGCTTGGCTGGTGGGCGTGGCTTATGTAGCAGAGTGATGGTTAATTTGCATATTGCCATTTTATTAGAGAGGATAATTGAAACTTTGTAGCCTTGAGTGGAGGCCTGGGCCTGCCAGGGTGTGCAGAAAGCTTGGCTTCCTCCATTGCTGGGGAAACTCAAGCCTCCTGCTCTCTCTGTGGCCGCAGCCATCTTGGTTGGGTTAATTTGCGTACTTGCTCCTGATTGGCTGATGGGCATGGCTTGTGGGTGTAGCGGAGTGATGGTTAATTTGCATATTACTCTTTTATTAGATAGGATTAGTGGCCCAGTGCACAAAATTTGTGCACTCGAGAGGGGTCCTTCAGCCCAGCCTGCACCCTCTTGCAGTCTGGGAACCCCGGGGTTGATTGCCCCACAGAGGGAGGCCCCACCCACCATCGCCAGCCCAGTAGCCTGGGCCTCCCTCTTTGGGGCGATGGTGGAGCCCCCCAGCTGGTGGCCTGGGCCTCCCTCTGTGGGGCGATAGTGGGGCAATGGCGGGGCCCCCAGACCAATCGCACCCGCCTTGGCGGCGGCAGTCAGTACTGGGTTGCCGCTGCACCCAAGGTGGCAGTAGTAAGTGCTGGGTCGCTGCAGCGCCCGCCATGGTGGCAGTCAGTTCTGGGTCACTGCAGCGCCCATGGCGGCAGTCAGTGCTGGGTCGCCGCGGTGCCCATGACCCAGGAGGGACCGAGAGGTAAGCAGTTCAGCCCGCTTGCCAGTCCCCGCCCACCCGAGCCTGCTGCGTGCACAGCTTGGCATTTGGTCGTCCATTCGGTCATTTTGGACGTTACAGACCCTGGCTCTTTATATATTAGTATTGGAGCAGCCTATGCTCTGCAACCTACAAGTTGTGTGTCCTTAAGTAATTCACTTAACCTCTCTTAGCTTGGTTTTTCCACCTGTAAAGTGGGGACAGTGATTGTACTTGACTCAGGATTGTGATAAAAAACACTGATAAAGCACTTAGCGGAGTGCCTGGTACATTATAGGAGCTCAGTAAATATCAGCTGTTACTCAGATTATTATTATGACTGTTATTTGCCATAGACACAGTTTCTGTGCTCTAAAAATTGACCTTCTTTTAGGATGATGATATTCCTTGACTGATATCGGTATACCATCTGCTCTAATTATTTAGTACAAATAAATTTATGCTGCACAATCTATAATTTGTAAAGTGGCTAAACAGAGTTGAGAATGAGCTTGCAGCCAGCCATAAAATAAAATGAACTAATGGTGCAAAGTACACTGTTTAATCAGCTCTTTAATTTTAGCTTCTTGAAATTCACACCAAATTCATGTGGGGCTTTTATATTAATAAAATGTAATTACTATATTAACTTTGCATGATTCTAAAGGACCATGCAGGGAATATGTTAATTCCTTCTGGGTTTTCACAATAAAGATATGGTAAATGTTTATATATATATATATATATGTATGTACATAAGTGTGTGTGTGTACTAGTATACCATGCAGTAAAGTAAAAGTTTCTAGTAAATACTATGACTTGGGAGGAGAAACAAGAATAATCATCTTTTTTATCACTAACAATTATAAGCCCAAAATAAAATTAAGAAATTACATAATGGTAAAATTTAATGGAACTGCACTTTTTAAAGGTATGTGCCAAATAAAAATGAGAAGATGCTGTAAGGCAGAAATACACATTTGTGAAACAGACTTTGTCAAACAACACATTTAATAATTGTGCACTTTTCTCTGGGGTCAAAAAAGATCTCAAATATAATTCAAGGGTTAGAAATTATTTTCAACTAGATGATAATTCTCTCTTCACCTTCATTTTGTGCCTATAAAAATGTATACTATATAGTATTTACTCTGCATATTATCCATATCCATTTAACACTCTCCAATTCTCCAACCCTTATGTGCTTCCCACGCCCTCCAAGGCAAACCAAGAAAAGACTAAACATTCTTAATTGGAAAAATAAAACAACACCACCAAAAACTTAATATTATGTTCTTATTGCTTCTTTTAAAGTACTGAGCTATAGCCATTTTGCTTCATTTCTTTTCAAATCATTTGTATTTGATTGGCTAACACATGATACTTACAGCATAAGATACCAGGTTTTAATAATCCTTAGGTGGCTCTATGCAAAGCAGATGTTCTATTATGCTTTCCAGATGCTAGCTGTAAACATAATTAATTAAAGACAGGGCTTACATATCACTTTAGAACATTTCAGTACATAGTTAAACTGTGTTAGAGAAAAGAGAGAATGAGTGAAAGCCAGGACTACTTAACTGCAAAGAGAATTGCCAAGAAAGATTAAGTTCACATATGTTATGCCAACAATGGGCAGAACTAAAAAGCAACTGTAACCAAACTTAGAAATGCTTGTTTGGCACACTGTGACAACACTAAAATTAACTAAATACTAACTATGTTCACAGCATGCTCTTGGTGAGGTTTGAACAGTTATTAGGTATTCCAGAAATCTTCAGACAACCTAAAATACCACTCTACACTTTAGGAATACAGTAATCAGATAAAATTCAGATTGAGTAGTTTTTATCCAATTTTCTAGAGAAGACAAGTTTTACATTTTAAACAATACTCATTTTTTTTCTATAGTCACTTTACTCTTTCAATATATTGCCTTTCAGCCTAACAGCCTCTTTTATTGAGTGCTGCCTTTTCTTTTGTGTACTCAACAAATTATATCTCATATTTAGTTCAATTCAATGAGCTATGAGTCCCCATTATGTTCAAAGGCCTGTAATGGGGGAGACAGAGATAAACCACCAGGGTTCTCTGCTCAGAGGTAGAGTCTTCTTTCATATACAAGTGCAATTGTCTCTATTTGTAGATAGCATAATTTCCTAAGTAGAAAATCCTAAAAATTCAACCAAAACACTATTAGATCTAAAATGTAAATTCAGCCCAGCCGGGTGTGGCTCAGCGGTTGAGTGTCAACACAGAAACCAAGAGGTCACTGATTCGATTCCTGGTCAAGGGCATATGCCTGGGTTGCAGGCTCGATCCTCAGTGTGGGGCATGCAGGAGGCAGCCAATCAATGATTCTCTCTCATCATTGATGTTTCTACCTATCTCTCCCTCTCCCTTTCTCTCTGAAATCAATAAAAATATATTTAAAAAAATAAAAATAAATAAAATGTAAATTCAGCAATGCCGTGGGAATAAAAATTAACATACAAAAATCAGCAGCATTTCTGCACACTAACAACAGATTTTCTGAGGGAGAAATAAAAAAACTGATCCCATTTGCAACATAAAAAACAATAAAATACTTAGGAATAAATTTAAGGAAGTGAAAAATCTCTATTCTAAAAACTACAAGACATTAAAGAAATTGAATAAGGCATTAATAAAAGAAAAAGTATCATGTGTTCATGGATTGAAAGAATTAATATTGTTAAAATCTCAATGCTACAAAGAACCATCTTTAGATTCAAGGCACTTCCTATCAAGATACCAATGACATATTTTACAGAAGTAGAAAAAACACTTCTAAAATCTATATGAAACCGCAAAGATCCTAAATAGCCAAAGAAATTCTGAGAAAGAGCAAAGCAGAATGTATCACACATCCTGATTTCAAGCTGTACTGTAAAGCTGTAGTTATCAAAACAGTATGGTACTGCTATAAAAAACAAACCAGACATATAGACCATTGGAACAGAATCAAGAGCCCAGAAATAAACCCAAGCACGTATGATTAACTAATATGTGAAAAGAAAGCTAAGAATACCCAATGGAGAAAGAACAATTTCTTCAATAAATGGTGCTGGAATAATTGTATATTCATATGTAAAAGACTCAAACTGAACCTATATCTTACACCACTCAAAAAATTAACCTGAAATGGATTAAAGACTTAAATGTAAGGCCTGAAATCATGAAACTCCTAGAAGAAAACATAGGAATAAAACTCCTTGACATGGGTCTTGGATATAACACCTAAAGCACAAGCAAAGTAAAAAGAGAACTTAAGAAATGGTAAAAATATCTCCAAAATATATGAAGAACTCGATAGCAAAAACAACAAATAACCCAATTTAAAAGTGAGCAAAGGAGCTGAATAGACATTTATCCAAAGAAGATATAGAAAAGGCCAGCAGATACATGCAAAAATGCTCAACATTACTAGTCATTAGGCAAATGCAAATTAAAACCACAATGAGCCCTGGCCAGGTGCCTCATTGGAGCATCATCCTGTACAAAACAAAAAGTTACCAGTTGATTCCTGGTCAGGGCACATATTAAGTTGTGGGTTCCATCTCCAGTCAGGGCACAAAGCAGAGGCAACCTATCAATGTTTCTCTCTCTCATCAATGTTTTTCTATCTCTCTCTCCCTTTCTCACTCTGTAAAGATAAAAAACTCATATCCTCGTGTGAGGATTAAAAAATAAAAATAACACATTGAGATGTCACCTCACACCTGTTAAAATGGCCATCATCAAAAAGACAACAGATAACAAATGCTGAAGTGGATGTGGAGAAATGCTTGTGCGTTGCTGGTGGGATTGTAAATTGGTGCTACCACTCCAGAAAACAGTGTAGAAATAGAAGTACCATATCATCCAGCAATTCTACTTCTGGGAGTATATGCAAAGGAAATAAAAACGCCAGCTGAAAAGAATATCTGCAGCCCCATGTTCATAGCAGCATCATTTATGACAGCTAAGACATGAAAACAACGTAAGTGTCCATCGATGGCTGAATGGACAAAGAAGTGCTATGTGCACACATGAAATATCACTCAGCCATAAAAATATGAGGAAATCCTACCATTTTTGACAACATGGATGGACCTTGAAAGCATTATACTAAGTGAAATAAATCAGACAGAGAAAGAAAATTCTGTATGATCCTACAACAACAATAAGAAAAGAAGTGGCCCATGCCTGGAGCAGGTAAGCTAATGCTCAAAGACCTGACTCCCTGAAGGCTTTTAGGGAATGGGTTATGGGAGTGGTTCTATAGGAGAAAAATCATTAATCATGGTGACTATGGAATCAGGATCGTGGTTTCTACTAATTAGTCAGTGCTAGGGTAGGGAGTCATTAGTCATTGCATCTGGTCCTAATGTCAACCATGGCATAGCTTCATCTGGTTTCATAGCTTCTCTGGGCCTGGAGCTGAAACACAACTGAGGCCTAGATGTCATCTCTAGTTTGACCAAAACTGTATCTCTGGGCTCAACAGAACTGAGATTTTCTTCCTAAGATTATTTGATACTAATCTGAGCCTCATTGTCCTGAAGGTTTAATGGAGTGGTCCTGCAAGAGAGGGGGAGGCAGGTGAGTCAGGTGCTGGATGAGGCCAATTTGAATCAGAAAGAAAGGAGAAAAGGTCATATTAAATAAATGAAGTTCCTAAAAGGTTACATAAGTACTAGGGGTGTAATGTACAACATGATGACTATAGCTAACACTGGAATGTGATATTGACTTGTAATCACAAGGAGAACTTTTTTCCCCTTTTTGTCTTACTTTTTATTGGATCAATAAGAGAAGATGGATGCTGGTGGAACCCATTATGGTAATCGTGCCACAATATATGTAAATCAAGCCATCATGCTATATGCCTTAAACTTATACAATGAGGTATGTCAATTATTTCTCTATAAACCTTGATAAAAGCCACAATGAATACAAAGACACAGTTTCTATAAACTCTAAGTTAACACCTGATGCTGAATATTTTACTGAATATTAAATTGTCCTCTGCAACATAAATTAGTGTGTTTGCTACAATGAGGTTCTTGTGAATTTAACCTCACTGTAGACTGAGTCATGTTATATTGTTATTTCAGTTCTCTTTTTCAAACTCCAGTGAAAACTTCACAAAATAAACAACAAAAGACCCCAATTTACTTCAATCAGGATTCTCTACTACAATATAACTGACATTTTTGTAGCAAGATCAAAAGTTTACAAGTGTCCAGAGTGTCTTTTAGGATCAGCACAAACAACCCTGAGGGCTGCTTTTAGTCCCATTTTAAACCAAATCCTTTCAGCTAACCCATTAGTACTTACCACTAATAGGCTTTCTCTCTTCATTTGTTTATTTTACTTGTTTATTGTCTTTCTCTCTCCCCTTCTCCTAAAAGGTAAACTCTAAGGCAGCCCTATCTCTAGTGCCTACATAATACCAGACACTGAGGAGAGCAATAGTCAATATTGCTGACTTAATTAACTAAGTAACGAAAATTATAGTACTAACAACAACAATACCATCTACCCACACGAAGACACTAAAATAAGAATGATTTCTTGTTCGTAGTTATTATTTGTCCCTTCTCAATACTGTTTCCATGAACTGGACAAATTTTGCAGATATTTGGCACCACTTCATAACAGCTGCGTTATGAGTAATAAGAAAACATATACAAAGCACTTTGAATTTCTGCCATAAAGTATTATATGTAAATAAAAGGACCTGTATGATTGGCAAAATGTGCACTTTGTATTCATTCATTTATAAATCAAATTGCGTCTCCACAGGGTAATACACACCCTCGTGCAAATTATCATTATTAATCCTCATTAAATCCTGAAGTGGACAGTATGCCTCTAGGTTTGCAGATTAGGAACAATGCTCATATTAAGTAGCTAGAATCTGAAACGACTCTAATCCAGTATTTCGTCCTAATCTCTTCTTGTTCTTTACTTTTCCATGTTAGCAGACACATCCATGCTGTGTTATTTTTCCCATCTGCACAGGGAACGTGACTTGGCAATGGGACAGGCTCATTCATATAAAGATTTACTCACTGGAGGCAGCTAAGGGATTGTTAAGCACTCAGGCTCTGGATATAGACTGTTCACAAATAGCTTTGTCACTCACAGGCAGAGTGACCTTGGGCTTAATGTCTCCATGCCTCAGTTTCCTCGCCTGTCAAACAAGGATAATTAACAATAAACGTTTAAGCACTGTCAGTAACAGAGTAGACCATTGTGGTTACTAATAATGCATGATGCAATTTCTCTTTTTTTTTCCCTGCAAAAAGCTATAATGTTTACATTTGATCCATGACTTGGGAGAGGGTTCCAGGGTGGTTAAAAGGCTGTCTAGTGGATGCAGGGAGAGCCTCTGGCTGAAGCCATGATACCAGGGGGATTCAGAGGGTCCCCTCAGCAGGCCAGGGACTTGGAGGCTCCCAGTTTTCTTTGAGGGTGAGCCTTTTGAACACATCCTCTCCCAGCACTGCCTGGTGGCACGCCAGCCTGCCTTTAGTCAGGTGGTCGCCCACCTGCTTGGGGGGCGTTTCACAGCTCTCATCTAGCTAGTGGCTCTCCAGGAAGGCACAGCGACAAAGGTCTGTGTGGGCAGAACCCAGAGCATGCAGATCCCAAAGGGCCTGGTTCAGGTTCTTCTCCAGGACCATGGTGGCTTCTGCTGCGAGCAGGGCTTTACCCCACTCACATTGGGGCCACTTGTGCACCTCCCGGAAGAGGCAGCTGCCGCACTGGTTTACAGCATCAAGAGACACTGGACGCCCTTGTACTTCTCCTTGCCAACTCAGAGAGTAAATGGACCACATCCTCCAGAGTCACCTGGTCGCTGTGGAAATAAATTCAGAGAAAGGCAGGTGTAAGAGGCCCACAGAAGGCAGTTAACAGATGGGCGGTAGCCTGCACCTGGTGGAATACTGACGAATCCAGGAACTCATGGTTGGTCAGCTTAAAGAGCTAAGCTCAAATACAGTATATTTTGAGGCAGGGGATGGCAAAGATGACTCCAGAGGTTGCGACTGGGAAGGAATGGGAGAGGTGTGGGAGGCTGGAAGGAGAGACGTCCCTGAGTCTGTTCCCTCCAATCACTGTTGAAGCAATAGGGAGACCCCGGGGACCACCTGATGGTGCTTCTATTTCTTTAGCAGGTTTTAAAACATATCACCAAAACTTCCATCCAAGTGAGATACCAGTTTTTTGTGTTTTTGAGTAAAGTTTTCTCCCCAGTTTTTTCTTTCAGTGTATCAGGGAAATTAATCTCCCTGCCCAGGAACAGTGGCTTAGATGTCAAACAAGCGCCCAACAGAATCACCTGGAGGGCTTGCTAAAACACAGATTGCTGGGTTCCCTGCACAGCATTATTGATTTGCATTTCTGACAAGTGTCAGGTGAGGCTGATGCTGCTGATTTTGGGGTGGAGTGGGGAGACCACACTTTGAGAACCACTGGCGGGAAAGTAGTCAACAGCATCACATTCCACCAAGGTGGACTAAAAGTGTCCTCCACAGCAACGTCCACACTGGTGATTGCTTATCCTGGTCATTTTCTATTCCCTTCTTCCATGAGTGATGGGAACAAGGCTGGCACACATGCCAATAAGTTGTTTGCTAGATTGAATTAAATATTAATATTGCTTGATTTCTGTTTCAACTAACATGTAAAATAACTTTTAAAAAAATTTTAAGTCTTCAACTTGCACCCATTTTAAAAGCTAAACTTCACATCATCTTCGTTTGAAGTTCTTGATTCTGATATTTAATGATTCATCACTTCTCAAGGGCAGACTGGATATGAACTAGGAGTGACTTGAGGCTACAATGCTGCAAACATGCCTATTTCTGTACAATTTTCTTCTGAAAGTAGCAGAAATTCTCCCCAAAAGGGCATTTTTATCCCATTGTTTCTCAGGGGAATTTGGTAGTTTGAGTAACTGGGAAATTAAAATCAAGAGTTTGAGTTCTCTGATATGACTCCAAACTTTAGAAGGTTTACTTATCTTTCCTTATCTGGCAACTCCTTCTATTTTTCTCCCTTGAACTCTAAATAAATCCTTCATTAACATTTCTAAATTATATTCAGATTCTTCACAGATACAAATAAAATTTTCATTCTCTTTTGCAGTGAGTCTTTTAAAAAACAATTTAGGCCACACTAAATTAAAGATGATCGAGTTAATAATACTTAACAAATTTCAGATCCTGAATAGTTTAAAGGAAATCAGAACTTTGTGAGGAGAAATTTGTTAATACTGTAACATGAACCCAGAAGCCAAAAATGATTTAGTAAGTGCACAGGATTTTATAGAGTTACAGAAGCTTACTTGAAGGAATTTTTCAAGAACTAAGTGAAGGGCCTGGATAAGTTTAATTCTATTAGGCACTCTTTGACTGCCCCCTACTGGCTAAATTTCAGAGTGCTAATCAGAGTATAGTACTTGGTCTTAAGGTTTTAATTTTACCAAATACATTTCCAGTGAGATTTTTATAGGTTCTCAGATTTTATAGAATGCTTGTGTGATCTTTATTTTCTATAGCTCTATACAATCAAAAGTGATTTCTTTCATTTATCTTTAATCCTTGGTGATACATATCATGATTTTCCATTTGTGTTAGTCATTTTGTCTAAGGGGTTTTCCATAATGGTAATAAAAGCATTACATTCAGGGATGACCACAAGTAAGAAATTCAGTGTATTGCATCTTCAGTGAGAGAGATTTCTCTTATAATTTAGTGAAAGATGTAATTTGATGAATGCAGGGGCTGTTACCAGGGCTGTAAATTTGAGGGTTTTTTTAAACCAATGCTTTGCATGTTATTTTATTATTTCACATCTCAGTGTATCTACACTTATTGATAGCAACCTAATACAGACTTAGGGAAATTTTTATTGGAAACTGATAAAGTTACTTTCTTAAGGTTTCAAGGAATATCAGTAAGATGACAAGTCTTAAATTTGAAGGGTAGTGTGAGAGTTAAGCTTAGATGATTATGATTAATATGGATTTAATTTTTAAAGGCCTTAAGTGAAGAACTGTAATCCTGGTATCTTAGCCTGTGAACTGAGATTATGGATGGGACATTTTAGATATAAATAATGTCTCATTAGCCACGCCAGTTTGTCTCTGCTGTTTACTTGTCACAAGAGCTAATGTAGAAGGACTGATGTCCCAACAGCACTTGATGGCCAGTAAGGATATCTGTTCCTTCAGTGGCCCCTCAAGGAAGTGAGATCCTGTCACATGAAGGAGGGGTGAAAAATATCTACTTTTCATCAAGAGAGGGAATTATAGTACAAAGTGCAGTCCCATACCTTGTAAGACAAGGTCTTTCTGCAGAATAAAAATCCATGATTATACAAAAGATAGAATTTTCACTATAAATTTGAGGTTCTAAAATAATGTCACATAACTTTATTTTCTCTGAATCTAAATAAATCTTGAGATTGAGCCCACAGCATATTGAGTTATCAAGACATTCAGTTTTAAGGGAAACCAAACAAACAACCCCATTTACCATTGCAACAAAAAAAATTTAGATACTTAGGAACAAACCTAACTAAGGAGGTAAAAGATCTGTACTCGGAAAACTACAGGACATTGAAAAAAGAGATAGAGGAAAACATAAGTGGAAGAATATACCGTGTTCATGGATTAGTAGAATCAACATCATTAAAATAGCCATACTACCCAAAGCAATCTATTGATTCAGTGTTATACCTGTCAGAATACCAACAGCTTATTTCACAGACCTAGAACAAATATTCCAAAAATTTATATGGAATCAAAAAAGACCCCAAATAGCCACAGCAATCTTGAGAAAGAAGAATAAAGTTGGAGGGATAAAAATGCCAGATATCAAGCTCTATTACAAAGCTACTGTACTAAGAACAGCCTGATACTGGCATAAGAACAGGTATATAAACTAATGGAACAGAACAGAGAACCCAGAAATCGACCCAAGATGATATGCTCGATTAATATTTGACAAAAGAGGCAAGAATATACAATGGAGTCAAGACAGTTCCTTTAATAAATAGTGTTGGGAAAATTGGACAGATACATGCAAAAAAATAAAATTAGAGCACCAACTTACACCAAAACACAAAAATAAACTCAAAATGGATAAAAGGCTTACATATATAAGACGTGAAATCATAAAAATCCTAGAAGAAGCCATTGGCAGCAAAATCTCAGACATCTCTCGTAGCAATATCTTTACAGATACATCTCCTAGGACAATGGAAACTAAGGAGAAAATAAACAAATGGGACTACATCAAAATAAAAAGCTTTTTCACAGCAAAAGAAACCATCAACAAAATAAGAAGAGAGCCCACTGCATGGGAGTACATATTTGCCAATGATACATCTGAGAAGGGGTTAACTTTCAAAATTTACAGGGAACTCATACCATTTAACAAAAGGAAGACAACCCAATTAAAAAATGGGCAAAGGACCTAAACAGACACTTTTCCAAAATGGACATACAAAAGGCCAAGAGACATATGAAAAAATGCTCAAAATCACTAATCATCTGAGAGATGCAAATCAAAACGACGAGATACCACCTCACACCTGTTAGAATGGCTATCATCAACAAATGACAAATATTGGCAAGGATGTGGAGAAAAGGGAACCCTCATACACTGCTGGTGAGAATGCAGACTGGTACAGCCTTTGTGGAAAACAGTTTGGAGTTACCTTAAAAAATTAAAAATGGAACTCCCATTTGACCCAGTGATTCTACTTCTAGGAATATATCCCAAGAATTCAGAAACACCCATCAGAAAGAATATATGCACCCCTATGTTCATATCAGCACAATTTACAATAGCTAAGATTTGGAAACAGCCTGAGTGCCCATCAGCAGATGAATGGATTAAAAAGCTGTGGTACATCTATACAATGGAATACTATGCAGCTGTAAAAGAGAAAGAACTCTTACCATTTGCAAGAGCATGTATGGAACTAGAGAGCATTATGCTAAGCAAAGTAAGCCAATCAGAGAAAGATAAATACCACATGATCTCACTCTTATGTGGAATCAAATGAACAAAAATAGACCCAGGGACATGGAGATATCAGACTGTCAAACCTCAGAGGGAATGCAGGAGAGGGGACAGTGGACAGATCAACCATTGAAGTCATGTGCATATGTGCATAATCCATGGACACAGGCAGTAGGGTGGTGAGGGCTTGGGGGTGGGGGAAAGGGGGTTGGAGAAGGCAATGGGGGAAAAAGGGGTCATGTGTAATACTTTGAACAATAAAGATTTATTTAAAAAAAAAACACAACATTCGGTTTTACTCATTGTTCTGGAGCTTCCCCTACTCTAAGCTCAGATCAAGACCCTGTTTGGGAATGGCACCTCTAGTTATCCATCCTCTCTGATTCCTTGACAGCTATCCAATAACCAAGTCCACATGCTCTGCCTCTACCCAGGCACACTCTGGGGAGGAGATGAGGATCCCCACTGCTCCCAGAACCTGCAGCTCTCCTCCCCCCAAGACCTGGGGAAATGCCACTCTCTACACCTTCTAATCACCTCTCTCCTACCCTTTCTGGGTCATCCACCATACTCTCCTTAAAAAGTTCAGACTCTCATTACAGCCAGGATGAAGGATTGCCAAACAACTTATGCTGTCAAAAGATGTCCCTGGAGGCAGATAAGCAACAAGGCAGAGAAAACAATCCAGAGAATAAATAAAACTTGGCTTTCACCTGCCGGGGCTGACCAACAGCCCCGGAACCATGGATGAACAGATTACTCAGACACAGTTTGACTTTGACTGAGAAAGAGAGGGCTAAGGGGCTCCTAGCTCTAGGGGCCAGGGCAGCCTCTATTGCCTACCTCGTTAGGCCTTTGTTGGAATTTTTATCTTTAGATACAATCAGTAGGGTGAGTAATCTTGGGAGGACACATGTTGACATTGTCCTCTAGGCAAGGGCATCCAGGGATTAAGCATAAGATTCCAGTAAACACCCAGGGGCTGCACATGCACAGGCTTGTTTGGAAAGGTCAAGTAATAATTAGGAAGGCCACCTTCCACACTCCCCTAAGTCTACCCTAAGTCAGAATTCCAATAAATAGGGCAGGTGGACTTCCACACACTTCCCTTTTCTCAGAATGTCCTCCTTACAACTTCCAACCAAGTCTCTTGTGCTCCCCAACATTCACCCTTTCTGATTCTTCTGCATCAGTCAAATTAAAACTCATATTGCTACATCATTAAATTATTCTGACATATTTACAAAATCAGGGACAATAGAATAAAATGAGAAAGATATGAGTTTGGAAAACTAGAAGATTTTATAGAAAGAACATCATTTCTTTGGATCTTTGTAGTTCATTGTTTAACCTATTTATTCCTGCTGCCACCAGCAGGTACACAGGGATTCATCTTGTGCTGAGCCAGTGAAGGAGAAGACTCATGTTTTAATTCATTGTAGCATGTGTAGATCTGTAAGGTTCAAGGATAAGCGCCTTCAGGGAATCATAAAGGGTTAAAATAGGATGCTAACAATGCTTTAACTCAAATCAAAAGGTAGTATGCTGGGGAGAGGTCTAAAGAAAGAGAAAAGAAATTAGGACATAAATATGATATAATACCAGAGGTCAGTAGGTTGGATGTGGAATGCTGCTAACAGTAGGGAACTTTTACTAATGCTGTGGGTGCAGTGTTTCAACATTTCTAACAGGGAGTTTTGGGCTCCTGTAAGTTATTCAGGCAGTTAGCGATGACAAAGGAATCGCAGAGTATATATTTGAGCTGCTAAATACATATTCCACTGAAGGCTTGCTCATTGCTTGCTAAATATATATATATATATATATATATATATATATATATCACATCTTCCTTATCTATTATACTAGAGGCCTGGTGCACAAATTTGTCACAGGTGGGGTCCCTCGGGGTGGCCTGCGGGGATCAGACTGAAACCCGCAGTCCAACACCACCTGCAGCTCCTGCCTGCCGCTCCCGCTCATCCCGGCCCCACTACACCTGCCAGAGGCTTGAGCCCAATCAGTCCTGTTCAGGAGAGGCTCACACCACTGCAGCAGCACTCACCAGTGGTGAGCCCTGAGTCTGGCGCCCTCCCAAGGGAAGTGGCCTGCAAGAACAGGCTGAAACGGGCTCTCTGACATCCCCCAAGGGGTCCTGGAGTGCAAGAGGGCACAGGCCAAGCCAAGGGACCCCACTGGTGCACGATTGGGGCTGGGGAGGGACCCCGGGAGGGCTCCAGGGCGTGTCCAGCCCATCTCACTCAGTCCCTATTGGCCAGACCCCAGCAGCAAGCTAACCTACTGGTCAGAGTGTCTGCCCCCTGGTGGTCAATGCACATCATAGCGAGCAGTTGAGCATCCTTAGCATATCATTAGCATATTATGCTTTGATTGGTTGAACAGTCAACCGGTCACCAGATGACCGGATACTTAGTATATTAGGCTTTTATTATATAGGATACCACATCTTCTTTATCCATTTATCTATTCATGGACATTTAGGTTGTTTCTATATCTTGGCTGTGGAATGCTGCAATGAACATAAGGGTACATATATCACTTCAAATTAGTGTTTTTGTTTTCTTCAGATAAATACCAGAAGTCAGAATTGCTGGATCATATGGCAGGGTTTTTTTTTTTTTAATTTTTTAGAAACTGCCAACATGGCTGCACTAATTTATAATGCCACCAACAGTGCATCAGGATTCCCTTTTCTCCACATCCTTGCCAATATTTGCTTGTTGATTTATTGTTGATAGCCATTCTGACAGGTATGAGGTGATATCTCATTGAGAGGGCAGAGCAGGAGATGCACCCCAACCAGCATTTGGCCAGCTGCCTTCTACTGACATTTCATCTCTGCATTCAGGTGTGTTTTGTCTATTCTAAGTGATGAAAGGAGAGCAGACAACAGCCCCAGAATTATGTGCTATGCTGGCTGAAAGTCAGGGACTGAGGTCATTGCTGATAAAATCCGAGTAAAACCAAGAAACAGAGGATTGAAATTTTAAAAATTGAAAACATAGATATGACTACTAAGCAATAAAACCAAAAAATAATTTCCTGAAAAAAATAATAGATAATGGATTGACAATATAATCAAGAAAATAAGGGAGGGAGAGAAGAAACACACAAAAGAACATTAGAAACAAGAAAGGAGTCATACTTAGAGATATGAATGAGACATTTAGAAATCATAATTCAGTCATCAACAAATACTTTTTGAGCATCTTCTTTATGCCAAGACCCATGTACGAGGGGCAGAACAGAAAATGTGACTGAGCCCAAACACTCGTGGATACTACATTCAAGAGAGAGGAGTCAGACAAACCCAAAGAAAGAGTTAATTTTTTTCTAGCAATAGTGCATATAGATAAGATACACTGATGTAATGAGAGGGCCTCCTGGCTGCTTTAGTTAGGATGGGCAGTGAAAGCTTTTCCGAGAACGTGACATTTGAATTGAGACCTGACTAATAGGAAGAGTCACATACAGTTACCTGCAGGGAGGAGAAGAAAGCAAAGGACAAAATGGCTAAGCTTGGAACAGAACTTGTGTGTTTAAGGGACAAAGGAGGCTAGTGTGTCTAGAGCATGTGAACAAGGGGGAGGGTAGAGGCAAATGACATTGGAGAGGAAGCATTTGTCAGGTAAGGCTTTCTAGACCAAAGTAAGGAGTCTGTCAGTGTAGACTTAGTAGAAAGTCACTGGCATTGTATGATTTGATTTACTCTTTAGACAGACCCTTCAGATTGTTCTCTGGAGGTCAGCCTGGGGAGGCACAAGAGAGGGACTAATGTGCTCTCTGTGGAGCAGTAGTCCTTCTGAGAGAGGGTAGAGGCTACTTTAGGGCAGTATTAGTGAACACAGAGAGAGGATATATGCAACCTTAGAGCAATTGGAGAACTAGATAAGGTGGGTAATGCAGGATAATGCAGCCTCATGAGTAGTGACATATCCAGCATTAAGTAAATGGTATTAGGGAACTGCAAAGGCAAGCAATCGATATTGTTTCAATACAAAAAGTGCTTTGTCTATCCTAAGTGGTGAAAGGAGAGCAGACAACAGCCCCACCTGACAATAAAGAACATAGAAAGCTGGTTGCTAGACTTCAGCAGAGCGAGATAGGGAGTGAACACTATGAAGAATCTTTACTTGCACTGATTGTACATTAAATAAATATGTAAATACCTCTTCTCTATCCACTATTCCAACCTTCATTGATAAATCACTAAACCTTATATGGTACCATGAATTTTACACCAAACTTTAGATCACATTGTTCGTCGTTTGACAGGGACCCCACAAAAATATATTTCGTCATGGTCCTGCAAACTTAAAGGGAGCTCTTAATTTGATTTTTTAACCAACAAATAAAAAGGGCCTTCACTTTCCTGAGCACTGGCCTAAGGAATTATAATTTGTCTTCTAACTCCTCTCCAGTGCATCACCAGAGAAAGCACAGAGAAAGAAAAGGAAGCTAAGATAATAGACAGACTCACATACACACTCCTTACGTCCTGGATCTACAGCTTGAATCTGAGATAAAACTACTGAGAAACTATAGAATTCAATTAGGATGAAGTTAAAGGCGATTGCTGTCTTGTTGAAGAAAATGTTAGTAATTAGTGAAAAATTAAATCACATAATTATACCTAAATTCTAGCATCTGCAATCTCAGAGAAGATTCCTTGAAATTGCAGATTCCTTTTTTGTTTGTTTAGTTCACAGACTACCTAATTTTATGAATAGCTAACATCAGTTTAGATGATGTATCAAAATTAAATATAAAGTATGTTTTGGACCTCCAAAGATAATTCACTGTTAGAACCCACAGCAAATATTAAACAGATGAGTAAGCTAGTGGGACACATGAGAGCTAAAAACATCTGTTTGACAGACTAAGACTCTGGAAAACAACTGAAATTATAAAGCAATTATGAAATATATGATTAATCATTGCTAAGATTTATTTCTCACTTATAATTGGCATAACTAAGGAAATGCTGAAGACCGTTGCACTTGGTGGCTTATAAGCATGAATCTTTAAAAGAGTTTAATACAAGTATTCCTCATAACTTATGACATCATCTTTTAATGTGTAAAATGTGGGTGACTTAGAATAAAATGTCAATTATAATAGCATTTCATATCTGAAATATTTCTTTCATTCTGTTGCATCTACAGGTGTATTTACAAAAAATAATTCAGAAAAGGCACTAAAAATAGTTTTCTTTTGTAGGAAAGTGTCAAAAAATTTTAAATAGATTTTACTGATTTCAGAGGGGAAGACAGAGGGAGAGGGAGATAGAAACATCAATGATGAGAGAGAATCATTGATAGCCTGCCTCCTGGGGATGGAGCCTGCAACCAGGGCATGTGCCCTTGACCAGAATTGAACCCGGGACCCTTCTGTCCACAGGCTGACACTCTATCCACTGAGCCAAATGAAATAGGACTGAAAGTGTCAAAATTTTGAGAGAAACCAACATGGTGGCAAAGATAAACACCTAAACTGCAGCCTCGCACAACAATTTCAAAACTACAACTAAAAGACAAAATGTCTATTACCCAGAACCATGGGAAAGTTGGCTGAGTGGAAGTTCTACAACTAGAAGGAAAGAGAAAAGAGCAACTAGAAGGAAGTTCTACAACTAGAAGGAAAGAGAAAAGCGCTGAAAAGCTGAGGTACAGAGGCACACGAATCGGGCTGGTGGCAGGCGACTGGGCGCACTGCTTTTTTTCAACCTGAAGGGAGACAAGCTCTCAATAACTCTGAAATCCAGTTTCTGGGGAGACTCGGGGGACCCAAACTCCTACGGGGAGAAGCTGGACTGTCTGCCATCGGGTCGGAGAGTGAGGGTGACTTTCTTGCAGAGGTGAGCCCAGCAATCATTGTTTACTGCGGCGCGGGATGCAGGGACTTAGAAACGCGGAAAGGCAGAGAAGGCTGACTGGGAGCCATTGCTGTTTGCCATGCCCTAGCCTAGTGACGCCCTGACACCCCGCCCCGCACATTCTACAAACACACCCAAGCTCTACACAGCAGCTTTTGCATATGAATGGCCTGCCCTGTTGCAGCTTAACCAAATAAACTACAGCTCCAGTCAGACAGCTCCAAAACCTCCAAACCCCAAGCAAAGAGGAGAAAACTGTAGTTCTTGTTGTAGCTCCTGCTGGGTGGCCTCAGACAGTAGCTGACCTGCACCCCATTGGAGATCCAGAGCTAGTGTATCTAATGGTCTATGTGAGACGACACCAGATTTCAACTACTCTCATAAGGGACACATTCAAGAGGAAGACTCAGTGAGCAGCAAAGCCCCACTGGAACAAGTCCTGCCCCATAAGCGTGTCTCCAGCACAGCAATTCTTCTGTTATAGACACAGGGGGTCCCCACAGCCAATTGGCCTGGAGGTCAATTTCTCCCAGTGACACCAACAACAATCAAGACTTAACTACAACAAGGCTGTACACACAGTCCACAAAGGGGTGCACCAAGAGTGTCCACCTCAGGTAACTGGGAGGCTGCCCCATTAAACCATATAGGACACCTAGCACACAAAGCCACCCTACCAACTCAGGGAAGCAGCTAAAATGAGGAGACAAGGAAACAGATCACAAACGAAAGAAATGGAGGAGAACAAACGACTGGATATAGAGTTCAAAACCACGGTTATAAGGTTTTTCAAGAATTTCCTAGAAAAGGCCGATAAATTTAACGAGACCCTCGAGAATATGAAAAAGTACCAACTAGAAATTAAACATACACTGACTGAAATAAAAAATATTATACAGAGACCCAACAGCAGACTAGAGCAGGTGTCCTCAAACTACGGCCCGCGGGCCACATGCGGGGGTTTTTGCCGTTTTGTTTTTTTACTTCAAAATAAAATATGTGCAGTGTGCATAGGAATTTGTTCATAGTTTTTTTTTAAACTATAGTCCAGCCCTCCAACGGTCTGAGGGACAGTGAACTGGCCCCCTGTTTAAAAAGTTTGAGGACCCCTGGACTAGAGGAACGCAAGAATCAAGTCAAAGACTTGAAATACAAAGAAGCAAAGAACAATCAACCAGAAAAGAAAAAAGAATCCAAAAAGCTGAAGATAGTGTAAGAAGCTTCTGGAACAACTTCAAGCGTACCAACATCAGAATTATGGGGGTGCCAGAAGAAGAGAGAGAACAAGATACTGAAAACCTATTTGAAGAAATAATGACTGAAAACTTCCCCCACCTGGTGAAAGAAATAGACTTACAAAAGTCCAGGAAGCACACAGAACCCCAAACAAAAGGAATCCAAAGGGGACTACACCAAGGCACATCATAATTAAAATGCCAAGGGCAAAAGACAAAGAGAGAATATTAAAAGCAGCAAGAGAAAAACAGTTAATTACCTACAAGGGAGCACCCATACGATTGTCAGCTGATTTCTCAACAGAAACTATGCAGGCCAGACGGAAATGGCAAGAAATATTCAAAGTGATGAATAGCAAGAACCTACAACCAAGATTACTCTACCCAGCAAAGTTATCATTCAGAATTGAAGGTCAGATAAAGAGCTTCACAGATAAGAAAAAGCTAAAGGAGTTCATCATCACCAAACCAGTATTATATGAAATGCTGAAAGGTATTTTTTAAGAAGAGGAAGAAGAAGAAAAAAGTAAAGATAAAAATTATGAACAACAAATACATATCTATCAACAAGTGAATCTAAAAATCAAGTGAATTAAAAATCTGAGGAACAGAATAAACTGGTGCATATAATAGAATCAGGGGCATAGAATGGGAGTGGATTGATAATTCTCAGGGGGAAAGGGGTGTGGGGGGTACGGGAAGAGACTGGACAAAAATCATACACCTATGGATGAGGACAGTGGGGGGCGGGGTAAGGGCAGTGGGTGGAATGTGAACCGGGTGGAGGGGAGCTATGGGGGGAAAAAGGAGAAACAATTGTAATAATCTGAACAATAAAGATTTATTAAATTTTAAAAAAATAGTGTCAAAATTTTGATTTATTTTGTGACATGTTTATCAACCTAAATTAAAAATATGATGATTTTATTATTCAAATCTAGGGCTTAGAAGAAGTGAGTCTAACTAAAGGCAGACTGTAAATCCTATCATCTATCTATCTACCCATCCAATCATCCATCCACTCACCCATCCATCCATCCATCCATCCATCCATCCATCCATCCATCCACCCACCCACCTATCTACCGATCTCCATTAAAAATTCAGTTCTTCTTGCCCTAACTGGTTTGGCTCAGTGGATAGAGCGTTGGCCTGCAGACTGAAGGGTCCTATGTTCGATTCTGGTCAAGGGCATGTACTTTGGTTGCAGGCACATTCCCAGTGAGGGGTGTGCAAGAGGCAGCTGATCGATGTTCCTCTCTCATCGATGTTTCTAACTCTCTGTCCCTCTCCCTTCCTCTCTGTAAAAATTCAATAAAATATATATATTTTTAAAAATTCAGCCATTCTTATTTGCTCTCTGCATCCTGTAACAAATCTGTAAACTTTCTGATACCTAACACACTTTTTATCTCTCCTTTTTTAGTAGTCAATGTGCTAAGGAAAACTTGATTAATTCCTTCTTTCATTTGACACTCATTAATGAGCCAAGCCCTGTAGTAGTTGTGGTGGATGAGACGGTTTCATAGAGCTTACATTCTGAGAATAGACACCACACAAGTAATTATAAAAAGCCCCATAAGTCTGGTAGCTAGAAAACATACTTAGAAATTTTACTCTCAGGATAAAATCCTGGCACTGCAAAGGCAAAGAGCTTTATAATTAAGTATGAAACTTAATCATACACTATAATGTCACAGCAACCATGTTTCCTAGAGTTGTTACAGGGATTAAGTGAACTGGACTTACAAGAGTGCCTGCTACATGATCAGATTCAATGTGTTGGCTATTATTATTAACATGTAACTGCTATTAGAGGAGAAATATAGGATGCAATATAATTTTAATATTAGTCCACATAAAGTATAAAAAAAACACAACATAAAAAATAACATTCTAGCCCTAAAGGTTTTGGGTTCAATTCCTGGTCAAAGGCATGTACCTGGGTTGCAGGTTTGATCTCCCACCCCAGTCAGGGTGCATACAAGAATCAACCAATCAATGTGTCTATCTCACATAGGTGTTTCTCTCTCTCTCTCTCTCTCTCTCTCTCTCTCTCTCTCTCTCTCTCTCTCTCTCCCCTCTCCCTTTTTCCTTCCTTTTCACTCTCTCTAAAAATCAATGGAAAAATATCCTTGAGTGAGGATTAACAAAAGTAAACAAATAACATTCTATATGATATTTTAGAGTAAAAAATGTGTCGGTACTATCTTCATCTAAACTGCTTATACTTCATTCATTCAAATTTTTCATTCATTTAATACTTACTGAGGGTCTGCCATGTGACTGGCCTGTGATAGACTGGGGTTACAGGGTTAGATCAGGCCCTGCGTTAATGTGCTTAAAGTCTACCTTGGGGACTAACCAGAGGGGACTCACTGCCTCACAGATCCAGTGGGCACTTCACTATAAGTGGTAAATCTGAGGAGAACTCATAAATTTTACAAGTAAATAAAACTTACAAAGTTTTTCAGGATGTATGAATCCTTCTCAAATTCACATATTCCTTAGAACTGGTCAGATTGCTTACTTTAAAATGCAATCTCTTACCTCACTCTCTTACTACTTATGAGCTCACTATTAAATTTTTATAAGATTTTAAATCTTGAAAGCTAGGTACCATAAAAGTACATTAAAAATTCATAGATCTTGCACAAAATATATTATAATCAGACAGCTCACTTACCATTGTACAGAGCTAATACCATTTTAGGATGGCCAAGTTCCAACTTCTTGTTCAGTAAAGAATATCAGTGTATAAACTATGGAATTAAGACAGGCAGTATAATGTAGTTGCAAGAGTCCTGGTCTTAGGTTTTGAAGGCCTTATTTCTTTCGCTCATTTAAACAAATATTTATTTAACTAGAGGCCCGGTGCACAAAATTCATGCACGGAGGGGGGTTGTCCCTCAACCCAGCCTGTACCCTATCCAATCTGGGACCCCTGGAGGGATGTCAGACTGCCCACCGGGATCAGGCCTAAACGGGCAGTCAGACATCACCCTCACAATCCAGGACTGCTGGCTCCCAACTGCTTGCCTGCCTGCCTTCCTGATTGCCCCTAACCGCTTCTGCCTGCCAGCCTGTTTGCCCCCAACTTCCCTCCTCTGCCGGCCTGGTCACCCCTAATTGCCCTCTCCTGCAGGGTTGATCACCTCCAACTGCCCTCCCTTGCAGGCAGGTTGCCTCCCAACTGCCCTCTCCTGCTGGCCATCTTGTGGTGGCCATCTCGTGTCCACATGGGGGCAGGATCTTTGACCACATGGGAGCAGCTATATTGTGTGTTGCAGTGATGATCAATCTGCATATTACTCTTTTATTAGATAGGATAAAATCCTGGTACAGGGGTGGGGGCCAGCTGGTTTGCCCTGAAGGGTGTCCCTGATCAGGGTGGGGTTCCCTTGGGGCATGGGGCAGCCTGAGTGAGGGGCCTGTGGTGGTTTGCAGGCCAGCCATGCCCCCTGGCAACCCAAGCGGAGGCCCTGGTATCTGGAATTTATTTTCCTTCTACAATTGAAACTTTGTAGCCTGGAGCGGAGCCAAGCCTGGGGCTCCCTCCGCGGCCGGCAGCCATTTCTGTTGGGGTTGTAATTGAAACTTTGTAGCCTTAAGCGGAGGCCTGGGCCCAGCCAGGGTGTGCGGAAAGCTTTGCTTCCCCTGTTGCCTGGGGCAACCCTGGCCTGCTCTCTCAAGCTCCATTCTGCCGCCATTTCTGTTTGAATTTGTTTACCTTCTATAATTGAAACTTTGTAGCTTGAGTGGAGGCTTAGGCCTGGCAAGGGCAGGCAGAAAGCTTGGCTTCCTCTGTTACCTAGGAAACCTTGCTCTCTGTGGCTGTAGCCATCTTGGTTGGGTTAATTTGCATACTCACTCTGATTGGATGGTGGGCGTGGCTTGTGGGTGTGTCGGAGGTATGGTCAATTTGCATATTTGTCTATTAGGTAGGATACGTGGTAGCTCTCTCTGCTGCTTCAGCCTGTTCAGTATCCTTTTGCCTCCCTGGGAACCTCACCCTCATTTTCCCTTAGGAAATGCACATCAGCTGACCCCAAACCCAGCTTCAATGTAGTCATGTAACTCAGGCCAGCCAAATAAGCATTTCCCAGCTCAATGGCCACAGTGATTGGCTCAGAGACACGGTGCAAAACGTGGCAGTCCTCGTGCTTTGACAGCTATTGCCAAAGAGGTGCTTTCTTTTCCCTTGAGTTGCCAATCTGTGGCATGTGTGCCTGAAGTTTCCCACTAGGTCTGCCCAGAGCCTGCCTGACAACAAAAGCAACCAAACAGGCCAGAGGAGGAGCTTGACTCTAAATAAAAAGAGAGGGTACGAACTTAGGGGGGCAGAAATATACTCTACTTCCCATAAGTAAATCTAATTTCTCTTAATCTCTCATTTCACCTGGTGGCAAAACAGTGAATATGAGACAACTCAGTGTCTATCTGTTAACTCAGGGCCTGTCCTCTTGAGGTTGACTCCAAGTGCCACAGCATCGAGCAGGAGGGTCCACCCGCTGCCTAATCTCCCTGTGACCAGTGGCCTCTGAGAAGTCCACACTTCCACTGGATCCCTGCTCTGTCTAGTCAGCTCTTCCTCTGTCCTTCTCTCAACCATGTGGTCACCCAGATTGTCCAGCTCTCTCAACATCCCATAAGTCCTCCATATAAACTACATTTTTTATACCTGACACCCCAAACAATCTTTTTCATTCTGTTATTCATACACTATAATGTCTCAGAGACCCTCCTGGGGTTTAGATGGGCATAATGTCATAGATATCCTTTCTTCTTCAGCCCCACACCCCCAAATGTGGAGTTTTCCAACATCTCACCACTCTAGGACTCACTCAGGGCCAGCGTGCAGCCACCTTTCTTGGAATTTAATGAGTATACTCATTTGTCTCCTCTCTAACTACCCCTCCCTTTTGAAACCTGGGATGGGAAAATTTACTTTTATATTATAATCTATTCTCAGGTCTATTTCTTTATATAAACCCATGTCTTTTGAAATGAAAAATCTTATCTCTGGTGAGAGTTTCTAAAGCCTACTTTGAACTTTGAAACTTAATAATCTCCTCTCTAGGTCTCTGAGTGCTATCTCCTAGATAGTGAGTCAAGGCTACCTCTTTGTATGCCTGAAATCAAGAAAGAGAAGGAAAAAACACAATAAGTTGTCTGAGATTTGCTTTAAATCATTCCAGGAAGTGATCAGACTGGCATGGGCAGAGAGGGGAAGCATAGATAAAACAAGATTGGCCATACATGGGTAATTGCTGAAGCTGGGTGGTAGTCCAGGAGGGTTTTGATTTTTGGAACACGTTGATATGGTAAAGTTTTCCTTATATTAAAATAAAAGAAACCTTCAAGAGGAGAATAGGACTCTTTGGAAACTATAATCTAGGAAGGTTAAGGAAAATTTTCTTCTGAAAGGTTCTGGACCTACCTCAATAGCTTTTGCTACTTGTTCTTTTGTTTCTTTTTTTTTAAATATATATACTTCTCCTGATTTCACAAAGGAAGGGAAAGGGAGAGAGAGATAGAAATATCAATAATGAGAGAGAATCATTGATCGGCTGCTTCCGGCACTCCCCCTACTGGGGATCAAGCCCACAACGAAGGCATATACCCTAAACAGGAATTGAACCGTGACCTCCTGCTTCATAGGTCGGCGCTTAACCACTGAGCCATGCCAGCTGGGCACTTGTTCTTTTGTTTCAAATTCCACAAAGGCAAATCCCTTTGAATCTCCAGTAGTCTTATAATGTAGTATCCTATATAATAAAAGCCTAATATGCTAAGGGTCTGGTCATCCATTGAACCAATCAAAGTGTAATATGCTAATGATATGCTAAGGCCACTCAACTGCTCGCTATGACATGCACTGACCACCAGGGGGCAGACACTCCAACTGGTAGTTTAGCTTACTGCTGGGATCTGGCCGATTGGGACTGAGCAAGATGGGCCGGACATGTCCTGTAGCCCTTCCATGGTCCCTCCCCTGCTGGCCCACCTCCCACGTCCCTTCCCAGCCCTGATAGTGCACCGGTGGGGCCCCTTGGCCTGGCCTGCGCCCTCTCGCAATATGGGACCCCATAGGGGGATCTTGGAGAGCCGGTTTGGCCCAATCCCACAGGCCAGGCTGAGGGACCCTACTGGTGCACAAATTCGTGCACTGGGCCTCTAGTACTTATATAAACAACATTGCTACATTTCCCAAATTCTCATTCAATCCAACTGGGATCAACATTTTGGGGAAGTAACTCCTATAATAAATTAGAATCGATATTAAATATGTAAGGATTCTTACTCAGGTCAATAAGTTTTTATTTTAATAGTAAAAAAATAATATAAAAGAAAATGAAAAAAATATCAGCTAATATCTAAATATTCCTCCTATTAAAAAAAAACAAAATTCAACTGAGTAAATTTGAGGAGATAATTGGCTTTATTAAGTGATTCATGAATTGGGCAGCATCCCATCTAGCAACTAGAAGGACACTCTGAGGGGTTGTACAGACTGGAAGGTGTTTATAGGAAGAAGGGTGGAGCAAGGGAGCTATTAGCAAAATAAAAGAAATTATTATAGGTCAGGGCATCTAGTATTTTGAGGGGAAGGGACTGCCTCTTCATGCAGACTGCCTCTTTCTGGGGAAGGGGAAAGGAATGGAGAGGGCCCACCTGACAGATAACCGCTCTGGTGTTGAGCAGAAAATTCCAAAATGGTAGATTAAGGTTATATTTCTAAGAGTGTTTGGAACTGCAGTTAAATCAGGTATTAGGTTTAGGCTTGCTATCTTGGGCTTTAGCACAAGTGATGCCGTTTGGGGCCTATAGTTTTCCCTTTAACATTCTGTTATGTAATGATGTTCAGGATGTGGGTAATAGATAATTATTAAAGGAAATCAAGCTGAAAAATATCTTGATCATATTTGTAATTTGAAAGGTTATTCTGGCTGTTGTATGGTGGAGAGTGCCTCTAGGCAGAAAAACTAGCGGAGACTAGTGCCTCGAAGTAGAGAAATTGAGTCAGGAGGTGGTAGAGCTGAGGGAAGGGTCCAGGCAAAGACAGTGTGACTTCTTGCATGGGGAAGATAATGGGAAAGGCAGCCCCACTGTTCCTGCCAGGTTCCTGCTTGGGTTACAGGGAGAAGGGCCATCTATCAAATGGGGCGTTCAGAAGCACAATAAAGACTGAGGAGCAAGATGTTTTTATTGATCTCAGAGAGGAAAGGAGAGGGAAAGAGAGATAGAAACATCAATGATGAGAGAGAATCATTGATCGGCTGCCTCCTGCACATCCCCAACTGGGGATCAAGCCTGCAACCTGGGCATGTGCCCTTGTCCGGAATTGAAACCGGGACCCTCAGTCCACAGGCTAACGCTCTATCCACTGAGCCAAGCTGTCCAGGGATGCTATGAAATTTTTGAAGGCCCTTAGGAGAGTCAGCAAATTCTGTGTTTAGGTTTTGTATGTGTAAAATTGTGAGAATTATACAAAATAATTTGAAAGACTTTAAACTATCAAGCATTATTGTATACAATTGTTCTTTCCCCAAAATGTATGATATATGAACCCAGTAAATAACCAATGATTAAATGAAGACTATTTAACAGTCTTTATCTCTAATCCTCTTCTTGTATACATAAGAAGATCATAGTAACACACTTGAATGGGAACATTTGGAGAGAAAACAGTTCCAAATGCAATCCGTAGAAATAGTATTTGACTTAGTTCATTAAAGAAAGTATATGGATTTATTTTAGTAACGTGTTAAGTTCAAATAGCTAGGAACAAGGTGACTGCTGAAATTTGAATGGACATATGGCTATTCATTTCAGCCTAATAAGACAGAAAATAAAAAGCCTTCCCTCAAGATATACAGTATTCATGCAGACACATGCCCAGAAAACACTTACTTGTCCATCTCCTTGCAAAGGAATAGGTAGAAACTACGAAAATAATTTCCAAGCTAGGAAGCATTTAGTGCCTAATATTGAAAGCTGACTTTAACGCCTGCTTTTTAAAAAAAAAAGTTTAAAAATTGATTTTAGAGTGAGAGGAAGGGACACAGAGAGAGAGAGAGAGAAAGAGAGACATCGATGTGAGAGTGAAACATTGATAGTTCCTCCAACCAACTGAACTACACTGGCCAGGGCTGCATTTCTTTTTTTAAATTTGCACTTCAGGATTAAAAATTATCTTCTTTAAATCATTATATTTTTTTCTGATAATTGTTTAGGTATCAGTCTTCAAAGCTTTTCTTAGTCAAGAGGCCTGTGGCCCAACTTGTACAAGTGTTATTATAAGAATTATCTCCCCTTTAATAAAGTCATGGCTATTTTTAATAAAGAAACATTGATGATTTATTCTTAGAATTACAAAGCATTTTCTGGCACTGCAAAGATGGAAGACTCATTTTGTTATACTCTGATGTGCTTATATTGATTTAAATTCCCAGCGTTCTGTTTAAGTCTGACCTCTGTCCGATGCAGCCTTTATTTTTCTCATCTAAGGGGTTCCTTCAGGCATCTGGAATGCCACTACTGAGAGAGCATGTCAGCAACATTTCTTAGCAAAACACTGCCAGAAATACAGAAAATAAACATCTCTGAAAACTAGCCGAGTTGAAGTGCTTCCAGATTCAACTTTGAAGAGCTAAACTCCCTTAAAGCCTGATAAATATTATAAAAATCAGGTCCTTAATTGTAGTTCAGCTTGCAGATGGCAACATGACTTAGAACCATTGAGAACTCAAAAGCAAGTTTGCCCTGGCCTGGTGGCTTGGTTGGTTAGAGCATCATCCTGATGCATCAGGGTTTCAGGTTCTATCCCCCATCAGGGCACACAGGGGAATCAACCAGTGAGTGCATGAATGGGGGCGGGGGAGGGGGGGACAACAGATATCTCTCTCTCTCTCTCTCTCTCTCTCTCTTTCTCTCTCTCTCTCTCTCATCAATTAAAAAAAAGAAACCAATTAAAAAGCAAGTTTGATAGCAGCCCTATTGATCCTTAGACAGGACAGTCTCCTACCGACTTGGGGGTGGGGAAGAGGGAAGAGGCTGAGAACTCAGTACTGAGAAGCTCTCAGGGGGATGAATGTCTAAATTTGGGTTGGCGATGGCTGATAAAGAGCTCAGCGCCTAATTAAAGCAGCTTTGCAAACAGTTCTCAAGGCAGAATAAATGCCTCCATTTGGAATCACTGATCACTCTCTGGGGAGTCATCATTAGCCAAAAATTAGAACTTAGCCCTTTGGAAAATCTTCACCCTGAAAGATGGTAACCCAAAGGGTGATGAAAATCACAAGTTCTATATTGGAGTCCTGGAACAAGGTCACATTTGTCTTATCTGCCCAAGCATATCTTGCTCAACTATCAGGCTAGGGATAAATAAAGCCTGGAAAATGCTCAGGCTCTAGGGAGAAAGTAATGAGGCTTTCGCACGGTGGATAAGAGTAGTTCACCCATGAAAACAAGCTTTCTGAGCAATAACAGTACCCATCAGCACGGGCCTCTCTGAAGGGCTTCCAAGGCCCTTGGCGCCAACAGGGAGAATGGTCTATGCCTCCCTGAAGGCCTGTGAGTGTGAGTTTTTAACCACCACTTGGGAGTGTAAGAAATATCTCATTACTTTACTACCTGTGAGTCATGTTCAGACATCCAACTCTAAGATTCCATGAAGCCTGAATGGCAGGGAATTAATCCTCCATCTTTATTGACTCTCGCACTGGTTTACCTGCCTCCAAGTGATGCAACAGTCCTGAGTTCCTCTTGCAGAGTGGGGAATCCGGAAGGGGCCACACTGGTTATAGCTGAGGTGCTCAGCCATATCCTGAAATTATGCGACTTCAGGGCACCCTGGGCACACAGTGCTCGGCAGAGAGTCTTCCTGTGCACCTGGTGGACAAGAAGTTCCAGGTGCGCACCACCTTTCCCTGTCTGCGGCTTCCCTGCCCTCTGTTCCCCCCTTTCCTCAGAGACAGTCAACTCTAAACAAGCTGAGGCTTCCAGAAAAGACTGAGAGAGGGGGTCTTCCAGAATGCCCCCCCCCCATGTGGGCTCCCTGAGGATAGGAAGCACAGTGGTCCCTATTACCTTTCCCAGAATAGAAAAAGACCTCTTTTTCTTTGGACTTTTTTTTGTTTGTTTTTAATTACATTTTTATTGTTGAAAGTATTACATATGTCCCCCTTGGCCCTTTCTAGCCCGCCACCTGCCCCCCACCCCCGCCAGGCTTCTATCACCCTATTGTCTGTGTCCATGGGTCATGCATATATGCATACAAGTTCTTTGGTTGATCTCTTCCCACCTCCTCCTTCCCTCTGAGATTTGACAGTCTGTTCCATGATTCTATGTCTCTGTATTTATTTTGTTCATCAGTTTATTTTGTTCATTAGATTCCACATATGAGTGAGATTATGTGATACTTGTCTTTCTCTGACCGGCTTATTTCGCTTAGCATAATACTCTCTAGGTCCTCTTTCTCTTTGTATCTCTCTTTTCACATATTCATACATATATAGTTCACTTAAAAAAATAAGTTAACTTTAGTATTCTTCCATTTTTCAAATGAAGAAATTAAGGCTCAGAAATAGGCCAGATTCAGTTCCTCATGGGTAGCTGGGCTAAGGGCCTCTGTCGCTCCTCACTCCTGGTAAGCCTCTCCATAGTGCAGCTCACAGCCAGGCATCTGGCTTTTGTCAAGTGAGCAAGAGTGAGAGACGAGACTGAGCGGGAGCCAGTCTTTTTGTAGCTTGTCTTAATCCATTCGGGCTGCTGTAACAAAATACCAGAGACTTATAAATCCTGTATTGCTCACGGTTTCAGAGGCTGGAATTGCGAGATCACGGTGCCGGCATGGTCAGGGGCGAGCCTCTCCAGGTGGGAAACTTTGCATTGTATCCTCACTTGGTGGAGGGTGCAAGAGATCTTTGCAGACCCCTTTTCATAGGGCACTAATCCCATTTGTGAGGTCTCAGTCTCATGATTTAAACATCTCCCGGAGGACCCACCTACTAATACCATCGTTTGGGGGATTAGGATTTCAACAAATGAATTTTGGGGGACACAAACACTTAAACCATACCATATTCTAATCTTGGAAGTAACATCCCATTATTTTTGCTGTATTTTATTCATTAAAAGCAAATCTTTAGGCCCAGCCCAACTGCAAGGGCAAGGAATTACACAAAGATGAGAATACCAGGAGAAGGGGATTATTGAGGGCTTCTTAGCAGCTGCCTACCACTTGTTAATGAGTTTGCTTGCTGTCAGACTACTTGAGTTCAAATCTTAGCCTTATTACTTGATAGCTATGTGATCTTAACTGCTTTGATCCTCAATCCCCTCTTCTATAAAAAGGAACTATTAATGGTACCTACTGATCTCAAAGAGTCAACATGGATTAAATGAATAATAAAGAATCAAAACCTAGATTAATGCCTGGCATATGATGGGCATTCAGTGAATTTTAAATAGCATTATATTAATAATTATATCAGTTACTAGAGGCCCAGTGCATGATTAAATCATGCACGTGTAGCTGTCTATCCACTGGTCGGGACCCGGTGTGGCCAGCAGCTCCGAAGTCCCTGGGCCCCTAGGGCGAGGCGGGGCGGGGGCGTGGTCCTCTGGCTGCCAGAGCCCAGGCCAGGGTCTTGCCTTCACCTTACCCGGGAAGGCTGGGGCCGCCGCGGCCTCCTCTGCCTTCCGGCTCCCTCATGAGCCCTCCCTTGGCCGGCCCGGGCTGCGTGGAAACCCGCATCCTCTGCGGACACCGCCGCGGGCTCCTGCAGCCCAACTGCTGCCAGACTCCTCCCCCGGGAGCCGCGCCGGCCACCCGCCCGCCTGCGCTCCTCCTCAGCCAGGGCCTCCAAACGCCCAGCTCGCTGCCTCAGAGGCCCCTTCTGTGCCGCAGCACAGCCATAGCACAGACGCTGAGCTCGCGCCGCAGCTGGCGACTAGAGCTCAGCGTCCTGCCAGCCCAACCACCACCCGGCCACCCCGAGTCCCGCCCCCTGTGCCTCCTGCTGGCCCAATCGTAGGCAAAGCGGAGTGATGGTAATTTACATATTACCTTTTTATTATGTAGGATAAAGTAGATTTTCTAGCTAATAAGGTATACTCAGATGAGGAGGCTTTTATTTTTGGCCTGTGAAAATAATGTAACATAAATGAGTGGTTGCAAAGGAAGCCAAAACTATAGCCATTCTTGCAGAAATTGAAAAACTTCACCTATGTTGACACTGTGCATTTTTCTCAATGTAATAGAATTTCAAACAAGAAAAACATAATCTAAGGAAGTGAAGTACTTAATTACTGTATCACTTAGTCTGCTTCTTATCCTGTTTTTTATAAATATATTACTGCCCAATGAGAATATTTGCTGTCCATGGAGAAATAGAGTGGACTTCTTTAGCTAATTTTGCCCTGTTTCTGAATCAGAGGTATGTGCCATTTCTCCCACTTCCTTCATTGCAGATCCCACCTCTCCCCCAACCCAGACCCCTCCACAGGCATGCAGACAATCAGAGTCACACAGAGACATATACTCAGACTCAGTTCTTGGATATCAATATTAGTAATACTCAAAAATAACTGGAATTTTATAGAAATGCTTACCAATAAATATGTTCAATTAATGAGATTTTACCTAAAACTCCTCCTCCTATATTTTCCAACTTGGTATATGATTTCCATAATCCCCATAGACACTAGAACTAAAACTAAGAAGCCACCCTGGTCCTCCCTCTTTCTCACATTTTCCATCAGATTCCTCACCATTTCTTATCCAACCGACCTTTGTCACTTCTTTCTATTCCAAGTGCAGCTTGCTTTAATGCCCTCATCAATGCTCCTTTATTAGTTTTCTGTTGCCACAATAATGCTCTGTAACAAACCACTCCAAAATTTAGTGGCTTAAAATAATCATTTATTATTTCTTATGAATCTCTTAGTTCTCCAGAGTTCTGCTGATATTGGCCAATCTTGCCTTTCTCAACTGGACTTGCCATTCATCTGCAGTCAGCTCCAGATTGGCTGAGGGATGGATGGTCTAGATCAGTGATGGCGAACCTATGACACGCGTGTCAGCACTGAAAGGTCCCAGGTTCAATTCTGAGGCGGCCGCATGCCGAGGATGAAACATTTGCTGCTCCTGAGGATGAAACATTTGCGAAATAATGTTTTTTCCTCAAAGTGAAACACTACCCGAGTTATGCTCAGTTTTTTGGCGAAGTTTGACACACCAAGCTCAAAAGGTTGCCCATCACTGGTCTAGATTAACTGTAGCTGGGTCAATTTGTATCTGCTCCATATGGTCTATCAACCTCCAGTAGACTGGCCCAGGCTTGTTCTTATGGCAGAGGCAGAGGTTTGATAGAGAAAGTAGAAGTTTTAAGTCCTTTGGAGGTCTACTCTTGAAAATGCACACCATCACTCCTGCCACATTCTATTAGCCAATGCAATTTACAAAGTTAGCCTAGACCAGTGGTCGACAAACTCATTAGTCAACAGAGCCAAATATCAACAGTATAACGATTGAAATTTCTTTTGAGAGCCGAAAACCGACTTCTGCGCATGGGCCACGAAGTTTCAATCTCACTACGTGCGCGCCCATATGTGGTATTTTGTGGAAGAGCCACACTCAAGGGACCAAAGAGCCGCATGTGGCTCGCGAGCCGCCATTTGCCGACCACTGGCCTAGACTCAAGGGATAGGGAATGAACTCCAACTCTTGATGGGAGAAGCTTCAAAGTCACAGGCAAGGGACATGGAAGTGAGGTGGGGAATTGATCCATCTACTACATATCCCTGCAGGAGGCACCTGTGCAACTGGCTCCAGTCCACAACATTCTACTTCTCTAGATAATTGGGTAGGTATGGCAATCATTTTGTTTTGTTTTCTGGCTGGATTAATTTGTTTTTTTGCAGTTTTATTGACAAATAATTGACATATATCACCATGTAAGTTTGAAGGTTGGTTTACATACATTGTGAAATGATTACCACAGTATGTTTACTTAATATCCATCATCTCATATAGATACAATGAAAGGAAAAATAAATGTCCCCTTGTGATGAGAACTCCTAGGATTTAGTCTTTTAACAGCTTTCCCCTATATCATATGACGGTGTTAACTATAGTCAGAGTATTTTACACTGCATCCCTAGTGCTTATTTACGTTAAAACTGAAGTTTGTACCTTTTGACCACCTTCCTCCAATTCCCCTTCCCCTACCCTCCCTGCTTCTGATGACCTCAAATCTTATCTCTATTTCTATGAGTTTTGTGGAATCTTTTTTTAAAGATACCACATGGAAGTCTGATCATACAGAATTTGTCTTTCTCTGTCTGACTTATTTCACTTAGCATAATGCCTTCAAGATCTATCCATGTTGTCACAAATGTTAGGATTTCCTCATTTTTTATGGCTGAATAATGTTTCGTGTATACATATACTACATTTTTATCCATTCATTCATTGATGTTCATAAGTTGTTTTTATGTCTTAGTTATTGTAAATAATGCTGAAATAAACATAATAATGTATGTCTTTTTAATTTAGTGTTTTGAATTCTTTTGGATAAATACCCAGCAGTGGAATTGCTGGGTCCTTCTTTGTCTCTTTTATAGCCTTTGTTTTAAAGTATATTTGTTCTGGTATAAGTATTGCTACCCCAGCTTTTAAAAATTTTTGTTTTCATTTTCAAGAAATATTTTTTCCTATCTCTTTACTTTCAGTTTGTATGTGTCTTTTAATCTGAAGTGAGTCTCTTATAGGGGCCTTGTTTTGTTATCCATTTGGCCACCATATCAAGTAATTGTTGATAGATATGTATTTATCAAGTAATTGTTCATAGATTTTTATTTATTGCTTTTTTATTATTCAGATTTTTAATCTTTTTTTTTCTTCTTCTTCTTAAAAAAAAAAACCCTTTAACATTTCCTGTAATACTGGCTTGGTGGTGATTATGATTAACTTCTTGTGCTTTTTCTTATCTGGAAAGCTCTTTATCTGTCCTTTGATTATTCTAAATGATAACTTTGCTGGGTAGAGTAATCTTGATTGTGTGTCCTTGCTTTTCATCACCGAATATTTTGTACCAATCCCTTCTATCCTGCAAAGTTTCTGTTGAGAAATCAACTGACAGTCTTACGGATGGGCGCTCCCTAGTAAGCAACTAACTGCTTTTCTCTTGCTGCTTTTAAGATTCTCTCTTTATCTTTAACTTTTGGCATTTAATTATGATATATCTTTTGAGAGCCAAATTTTGGATAAATACCCAGAAGTGGAATTGCTGGGTTCATCTTGTTTGGAACTCTCTGTGCTTCTTGGACTTGTATGATATTTTCTTTGTCAGGTTAAGGAAGTTTTCCATCATTATTTTTTTCATATAGGTTTTCAATTCCTTGCTTTCTCTTCTCCCTATAGCACATCATGATGTGAATGTTGGTACACTTGAAGTTGTCCCAGAGGATCCTTATACTATCCTCATTTTTTTGAATTTTTTTTTCTCTTTTGATTGAGTGCTTTCTGCTTCCTAATCTCCCAAATCACTAATTTATTCTTCTGCTTCATCTAACCTACTGTTTATTCCTTCTAGTATATTCTAGGTAGTTCAGATATTATATTCTTAATTTCTGGCTGGTTCATTTTTATGGTTTCCATGTCCTTTTTTATGCTGTTGAAGTTCTCACAAGTTCCTTGAGTTTCCTTATAATCATTGTTTTAAACTCTGTATCTGGTTTTTTGCTTGTCTCCATTTCATTTCGTTCTTCTTCTGGAGATTTCTTCTGTTCTCTTATTTGGGATTTTTTTCTTTGGATCCTCAATTTGGCATGCTTCCCTGTTTTTGTTTCTATGTTTTACATAATGCTGCTATGTCTCGCGGTCTTAGTACAGTGGCCTGTAGGGCTCAGTGGCACAGCCTCCCCAGTTACCTGAGCTGGGTGCTCCAGGTACTACCCTTATATGGGTTGTGTGTACCTCCTGTTATATTTGAGCCTTGATTACTATTGGCCTGTCACTGGGAGGAACTGATCCTCAGGCCGATTGGCTGTAAAGGCTGGTTGCAGCTACAGCAGAGGAGCTGCTGTACAGGGGCCAACCCCATGGAGCAGGACTTATTTCAGGGGGGCTTTGGTGCCCACTGAGTTCACCCTTTGAGTGTGTCACTCATGGAGGTGGTTGGGTTGTAATCCAGTGTGTTCTGAATCTATCCACCAGGTACACTGGCTCTGGGTCCTCCAAGGAGGTTCAGGCTAAGTAGCCATTATCTGTGCCTTGCCTGGGACCACTGAGCCTGAGCTACAGAGAAATCTACATTTGGATGCTACTTGTGCTGGGCTTGGAGGTGCCCAGGAGAGACCAAGCTATGAACCGAGGCCTGCTGCCTCTAGTGCCAAACTTGAGGCCACTTAGTAAGAGGTATAGAGCATGCCAAAGGCAGATACTACTTGTTTGAGAGATTTTAGAGAAGTGTGAAGCATGAGATAAGACATCCATTCATATGAAAAAGCCACTGGAAAAAGCTTGGGTGGGTACCCAAGTTGGGTGTGGCAGGGTCTCAGGGAATCATGAGGGACTAAAGGGACTGCTATAATTAGAAAAAGAAATACACAGAGAGAAACATAGGCATAAAGAATTAAAATGGCAATAAATAAGTACCTATCAATAATAACCTTAAATGTAAATAGATTAAATGCTCCAATCAAAAGACATAGGGTAGCTGAATGGATATGAAAACATGATCCAATTATATGCTTTCTACAAGAGACCTACCTCAGAACAAAAGACTCATACAGGATGAGAGTGAAGGGATGGGAAAAAATTTTTCATGCAAATGGAAATGAAAAAAAAAAAGCTGGGGTGGCAATACTCATATCTGACAAAGTAGGTTTCAAAATGAAGGCGATCACAAGAGACAATAAAGGTACCTACATAATAAAAAGCGATCAATCCAAAAAGAAGATATAACCCTGGTAAATATATATGTACCCAATATAGGAACACATAAATATATATAAAAAAGACACTTCTGGAGGACTTTAAGGAAGAGATTGACAGCAATACAGTCGTAGTAGGGGACTTTTAACACCCTGCTGACTTCACTGGTTAGATCTTCCAGAAAAAAAATTAACAAGGAAACAGTGACTCTAAATGACACACTGGGTCAGATAGATTTAATTGACATTTATAGAACATTCCCCCCCCAAAGCTGCAGAATATACGTTCTTCTCAAGTGCACATGGGTCAGAACATACATAAATACTATCAGTTTGGGTTTGATAGTTTTGGGGGTGTAAAGAAAACAAGTAGAAACTCCATCATTTTGCAAAGCTGAATGCCTCAGGTTTTTAGCAAAATGTACAAAAATACTATCAGTTTGGGTTTGAGTAGTTTTTGCTTATACTACAATCAGCCACTAGATGGCAGACTATGACATAAAATGGAGGTTGCAGACAGTTGAAAGTTTGACTTGGAGTGCAAGTCCACGAAGTTTGAGTTAGTGGAAAACTAATTGTACTGTTTTCATAAAGAGAAATAACATAGCCATTCCAAACATGTGTACATTACTTCTAATTAAAAACATTTACTGATTCATTGCAATTCTTGTCTAGAAGTCCTAAGGCTAAGACCTAGTTGACTGCAAGGCTTGTTCCAGAGTTCCCCTCACAATAACCTCTCTTCCTGTCTCTGCCAGGCTCCCTCCAAGGGACTCCTTGTTTAACAGTATTTCTCAGTGCCAACCACTAGTTTGTCTGGGTCCTAGTTATGATTATCTCCTGTCACACTCTCCCATCATTCTCTTTGCCTCCCTTCAGCATCCTACACTACTTCATCCTTGCATATTTGCTCGGACTGAGCCCAGCTGTGGTCACCCTTTCTGACTCTTTGACTCTTTGGGGACCTAATGAACTCATTTATCATCAGTGCACACAGAAGGATGCTACGATTCCAGATCCTAGCCTGAACCAAAATGAGCCCAAGAAGAAAGAGGAATGTTTCCTGAAAAATGGTTCACTTAAATGTTACAGAAAGGCGATGGAGAGGCAAAAAAGATGAACTCGGACCAGTTCAGCAGCTTATTCAAAGTTTCTTATCATTAACTGCTAAAAATAGAGCCAGATACTCCTGACACCTGATTTGGCACTCCATTTGGTGAGCAGTATCTTTCTTTGATCATTCAATGAAAGAACAGAGGGAAAAGTCTGCCAAGTAGACTTAATAATCTTTTCCAAGTGCTATCAGTGGAACCAGTAATAGGAAAGAAGTTTTCTGCTAGCCTCTCCACTGTTCTGGACTTAATAATTTCTATAATACTTAACACCCTGAAATTGAATCATGTTACTAGACTCTCTCATTGGAGATTAACAAAGTGAAAGTGAGACTGAAATCTCCCAAAGTGAGTGTTCCCCGTGAAAAGCCTCCTGTGCAATCCATACCATATGTTGCTTTCTACACAGATCTCTTGTAAAATGTGAAAATAGCCAAGCCACATTCTCCATGAAATCTTCCCTAACCAAATGTACCTAAGTTAAACCACCCTCATTTCTTTTGTGCCTGGCATATAACAGATGCTCATTTTGCACAAGGAAGGAAGGAAGGGAAAGAGGATGGAAGAAATGAAGAGGAACAAGAAGGGAGATGAAAGAAAAGATATATCTACTGAAAATATATAAACAATGTAATGTTTTAGGTGTGGTCATTATAAAAATATTCCCTAATCATCGCCTTTCTAGACTAAACAACCCTGGCTCCTAAAACTTTCCCTCAGGACTTTCATTATTTGTGTGTGTGTGTGTGCTTATTTATACCAATTTTGATTTCTTTCTTAGAAGTCAAAATTATTTGAGATTATATTCCATTCCTTTTAAATGTTATCCTCACTTGAGGAGATATTTACATAGTTAAAAGAGAAACCAAATGAAAGTTGTAAGTTTTCAAAGAGAAAACATAGTTTGAGACACATGCAAAAGTAGTTTATAAAATAACTATTTGCATAAAACCAATTTTATCAGAAATTTGATTTTTTAAAATATATTTTTATTGATTTCAGAGAGGAAGAGAGAGAAAGATAAAACATCAGTTATGAGAGAGAATCATTGATCGGCTGCTTTCTGCATTCCCCACACTGAGAATCGAGCGCACAACCTGGGCAGGTGCTGTGACCTCCTGGTTCGTAGTTCGATGTTCAACCACTGAGCCATGCCAGCTGGACAGAAATTTGGTATTTTTAAGGATAAAACAGATTAATTGTTGCATCTATATTTCATAATCCCACAACACAACACACACACACACACACACACACATGCACACACACATGCACACACATGTACACACACACTTTTTATGCTATGAAAAAATAGTCAAACATAATACTTACTTTTATCATGATAACATTTAATGAAATAAAGTAGTAAATTATTTTTACCCTGAATTCATGAACTATACAAAAAATCTGTTATAACATATAATCACTGAGAAAACCTGTTGGCACATATTGTGGGGAACATATAGATAAATTTTCCAGTTTAAGCATTTTCCTATTTCTAACCAAACTGTTGTCTATGAACTGCCTTTGTCAGCATCACCTTGCAGGTAGTTCAGGAGTGCTTCTCAAAAATGCCAATTCCTTGTCTCTATTCAGCCCTACAGAACTGGGGGCTAGGTCTCTAGAGGTGGGGTCCAGGTCATTCTTATGAATATCTCAGTTTCATATATTCGATACAAGCTTTGTTCTTTGTTTCTGGTGGAGCAGTTCTCTATTTCCCACCCCTAGAAGTAGAGATCTTTTATTTTAAGTTGTTATTTAAGGAGTGATGGTAGAAATGTGAGAGGGCATGTTTTCTATCCAGAGACCTAATTATTGCAGAAAGAAAATGGAACTGTGTTACTAGGGATCTGTAAGGTGAGACTAGCTTCCTTTTGGGATACTGATATAAGATAAATCCCATGATTTCTTTTGTAATTCACTTACTTGACCAGGTTTGCTCTTCACATTGCGGAGGGTTTGATTTGTTCCTTGTAGTGAGCTCTAGTATAAGACGTTGCCTTTTTTAATAAGGAACCTGCAATATTTATTTTCGATTGGCCACCATCTGCCAGGTAGTTGAAAAGAAGGAAAAATAATGCTGAGCTGTAATTGCTGAGTCAGTGGTTTGATCTAATAAATGGAATTCTGAGATATATTCTTATTCTTCTGCTTCCCACCACTTAGGTCACCACCAGTTCATTTGCTTTAAAGGTGACCTATGGCAATCATGTGATAGCTTGGAATTTATGTGAGACCAATCATGTGATAGTTCAGAATGTTGTCCATAGTTATGTTAGAATTTATCAATAAGATTATTCTCTAAAATACATTTGCTTCACTATTTTCTAATACCATGTTTTTTCCTAAAATGGATATATTTTGAAAGTTTTATGGCTGTGACTTACTAGATGTTTCTCTATGATAGTTTTCCTTTGATTTTACTTACTTTATTTTATATTGTGTACAAGGTTACACAATTTTTTGTATATGTATACAATTTACAGAAACTTTCTGATCCATTTGATCATCACAACAACTCAAAATATGGCAGGAAATGTATTGTCTATATTTTAATTTAAGTAAAATTTAAGAAATGTTATAGTCATCAATATGAATTTCACCATTAGCAAAACATTAACAAGGATGCTTTGAAAATTAATTTTGGAATAAAGTTAAATTAACATGAAAAATACTTTTTTTAATTTTGTGTTACTGAAGAATGTGAGAGGAACCTATTGATGAAAAATCTCTCCAAATTGCATGAACCAAATTTCTGTTCACTCAGTGTGATATAAGGACAAAGCTTCAGGCGTCACAGGCTTATGGTGTTATCTCTGTCATTAACACAGCAGGTTAGGCAAGTCTGATTATGAGTAGGGTCTTGTCTCAGTGTGCTCCACATTACCCCATTTCACAGTTATATCTCCAGGACTCTAAGAATATTCACATTAAATAATACATTAGATAATCACTCTAATTATGAGTCCCTGGGCCACAGCTTGATCAAAGATATCATGAATTTGCCGAAACCGGTTTGGCTCAGTGGATAGAGCGTCAGCTTGCGGACCGAAAGGTCCCAGGTTCGATTCCAGTCAAGGGCATGTACCTTGGTTGTGGGCACATCTCCAGTAAGGGATGTGCAGGAGACAGCTGATTGATGTTTCTCTCTCATCGATGTTTCTAACTCTCTATCCCTCTCCCTTCCTCTCTGTAAAAAATCAATAAAATATATATATTTTTTAAAAAGATATCATGAATTTGACTATATGACTTTTAATAATAAATTCCAACCCTAAGACTCAATGGAAGAAATCTCTGTGTTAATTCATGTCATCTTATTTAATGTCTACACTACTTGTCTTACAGGAATATTATATTGTTGATGAGGAAGATACAGGAAGTTATTTATATGAGTGGCCAATTCACAGCTTGTGTGGTAGAAATACTGTTTCAAGTTGATTGTTTGGAAACTGGAACATATTCTTCCCTATAAACAATGTTATAAATTGTTATTAAATTCCCAAGTTAATTTAAAACATGTAGGTGAGCTACCCCGATAAAAATGGGAAGGGGACATTGTAAGCCAGCCTCCAGCAAAGGGCTGTGTAGTGATAGCTGTACACACAGGCTACTACAAGCCAATCACAGGTGAGGGTCACAGAAAGACAGACAAGCAAAGGCAAACCACAGTCTCTGCTGCAGGAAGAGGCCTTTGATTTCTTGACAGGATAATGACACAGCATGGGCTAATTTCCCTTGGGAATGATAACCAGATGCGTTTCAGAGTGTTGGACCTAAACTCCTTGTAAGATATGATTGATAAGTTTATTCCAAACACCAAAGAAGATAATGAAGTGGGGTAACTTCCAGCCCCCCTCCAACCCCGATTCACCTCCTCCCAACTTTCCTAATCATAGTTCTCCTCATTTTGGACATCTGTATTTATCCATGAGGAGATCTCAAAAAAACACAAAAAAAACACACCTACAAACAAACAAAACCAGAAGATAAAGAAACACCTTCCAAAGTAGTCCCTTCTATCCAAGCTCTACAATAGGGAACAAACTTGATTTTGATCTGGCCTAAAGGACTGGAAGGTTGTTAGCATGTGATCTCTGGTGCTTCTTTTAGTAAGTGGAGCTCCTCCTCTCAAGGGTCTCCTCCAATCAGAATAAAGCACAGTGACCTGGGGAAAGTTCCACCTTTTCCAAGTGTCTTGCCTCACTTCTAGGACAATTAGAATTTTAATGCAGAGATTATAGTTGTATGTTTTGGATTCCTGTGCTGTTTTATTTAAGCTTCTACCAAATTTATGCCAAACCAATGAATTGAGGTTATAAATGGAGAGATGAAGTTACTGGGATGTGATGTCGGGGTCTTTGCTCTGCTCTGTCACTAGCACTATTCTCCTTCAGGGACACCTTCTGGGAGTGCTGAATGAGCTGCCCCGCGAGGCAGCCCTGAGCAGATTCAGCATGTCTTTTTGTAATGCCAGTACCTCGAACAACCCTGGAAGAAGGGAAGAGTAACAATTTCTTTTTCTCAATGAATTTTGCTATGCATGTTTCTCCATAATGATTAAAACTTGTACAGTGTCTGCCACTCAGACTTATAAGATGAATTTAATTAAAGCAAAAAAAAAACAACAAAAAATAAAATTCAGAGTACGTAGGAGTTAGAAAATCATGCCTTTTGATTTGGGAATACCTAGCACATTTGAGAAAATACACATACTGGTAGCTTTCTATCATGATACCCATATTTAAAATAACCATTTTTCCTGGAAACAAGTTGTCTCTGGTTCTGATTTGAATCAGGATTCAAAGTGAGATGATGTCACAAAACGAGTTTTATTAGGCATGATACTGGCCTTTTATTGAAATGACTAGTGGCCCGCTGCACGAAATTCATGCACGGAAGGGAAGGTGTCCCTCAGCCCGGCCTGTACCTTCTCCAATCTGGGACCCCTTGGGGGTTGTCTGACTGCCAGTTTAGGCCGGATCCCAGAGATCCAGCCTAAACTGGCAATCGGACATCCCTCTCACAATCCGGGACCGCTGGCTCCTAACCGCTCACCTGTCTGCCTGCCTGATCGCCCCCAACTGCCCCCCACCTGCCTTCTCACTCCCACCTGCACTCCCTGCCAGCCTGATCGCCTCTAACTGCCCCCCACTGCCAGCCAGCTCACCCCCAACTGCCCTCCCTGCCGGCCTGCTTGCCCCCAACTGCCCCCCCTGCCGGCATGGTTGCCCCCAACTGCCCCCCCTTCCAGCCTGATCACCCCTAACCGCCTCTGCCTCGGCCCCACCACCATGGCTTTGTCCCAGAAGGTCTCCTGGTCTAATTAGCATAGTACTCTTTTATTAGTATAGATGGTCTTTGCTAATAATATTTCCACTTGAACATCTCACATGCACCTCCAAATGGAACCCATTCAGTTCTTCCTGTGCACTCCTGACACTTCGAAAGTTGTTCTTCCTAATGTTCCTTATTTCAATTAGTGGCACTGCCATCCACCCAGGTGTTCAAGCAAAAAACTCTGTGGTCACCTCCAACCTTTCTGACTTAATTAGGAAAGTTTGGTGAGCAGGAGAACCATGTTCCTTATTTACCAGGACAAATAAGTCATTCTTCATCAATGTTTAAGTGATTCTGTGAAATGTTTAATGTGAAGTATAAAATGTTGAAGTAATTTTTTCTGGGAATTAGCTCTCAGAAAAAGATATGATATACCTTGAGTTCTATTGCATGAAATCGTCTTCAGAAGTAGCATACTAACCTTTTATTAAAGTTACCCATAGAGGATAAGATGTTAATAATTTATTGCACTACAGGAGCATATTTGTATGCAGTTAGCTAAACGGAATATCAAAAATCTTTCAAGTTTAAAGCAAAATTAACATTCACTTCTGCTGAAATGCAGCCACTTCTAGGGTAAAATATCACAATGCTTAAACATTTTATTATACTACTAGAGGCCTGGTGCATGGATTCGTGCACCGGTGGGGTCCCTCGGCCTGGTCTGCGGGGATCGGGCCAAAACTGGCTCTCTGACATCCCCCGAGGGGTCCCCGATTGTGAGAGGGTAGTTCTTGGGTGACGCACCCTGGAATCAGGCTCCCTCCTCTCTGGTTGTGGATACGTTACCAGAGAACCCAGCTGCCAAGTCACAGAAGCTTGGCAGCTCCTGCATTGAGTGTCTGCCCCTTGGTGATTAGTGCACATCATAGCTACTAATCGGAGCATCTTTCCCCTGGTGGTCATTGCACATCACAGCTACTGGTTGGACGGTTGAATGGTCAGATGGTCACTTAGGCTTTTATATATATATAGGTGCACTGGGATTAGAATTACCCATGAAGAATGTCCAAAGGTATTCTTTGTAGAAATTTTAATTTGTAGAAATTTCTTTGTAGAAATCACAAAATAAAATGTTTTGCCCTTTATTCAACTCACAATATCACATTATACTTCTAGCATCAGACTACATAGCAAAATATTGTCTCATTACTAAAAGGTAGAGAGTTCACTCTATAAAGCAGCATGACACTCATGGGGAAATTTCTCTGTGATGATTACAAATATTTCCAAGAAGATAATGTCTCAAGGACTGGAAGCAATCACTATGACCAAGTGCTTTCTAGATTTGAAGCTTTTAATGACATACAATATCATATAGCTTTAGTAAGTGCCATTCCACAGTCAGTAAAATCATATTTTGTGTTTTTCCCCCACTTGCTTAGAAAATCTAGAAATAGCATATGCAATACTGTCAGTTTATTTATACTTAAAATCAAGTCTCCTTTCAAGAGACTTAATGCTCTCTTTTACCAAAGCATTCATCAATTTGAGGGAAGTTATATGAGAGGCTATTGGAGGCTTCTTTTCAGGTATCTGTTCCCCTGTTTGGTAAGTGCTGAACCCAGAGGGATGCTCTTGCAATCACTACATAACGAGACACTCACATGTGCATAAAGAAAGGCCACCACCCAAACACCAACCATCAGAAACTCTCAAACCTGAACTGAATCGTTCTAAACTCATTATTTGGAAACAGGAACAACAAGGCATTGACCTTCAAGTACCTGGGGAAGTGACACTCTTCCTACTGTTCACTCTGAGCCTCTGCCCTACAAATGTATTTACATAAGGATTAGTTCTCTGGACAACTAGCGGGGATTTTATTTAAGAACTGAATAGGACTCCACCACAAAGCCATCCGATCACAGACAGTGTGTTCTTTTAATTTACTTCCATAAACAGGCAAAAATTGAAGTCAGCTGTCAGCAAAGACCAAATTAAAGAGCTGAGTGTCAGAGCCACAGTTGAACCGACATCAATCTTTTTTTTGGGGAGGTGGGGTGGGGAGGGGAGTTCGGATTTTTAAGCTTCCAAAGAAGATAACATTGTTAGGTACAAAGCTTAGCCTTTCACTTTAACTGTGGTTTAGATGTATTGTGCATTGCTTACTTTTCAAAAATTAAATTTAGACTGAAACAAATATCATTCCTAAAAACTTTCCTTACTTAAATGATGTACGTAAACTCACATATAGTACAAGAAATGTGCAAACCATAACCATCCCTCATATAATGAAAGCCAATTCAGCTCAGTTGGCCAGGCTTGTGGACCTGAATCTCCTTGACTTGGCTCATTACAGAGTCCCAGTGCTTCCTCCAGTGATTTCAGTGGTTACTCCATTCTGCCCTGGTATTGTTTGCTTGTTATGTCACAGTGACCTTGCTCTGAGCTAGTCTGCTGTGACAGAACCTGCAGTTGTGATTGGGGACAAAAGTAAGCAAAATCTAAAGCCTGAAAAGTTTGACAATTTAATCAACAGCACACACACTTGTCATGTTTATTACAGTAACTGCAGACATCTGTGGCTATGTGTGATGCCTTAAAATTTGGGTGACATAGGATAAGTGTAATGGGGGCAATAAGGAATAGTGGTTGAAGTACATAGCTGTGGAGTCAGATTTGGGTCTGATTTTCAACTTGGCCATTAATACTAAATTATTTTTTTAATTTTCATTTTCTCATATATATCTATATATATATAAAGAGCCAGGGTTGTAACATCCAAAACGATTGAAGGCTCAACCGAACGCCAGGCTGCGCACACAGCAGGTGAGCGGGCTGAACTGCTGACCTCTCGGAGAGAGAGGGAGGCAGGGCTGATCAGCAGTGGCAGCAGCTACTGGCGAGGCCCGCAGAGAGAAGCAAGGTCTGCTTCTCTCTGCGGGCCTCGCCAGCAGCCAAGCCTCTTTCTCTCTCCCACAGGTCAGCAGTTCAAGCCTGCTTGCCACCAGCCTGGGGCTGCTGCTGATCAGCCCCGCCTCTATGATCAGGCCCGGAGATAGGCCTGGAGATGCTGACTGGCATAGAAACGGACCAATCAGAACCAAATCTGAGTGAACTGCGAGGAGCCAATGGCTGCCTAGGAGGCAGAGCTTTTGACGCCTGACTGGCATAGAAACCGACCTGTCAGAACCTACTCTGGGTGAACTGTGGAGGCAGAACCTAAGGTGGGGGCTGAGGAGGGGTTTTAAGGGCAACAGCTGTTTGGTGTAAGGTGTGAGGTGTAAGAAAGTGATTCAATTTTTTAATGACTGGTTTGGCAGTATAGTGCATATGGCTGGCTATCAGTCCAGATATAGGGATTATGTGTTTTTGTCTGCCAAGAACATCTCCTCCTGCTAAAAAAAGGCTTTTCCCCACCATTTAAGCAATCCTATCCTATATAATCTATACTAAAAAAAGGGTAATATGCTAATTAGACCGGGTCGACCGACCATCTTCCAGACATCCAACTTCCTTCCAGACAAAGCCATGGTGGTGGCGACTGGGGCAGAGGCAGTTAGGGGCGATCAGGCCGGCAGGAGAGGGCAGTTGGGGGTGAGATCAGGCCAGCAGTGGAGGGCAGTTGGGGGCGATCATGCCGACAGGGGGGCAAGGTAGGGGCAATAAGGCTGGCAGGGGGATAAGGTAGGGGCAATCAGGCCAGCACGGGGTGGGGGGGGGCAAGGTAGAGGCAATCAGACCGGCAGGGGCGCAAGGTAGGGGCGATCAGGCCGGCAGGCAGAGGGGTTAGGGGCAATCAGGCAGGCAGGCAGGCAGGCGAGTGGTTAGGAGCCAGTCTTCCCAGATTGTGAGAGGGATCCCAGATTGGAGAGGGTGCAGGCCTGGCTGAGGAAACCCCCCCTCCGTGCACGAATTTCATGCACCAGGCCTCTAGTATTTATATACAAATATTATATATATATATATATATAGATATTTCCCTATTATATATAGATATTTCCCTATTATATATAGATATTTCTCTATTATATATATATATATATATATATATAGAGAGAGAGAGAGAGAGAGAGAAATATATATATATATATATATATATATATATATATATATATATATATATATATAAAATAGAGAAATATCCTAGTTAACTGGGACACTGTATTGGGTCAACAGGACAGGAGGAGGTTGCACGTGCAGCATCTGGGGCGGGGCAGTAGGGGCCTCCGCGTGTCTGCGCTGGGGGAGGGCCTGATCAGCAGCAGCTGCGGCTGCTTCAAGGGCTAGAGAGGGAGGCAGGGCTAGACTGGCAGCAGTCGCGGCTGCTGCGGGGCCTGGGAAGCGAGGCAAGGCTGGACCGGCAACTTGAGGGTGGGCAGCGCTGCACAATTTCGAATATCGCACTGGGCTCCTAGTTTGTAAAATAAGGACAGTAATATTTAATATTTCTATTCATTCACATGGCATTGGCTAGGCTCCCAGTGAGACCAGAAGTGCTCAAAATCTCTTGAAGCCTAATCTTGAATAGACACACTATTATTGCCAGCTTTCTGTTGGTCAGAGCAAGTCACAGTATAGCAAAGATTCAAGGGATGGGGAAATTTTCTCCACTTTTGCTGGGAAGAGCTGCCAAATTACATGTTAAAGGAGTGAAGATAAAGGGAAGGGAATAATCATGGCCATTTACACACACAACTTACGATATCTTACTTGAATAATTTTCTCAAGGAAATGTAAAAGGACTTTAATACTTTGTAGAATAAGAACAGCAAGCTCATAAAGCTGAACCAACTTGGTAAAATAAGCACCTCTGAGCCAAGAGTGACCATGAGAATATAAGCCTTGGAGAGAGCATTAAACCTTCTATACATCATGGGATGGGTTGTTGAGCCAATATTACTTGGATCTTAAGGGACACTCTGATACCAATTCAGATATTAATACCATTTTAATTAACTCAGCTATTAATTAATTAACAGGAAAGGAGCAAAGGGAAGGCCAGATAATATAGATACAGCTTTGCCAGGAAGTTGCAGTTCAACACTCTCCAGGTCTGTTCCCCACAGATCCTGAGGGGAGGGACTGGACAAAGAAAAAATAGATACATGCCCAGTAAGGTCTGAATGACGTAGGAAAAGTAATTATCTGTCAGTCACACCTGGGAGCATGTCATTGGCAAGAATAAGGGTGGCCACTACAAGGGGTGGAAATCTGAAATACATAAGCTCCTGAACAAAGGGAGTTCCCTCTCTTGGCCCTCTTGCTCTCTTGGGACTCTTGTTGCAGGGGGCATGCTCTGATGGACTGCCACTAGCCTGATGCTGTGCCTGACTCAACTCCACCATGGAACAGAAACGCTGGACACTGGCTTTGCTTTTAGCTCTGCTGAAGCTCCAGCTGCACCTTTTCCAGGAATGGTTTAAGGGAAATGGGACCTTGTAAACTGAGGACTATAACTCCACAAAACTAAAGCTTTTTATCACATCTCATTCTCCCGAGGGTTCTTCCAGAAATGCTTATTCCAGTTGCGGCCCAAGAACCCCGCCTCCACAAGTGGATACCCCACTCCCACCAGCAATGAAGAAGTTCTCTGATAAAAAGATGACTTAGAGATTGGTATTATAAATGTCAAAAATGTTACTGTAGGATATGGTGTGGTCCTGGTTTATTTGACTATGAAGAAATTCTCTTTCCTCTCTTTTCCTCTTCCTTCCTCTCCTCTCCTTTCTTCTCCTCTCCTGTCTTTTCATCTCCTCCTTTCCCATCTTTTCTCCCCTGTCCACTTCTCGTAGGACTAAGAAGTGTAAATAGTATGGGAATGGGCTTAAAATATTAAAATGAAGCATTTGAGCCCTAACCGGTTTGGCTCGGTGGAGAGAGTATCGGCCTGCGGACTGAAGGGTCCCAGGTTTGATTCCGGTCAAGGGCATATACCTTGGTTGTGGGCACATCCCCAGTAGGGGGTGTGCTGATCGATCTTTCTCTCTTATTGATGTCTCTAACTCTCTATTCCTCTCTCTTCCTCTCTGTAAAAAAAATCAATAAAATATATTTAAAATGAAACATTTGACCCAAGCTTGTAGGCACTGGCCTGTCTCTGGAAGATGTGGAAACAATGTTTATGATTGAATTTTGAAGGATTCATCTTTGGACAATGTTGTTTTGTAGATTAGAAGAAAACCCTGTTATTGAAAGTGTGAATCAAGTTACACTAATCTATATATATATGAAAGCCCAAGCGACCGAATGACCGAACGACCGGTCGCTATGACGCGCACTGACCACCAGGGGGCAGACACTCAACTTAGGAGCTGCCCCCTGGTGGTCAGTGCGCTCCCACAATGGGAGCACCACTCAGCTGACCAACGGGTGCCAAATGCAGAGCTCATGGCTGGTGAGCACTGCTGTGGCGGCGCAAGCCTCTCCTGATTGGGACTGACTGGGTACGAGCCTGCAGCAGGCACAGCAGAGCCAGGATGAGTGGGAGCGGCAGGCAGTGTTGGACTGCCAGTTTTGGCCCAATCCCAGCAGGCCAGACTACAACATCCCTCAAGGGGTCCCAGATTGCGAGAGGGCACAGGCCAGGCTGAGGGACCCCACCGATACACGAATCCATGCACCAGGCCTCTAGTAGCTTCTAAAAGAATTAAGACAAATGCAAAACAAAGGTACATCTGCCTTCTGGTACCCAGGCACCTAAGACATTCAACAATATTTAGTGACTGACTACTCTGGGGACATCCATGGACTTGGATGATTTTCAAAGGGACTCAACTAATAAAAGGCTCCAATCAGGCTTTATTTTGTAAGAGATGTTTCCCATGTCCCATATGTTTTTTCTCCTCTAGAAATCAGAATCATGAAATAGCATGTCAGTTGGGTCCAATTGATTCAGGTATATTTTTTAATGGTAGATGACAGGCTTTTAGCTCTAGACTTCATAAAGATAACCAAGGACAGCAGATAAGAATGATTGAACCCTCCCTAAGGAGTGAACTATACATAGATAAGTGAACAGTTAACATAAACACACATAGACACACACCAGAATAAGCAGCTGCAACTACAGTATAATTCTATTACTAATCCCAATCGCTCTTTATTAGGATATCAGTGACTTTAAGGATTAGTCCTTCCCTTCTCCAAAGTAGTTTATTTGATTGCTTTATTCCTGTGTCCCTCATTGGTCCTGGTTGACATCCATCATTGGTAATTCTGTCTCCCATAATTACCCATACTGGTCCATGAAAAAAATCTTTCACTTTCTTATATGAGAGCTGTACATAGGCAAGAATACATGAAGACATTTTTAGTTGCTTTGTCCACACTCTTCAAACAAATAGAACCTATATCAACCATTTTTTTCAACACATATTTTCTGTCCCTATATTGCTATTATACAGATGCACACTGGAAACTCAAGCCCATTCATTCTGCATATTACACCTGCTGTGTTTAATCTACTGCTCTGAACTGACCCTGCTACAAGATGTCTTTACTTTAACAAGAGACATTATAGACCTTTCTACATTCAGGCTGCAAAGACCCCAAAAATAATTATATTGTGGGTACTGACTTCAAAAGTTCTTTTCATCTCTGCTCAGTTTGGCTGGGTGGCTCAGTTTGTTGGAATGTCATCCTGTACACCAAAAGGTTGTGGGTTCGATTTCCGGTCAGGGCACATACCTAGGTTGTTGGGTCAATCCTTAGTCAGGGAGTGTACAGGGGGCAACTGATTGATGTTCCTCTCACATCAATATTTCTCTCTCTCTCTCTCTCTCTCTCTCTCTCTCTCTCTCTCTCTCTCCCCCCCCTCTCTCTCTCTCCCCCTCTCTCTAAAAAGCATAAAACATATCTTTATGTGAGGGTTTTTTAAAAAGTTTCTCTCATCACATTTTCCCTTACATGTAATATTTATAATTCAGTTTCTTCATAGTTATTTCCTTACTGGCATGCTAAAATATATCCTTAACCTCTCCCCAAGCAGCCATGGCAGGTTAAAATATGAATACATTGTTAGATGATTGGGTTTTTTAAACCACTTCATGTTCATTCTAGGTATTGCAGACAATTTCATATACATAGTCAATAAAAACCAATAATTAATAATATCAAACATTTATTGAGAGTCTACTGTGTGCCAGGCACTGTGTTAGGAGCTTTTTGATGCATTAGCTAATTTAATACATGCAACATACCTAAAGTTCACTTTCTATTTTAGAGTCATCATCTTTTTAAAAGTGTAAATCTAGCCAGTCAACCCACATAAAATACTTTTTAGAATAAAATCTAACTTCTTTACCATGCTCCACAAAGTCCTCCATAACCTCACCTTTTCCACTCCCCAACTTTATCCCCTCCCTTGCTCACACTGGCTTTCTTTCCTTTGATCTTGCAATTGTCTTGCATCTGGCTTTCCATTATCCTGGGACTCTCTTCCTAGACCTTCTCACAAGACCATCTCCTTTGCATCATTTAGGTTTTAGCTGGAATGTCATCTCTCTAGAGAAGGCCTTCTTGGACCTTTATGCTATCTTCTTCTTACACCTTCTATCCATCACTCTTTTATGTGTAATAGGGTGTAGCATTATTTGAATTTATTGTCTGTATTCATTTGTTTACATGCTTCTATCTGTCCATCCCCACTCAAACCTTAGTCCCAGTGAAGGGGGGATTTGTATCTGTCCTCTGTACCTAGAACAGTAAGTATTGTTTTTGTTAAAGGAACACACAGTGCTGACAGTGGTATTGGTTTTCTCCCAAATTATGTTTGTGCTAAGTAATTTATCCACAGTCACACAGATGATGGGATTGATTTTGAACACATCACTTAGCCCCGATTTGAACTCAAGACCTCAAGTCCAAATACCATGCTTTTAACATCTATGCTCCCCTGTATAAAGTTTTAATATGTCTACTTTGTATAAAAGCTGAACAATTCTACCCCACTCTCCTTTCTAAACAAAATACTAGCAAATCAAATACAATAGTACACCAAAAAATAATAATACATCATCAAGTGGGGTTCATTCCAGGGGCACAAGGATGGTTCAACATATGCAAATCAATCAATGTAATATACCACATTAACAAAAGAAAGGATAAAATCATATGATCTTATCAATAGATGCAGAAAAAGCATTTGATAAGATACAACACCCATTTATGATTAAAACACTCAGTAAAATAGGAATAAAATGAAAGTATCTCAACATAATAAAGACAATCTATACTACTATCACACTCAGCAGTGAAAAACTGAAAACTTTTCCTCTAAGATCAGGATCACTAATAATTGACTGGATAAATTGATGCAAAAGGAAGCTACTTTACTTCCACATCTTATTCTAGGTCTGTAGAGAAGAGGACCCAAATATTCTGGATTGTCACAGAACTTTGCTTTCATTCAGGAGAACCTGCCAGGAAGGCAGGAGAAGAGGAGCGAAAGTGACCTGGGATATTTTAAGCCCCTGCCATCTGTGAAGCATGTTGTAAGTGTTATGCTGATTAACACCTAAGCTGTTTGTGACAAACACCACTAAATTCTGATTCCGAGAGTTGAGAAATGCACACAACTAGGTAATAGTAGAATATGAAAGTTGTTCTATATAAATCCGAAGTCCATCAATTTTTCATGGCATCACTGTCTTAATGAGTGGTAGCAGTATTCTTAAGAGTAAAATGTGAGGATTTTTACTGTTAACACCACCTTCATTTCTTCTTTTTCATTGACATTTGAATATTCCCAGAGTATCATATGATATTTCTTTATCAAAACCCTGACTTCCCTCTTGTTCAGTAATAACAGAGAGTTATGCCAAATTAAATAAAACCACATTACTTAAACAGGCTCACCAGAAGCAAGCCAAAAGGCTGGACAGTGGATGCAATTTTGAATCTCCAAGGCAACTAAGGAATTTATTTTTCCCTGAGGCGACATAAAACACGAGCTGTCTTCTCTTTCATAAAATGAATCAAGCCAGATCTATGTGGCAGTTTTACCTGGAACTCAACAGCTAGCCCCAAATCACTTAAGTTTCTTTTTAACTAAAGCCTAGGTATGAAGCTCCTCCTACTTTTGTAGAATGTGGACCAAGGAACTACACACGTGTCACATGACCAGCCTAGAACATCAAAACTTGAAACTGACGTGGAGGAAAATTCTACTTGAGGAAATATTTTTTCTTTTTCTGTTTTTTGTTTTTGTTTTAATCCTCCATAAAGGTTTCCCTGAGTTGAGAGACAACTGAGCATAGTTTGGCCTTGGCAATGTGCAAGCTCTCCATGAAACCAGGGCTTGCAGACAGTGGCACAGTGAAAGTTATTTCAATGTCCTTCCTTGGAATTGTCATCATTGGAACCAGGGTCATATGAAAGGAATCTGCTTGGGTTTGACAGCACCTCTCCCTGTTGGGGACTTCTCCTGTCCTGATGGAGCATCTGTTCTCCCGTCCTTAGGAGAGCAAGGCTCTTACCTCATCCACAACTTCTATCTTTTGGCAACTTACTCACTCTGGACTTAAACTCTTTTGAAACTGTTTCCTTTCCTCCTTATATTTCCAAGGGAAACAACTTCCCTGCAAGTGCTGGCCTGGCAGCCTTTCTCTCTTTAGAAGACACATTTAGAGACTCTGTTTTAGCCAGAAGGTCACCCGTGACAATAAACAGCAAATGAAACTCACATTGGAAGGAACAGAGGAGTGATGAAACATGACGTTGTTGGCTACCTCCCTGCCAGAGCCGGCTGTTGCCTCCATAAAATCCACAGCTATGCTGATAGCTAAAAGAGAGCTCTCCAGAGCATGCTGCCTAAAGCAAATTTCCAGGGTTGCCTGGTGCCACAGAGCACCCATCACATTCATTAAAGCAGGATTACTATAAAAACAAACAGGTACCATATGCTATCTGCTCCTTTCAATACAGTGTTCTCCTTTCTGAGGTTCCTAAACAAAAAAACAAATAAACAGGTGCTACAGCTGAGCTCTTAACAGTCTTATCTGATACAAAAATTTAGGGTTTTGATGTCTGGAGAAGTTATATTGCTTTGCTTGTGAATCTATCAAATCTAGTCTGTTTTTAAAAACATCTATATTGTTGAAAGTATTATAGATGTCATCCTTTTTTTCCCCATGGACCCCCTCCACACCTCACACTTTCCTTCCCAGGCCTTCGCCACACCATTATCTGTGTCCATGGGCCATGCATATATGCATATAAGTTCCCTGGTTAATCTCTCTCCACCCACCCCCACCTCTAAGATTTGTCAGTCTGTTCCATGCTTCCATGTCTCTGGATCTATTCTGTTCATCAGTTTATTTTGTTCATTAGATGCCACATAGAAGTACGATCATGTGATACTTGCCTTTCTCTGACTGGCTTATTTCACGTATCATGATACTCTCCAGTTCCTTCCATGCTATCTGAAAGGGTAAGAGATTCAAATTTAGTCTTTTTTTTATTGTTTAAATTTCTTTATTTATTAAGGTATCACATATTTGTCCTCATCCCCCCATTCCCATCCCACACCCCTCCCCACGCATGCCCCTACCCCCCTGTTGTCCTTAACCACTGGTTAGGCTCATATGCTTGCACACAAGTCCTTTGGTTGATCTCTCCCCTTTATCCCCACCCTCCCCTTCCCTCCCTCTGAGGCCCAACAGTCTGATCCATGCCTCCTTGTTTCTGGGTCTGTTCCTGTTCATCAGTCTATGTTGTTTATCATTTCCCCTAGATGAGTGAGATCATGTGCTACTAGAAATACACTTATAAGAACCTTGGTTCTTCCTATGAAGCATGGCATCATTTTGATCATGACTTAAAAGAAAATCCCATGGTACTTAATCTCTTCATAATAATCCTTCTTTGGTTATGAACTGAAAACTGTCCTCTGGGAGGCCAAAAATCTGTTCCTGACCCTAAACAACCTGAAAAGAACCTGGATCCCTTTGTCATGAACAAACCACCCGCTTGACTCTACCACATCCCTCTGGTCTTTAATTCCTTGGATTCATTAAAGGGTGCTGACCCTTTCTTGATTCATTCTCTCAAACATTTGTTCTTCTTGGGGGCAGGTCAAGGGTGCAGGTTGACCCAGCCACTCTGGTCTTTGGCACAGCTCATCTCCAGACAAATTATGGTTTCCATTTTCTTGTGCAGTTTTCTGAATTTAGAATCTAAAGTATGTTGGTAGACCAGATTATCCAGATCTTGGGATATTATGAAGTTGTTAAATTTGTGTTAGGTCAACAGTATGGGGGCCAATGTAGAAACAAGCCTGAAATATATGAAGTTAAAAAATAAAAGAAAATTGCAGGAAAAGGAAGTGGCTTATATTACATTTTTATCTAATTTGTGTTCAAATATACACTTTAAATTATAAAAATAGTACATAGTTATGGGAAAATTTTAAAAAGCGCATTCTTGGATGGGCATGGATGGGAGGGAAAATTTTACTTTTCACTTTGTTCGATTTTGGTTTTCTTTACTTTGTACCATACACATGCATTTTTTAAAAATTGATAATAACAATAATAAATTGGTGGGGAACTAGACAGAGGCCATACTGGATATATACCAAATGAATTCTGGCTTTATTTTTTAAATTTTTTCCTCAGTTGTTGCATCTACTCTCAAAGTAGCCCTTTATTGGTAAATGCCAACTTATGTGTTCTTGATCTGCTGTGCATGTAGATAAACCACAGCGCCTCTTTTCCCTTCAAATTCTGGGCTGCAGCATTCATCTGCACGGGAGGTGATGCCAGACCACCTTTCCTTCCCTCTATGCCATAAAGGTGAACCTTGCAAGTCAGTCTCTATCAACATCCCACTCTTGATCCAGGAACCCATTTAGGGGGTGAAAAAGCAAGAACCTTTTCTTCTTGCCTTTTCTAATGTGTCATAAAGATCACTCAGGGGCTGATGAACCAGGCCCTCTGAAACTACGCAGCTCATCTCTGCCTTCAGGGAGGGCTGTGGCATGAGGACTGATTCAGTAGCATGAGAAGCGGGACTGTAGATGGGAGCTAGCAATCAAGCAGGTTATCCAGAGGCACTGTGGACAACAGATAGTTGGGGCAGTCATTGAACAAAGGAGGTGAGTGGAACCAGAAAGTCAGGATCATGGAACATTGCAGTGGAGAGTGTGCTGCAGCCCTGGGATGCAGAGGCAAAAAGTAAAATAGGACTCTGGGCCCAGAGGATGTACTATTTTGGCTGCTTATTAAGGAAAAGATGGGGGTAAGGGCTCAGTTATCAGAAGTAAAACACAAGCTCAAAGAAGCACTAAAGATAGAGCTGATTAATGCTGAGCTGCCTCATTGGCCAGAGTTGGTTCCCCTTTAATCCCTCCAACAGAGGAAGGATGTATCCCTCTGCCTGAAGTGAGACTGAGTCTGTAGGTGAAATGGGCCAAATTGTGGAAGAGCAGAAATTTGAAAAGCAGGTTAGTCAATACATTATGTCAACCAGAGTGGGGGATGAGGGCCAGTTCAGGGCCATTTAGCACAAGTGGAATGAATGTCAACCTGCTGCTGATATCACTTAAAAAGTTTAGAAAAAGATAAAACCTATTCATTTTACTTGTCTTCGGCACATTCATCAGACATTGTGAACTAGAATCCAACGCATGTCCTGAAAGTCTCAAGCTGTGAAGCAAAACAAACCAACCAACCAATACAACCAACTGAACCGATAAATAAAAACACCAGGATGACATTCTGTAATCTTTGAGGGGAAAAGTGATGACATGCGTGGAGCCCACCAGGAAGCCTATCCACAGCATTTAACCCTGGTTGCAATTTTCCCTTTAAGTCTAGATTAGAGGAACACACCCACTTTCCTTAAATCACATTTAATTTGTTTCTTGGAAATTCTAACGTGTTCCAAGAGAGCAACTTCCCCATTGCCAAAATCTCCTCTTGGCCTGATCCTTCTCGTCTCAGGTTGTGAGGCATCGTCCATTCCACATCTCACACAGTGTTATTCACTTCTTGCTCAGATGGCCTGGATAAATTGCAGTATTTTCCTATTCCAGGACTGAACGGTTAGAGCAGGCTGATTGTTGGAAAGGGTGAAAGAGTGGAATGGGCAGAAGGTAGTTAGACCATTACATTCTTTTATTTAGTTGTCAATAAAAGGTATTGAACTATAAGACTGTCCAACGGGGCCCTGTTAGAACAGTTACACTCTGGGACCACACCAAACGGAGCCCAAACTGTTGGGAATATTTATTTCAGTGATACAAATTGCAGGTGGAGAAACACATACACACAAAAAACTGCTTTGGACAAATTTACAAGTCATTTCTACAGGTATTTTAAATTAAACACCCAGTGAATAAAAATGCCTCCAAATTTAGCCCACATTGGAATATGTTCATTTAGCAAGCGTGCCTAGTCCTAAAAAGCAATCTGCATTCCTGTTCAAAACCTGGCTGAGTATATCAAGGGTTCTCTTTTCTAAGGTGTTATAGGTCTAAATACTATTCTCACATTACCTCTCAGGACTTTCTCCTGGTATATTTCCAAGGCTACAGATCTTCAAGAAAAATTCCTGGTATTTTTCTACCATTCCTTTTTTAAATTAAATGTATTGGGGTGACATTAGTCAACATGAACTTATACTGTACATTTCAGGTATGGGTTGCTATGTTACAAGATCTGTATATTGCACCGTGTGCTCACTACCCAAAGTCAGATCTATTCTCATGAGTTACTATGGTTGATAAACATATGGTTGATTGATCCCTATGCTGCTTAATGAGCTTATTCATCACTCCTTTTTGCTACTATCTAGTAAGCCATTTTCTAACATTCGTTTCATAAACATGTAACAACTGCTTTGCATGGCATGTGCAATCATGATGCTTAGAACAGTGAAGACCAAGACAAAAAAGGCAAGTGTGGTTTGTACAAGAGAATCACAATAAATATCAGTTGAGTCAATAACTATAATACAGGGAGATGAGTGTAGTGCTGCAACTCTGTGGTAAATGGAATTATCCCCATTTTTATAAGTGAGGAAACAGAATAGTTAAGTGGTTTGCTCAAGGCCACCACAGAGTTCATGCTCCATCCTGTCCACATTATCCATGAGGAATTCTGCCATATGCTTCTCATGGTTGTTTATAATTCTCTCCTCTTAATGGGAAGATTCTGTCTCACCTGAAGGCCAGAACCACTTCTTATGCCCCTTTTATAGCTAGTACCGAATTCTGTGAGAGGCTCAAAAGAAGATGCTTAGTAAATTACTGTGGAGGGAAGACTGTCTTTTCATTTCCAATCGTATGCTTTTGCTACTGATTCCTGCAGTGACATCACACCTAAGTCAAGGCGTGCCTGCTTCTTACGCTATGCACCTGCTCTTTCCTGTGCATCTCACAGAACCAGTTATCACCAGTTTATTGATTTCCTCCTACTTAGCACAGCAAGGAACTAGCAAGCATTTATCATAAAATTAAATTTACTCTTTTATTATTTAATGACTAAAAAGATAACCCAAGACTAATACAGTTATGTGTGTAGATTTCAGATGTGTTGCCTGTGTGCTGTGTGACAACACCATTTGGAGTGGGTCACTGGGTACCAAGACAAGGTGATTTTGACGACTTGCTGTGTCTACACCTAGGAGAAATATGGAGGTCAGTAGCCCTGATTCTGAATTCCATAGTTCTGTAGTAGGACTTGCATGCCACTTTGCATTTTATTGCCTTCCTTCTTTCAATGCTCTTGATAATCCAGATGCATCTCACTCTGTATCATAGGTACATTTCTGAAAATGTGTGCATAAACCAAATCTGAACTATGTTATGCTCTACGAAGAACACTTGATTTTAAACAATGATATAATTGATGTAAGATAAAAATTGCTGAATTTAATTTTTCTTGTGAATTACCACTTCTGATGGTAAACATGTTATTTAAATAGTAAATATATAAAAATGAATTAAATATTTTAATAGTAAATGAAATATATTAAAATGAAGTTTAAAAGAGAAAGTTCATTAATTTTTATCTTACATCTTTTGGATAAAAAGTAAAGTTCTGGAGGGGAAATAGGCTAATACCTTAAGCCTTAAGGTAATGTGTCTGTTTTTCCTGGGCTAAGAGTCTCAGCAACTTTTCTAAAAGCAATTTCTTCTTACCCAGATTATGAAGAGGGGATAAATAAGGCTCACCACATCTCCTTAGCTTAAAATTTAACATGCAGGTGACCAAAGTATGCAGAAAAATAACTTCTTTATTTTCTTTAATATCATCTTGCTGATGGTAGAAACACCTCAAACTTGCCACTTTAAGGCCACTCTCCCTATTTAAAGTCTCTTTTAATTTAACTGTTTGTTTTATAAATACCCAGACAATTCAAATCTGAAACTTATAGGAGCTGAACTAATGTTCACAAGGCTGGGGGCAATTTTAATTGTGCACAAAGGATAAAACAATTGGGTCATGCCATGTGAAAGTGGCCTTCCTGGCGCTGAGGCTCTCCCACACGTCCCATGGAGGTCACGTTCCTGTCCTTCCACTCCCTTGGCTTTAGGCTCTGGATTCAGACTTCCTGGGTTCAATCCCTCTGACTTACAGATCTGACCAATGGAGCAACCTTAAGCAAATGGTTTCTCTCCTCAGCTTCCTCAGCTGTAAAATGGACAATTGCTTCATAGGAATTAATGAGAAGGGTTAAATTAGATCACACCCATAAGGGGCTTTGATGATGCTGCCTCAAACCAGCCCTAGTAAGGTTTAGGGGATTTTAAAGTTCACAAGCAGCTGTGGAAGAGACTTTTAAAAAATGCAGTGATTTTGAAATCATATATGTACACACACTTACGTACTATAAAAGCATGCTCTCACTCTCTCTCTACATATATATACATACATGTTTTTTCTCTTTATTATATATAAATAAAGGCAAATATGTACACAATCTAAGCTCAAATCACTACTACAAAAGTTTCTGGGCACTTTAATTTTTGTACACATCTCTTCTTTGACACTGGTAGCAATTTGCATTCTCTGGCCTGCTGGCCACATTCTGAATAACACTGCCTTACACAATGGCCTGCACAAACAAACACACAGTAAGTGTTAGCTATGTTGTTGTTTATTGAGTCCCAGTAGAAAGAGAGCAAATGGAGCTTCCAGTACTGTGCACATTAACTCAAGTTCAGTGTCACCAGTTAATAAATAATAAGCTTTCACTAAAGATAGAGCAAACATGAAAACTTCCAAAACACGACTACATGCATAACCTGTATCTATTTAACGTAAGAAAAGAAAAGAAAGTGCTTTAGGAATTATTTCATTTTATAAATGAAAAGACTAAGACTTAGAACTGGTAAAGGCCCAACTGCTTATTAAAAGCACCTGGGAGAGCATTTGAAAACCAGTGTTGCCCAAGTGACACTGAGACTAGTTATATCAGAATGTCTGGTGCTGGGACATGGGCATAGAGATACTTAAAGAGTTACCCGTTTAATTCTAATGTGCAGGGAGGGCTTGGTTAAGGTTTTCTCATAGAACCAATTACTGGATGAGGCAGGACTCATGAGTTGCCACCTACTATCCACAACACTGCCTCGCAGCCATTGGAGACCTCGTTGCAGGGAAAGTATTTATTTGTCTTTGGACAATTAAGATGAATACATCTTGTGAAAATCAAATTTAGGGTAGAGGAAGGTCTATATTAAACAGATGATTAATGAATCTAACTCATGACCCAAACGAATGCACCTAATTCGGTTTCTCTAAGTGCCTCCCTGGGTGTTTTGGGAACCCCAGGGGGACACATTGATAAGTCCGATTAGACAGATGATAGGGTGTACTCTGAATAACCTTTTAGATTCAGCAAGGAATTCAAGGCACAATTTTTTAAAAATAAAATATCCTATTTCATTCCTATTTCCAGAATTGTAATCAGAACTCTGGCTTTTACGATGTATTATTTTTCTCATTTGGTTTCCCTTGGAAGAGAATGGAAACTCTGAGTCTTGGCCCCTCTTCCGTCACATTCTGATTTCCCCATTTAGTGGGCCAGAGCGCTTTATGTACACTTTAATATCAATGGAATTAACGTGCATTCTATGGAAAATGTACAATGGAGATTTATAGACTTGAGAAACATAATAAAAATTAAGCTAAATGTTGATGTTTTCTTAAAGGTAGAGGTGGTACATTTGATGTGCTTGCCAATGTTTAGTTTGGGGAAAAACATTTAAACTTTCCAAGGCTTCCTTTATTTTGTTTGTATTCAAAATATTGGTTCCTAGACCTCCCCTGTAGTGTAGAACTCATTCTGAGCTAGTTGGGAAGGTCTTAGGGGAGATACAATAATGAGTGGGGTGGATTTGATCACATCACAAGCAAAATTGTTTATGTAACCTGCTAGTGCAGAAGATGATAGCCACAGGGAGAAAAATTCTCACAACAGTTCTGCTTTGCCTACCCCTGATTTTTTCATTCAGATGTACCTTAAATCTCACTGTCTATAGAAAGTTCTTCAGGAATTTTCCAAATTAGTTTAGATCTCTGTGTAATATTATGCATTATTACTTTGTTTTTATCCACACCCAAGGATATGCTTACTGATTTTAGAGGAGAAGAGAGAGAGAGAGAGAGAGAGAGAGAGAGAGAGAGAGAGAGAGAGAGAGAAAGAAAGAAACATCAATGGGAAAGAGAAACATTGATGGAGAGAGAAATATCTATTGGTTGCCTCCCACATATGCCCCGATTGGGATCGAGTCCACAATCTAGGCATGTGCCCTGACCTGACCACGAATTGAACACACAGTCTTTTGGTGCATGGGACGATACTCCGACCAACTGAGCCACACTGGCCAGGGTGTTATGCAATTTTTTAAAAATAGTTTTAAAGGCATTATTTACTAGTGTTTCTTTTTATATATATATAACATTTTTATTGATTTCAGAGAGGAAGGGAGAGGGATAGAGAGAGAGAAACATCAATGATGAGAGAGAATCATTGATCAGCTGCCTCCTGCACGCCCCTGACTGGGGATGGAACCCGCAACCTGTGCATGTGCCCCTGACTGGAATCGAGCCTGGGACCCTTCAGTCTGCAGGCCAATGCTCTATTCACTGAGCCAAACCAGCTTGGGCATTATGAATTTTTAAAGAAAAAGATTCTCCTGCATGGCACTTGTCACAAGTATATTTACTTAATATATTTTCTGTGCTGGATTGTATCTTGTTCTATTTCCAGGACTCCAGTACCTAACACAGTGCCTGGCATGGTAGTACTCAAATTTCATTGAATGAATGAATATGCCTCTTATCACCAGTACCCTTTACACACACACACACACACACACAGTTAGTAATTTAAGTATTTGTCAAAAGAGTAGTGGAGAGCCCTAGCAGGTTTGGCTCAGTGGATAGATCCTCAGCCTGAGGACTGAAAGGTCCCGGTTTTGATTCCTGTCAAGGGCACATGCTGCAAGAGGCAGCCGATCAATGATTCTCTCTCGTCATTGATATTTCTATCTTTCTCTCCCTCTTCCTTCCTCTCTGAAATCAATAAAAAATGTATTTTTAAAAAAAGAGTAGTGAAGAATATGCTCGTATTGAAACCTTTCTGAAGTCTTAAGTTCTGCTTTATAAAACGCACAGGCTATTCAAACTTTTTGCAATTGTCACAAAATCAGAAACCACTTTTCAAGATGGTTATAGATGGTTGGAATCAGATTTGGGCTCAAATCTTGAGTCTGCCACTTGCTAGCAATCGACCTAATTACACAAAGCCTCAGTTTTCACATACATAAAATGGCAAACAGTAACGACAATAATGAATAAGATACCACAGACCATGGTTGTAAGGGTGGAATAAGAGAATATATAATTTAAAAGCTAGCAGAGTTGCTGGCACAGGGTAGGTCCTCAGCTAATGCTTACTGAATCTAAATTTCAAAAAAAAAAATCGACAACGGCAATTTTGGGTGGAAGGTTTCCAGGTAGAGCCGGCTTCTTCAAGGTGGAGAAGGCTCCGAGAGTCATTCACCATGACTGCTCCCGGGGTTCTTGGGCCACAGTCCCTGCAGCAACATCTTTTATTCTACCTGTGGTTTCTGGAGTTACATCAGAGGTTTGGGGTCATTGGAATTAATATTCCCTCCATAATAATATCAGGTAATCTGAAACTTCTATTTTTTTGTCCTGATTAATTTTTTTTAAATAAGCCTCAAAATTATTCTGGGAACTACTGTATGAAATAATATATTGGTATACTGACTGTTTTTGAAATTAGGCCTAAAAAGTTTACCAAATATTACACTTAGGAACTGACAAACTTGGGTTTACTTGGATCACACAGCAGTATGTTGACAATCTTTAAGGCAAGAAGAAAAATAAAAATCTCTCTGATGTGAAACTGTGGCCATTTAAGCCACTCAAACAATGTGGCAGGACTTGGACCCCCCAAGTAGCCAAGTTTATCACAGTGGGTCCCCTTAGTTTTCCCTGGGATGGGATGTTTCTGAGTAAGGGTTGTGAAGCCAGTGTGTCTAACATTATTTAGGGCTTCCTGCAACCTCTTATATTAAGATTATAGCTAACATCCAACAGTAAATTGGAGGGAACTCAACTCTATTGAAAATCTCTCTCTTGCATATTCAAAACTCAATCCTCAGGAACCAGAGAGATATTACTGGAAGCCATGAGCACTGTGGGTCCTCACCAACTGAACCTTTTCAAAGTTCAGCAAAACCCTGGGTCACTCAGAGGTTTGTCAGGAATAGTATATGAGAGAAGCTGCAAAAGAAAGCCATAACTAAAAGAATACAGACACAGGGTAGGTAGGTACAATTGCTTGAAACAATCATCTTTCATGTTAGGTTGTCCTAGGAAATCATGAAATTTAACCTCAGCAAGATACATTTTTATAACACAAATATTGAACAGCCTCACTCTAATAGCGAATAATTTCTATTTCATTTTTTCTGCTATCCTCGTAAAAAGAAGAGATTTCTTTCTTACATAAAAATATCTGAATTGGTTGTGATTTGTTTCGATATTCTGAGACACAAGCAAATGAGTAGAAAACATAAGACACTCCAGAGCTTTCTTCAGCTCCTGAAATTTCTCTAAATTTGAGTAAAAAAAATAGGAGACACATTTCATTTGCATTTTTCACCCCTAATTGAAGAACCAGTTTCTAATGGAAGAACATGAAGCTGAAAGGGAGCCAATGAAATAGCTGGGTTTCATAAGCCATGGGACTGCTTTCTCAGTACAAATAAGTTTGTGGTTTCAAACAGAAAGTCTCTGTGGCTGGGATCTGTGAACAGCAACTCAAATCAAACTTCATGTAGCTGTTCTGACAAGCAGGAAATGTGTAAACATTCTCAAAACCACCAAAGTCTGTCAGGTAAGGGGACTGCCATGCTTCTGTTTGCCACAGAGTGTCCCCATCTTCATTCCTTGTTCACTGGTCAGTTTCTTCAATTCAGAATGCAGTCATCTTTTATTCTAGGGCAAATCTTCATTTGACATTTCATGCAAATTATAATAAATCTCACACACACACACACACACACACACACACACACACACACAACACAACACACTATTATACAGTCCCATTCCTAATATGAGCTATTATTTTGCCTTTGAGCTCATTGAAAAGTTTTGTTTGTTTTTTAAGCAAAAGGAAGAAGAAGGGGGGGGGGGGTTAGGAAGAAAGGATGAAAATTAGGAAGGAAGGAAGGGAAGGAAGGAAGGAAGGAAGGAAGGAAGGAAGGAAGGAAGGAAGGAAGGAAGGAAGGAAGGAAGGAAGGAAGGAAGGAAAAAAGAAAGGAAGGAAGGAAAAAAGAAAGGAAGGAAGGGAAGAAAGAAGAAAAAAATGGATCTTCAGTGAGATGGTAAAGAGAAGTATTAGGCCACTCTATAGAGTACCCCTCTCAGTGCCTCCAATGCTTATTGAATTAAAAGCAGACTAATTTTGTGACTAAGACAAACCAATACTGACTCTTCTTGCTCCCACCCATCTCCCCTTCGGCCATACAGGAGAGGGAAAGTGTTCATTTATTGCTCTATTATGACTGAAGCCAGCACTATTTGGCAGTTACTCTCCAAAAAATTTAATGTCAAAACTTCCATTTCTTGAAACAACAGGTTTAGTCAAGGCCAAACGCTTTGAGAGTAACTTTTTTCCCTCATGGTATTTCCATTGCTGGTACTAGCCAAAACCCAAACTACATGCCCAGATGAAAATAAACATAAATCAGACCTCAGAAACAGCTTGAGTTTAGTGTGAAGAGTAAATGAATGAGGACTTGGGTTAGCTTGAATTTTATCTGAATTAGATCCTTAATTTGTTTCTGAGCTGGTTAGATCGGGATTTCTTTTTATTCCTTGTTGGTTTAGATCCTCAGTTTTGATGTGAATAAAATTGTTAGTGTACTGATAAAATAAAATGCACTGCCACCACTGATGAGAAATATTCAGAAATTCAGCCCACTCCATTAAGTATTAGGCAAATTCCAGTGACTGGTGACATATTATGGTTATTTCCTCAGTTATTCCTGGTAAGGGGTCCAACTAGGAATTGAGCTTTCTTTAAAACAAAAGAACCTTGAGTCTCTAACACCCCCATCCACTCATCCTTGGAGAAAAATGGTAACACCCTTTGTGAGTGGAACGTTAATGTTAGAAGTAACCTTAATATGACTACATTTTATTTTTTTGTGGACTCGGTGAATGTTTTTTCTAATATGGACAGGATGAAGCACATAAAAGCAGTTATTAAAGTACATATTTTTGCCTGAAAACAAGCCCTGTTTCTGCCCCCACAGGATGTTGGTGCTCTCCACAGACCTCGTGTTGATTACCCTCTGTGGGAAGTAGCGGTCAACTCTAATTAACTAATTTACTTTCAACAAGTGTTTAATTAGGGCCTTTGCCCATATGTTGCGCTCTTTTGAAGATTCTACACAATGTAGGAACTTTATTAAAATACAAATAATTAATCTGGGTCTCTGGCATGAGAGGCCGTCGAGCATGTAGAAAATAATCTGAAATAGTTGACAGGTATTAAACTCGATAAATATATATTTAACAACTTAGAAAGGGGAGCGAGCCAGCCATCATGGGGACAAAATACTGTGCCTTAGGAGACTAGCCCTGAAGAGGAGGACATAAAAACCAAAGGGCAATATTCAAAAGAGGCAAAATTATGATCACTGACGGTAGATTGAGAATAACAATAAATTTTTGACTATTAATGTGTTAGGTACTTTCTGCACTCTCATTTGCTGCTCATAAGAATTCTACAATCTAACTCATCCTCATTTTGCAGGTGAGGCAACTGAGACAGAGAGGGGTTAAAAAACTGGCCAAGGTTACAGCTGGTGGGTTGCAGACTTGGGATTCAATCCAGGGAAGTTTTAGGCCATTGCAGAGGTACCTTAAAGAGGTGGTTCCCCAACTTTGATGTCCATAGGAATCCCTGAGTAGTCTGGTTATACTGCATATTCTAATTCAGTGGGTTATGGGTAGGGTCTGAGATTCCGCATTTCTAACAAACTCCAGGTAATGCTCATGTTACTGATCCTCCAACCACATTTTGAGTAATACATATTTAAAGGGACAGTGAGGATTTCAACAAATTAAAATGTGGTGGAGAACATACCAGAAGCTATTGAGAGTCAGAGAAGGTCAGCAAATTAATCAATGACATAGAGCTGATAAAATTGTGGAGCCAGTTCTTAAGACCAGGTCCCAGGGCCAGGCACTGTGACTCTAAATCCCTTACCTTTTGTCCCTCAAGCACCAAGACTATCTATATAATAAAAGCCTAAGCCGACCATTACGGCGGAGCGACCAGAACAACCGGTCACTATGATATGCACTGACCACCAGGGGGCAGACGCTCAGTGCATGAGCTGCCCCCTTGTGGTCAGTATGCTCCCACAGGGGGAGCACCGCTCAGCCAGAAGCCAGGTTCACAACTGGCAAGAGCAGCAGCGGTGGCAGGAGCCTCTCCCGCCTCCGCAGAAGCACTAAGGAGCAGCAGGCCAAGCAGTAAGGAGCAGCAAGCAGGCGGTAAAGAGTGAGGGCTCTCGGAATGTGAGAGGGATGTCTGACTGCTGGCATAGTACTGCTTTCGTAGGGAGTGGGCCTAAGCTGGCAGGCAGACATTCCCTGAGGGGTCCTGGACTATAAGAGGCTGGGCTGAGGGATCCTCCCCCTCCCCCAGTGCATGAATTTCATGCACCAGGCCTCTAGTATAATTATAAAATCTGGATATAGAGGAAGTAATGATTGTAATTGGAGTTTAACAATTAACTACCTCTTCTTTGGGTCATGGTCTTATTCCGGCTAAAACTTATACCATGTCAATTGCCATCCTTGAGCACAGGAAGTGAAGTATGACTTTAAAACCTTGCAATTGTAAAAGCTCTGCCATGTTTGTGGGTAAGAATAGGAAACATCCCTGAGATGGGCTGTAAGCTCCTTCCCCAGAGGAGGCAGAGAGGGCGAGAGCAAAGTGCAGAGTCAGGTTCTCTGGTTTGAATCCCAGCATCACCCACAAACTGTGTGACGTAGTTTGAATTACTTAACTTTGTTGTGCCACTGTTTATCTGTAAAATGAGCATACTAAGAACATCTACCTCTGAAGATTTTTCTAAGTATTAAATGGGATATCATTGAAAAGTTCTTGAAACAGTTCCTAACATGTCATAAAGGCTATGTATTTCTGTTAGCCAACCTACAGTTGTTCTGTTTGTTGAACACAGAACTAGCTCTGACACAGCAGTGGAGAGCAGCAGTGGTAAAAATGAACCAAATTAAGGTAGAGAGAAAATCATTAAAGCTCAACTCTGCCCCTTCACTAGCTTTCCCTGAGCCTGCTTCCTCACCTGTAAAGAAGGGGAGCTGAGTGATCTGGATAATTTCAAACACTTTCCCAGGAAAAATAAAGTAAACATGTATGGTTCCATTATTGAATGGGGCAGGAGGGGAAGAACATGGGAATAAGAATTACTTGCATAGCTTTTAGTAAAGTTAGATCCCGCTCCTCAGATTCCTAGGCGCCTCCTGCCAATTTATTAAATATAAGAAGAGACATAAAAATTTTAATAAGTGCCCCATATGATTATGATGTATGCAGTTTCTTTGAGGAACACTGTCCTAGATAATAGAGAAAACAATCCAGTCTAGAAGTGCAGTTTTTTGTAAATAATCTTTATATATGTGATCCAGATATGGATAAATAAAAGTTAATATCCAAGATAATGACAAGCTCCTATTTACTGTGTGCACATTCTATGCCACACATATAATAAATTAGATATTTTATATATGTGTATGTGTACAAAATACCTAGTTTTCATAAAATCCCTGCTGACGTTTTTGAACTGAACTTCAAGTTCTGTGAGCCTATTAATTTCCTTTTCATTTAAGCCATGTTGAGTTGGGGTTTTGGTTCCTTGAAGCCAAAAATATCCTAACTAGTTCACATATTCTATTCCAGGCCCTGCGGGTTTAAAATGAGTTTCCCCCAAAAGTTCAATGACTTGTGTTAGGGGAAAAGGTGTCAGACTAATAAAGTTGTAGTATGTTTCAAAACAAATTTATTTTAAATGTAATAGAAACACTGGGGATGGAGAGAAAAGCTTTAGGAGAGAAAAGCCCAAACTAATTCCTTAAAAATGAGCACACAAAGTGGGTGAGAAGGGCATTGCAGGCAAAGGCACAGATGTAGGAGAGAACATGGAAGGAGGGACTCTGCAGGAAGCTGGTCCTGTCTGCCAGGCTTAGTATAGATTATCAGCAAGTCTGTTCAGGCAACGAGGAATGATTTCATCTCCTCTGAGCACTGTGTGGAAGAAGTACCTGCGATGATACTACCTTGCATCTGACAGACCTGTCTTCAAATCTCAACTTTGCCCTTTATTAGCTGTGTGATTCTAAATTACTTAACCTCTCCAAGCCTCCACTTCCTAGTCTGGAAACCAGGGTTAAGGATGTCTAATTTGTAACTAGTTTAAAATGGAAAGATAATGAGTATAAAGTGCTTGGCACATTGTTTTTTTGTGTGTGGGGTTTTTTTTTGGGGGGGGGGGGTTGTGTTTTGATTTTTTTTTTCCTTTATTGATTAAGGTATTACATATGTGTCCTTATCTCCCCCCCCACACTCATGCCCTCACCCCCCTGTTGTCTGTGTCCATCGGTTAGGCTTATATGCATGCATATAAGTCCTTTGGTTGATCTCTGCCCCTTACCCCCACCTTCCCTCTGAGTTTTGACGGTCTGATCAATGCTTCTCTTTCTCTGGATCTGTTTTTGTTCATCAGTTTATGTTGTTCATTATATTCCATAAATGAGTGAGATCATGTGATATTTATCTTTCTCTGACTGGCTTATTTCGCTTAGCATAATGCTCTCCAGTCACATTGTTTTTATTACTTCAATTATGATGACTATCTATGTGCTAAAAATACAAAGAGAAAAAGACGTCGTCGCTGGTGTTGAGATGCTTAACATTCCATTGACAAGAATAATGTACCAGCAAATAGTTTTCTGAGAATGGAAATGTACAGGATAGTATGAAAAGCACACATTTTAAAATGTAACTTGATAAACTTTTAATTAATTTGAAAACATAAACAGATGATTACAGTTCCATTTAAGATCATGGTTTCCACAGCTGCGTGGAAATGTGATTGTAAGGAGAGGTAGCAGAGAGGTTGAGAGACTATTACAGTGGGAGGGGATGAGAGAGGGCAAAGAAACCAGGTAGACTTGTGAGATAGAAGTAGAATTAACTGGATTTAGCTCTCATGCCGCAGCTATAAGTCTAGGACAGTGGTCGGCAAACTCATTAGTCGACCACTGGTCTAGGGTGATGTTCACATTTCTAGTTTAGAAATATTTAATATTGATGTCATTCTCCAGCATCTGGACTGTGAGAGGTCGAGCTAGACTCATCAGAGTTTTCCCATCCTCATTTTCCTCACTTGGCCCACCCCATGCGTGGCCAACAATTAATTATTCCTTCCCTGCAATCTGTGTTATGAATACTGGCATACCTTGTTTTGTTTTGTTGCATTTTGCTTTATTGTGCTTCACAGGTGTTGCCTGTTGTTGTTTTTTACAAATTAAAGGCAAGACTCTCCACCCACAAAAAGATTCCTACTCACTTTACTGTGATACTTGCTTTAGTAGGGTTGTCTGGAACCAAAACTGCGTTACCTCCAAGGTATTGTGAATGCAACTCTGCATGCTGTATTGTATCTGTAATATACATCTACACTTTTCTCTATTCAGGGGTCCTCAAAATTCAGTCCTTAAATCAGCAAATCAGTATTATATGAGGACTTGTTAGAAATGCAAATCCTCGGGCTCCATTCCAGACCACCGGAATCAAAAACTGAGGCTGGGCTCAGCTGGTTGTGATCGAACCCCCCAGCAGGTGATTCCAATGCACGCTGGATTTTGTAGAATCATGAGACCACAGTAACCTTAAATGCACCAGGTGATTTGGAACATTCTGGCTTGCAAAAGAGGAAACAGCTCCGGCAACGTTCTGCCAGTCCCAGGAAGATGAACTGTGGCTTCCAGTGGAAGGCAGTGCAGCCTGAGGATGGAGCAACCTAGGCCCTCACCACAAATACAGGTAAGATCCAACTGGGCAAATTACAGTGACTTTGGGCAGCTTCGTAGCTGATTTGGTACAACCTGGGTCTTCTTTCCAACGCAAATTGCAATGCTCAGAGTAGCCATGATATATGCTGCAAAACTACCTAAGGAGTAGGCCAGTATCAAAGCTACTAATCCTACTGGGAGAAAAACTGGGGCCCTGTGGAATCTGTAAGAGGTAATCAGAAGGAACAGTGTCCCTCAGACATGCTCCTCCTGCACACTGAGTCACTCCACTGTTCTTACAGACAAGGCTACTCAGACTCCAAGAGACAAACATAATAGCCCATCCTGCCAGGTCAGTAGGTAGAATTTCAAGGGTCAACAAGGCATGGTCTTAAGGGCTCCAATTACAACTGGGCCACCAGACAGATGCTCAATTGTCTACGGGCCTCTGTGGCACAACTCCATGCTTCTTAGGGAAAAGGGGGAGGGTTCCTTGGGTCTTTCTGAGGGAAAGGGAATTAATCCTATCATGACCCCTAGGTCTCAGCCCCCAAATGCCCATTAACTGTCAGACTAACTGGTGTCCCTGGGTGGGCTGCAAAGTTTGGGAATTGCTATGAAATCACTTCCTGACAGTTTTCAGAATGAAATCCTATGTATAGAAATATTTTCTTTCTATTAAATCACTTATTTCCTCATCCAGGGAGCTCTTTTGTTGAAGTATTGTTGAAAATTCAATTTAAACTGGCCTGTCCCTGAAAATACAAAAACTACAGTTCCAAGATCTTCTTTGTCTAATGACAAGAGGCTGGGTTGAACCATCTAGCTAAATATCTGCAGCTGCTGACCATCATCACTGCTTAGTTTCTTACAGTTCATCTACTCCCTGACCCGCTAAGCTAATTACACTCCCAGCCCTGCTCACAGTTAGACTTCTATGGGCAGGATCTAGACATGCAGGACTCCCCAAAGGTCAAATGGGAGACTTTTCATTTGTTTGCTTTTCTCCATTCTTAAGAGGAATTAAGTACAGACCAAAAGGGACTCACAACCTCAGCTAATTCTGATCCAGTCTCTTGGGACATCCACATTTTCCTCTACTCTGTTGTCTTCCCTTTGGTATTATTGCCATCAAGACCTCTGGATGCTCAGAATACACTAAGCTTTAAGTAACCTTGGGCAAGATTTTAATCTATGCAATCCTCACTTTCCTCATCTGTAAAATGGGGGTAGTTGTGAAGATCACATAAGAGAATGCATGTAAGATTAGTGTTGTACCTAGTTTGTGGTGCTGAATAAATGGTAGCATTGAGGGATGATGATGATGATTGATGATGATAACAATGATGATAACTGTAGTGGACAATTTTAGTGCTCCTCTCAGATCTCCTTTGCTTCCCCAGAGGCCTTTAACCAATGACTATTGGGTGTAGGAATAAGAAAGCCCCATGTAGGAGGATTTGGGACCATAAGGATGCTCAGAAACTAAAGAAACAAAGATGAGAAAAAAGGACCCTCCTTGCTTTAAGGGAGTGGCTTTGGCATACTTCTATGTTGATACTTCTTGACTTGTGGTCATTAGCAGTGTCTGTACTCTCACCAAAGGCGTTACTAGCAGTTTGAGTGCCAGCTTGTCCTTATGGAGGAAGCCATAAGCTTGTGAGTAGACCAGTGGCTTCAGAAGCTTAGTGGGGACAATAAAGGGGCAAGTCATTGACAGCAACAAGTAGAAGTGTGAAGAGTTGGTAGAATTCTGTAGGTTCTCCCATAGTAACTGGGTAGGTTTGAGGTAAGCTAAAAATCCAGTAAGAGTAAGTGGAAAAAAAACAGAACCAGAAAAATGTAGCATAATACTGAATCAGTATGAATTTTCTCATGCCTTTCAAAGAATGGGAGCTATAGAGCTTCCTATCTCCCCATATTTCCTTCACCTCACCCGACCATGGATGATTTTCTAAATCAATTCAGTCGAGTTCAGGCCTGCACAACTTGTTGAAAATCTAAATGCAGTTGTTGTTTTTTATAAGCCCCCTTCCCTTTCTGTGGCAGTCGTAAGTGTCCTGGCACTTCTGGTGAAAGAAGTCTCCCAGCCTATGGATTCTATTCTGCTGTTTGTGATTGACCAGGCCCTTGTGGCTCACATAAGCAAACCTGGCCTCCAGGCCCTCCAGCCAGGCTCCCAATGTCAGGACTCAATGCCACAGTTCTTAATACCACTCAACTAGCTCAATAAGGTAAGAAAAAGGAACAAAAAGTATAAATATTAGAAAGAAATCATTTGTGGTCAAATCCAATCGCAACTGCAGGTTCAGGAATTTCTGCTGGCACAAAACAACCCCCCCTTCCCCCCCGCCCCCGCCCCAGTATCTGGTATGGAGCAAAATAAAAGCTCTCTCTTTAGTGCAGTAAATAGAAAACACCAAAAGCAAATTGCTTTCACTTGTCAGGGATAGCGCTAACCTCTCCTGTTTTGCCTAGAATTGGATCACCTCTCCAACTCTGATCCATAATTGAGTCCTCCAGAAACTTGTCTTAGCATCCTACAGGATACTCATTGATCCTCAACATTTAAGACACCATTTTGATAGAATCTGGACAACAGGAAGTAGTAGATAGTATACATGCTGTAGGACAGAAGGTTGAAAGCAAATCCCACCAAAAATACAGGGATTTGCTACCGTGGTTGTGCTTCTGGGGACCCGGTGGTCTGGAGTATACAGAGAGCTCTTTGGGCTTTTGAGACAACATATAATTTTTTAAAAAATATACTGACCAATGTATTAAATGACCCAGAAGTCTTGCGAGTTTTGAGTAGGACTGGGAGGGCTCTCCAGCTTGCCAGGGAAACACAGGGATTAGAGCATTTATGGAAGATCAGAATATTGTGTGAAGTCTCTGGTGATCCCCTGTAATGAAATTACAGTACAGGTTCAGAAGAAAAAGTATGCTTTCCTACAACTATTGCCCTTTTTGACAAACAGCTCTTGGCTCACAATTGGGCCCTGGTGGAGAGGGACTATGGGAAGCAAGGTGTCCATGCATCAAGAATTGGGTGTTATCTGTTCCACCAGCAGATAAAGTGGGCATGTCCACACCACTCCATCTTCAAGTGGAAGTGTAACTGGGCAGGCTTTGAAATCATAAACTGCTTGAACAAGTAGCTTGCATTTCCATTGAAACTACTACTGTGGCACTGCTATCTCCATATGGCCTTCTGGGGATTTCTTTATGACAGATATTCAAAAGGCAGGGGATAGAGGGGGGGGGGAGTGGAGAGCTTGATTTAAAGATTGCTCTGTTTATATGCTGGCCTCATCTTGAAAGGAACAGAAATATTCTTGGATGAAACATGGAATGAATGTACTACTAATAGGCAGAATTCCAAACAAAGTGTGGAATCTCGGAGGGAAGACGGGGAAAGGTGGATAGGTGGGAGGTAATAAACTAAGGACCTTGTGTGCATATATGTATGGCCCATGGACACAGACAATGGAGCAGTGAGGGCCTGGGGCGGAGGGTGGGGCAGGCTGGAGGGGATCAGTGGGGGGAGAATGGGGACATAGGTGATACTTTAAACAAAAAATTATTTTTTTTAATTAAATAAAAGGAAAGTGTCCCAGAAATAAAATTTTTCTAATATGCCTCTCTTTGCATAGGACTATAAAAATGACCATGCAAGCTATAACTTTAGAAAGCAATCTGTTTACATTAAATTTACTGGGGTAACATTGCTTAATAACATAAGTTTTAAGTGTACAATTCTATAATGTATCACCTGTATATTCCATTGTGTACTCATCCAAAATCCGGTCTCCCTCCATCCCCATAAACTTGAGTCCTTTTACCCTCTTCATCCTGCACCCTACTGTTCTTCACCTCTGGTAACTACCATACCATTTTCTTTCTATGATTTGTTTTGTTTGTTGCCTTTGTTTTATATCCCATATATGAATGAAATCATATGGTTCTTGTTCTTTTCCATTTAACTTATTTTACTTAGCATGATACTATCAAGATCCATCCATATTGTCACAAATGCCAATATTTCATCTTTTTATGGCTGAGTAATATTCCATTGCATACTAGTACAGTGGTTGGCAAACTGCGGCTCTGTTGACTAATGAGTTTGCCGACCACTGTACTAGTATGTACCACATCTTCTTTACCCATTCATCAGTCAAAGGAAACTTAGGTTGTTTCCATGTCTTGGATATTGTAAATAATGCTGCAGTGGACATAGGGATACACATATCTTTACGAATAAGTGCTTTTAAAATTTTTGGGTAGATACCCAGAAGAGGGATTGCTGGGTCATATAGTAGCTCAATTCTTAATTTTTTTAGCAGAAAGCAATTTTAATAAACAATGTGAAAAACTATAGTTGTTTCACAACATTTAAAAATTGTCAAACAATAAAAATCCTCTTACTGTCAAATATAAATGTATAGGGAAATAAAAACATTAAAACTAATATTTAATTAATACACTATAATTTAAAACAGAAACATTGAGAATTAAAGTATTTTATTTGTTAAAAAAAAAAAAAGGACTAAGAGTAATTTGAACAGTGATAGCCTCCTGGTTGTAACTTAGGAAGTGGAAAGAGCATCTTTTTTTATAATTTGGTGAATTGCTCTGTTCCTTTTTATTCTTCTACCATTTTGTCCTTTGCTCTTACACTGTCATGAAATCTCTGAGAATTCCTTTAATGAGATGTGGTTTTTTTGTGGGAAGGTCAGCATCACTTACTCTGGAATTTCTTCATCTTGTCACAACCCCTTTCCTCATTTATGTCAATAAGTTTGCCTGAAGTAAGTTCCTCCCGCTACATACCTAGAGCCTCTCCAATATTCCAAAGGTCATCTATTTTGTCTGTCACTGATTTCACTTCTGGAGTTATCCATTTTTGTTTCTTTGCTGTATATCCATCTTTGTGGGCCAATTCCCTTTTACAATTATCCACTTTTGTAAAAGTCACATGAGTTTATCACTGAAAGACAAGGAGGCAACAAATGACACCTTTTGCTATGTGTGAACTGAATAACAGATGAATAGTGACCAGTCACTGATAGACTTTGAAAGAAGTGACCCGTCCAGTCACTGATCATTATGTGTGTCTGTTGTTTACATAGTGACTTGTGGACTGAAGGGCTGGCAGTGAAGTTTGTACTTTATGCAGTCTCTCATAGATCTCATACCATGGTAACTAAATCTGAACTGTGTTGTTGAGGGACTCTGTTGTATTTAAAGTGTGATAACTGAAATTCTTGCATATCAGAACTATGCAAAATGAGGACTGCTGATATGCTTTTTTGTTTACTTTGCCTTGAAGGAGAGACAGTCTAAGGTATGAATCTATGCTGATTTTTAGACATGATTGGGCCATTTGGTCAGACACAGAAAGAAGAATTTTTGCAGATTAGTAACAAGGAGATTTGGGGAAGAGTTATGTGGATGGCCCCCTCAAAATGGGCCCAGAGTATGAAAATAATTTATGTGAATGTTCACTAACGGTTCCCTTTACAGAAGAGACTCCCAAGAATAACCCTGTGTATCTCAAGTCAACCTCATTTCTAGTCCCCCGAATGTTTGATCAGTCAACTCAAGAGCAATGTGCCATGATGGTAGGGATGTATTTTATGCAAGATCAACCCCATAGACTGCTCCAACCAAGATTGTTCAGCTTACTCCCACTTCTAATGACACCAATACTAAATCCTAGGAGATCCAGCTACCTTTCTGGTGAAATGCTAATTATGTTGCATCCCTAACATCATTGTCTTAGTCTGTTCGAGCTGCTATCCCAAAATACCACTGGGTGGTTTATAAACTCCAGAAATGTAGCTTTCATAGCCCTGGAGGCTGGAAATCTGAGACCAGGGTGCCGGCAGGGTTGGATGAGGCTCCTCTTCTGAGTCTCAGGTTTCTTGCTATGTCGTCTCATGGTGAAAGGGTCTAGGGAACTCTGTGCAATCTCTTTTCTAGGAGACCTAACCATCTCCCAAAGGTTCCAGGATTTCAACACATGGATTTTAAGGGGACATAAGCTTTCAGACCACAGCAATCATGCAAAAGACGGTGATTTGTCTTTACAAAATAGATATTTGTGGTTTTGGATTTGCCTCTTTTACCCTCCATGCTTCTGCTAAAAATAACATCCATAATGCCTTCTCTGTCAAGTTTTCTACATGGCATAGCTTGACCAAGAAACATACTTTTCAGCCAAAAAAGTGAGCCAGTGGGCTGATACTTATAGAGCTCACTACTCTTTTTTTGTTGTTGTTAATCCTCACTCGAGGTTGTTTTTTTTTCCATTGATTTTTAGAGAGTAAAAGGGAGGGAGTGGAGAGGAGAGAGAGAGGAAAAAAAAAGAAAAAGAGGGAGAGGACAGAGAGAAACACCGCACCGATGTGAGAGAGAAACATCTGGTTGCTTCACACATGCCCCTGAATGGCCTGGAGTGAACCTGCAAACCCAGTATGTCCCCTTGATCAAGAATCAAACCTTGACCCTTCAGTGCATGGGCTGACACTCTAACCACTGAGCAGTGCCGGCCAGGGCAGAGCTCAGTACTCTTACCATGTACCTTATTACCCATATTAAAGAATGTTTATCAAAGATTCAATTACAGCATCAGTTGACAGTCATCACCTTGCAAGGTTGGTATGCAGCATATAATCTGAGCCAATGAGGTGCTGTTTCTTCCAAAGTTAAAACACACAGGCGTGGAAACCCAGGTGTGGATGTAGCTATGACTTCACCCATTATTATACCTTATTACTCAACCCCAAAAACTTTTCTCCCTATTCCCAAAACTCTGGGCTTTGCTGGTTGAAGAATTTAATGCCCAAGAGAGAAATGCTTCCACAATGAGGGATAGCAACTGTTGCATTGAATTAGAGGCTGAGACTGACTTTTTGCCGTTTGGGGCTTCTCGACAAATAGGGAGGTAGAGGTTTCCCTGTGCTTCCTGGGTGATTGATTCAGGTCAGGGGTCTGCAAACTTTTTCCATAATGGTAAAGATAATATTTTTGGCTTGTGGGCCATATGTTTTCTGTCACAATTATTCAACTCAGCTGTTATGTGTGAAAGCAGCCACAGTCAGTACTTGAATGAATGGTCATAGCCATATCCTTACCAGATAGGATCAAGGCGCAAAACCACAAAATGAAGGGTTCTTCCTCCTCCTGAGCACTCCCATTTGATACATAAAAGCATAAGCAGATATTCTTTCAAGTTTTCCATGTTCCTGTCTGCACCAATAAAAAAGGAACTCCTGCCCTCTGAGAAGTGTTGGGAACATTTTTTCTGCCATTTCTTTACCTGTTTTCTTTACCTCTCAGGATTTGAGGAATAACATGTAACTGTCAGCCTCTTCAGGGCTCTTTCCCTCTTCAGGGGAGTTGCATACCTATATATTCCTCCACCTGTAGTCTTTATTTCTCTGGTCTCCTTTCTGTATTAAGTTTAGGAAGGTCAGACCTTGCAAGGGCAAGTAGTTGTAAAGGTGAGGAAGCCTGCAGTTTCACAGCTGCTTCTGCCTGTAGCTGGTGAGTAAGCTTAGCTTGTTCTCTAATATCATCAGTCCTTGTATGAGCATCACTGTGTTGTTCATGGATTTCCTTCTAAACATCTATGCATTCTGAGAAAACCAAAAACAAATGTAAGACTTCTTAAATGACAGCTTTCTACAATGCAAACCTAAAGTGTCTTGCTATTCTGAAACACAAGTGTTTCTATAATCTCTAAATCTTGAGGTCATGAGCATCCCTTAGAATGAGGATGGGATAATATAAATAAAAAAGGAAGGCTGAGGATTCTGGAAGGCCAGGAACCCAATAACAATTTTTAATATTGTTCTAGATATTGAGGTAGGCACTTTATTTATTTATTTATTTATTTGCTTGCTTGCTTGCTTGCTAGGCACTTTAGATATATTACCTCATTTAATACTTTCACAGCCATTTAAAACTTACAACAACCCAAATATTATATTTCTACTTTAGATGAAAAAAATGGGTAACCATAGATGTTAAGTTATTATAAGTATTGCTTATACAAACTAGTAAGCGGCAAAACCAGAATTTAAACACAGTTGTCTTTGTCTTCTAAATCCATATTCTTAATCACTGTGCTATATTAGTGATTAGTGGAGGGAAAACTAAAACAATAAGCCATGATCTTTTATCAGTTGCCTCTCCCAGGACTGAAGATAATTCTGAGTAGCAAAAACTACCCAAGAAAGAGAGGTAGTTTATCTGTGGCCATTTCTAAGTTAGGATTGAATATTCCATTCATCAGCCATCTTCTACTTTTAGAAACCTGAACCTGGGCATATCCTAATTCATGATTCCTCACCAGAGATGCAGTTCCTGGCCTTACCCAGTACTGTGATCCATTCAGAGCTAACAACCCACTGATGAACTGACAAGTAGGATTCTGACAAAGTCCAAGGAAGGAGAGCTTTCATGGTCTGTCATGTCAGGGTTACATTTTACACTATCTCTACTTTGTCTGCTTAACTGAGCAATATTCTCAGTGTCCCCTTCCTTTACAATTCCTATAATGATATATTGATATTTTTCTGGAAAAAATTATAGAATTGTCACAGTCCACTAAAAATCCACGATATATACATTTTAATTGATGTTCCAAATCTTTTCACACATCTTTTACTGGTTCTTAAGTACCCTCCTCCATAGCCACTATACAAAACTTTTATTAGTCTCCTCAAATATTGCCACTCAGAACAAATAACTCCACCTACTTTTATTGAGAAGAAGCCGTGTGACATAGTTCCTCATTTATATCTTCTTCAAAATGGCTCTGTCTGGATGTCATATCATAAGAGGATTTTCTTTGTAAATGCAGAATATTTACCTTAAAAAGACAAGTGGGGTTACACAATAGACGATGATGATTAAAGTTACTTTACTTTATATAGCTAAAAATTCATGTAACTGTTCAGCCATCTGGCTTACACATGGAAGACAGTAGACTTACTGAATTGGCTGAGAACACAAGAATAACCATTTGGTCACCTAACAAACATTGCTTGGGTGCCTACTCTGTGCCAGGAACAGTAACCAAGATAATAATAGTTTGGTCACATGGGGCTCAACACAACAAAGGCTTTTTCCAGTTTGAACGTCCAAAGAGTAGGCTATCTTGAAAACCTATAAATAATCCATTTTTTCAACCAAATACCTGCTGACCACATCAGATATTGTAAAATGTTTTTCCTACTGCAGAAGAAATTAAAATAATTGAATTACTTTTTACTCATTGCTTGTATGGAATGACAATTCTGGGTTCTTTTCTCCAGTATTTATTATCTACTCAGCACTGTATTTATTTCCACATTCCTTTAAAACTATATCTATTCTGATTCAAGTTTTTGCTGATGATTTATAAGTGGTTTCCTGTAGTCCCAATGACTCCTCTAAGCCTCAGTCATGCTTAGCCCTGCCCACTGGCCATTTCCAGTTGGATGTCTTGTCTGTCCAAAATTAAAGTATTTAATCAAACTTATCCTTAACTCAAAACTACTAGTATGTACACATTTCTAATAATAGCACCATTTTATTCCTTTATTAATTTTGGCACAAAATCTTATAGTCACCATTGATGTACTATGTCACTTAGGTTTTAGGATTCATCGATCATCAATCATGTTGACTCAATATTTCCAAAGCTCTCTTGCTCACTTTTTAAAAGAAAAGTTATATCCCTCTTCCTAGTTCATGACTATTCTTTAGAGTGTCTAATGAGTAGGACACAGTATCCCTAAATCTGTTTTCCTTGACATTTCTCAAAATAAGTACATACACTCTTTTTAAAGGGTTTACAGCCTATGAATAATAGTCTTTATCAAAATTTAAAAGGATTTGGACCATATTTCTGTACAGCTACTGTGCGTGAAACTCATTCATTTCCCTGCATCTCAGGTAGCACAAAATATTCAGTAGATAGTTTATAAAATGGAAAAATGGAAGTACACCACTAAAATACCCCAGTCATTGGCAATTCAGAAAAACTTTCAGCACAAGAAAATACGCTAATGGCATACAAATTAAAGCACAATGGTGTACCTCTGCATCCCTATTAGAAAATCTACAGTGAAAAAGACTGACCATATCAAGTGTTAGTGAGTAAGTGCATCAACTGAATCTCATACACTTCTATTTGGAATATAAAATGATAAAATCACTTTGGAAAATAGTTGGTCAGTGTTTTAAAGTCGTAAATATATACCTACCATATGACCCAGCCAGTTCATTCCTAGGAATCTACTCCAGGGAAAGGAAGTATATGTTCCTACAAAGGCTTGCACATGAATGAATGATCATGGCAGATTTTTCACAATAGCCTCCAAATGGAAATGGCCCGAACACCCATCAACTGGTGAATGGATAAACAAATTGTGGTGTACTCATACAATGAAATACTGCTCAGCAATAAAATGGCATGAACTAATACAGCAGCATAAATGTCTCAAAATAATTATGCTGAGTGAAAGAATCCAGTCATAAGCAGAGTGCATACTGTATTATCCATTTATATAAAATTCTAGAAAGTTTAAACAAATCTGTAGTGACAAAAAACAGGCTATTGGTTACCTGAGGACAGATGGATTCAAAGAGAGCTTACAAAGGGTCACAAGGAAACTTAAAGGCAATGAATGTGTTCATTATCTTGATTACAGTCATGATTTCATGGATGCTTGCATATGTCAAACTTTACAAAATTGACACACTTTAAACATGCAGTTTTTTTGTATATCATTTATACCTCAATAAATCTATAGAAAGATAAATGAAAAGAAAGAAAACATTTTTTTCATCCATTGGAAGAAATCAATTATATAGATAAACACAGTTTGCAGAGGAAACGAATATTTTAAATGAAAATCTGGTTAAGGATTATTGCTGTAAATGTAAGATGGACTCAATTATTTATTCATGCACTTAATGTATACCTATTTAGGACTTATAGGCACTATTCCAGACACCAGGGATATATCTGTGAACAATGAAGGTGAAGTTCCTATCCTCTCAGAGATTATATTTTATGGGATAGAGGGGACAAAATGCTTATCCCACAGATGAACAAATTCTATATGATTGTCAGGGGGAGTAAAGCAGGGGAAGGAGACAAACAGGAATAATGGGGGAGGAGGTTGCTATTTTTAATGGACAGGGAAGATAATGACAGATGACATTTGAGCAGAAAACCCTTTTATAACATTAATGCTTTTAATTAATAATTTTTCATAATTTCAGACTTTTTAGAGAATTTGGATAGTGAAATAATGTTCTGGATAGTAACTTGTAATTCTTTATGTGACTCACCTCCTTGATCTTAAAGAATTTGGGAGTATGTTGATGGTGGGGGTGAGCTATAGAGAGTTAAACATAATATATATAAATTAAAGGCCTGTGTGATTTCTAAAAGCCAAACACCAATTAGGAAACCAGTTTCAAATTAGAATCATCTTCCTTAATTACCACTTTGAAGGGAATTACCTTGCCCCCGTAATAGAACATGTAGCTCCCTTTCATTTGGTAGCTGAGCCTAAGTATTCTGTTTTTGATTTACCTTTACTTGTATGTACTGACTTCTACATGTTGAAATCAATACATTCATAGCAATGAACGATGAGACCATCTTTGTATGATCATATTGACCTATCAGTGTTATTATCTACTAGAGGCCCAGTGCATGATTTAATCATGCACCTGGTGCACCAGCGGGCTGGCTGTCCGCCGGTGCACCAGGCCTTCCGAAAGCCTCCGGTGCGGCGGAGGCTTTCGAAAGCCTTTGTGCCAGAGCAGACAGCCGGCCAGCTCCCCCGCTTTGGCTTTTGATCGCGGGGGAGCTGGCCGGCTGTCCGCCGGTGCACCAGGCCTTCCGAAAGCCTCCAGCGCAGCCATGACACAGACTCTGAGCTCGGGGCGCCAGTGGCGCCGCGAGCTCAGCGTCCTGCTGGCCCAATCAGCTACCCCGGCCACCCTGAGTGCCGCCCCCTGCGCCTCCTGCTGGCCCAATCGTGGACATAGCGGAGTGATGGTAATTTACATATTACCATTTTATTATGTAGGATCATTCACCTATCCATCCAGCATGTACTTAGTACCCACTATGCTCTGTGCAAGGGCTGCAGCATGAAGCCATGGCAATGAACCAGACATAGACCTTGAACTTCTATAGCTTATTGTGCACTAGGAGTGGACACATGTAAATAAATGAGGAAAGAAATTGCCAGAAGTGTTGACTTACAAGATAAAGCAGGAGGGAGGGGCTTGTCAGGCCCACTATTATGCGGTATCCTCGGTGATCTTTCTGTAAGCTGCAGCTTTCCCCCTCTTCCTGCAATGTCCTGTATCTAATATTTTGGAGCCAACTAGACTTGGTTGAATCTCTTTTATATCCTTAAACATCTTTCAGGTACTTAACACCCCTCCAGCTGTTCACCTGTAAAATGGGAGAGATAGAAATAAGGATTAAAGGATATAACAAATATAAGGTGTCTGACAGACAATGTCCAATTAATGTTCTTTTTCTTCATGTTTTGCTCACCCTAGGAACCAAGTGTGATTTTGTACTTTAAATTTTTAAAAAATTATTATGAAATATTTCAGCTACAAAGTGTTTAAAGAATAAATTAATAAATTCAGTTTCAGAAACAGAACATTATCAGTACAGTTAACATCTATGTACCTGACTCTCTCATCTCCCTCCTAGCAATAGCTTCTTCCAAGAAATAACCTCTATTCTGAGTTTGCTGTAAATCAACCCCATGCATTTCTTTATTTTTTATTACATATATACACATATGTACTACATGTGTATCTAATGTTTTGTGTGTTTTTAAATTACATCACAGTCTCAGTGATAGCGAACCTATGACACACGTGTCAGCACTGACACGCGTAGCCATTTCTGATGACACGCGGCCGCATGCCGAGGATGAAACATTTGCTGCTCCTGAGGATGAAACATTTGCAACTAGAGTCTTGGAGTTAGTTTTTCCTCAAAGTGACACACTACCCAAGTTACGCTCAGTTTTTTGGCGAAGTTTGACACACCAAACTCAAAAGGTTGCCCATCACTGGTCTAGGTTCTGAAAACCAGATTTCCCTGCAAATGTGTTTGTAAGATGCACCCTTGTTGATATGTACAGAGCTAGGTCAGTCACTTTTCTGTTCATACTCTTCCATGTAAATATTTCATGACTTTATTTTTGCTCTGGTTGGTAGGCATTTAAAATGCTGCTTTAACAATGCTGCCATAAATGTTCCAATCAAGGTGTCATTTGCAAACGTGTGAGAGTTTCTCAGGGGTATATTTGGAAGTAAAATTGTTGGATCGTTGAATATACACAACTTCTATTTAATGGATGTTACCAAATGACTCCCAATATGTTGTAATAATGCAACTTTCCACTACTAATATACGAATTACTAATTTTCCACATTCTCATTACTTCCTGGCATAGCCATATATAAAAATGTTTTCAAATGAAAGGGTGTGAAATGGTACTTCAATATGGTTTCAATTTATGTTTTCCTTTCTACCAGTGGAGTTGGGCATCTTTTTACATGCTTAGTGGTCATTTGGGTTTTCTCTTCTATGAATAATTTTTGCCCATTTCTTCAAAGTGTCTTCATAGCAGGAGAACTGACATTTTTTTCCTTCTCCAGTTTTAAATTTATTAGAATCTTGATAAAAAAAATATTTAAACCTATTGGAAAATTTAAAAAACAAACATAAGATTCTCCTTACCATCCTTGTTCCCAATCACCCAGTTTTCCTCTTTGTAATTAACTTTTCTTCAGAGTTGAAATCTGGAAGCAGCGTATAGAGAGTATTGCTTTCTTAATTCTGTCTGTGCAGTGAGAAGTATATTGAATAGAGTGAAACTTAGGTTCCTGTGGCAATTCTTAAAGGCTGAACCAGTCAAGATGCTTTTATTACCCCCAAGCAGAGAGAGAAAATGAAGAAGAGAGAATGATCACTGATCATTGAAGGTCACAGAAATTGAGAATGGAAGGTCTCATACCAGGAGAGGGCTCAGGCTAGGGCTGCCCTTCAGTACAAAAGTCCCAGGAGCCACTGGCTTGTGTGTGATCTGTCTGTCCTCATACAGGTCAATGACCACTGAATTGTATGGAGATGAAGGAGTCAGTACCTGCTAACCAAAAGTTCTTTATTAAGCCTGTTGAGGCATGCATAATGTTGGACATTGCTTCAGTGTCCTCTGACATCATAGTGAATAATAACGCCTATGATTTGTGTTTATTGTTTATTTGTTATATAGGAAATACTTTACACACTAGCTCATTAGATTTCTCAATACTTCTAATAGGTTTTTAAGTTAATCCCACAGATGAAGAAACTGAGGTTCATCCTGGAGAATAATTTACCCAGCTGATAAGTTACTGGTCATAGATAGTGAGTGCTTGCCTTGTGATAAAGTCGGTAGATTTACTTAACACTGATGTGAAGCAGAGTTTACTAGTAGTTATGTATTTCAAATTTAAATTTTATAATCACCCACCTGGAATTGAGAATTGCCGATTTATTTGGAAATGTCCAGATTATTTTACACCTCACATCACATATTTCTTTACAATGAAATTATCATGTGTCCCGAGTATATAAACCTCTGAAAATAGATGCCAGGTCACCACTAAGAAAGATCTGACTAGAAACCCAAAGAGTTGGACATTTCTAAACATACAGCTCCTCTTCCCTATTACTGTCACTCTCAGTCATCTTCCCTTGAATATTGGTAGGGAAAATAAGCAACTTTTAAATAGCAACCCTCTGGATTTATAAAATTTATAAAGCTTCAGATTTAGGCAATTTGTGAGCCATTTCATTTCTGCAGGGGAAATAAAAACTAGCTCTAGGATTTCAGGCTTTTATATACTAGCCAAAATGAACCCCTCCAGGGTGTTCTTCCAGAGTTCCCCCAAACAATCCCAACTTTCTCAAGGTCTCCCTTATAAGAGGCCAGGAGCAGTAGCCCAAAATGAGCTTCAGGGGTCTAACTGCTGGTGCTAGAAGGTCAATTGTTACTTGAAGTTTCCCAGAAGAAAAACTCAATGTCTTTTTATAAAGAAATTAAACATTTATTTTAAAAGGTGATATGTTCCCCCTAAAACTCTTTGTGCTTTGGCAGAATGCATTCAAGCCAATTTGGGGGTTATATTCAGTCTTAAAACTGTGGCCACTAATCCACAGAAGCTGTTGACTTCTTTGAAGTTTCCTTTCACTATGAGCTGACATGGTTTTAGCCAAACTTGGCTTCAGGAGACCTTCAGAGATTGTTCTCTGCCCAGGTTATGTGCTCTCTGTATGGTGGTTGAGTCCTTGGCTCAAATTTCCTGGGGAGGACCAAGTTGCTCAAGTACAAGGCAGAGTAGATAAATGTTTCCAGCCCATGGAGAGGTTTGTGAGAGGAGTGTGTGTAGGGGTATGTGTGTGGAATGGGTTTTTTTTTGTGTTTTTTTTTTTTTAATAAATTTTATTGATTTTTTACAGAGAGGAAGGGAGAGGGATAGAGAGTCAGAAACATCGATGAGAGAGAAACATCGATCAGCTGCCTCCTGCACACCCGCTACTGGGGATGTGCCGGCAACCATGGTACATGCCCCTGACAGGAATCGAACCTGGGACCCCTCAGTCCACAGGCCGACGCTCTATCCGCTGAGCCAAACCGGTTAGGGCTGTGGAATGGGTTTGAGTATGAATGGGTATGAGTAGATTTTGCTGAAATGAACCTATGAGATGTATATGGAAAAGTTAAGTTGTGCTAGCGTGTTCCAAACATTTACATTTGTCAGTTCTAGAAATCACTTCGGTAATGACTATACAATGGTTATTCTCTATATATCATTATTTCCCTATGTAATTATTAGCTAACTTGAGATAATGATGAAATAATCTTGGTAAATGGTCTAATAAAAACTAGTGTCATGCCAAATTGACCTTGGGCAGCAATGAGAAAGTAGCACATGAAAGTAGTTAAGTGTATTACCCAAAGTTCCCATTACTGTATTCAGACATCTCGCCTTTCGATGCACTAATATTTCTCTTGCATAGGGTCACGGATCATTAATTCCCTGGTCTTGAAATCTCATTATTAAAAGTGTTACTTAGCAACTTTTAGACATTGAAGTGAATCCAAATAAGAAAAGCCAAAAGGTCTGTTGGTCTGTTCACTCTTATTGTGAAAAACGATTGATGTCCTAAGCTGAAATATTTTTCATTTACTTTCTTAGAATTATATTGTCTTGACTAGGTTAGGAAAAGTGAAATGTACATTTTCTTGGCTCCCCTAGATCAGGAACAAAATCACAAACATATTGGTGTTCATCTCATGTGTCTGCCTCACTATTCTTCACACATGAAAATGGCTCTCTGCTCTCCTCCAAAAACGTTAGATTCAGTCTTGAAACAACAATATATGCTGTCTAATAGTGTTAGTGGATGCAAGAGGCCCAAATATGTCTATTTTTTTATCTGCATGTTTGATTCATTGTGTGTGTGTGTGTGTGTGTGTGTGTGTGTGTATGTGTATATATACACACACACTTTATTTATTTACTAGAGGCCCAGTGCATGATTAAATCATGCACGTGTAGGGTCCCCTAGGCCTAACCTGCCATCCAGGCCATATCCACTGCCCCGCAAAGCCTAGCATGCTCCGCGGACACTGCTAGCAGCCTGCTCCCCGCTTTTGATGGCAGGGGGTCCGCTGGTGCTGGAGCGGACACACAGCTCCCCTGCTTTGGCTTTTGATCGCGGGGGAGCTGGCTGGCTGTCCGCTGGTGCACCAGGCCTTTCAAAAGCCTCCAGCACGGCGGAGGCTTTCGAAAGGCCTGGTGCCGGAGCAGACAGACAGCCAGCTCCCCCACTTTCACTCCCCGCTTTTGATGGTCCGCGCTGCCCTAGAGGCCCCTTCTGTGCCGCTGCGAGCTCAGCGTCCCGCCGGCCCAATTGGCCATCCCGGCCACCCTGAGTCCCGCCCCCTGCGCCTCCCACTGGCCCAATCATGGGCGTAGCGGAGTGATGGTAATTTATATATTACCCTTTTATTATGTAGGATTTACTTTTTTTGCTAAAAGCAGTCATGTTTGCCTTTATTACTGCATGCCCATTGGTGTAGCCACTAGGACTATCCAGAATGAGAATACCACCTCCATTGTGTTCCTACTCTACTTCAACTTTACCCATATTTAGGCACTTACCATCCTGTACTATATACTTATGCTTATATCCAGGCTTGACTTCGTGGGTGTGTGACCTGTATAGTCACGCACGGCCTACACTTTTCAGGGCCACATTCATGGTTTAATGCTGCACTGCAGATCTCTTGAAATTCTTAATTTTTGAAGCAGAGGCTCTGTATTTTTCATATGTCCTCCCTCCCAATGTGTAGAGCGAGACCTGGCATATATTAAGACACCATAAATGTTTTGAAAATGAATGAAGGATTTGCAAAGTCAATATGATCCATGTTATCTTAACATGGATCATATTGCATGACATGTAATGTTAAATATGCTTTAAAATGCTTTGATATGCCCGGCTGGCTTGGCTCAGTGGTTGAGCACCAACCTATGAACCAGGAGGTCACAGTTTGATTCAGGGCACATGCCCAGGTTGTATATCCCCAGTGAGGGCTGTACAGGAGGCAGCCAACCAATAATTCTCTCTCATCATTGATGTTTCTCTCTCTCCCTTCCTCTCTGAAATCAAGAAAAAATATATATATATATGTTAAAAAATAATAATTAAATAAAATGCTTTGATGAAATTATTTAAATTAAACAGAACCAAGTTTTGATATCAAAACTTTAAGATGATGGAAACATGCCTTCAATTTAGTTATGACAACCATTTAGTCTGAGAGGACATACCTTTGGTAGACATTTTTATAGAACACTTGGCTGCCAATTTTAGATTCAATAATTACTGAACAAGTATCAGTTGGTAGTTGGTATAAAAAGAACTTTGGGACTTGGATATATTCCCTCAGACTCACTTTTGTGCTGTGTCAAATGGGGATACTTCTACTTGCTTAGTCATACCTCACAGTTTTTGTAGGGGATATATATATATATATATATACACACACACACTACAGGCCCGGTGCACAAAATTTGTGCACGGGGGGGGGGGTGTCCCTGAGCCCAGTCTGCACCCTCTCCAATCTGGGACCTCTCGAGGGATGTCCGACTGCCCGTTTAGGCCCAATCCCAGTAGGATCGGGCCTAAACGGGCAGTTGGACATCCCTCTCACAATCCAGGACTGCTGGTTCCCAACTGCTCGCATGCCTGCCTTCCTGATTGCCCCTAACCGCTTCTGCCTGCCAGCCTGATCACCCCCTGACAGCCTGATTGATGCCTAACTGCTCCCCTGATAGCCTGTTTGCCCATAACTGCCCTCCCCTGCAGGCCTGGTCACCTCCAACTTCCCTCCTCTCCCGGCCTGGTCACCCCTAACTGCCCTCCCCTGCAGGCTTGATCACCCCCAACTGTCCTCTCTTGCAGGCCTGGTCCCTCCCAACTGCCCTCCCCTGCTGGCCTGATCACCCACAACTGCCCTCCCTTGCAGGCCTGGTCCCTCCCAACTGCCCTCCCCTGCTGGCCATCTTGTGGTGGCCATCTTGTGTCCACATGGGGGCAGCCATCTTTGACCACATGGGGGCAGCCATCTTGTGTGTTGAAGTGATGGTCAATTTGCATATTACTCTTTTATTAGATAGGATATATATTTACATATTTATATTATACACACACACACACATATATATATATCACTGCAGATATAGTAGATATTATATGCAAAGTGCTATGCTATGTGATGTGGAAACCAGTGATTTAAACCCAAGGGCCCTTTCTTTAGGGAATTTATAATCTAATTACAAGTATAAATTGTTCAGTCTAATAGTAGGAGTAACCAATGATTGTTTGGATCACAGAGCAGAAGCACCACCATGACGAATTCATCAGGCTTCCCATTCCTATTGTAGACCTTAAGAACCTGCATTTTTAACTGCTCATACTTTCAGACAATTTAGAACCTTAATTTTGGTCAGTTTTCACATTTGAAACAGTGACAGACAAGGGTCCTTATTGTTCATTTTGTGTTTGTTCTGCTTTGAAAACATATAATTTCCAACAAAAATCATGGACCATAACTATCCCTGAATTGTATTTCTGAAGTTGAGACAGATTATGGGAAAACAGAGTGGGAAGGAGGGAGAAAGAGACAGAGAATATGAAGCTTCAGGGAGGGAGAGAAGCTGGGAGGGAGAGAGGATGGAATCAGGATCCTCTGGGAAGGTTTCATTATCCCTCATCTCAGCTTCCCCCATTGCCTTGGCTTGTGAAATATTTGCTACTCACTATACTTCCTGGGTGAGGCCACTTGTTAAAGATTTTAATAACTTTGTACAAATTATAATAAACTCTTCCCCAAATCATCATCATCACCACAACCACCAAAGCAAAAGGAAGAGAGAGATTATATTTAAGAAGTAAGTCCAACCCAGCCGGTGTGGTTCAGTGGTTGAGCATTGACCTATGAACCAGGAGGTCACGGTTCCATTCCCAGAATACGGGCTCAATCCCCAGTAGGAGGTGAACAGAGGCAGCTGATCAGTAATTCTCTCTCATCATTGATGTTTCTCTCTCTCTCTCCCTCTCTCTTCCTCTCTGAAATCAATTATATGTATATAATTTTTTTAAGGCATCCATATAGTAATATAGAATTGGCACCCCTAAGAAATTCTGCCACTTTGGGTAAACTCAGGCATGTCCAAGATGTAAATCAAATCTGCTTTTAACTTGGACATTTTGGGTTTTATGTGGAAGAACACAGAAAAAATTGCGCAGGTAATAATAGCCCAGAGATTTCTGCAAAGCAGATGTGGGATGGGGGTAGGAGTAAACCAATCCTATCCCTCTTATCTGGGCCCCGATTTCCTGTAACTCCATTGTCTAGGGAGTCCAGACCAGATTTTGGACTTGCTTAAACTTTACCCAACCTTCAACTATACAATTTTTATGTAGTTTTATATTTAATCATCACAGAATCATAGGGTCAGTTTGTGGTAGCTTTTTTCCAAAATTATTCTGGGATATGTTTGGATTGGCATTTAAGCACCAGTTTTATTTGTCCTGGAGTGTAAATCAAATAAAGAATCACTTTTGGGTCAATTCAGACCCAAATATCTTTAATATAGCCAAAGTTTGTATACAGCAGTAGAATGTTTTATATTTTAGTTCATTTTTATAAAATACTGTTTGTACATCAAGGAAATATTTTAAAACAAATCATGGAAATTCTTTTTTAATCATGTTATAGACTCAATCAGTACTGTGGAGTTAAAAAAATCATATAATTTAAGAAAATATATTTAATAATTGGTGCCAATTTTTAGATGGTGGTCTTTTGAATTTTCTAAATTTCCTAATTAGTGTGTAGCAAATTTAATGACAAAGAACTGCACACAAGCAGCTAATTACAGTGGAACACCACTGATATTGAGGAGCTAAAGAAAGGGTAACTAACATACCATCCACTTTGCCTGTTGCTATTCCACAAAACACATCAGAGTTCAAAACTATAAGATGAAACACATTCAGCCAGCCTATTTTCCAAAGCTCAACAGTCTGTGTTTTTGAAATGCACTAATTTAAATTTAAAGACACATATTTAATGTTCCCCTTTGTAGGTTTTCAGCAGCAAACACACATGGAGTCACCATCTGTTTTTAGCCTGGTTCATTACCAATTCATCTCCTGTGCTGTATTATCAGATCAAGAGGGTGGACATAAATTTGGCCACCTGGGCACTGGTGTCATTAACGTGCACCCCAGCCACACACTCATAAAGTGGTTTTGCTTGGAGCTGTAACTTCGTGGTGCTTCCTTTTTCCATTTGATCAATGTTGAGTTTTGCTCAGTAAGTTCTTAATAATGTAATTTCGAAACAAACTAGAGAACACCAAGAACTTTCAGGGGTATTTTGCCTACAAATCCATGAGAAAATGATTTGTGTTTTTAGGGATGGACACAAACTGACAGAATCAAGCTGGTAGAAATAGAATCAGAGAGAAGAGAAATGCAGGGAGGGAGGGAGGGAGGGAGGGAGGGAGGGAGGGAGAGAGAGAGAGAGAGAGAGAGAGAGAGAGAGAGAGAGAGAGAGGAGATCCTTTTTATTTCCATGAATGTATGCAAGTCTGGAAGACTTCAGACTGTTTCAATATAATTTTTAGTGTGGCTCATGATTGAATATGGGGGAGCCCATGTATTTTCTTTGTTGTAAAGGAATCTCTAGCTATTCATCTCAAATCACTTAGTTCATCACACAATCAAGGTGTCACATTTAAAACAGATGTTTTACTTCTAATTAAAAGTTTGACCAACTATCACTTTGGGAGCTCTATTGAATTGAAAACTAATCTAATAAATTATGAAGTTGATTAAAACAGATAAATTGCCCAGATTTTTTCCTACCCTTTTTAAACATTGAACGAAATCACAGAAACACAATTATCTTAAAAATATGATATGAAGTAATTTATAATATAATCACGTGTTTTATAGAAATTTAATATTATAATTGAAAATCTTACAAATAATATAAAAATTCTCATTCCTGACTCTCATAAAAATTTTCTTAGGATTCTGAGCTGATTCAGATTTTAATAATCAAAAGATCACAAAGAAAATGTTGGACCATTAATAGACTCCTTTGCTGAATAGCTACTATAGCAATTTTGAGGAATAAAAAGATGGAATGCAGAACTTGAACTCTTATCTCAAGGGATTTATAATTCAGTTGGTAAGATAACTTTATTCAGTCATTGAATAAAGTTAAAGCATTTCATTTAAAAAATGTTATCAAGTCTCAAAGTATATTAACTGTGGAAATTAGAGAAGTAGGCTACCAATGGTAACTTAGAGTAAGGCTACAAGGAGGAGGTAATAATCAAGGGGAACATTGTGAGGGATGGTGTATTTAGCCTTCTAGGGATGCCATAACAAAATGCCATGGACCAGGCGGCTTAAACAACAGAAATATTCTATTGTGTATATAGGCCACATTTTTTGATACATTCTTCCATTGATGGATGTTTCCATACCTTGGCTATTGTGAATAGTACTGCAATGAAAATGGAAGTACTAATATCTCTTCAAGATAGTGATTTCCTTTTCTATGGATATGTACTTAGAAGTGGAGTTCCTGGATCATATGGCAGTTCTATTTTTATTTCCTGAGGATCATCCATGCTGTTTTCATAGTGGCTGTACCAGTTTACATTCCCATTAACAGTGTGCAAGGATTCCCATTTATTCAAATTCTCACCAGTGTTTGTTATCTTTTGTCTTTTTAGTTATAGCCATCCAAACAGGTCAGAGTTGATGTCTCATTGTGATTTTGATTTGCATTCCTTTGATGATTAGAAATGTTGAGCATCTTTTCATGTACATGCTTCAGGGTCTTTTGTTGGCCATTTTTTATGTGCTTTTTTGGGAAAATGTCTATTCAGGTTCTTTATCCATTTTTTAATCAGATTGTCATTTTGCTATTGAGTGGTATGTATTCTTTATACATGTTAGATATTAATGCCTTATCAGATATGTGGTATGAAAATATTTTCTCATTGCATAGGTTGCCTTTTCATTTTATTAATAGTTCCCTTTAATGTGCAGAGCTTTTTATTTATTTTTTTAATATTTTTGATCCTCACCTGAGTATATTTTTTCCATTGCTTTTCAGAGAGTGAAAGGAAGGAAGGGAAGAAGGGAGGGAGAGAGAAAGAAAAAAAGAGAAACATCAATGTGAGAGAGGCACATGACTAGTTGCCTCCCAGATTAGAGGCTGGGAGTGAACCTGAAACCCAGGTACATGCCCTTGACTGGGAATCGAACCCTCAACCCTTTGGTGCACGGGTGGCCACTCTAACCACTAAGCAACACTAGCCAGGCTGTGCAGAGATTTTTAGTTTGCTGTAGTACCATTTGTTTATTTTTATTATTTATTTATTTTTTAATGTATCATTGATTTCAGAGAGGAAGGGAGAGGGAAAGAGAGATAGAAACATCAATGATGAGAGAGAATAATTGATCAATTGGCTGTTTCCTGTATGCCCCCCACAGTGGGGATCGAGCCTACAGCCTGGGCATGTGCCCTAACCAGGAATGGAATCATAACCTTCTGGTTCACAGGTCTACACTCAACCACCAAGCCACACCAGCCAAGCTATTTTTATTTTTGTCTTCCTATCTATGAGAATTTTTTTCTTTGCAATATTTTTATTTATATTTTAATCATTTTTTATATTCTTAAAAAAGCCCCTTTATCATTTATTATAATACTGGTTTGATGGTGATTAACAACTTTAGCTTTTGCTTGTCTGAGAAGCTCTTCTGTCCTTTGATTCTAAATGATAGCTTTGCTGGGTAGACTAAACTTAGTTGTAGGTCCTTGCTTTTCATCACTTTGAATATTTCATGTCAATCCCTTCTGGCCTGCAAAGTTTCTGTTGAGAAATCAGCTGATAGTCTATGGAAGCTCCCTAGTAGTTAAGTAACTGCTTTTCTCTTGCTACTTTTAAAATTCTGTCTTTGTCTTTAACCTTCTGCATTTTTATTATGATGTGTCTTGGTGTGGACCACTTTGGATTCATCTTGTTTGGGATTCTCTGCTTCTGGGACTTGTATGTCTATTTCCTTTGCCAGGTTAGGGAAGTTTTCAGTCATTATTTCTTCAAATAGGTTTTCAATCCCTTGCTCCCTCTATTCTCCTTTTGGTACCTCTATGATGCAAATGTTGTTATGCTTGATAATGCCCCAGAAGTTCCTTTAACTATCCATGTTTTTATAATTTTTTTTCCTTTTGCTGTTCTGATTGGGTGTTTTCCACTACCTTGTCTTCCAAATCATTAATTCATTCTTCTGCTTCATCTAATCTGCTGTTGATTCCATGTAATGTATTCTCTATTTCATTTATTGTATTTTTTACTTCTGACTGGCTCTTTTTTTATGGTATTTATGTCCTTTTTCATACTTGCGATCCCTATGTGTAAGTTCTCACTGAGTTCATCAATTTTTCTCCTAAGTTTATTGAACTTCCTTATAGCCTGGGCTTTGAACTTAATATCGAATATATAGCTTACCTCCATTTTGTTTCGTTCTTTTTCTGGAGTTTTTCCTGTTCTTTCAATTGGGACATGTCTTCTCGTTGAGGCTGCCTACCCCTCCCCCCATATTCCCCCTATGCATTAGGTAGATCTGCTATGTCTCTCATCTTGGCAGAGTAAATTTATATATTAGGTGTCCTGTAGGACCCAGTGGTGTAGACTCAGTGGTCACTTCAGTTGGGTGCTCCAGGGGTGTCCCTTGTATAGATTGTGTGTGCCCTCTTGTTGTAGTTGAGTCTCGATTGCCGTTTGCCCATAAGTGGGTGATATTAACTCTCAGGATGACTGACTGTGAGGACTTGCTGTGATTACAGATGATGAGCTGGATTTGCTTTAGCAGGGTTCTGGTGACCACTGAGTCTACCCTTTGGGTGTGTCATTTGTGGCACTAATTGGGTGGTGCTCCCATATGGTCTGAAGCCAGCCACTGGGTTTGTTGCTTCTGGGGCCTCTTGGGAGGGCCCTGGTGCAGGGCAAGATCAGCTGCTGGTTGTGCTCAGCCCAGAACCACCTGGTAGGAGCTACAAAGTGTCTGTGCTTCACTTGGGGGATACCTGGGAGAGGCTATGCTACCAATCAAGGCTGTTTTCCACTATGGTTTCAGGGTTGCTTAACAAGAGACACAGGGCATGCTGAGGTCTGCAACTGCTTGTTTGGGGTTTGTGGACCTTCAAAAGATTATAGGAAAATCTGCAACTTGAGCCAAGGCAGGCTGCTTGTAAGGAATAGCACTGAGAGGGGTTTCTTGGTGGGGAAGGGTCTAAGGGAATTACCAGGGTGAGATGAGTATTGTTACTTTGATGGAGACTCAGATTTGATATTTGCCTGCACCTGCCAGCTGTGTGAGAGAAGAGCTGAACAAAGGAACAGTGGTCCCTGCCAGCACTTTTGTCCTATAGAGAGCTGCCCCTTCAGTTCTTACCCTGAAGGCAGATAATTGAGTTCCTCTACATATATCCCTCTTGCTTTTCAAGTGGCCCAGTGTGGGTATGGGACTCCTCACTCCTCATTGTGTACCTCAGTTACCAAGATATCCTTCCCGATTCTAAACTATTACACATGGATAGGGACCAGCCTGTTTTGTGTCATCATCCCTCCTACCAGTTTCAATGTGGCTTCTTCCTTTATCCTTAATTATAGGAGTTCTGTTCAGCTAGTCTTCAGGTGGATCTCAATGATGGTGGTTCTATAATTTAGTTGTGATTTTGGTGTGGTCATGGGAGGAGGCAAGCACAGCATCTACCTACTTTGCCATCTTGAGGGAAGTCACCCCATATGTTTTCCTGTAGGAATCTTATGATTTAAGGTCTTACATTCAAGCCTTTAATCTATGTGGGGTTAATTTTTATGTATGGTATAAGATAGGGATCCATTTTTATTATTTTGTATGTGTTAATACATTATCTCACCACCATTATTGAGGAGACTATCTATCTTATGCCCATGTCTAGGCTCCTTTGTCATAAATTAATTGATCCTATATACCTGGGTTTATTTCTGGGCTTTATTCTGTTCCATTGATTTATGTATTTTTTTTGCCAATACCATACTCTTTTGATTACTATCATCATAATAAAAGGCTAATATGCAAATGGTTGTCACACCGTCATGCCATAACACCGATCAATAGGGACTGAGGTTGCATTGCACCAGGTCGGGGTCGGGGGGGGGGGGACCTGAGGCCACGCCCCCTGCTCTGGTGCCAGGGCTGGGGGACCTGAGGCCGTGCCCCCCCGAGGCCGCACCCCCCCCGCCCCGGTGCAGGCTGTGGGACCTGAGGCCGCGCCCCCCCCACCTGGCAGGGCTTGACGGGGGTGGGGCCGGCCAGGTCTTCGTGTTGCCCAATGGGGGTGGGGCCAGCCGGACACTTCTATTATAGAGAAAGGGCAAATAGCAATATTAAAATATTTCCTCTAATTCCCTTTTAATGTGTATGAATTTCGTGCACCAGGCCCCTAGTAGCTCTATAATATAATTTGAAAGAAAAGTGTGATGGCTCCAGTTTTGTTCTTCTTTCTCAAGAATGCTTTGGCTATTCAAGGTCTTTTATGGTTCCACAAAAATTTTAAGATTATTATTCTATTTATGTGAAAAGTGCCATAAGGATAGCATTGAATCTATAGATGACTTTGGTTAGTATTACATATTAACAATATAAATTCTTTCAATCCATGAGTATGGAGTATCTTTTCATTTATTTGTGTCTTCTTCAAATAAAGTTTTTAGTGTATAGATCTTTAGCCTCCTTGGGTAAATTTATCCATAAATATTTTATTCTTTTTGTTGTTGTTGCTATTATAAATGAGATTTTCTTCTTTTCTTTTTCTGACACTTGGTTAGTGTACAGAAATGCAACTGATTTTTATGAGTTGATTTTTTTATCCTGCAACTTTACCAAATTTGTTCTAACAGATTTTTGGTGGAATCTTTAGGGTTTTCAATCTGTAATATTATGTCACTTGCAAAGAGAGACAATTTTACTTCTTCCTGTTTAATCTGTATGCCTTTTATTTGTTTTTCTTGCCTAACTACTCTGGCTAGAACTTTCAGTACTATGTTGAATAGCAGACATCCTTGCCTTGTTTCTGATCTTCAAGGATAAGCTTTCAGTTTTCCACCATTGAGTATGATGTTAACTGTGAACTTGTCATCTATGGCCTTGGTTATGTTGTGGCATTTTCCCTCTATACCAATTTATTGAGAGTTTTTATCATGAAATAATGTTGAATTTTGTCAAATGCTTTTTCTGCATCAGTTGAGATTATCATATGATTTTTACCCTTCATTTTGTGAATATAGTGATCACATTGATTGATTTTTGTGGTTGTTGAGCCATCCTTACATCCTGGAATAAATCCCACTTGATCATGATGCATGATCCTTTTAAAGTACGGTTGAATTCAGTTTGCTAATATTGTGTTGGGAATTTTTGCATCAATGTTCCTCAGAAATATTGCCCTGTAATTCTCTTTTTTTCATAGTGTCCTTTTCTGCCTTTGGTATTGGGGTATGCTGGCCTTGTATAATGATTTTGGAAGTGTGCCCTCGGATATTTTTTAGAATAGTTTGAGAAGGATTGTACTCTTCAGCTCTATGATTTCTCTTTGGCACTTTTTTATTTTCTATCTCTGTTGAAATTCTCACTTTGTCACACATTGTTCTCCTGACCTCAGCGAGCATTTTTATGGTCATTATTTAGGGCTTTCTATCAGGTAAATTGCTTATCTCCATTTTGCTAAAATCTCTTTCTGGTATTTATTTTGTTCTTTTATTTGTAATATATATCTTTGTTCCTTTGTTTGAAATGTATTCATTTGTTTGAAATATATTCCTATTCTTCTTACTCTCTGTGTTGGCTTCTGCACCTTAAGATAAAACAGCCAGCTATCCCAGTCTTGACAGCGTGGTCTTGTATAGGAGACAAACCTCATCAATCTGTTTGGCCTGAGCTCTTGGTTGTCTCTCAAACACTTGTGATTGTCTAAACTGCCTTCTTTATTCTTAGTGGCTCCCAGTAGCAGAGTGTGTGCCAGGACCTATCAGTGTACCTAAGGGGAGGATAGCACTTGGCTCCTAGATCAAGCTGACTAGAAGCCAGACCCTCAGGAGGCATCTTGGAGAGTACACAGTTAAGCCCCTTCCAGGGAGAACTGAGAGATGGCCATTTTTGCCTGCTCCCTCTGTGCTAGGCTGGGTATACAGCTGCCCAGGGTGGGTTCTGAGACTATTAAGAACTGCTTCGTTGTTTGCTACAGTCCTCTGGGACTTGTGAATGCAAGCCCCTTTGGTAATCAGAGCCAGCCAATTGGAGGCCCATCCCTCCCAGGCAGTCATGAAAACGGGGTCATGAAATATCTGTAAAAGGGAGATACTGGTGACTTGTAGTGGGCTACAGAGCAAAGGTGGTGGAGCAATTTGCCTGTTTCCCTGGTCTCTGGGGAGGATCACAGGCAGCCCCTAGATGTGTGCTAAATTAGAAGCCTGAACCTCAGGCAGCAGCAGCTTTCAAAGTGTGCAGCTGGACCCCTTTGGGGAAAAGACTGAAAGATGGGCAATTTTGCAGTTCCCTCTGCACTGTGCCCTGGGGGCATAGCCATGGGAGTGTTCCCATTCATTAACTACTGGCTTTTTTTTTTTTTTTTTTTTTTTTGCTTTTTTTTACTATAGTCTTGTGAGTCTTCTGGATACAAGCCTTATTGGTTTTCAAAGCAAGGTATTTTGAGGTCCCTTTTCTCATGGAGTCTTAAAGTTGGGGTGCTAAATCTTTCCCTTCCCAGGGAGAAGCTGGGAGTTGGGAGTTTCCTCTCGATTGAATGGCACTATGCTGAGGGTCGGGGTTAGGTGAGGGTGTGTCTCAGCCTTATCTACCATTTGATGTGGGTATTTTCTCATTCACCCAATATGTAGGAGTTACTCAGCAGTGGTAATTGCTCCCTATGAAACTATATATTCATGTGTCTTCGGATAGAGGGGAGTACGGGAACCTTAATCCTGGTTGGCCTCTCACTAGTAGCATTCTATAGGTTGCCTACACTTGTTGAATATGGTAGATATGTGGAGAAAACCTATGAAGATTATGTGCACCTTGGCTATCTAACCATATTGTAGAAATCTTTGAAAAAGTTTTACAATAAGTTATTTTATCACCATCGTCAGAATGCCAATCCTACCTAATAATAGACGAATATGCAAATTGACCGTACCTTCGCTATGCCCACGATTGGCCAGGAGGCGCGGGGGGGGCGGGACTCGGGGTGGCCAGGGTGGCCGATTGGGCCGGCAGGACGCTGAGCTCGTGTCGCCAGCGGTGGCGCAAGCTCAGCGTCTGCGCCATGGCTGTGCTGTGGCACAGAAGGGGCCTCTGGGGCAGCGAGCTCACGTCCCACCGCGGACCATCAAAAGCGGGGGAGCTGGGTGCCTGTCCGCTCAGGCACCAGCGGACAGGCACCCAGCTCCCCCGTGATCGAAAGCGAAAGCCTCTAGTATCTTTCATAAAATGAGAGAGATGCTTCATTAAAAGTAGATGTCATTGTTCTAACTCTAAACTTATGTAAGTTATTTATTCTAGTCAAATATCATTTTGACTTTCCTGCTTTTCTTTATCTACTGATCATGTTTCAACTAATAAGTAATATAGTTTCTTGACCCCATGAAAAACGGCATTACAGAATAATGTCAGGCCATACTACGGTACCAATAACCTCATAACCTCGGTGGCGTAGTACAATAAAGGTTTATTTCCTTGCTCATGCAAAGTCTGATTTAGGTTGGGCAACCACCCAAGGCAACTCTTTTCGAGGCAGAGACTCAGATGCAGGCTACTTTCACCTTGTAGCTCTACCTTTGTGATCCCAGCCAAATGGGAAAAGAAATTGTGCAGAACTTGTACTTGCTCTTAAGTGACCCAGCCTTGCAGTTTCATGCAATTCCCAATCAGATTCCTTTGGTTGAAATAAATCACAAGGCTTCATCTAACTACGGGAGAATTGAGAAATGGACTGCTGCTTGGTGGTCAGAAAGGAAAGAACTAGATGTAGCTAAGCACTAGAAGTCCCTGTCATATTTAGTTTTCCCAGGTGATAGATGTAGGAAAGAGTAAACTTGGGAGAAGCATGTGTGATGGGAAAAAAGATTAAGAACATATTTATTTTATTAAAAAGTGTCATACAAGTACCTAAAACTTTAGTTATCCTATTTACATACTGAACTCTGAAAAAAATGCCTTTAACACTTTTCAGTTAAATACCGTGATTGTAGGTGTCTCTGTTCAAACATGTATGCTCCTATGTCCGAGAGTTGTTACCAAAATATCTCAATAATTACAAGTTTTAAAAATCCTCATTGTTGAAAATTACAAACCCAAGGACCTATAATTCACAGACTAGTTTTGTTGTTCATTTGACATATTTTACTAAATTTGAAAGAAATAAAGGAAAATTCTTTGTAGAGTCATTGAGATAATTATTTCATCATAAATGTAGATGAAATTGGTAGGTGATATGGTAACCTGAAATTAAGTATCATTATCACATTTATGTGAAGAGTGGTTTTGAAAGTTTTTAAGCATTGACTTATTTTACGTTCTTTTTACATCAAAACCATTTTCAATGAGCTTTTAAGTTTTGCTCTTGGAGTGTACAATGAGGAAAAATATTTGAGAAGTCCAAACTCCATAATTATTACAAATTTTTCCTAATTGCCCTTCACTTATCCTGGTATTTTTATTCTAAAATAAGGGGCAAGAGAACTATGTAAGTCTTGAATCCCTTGGTCACTCTTAGTGACTTACCTGCTCCTGGTTTTCCTCCCTGGACACTTTGTCATAATTTCTCTCTTGGTGCCGCCTTCTCTGTTCAACATCTAAGGCTTGGTGCTTCTAAGGCTCTTTTTCTCCCCCTTGTACATTCTCTCTCTGGTCAGTCCATAAAGTTCCTTGGTATTAAGTGCCATCTATATATTGATATCCCACAAATAGTGTATTTATAGCCCTGAACTTTCCCCTAAACTCCAGGTTTATATCCAGTTGCCTACTTGGTATTTCCACATAAGTATCTAACAGGCACGTTAAACTTAGCATGTGAAAATGGCTTATTTTTATTCTCCAGTTTTCCCCATCTTCCCTATATGTTCTGTTGCTTAGGGCAAGAACCTAGGAGATGTAATGGTTTCCTTTTTTCCCTTCACCACTACCCACTCCATGCAACTCATCAGCAAGTCTGTGGGCTCTTCTGCCAAACTATGTCCTGAATCCAAACATTTCTCTCCTCTACTGCCACCCACCAGTCCAGGTCACACTAATTCTCATCTGATTACTGCAAAAATTGGTCTCTCTGCCTTCGTTTTGAATATCCACCTTCCACACTGCAGCCCAAGTGAATATGGCAGAAGAATCTGATCACATCATTAAGCTGCTTAAATCCTCCACTGATTTTCTAAGCACTTAGATCAAATCCAATCTTTCACCTTCGTGTTTCCATGGCTTGGCTATTGTGAATAATGTTGCAGTGAACATAGGGGTACATATACCTTTATAAATAGGTGTTTTCAAATTTTGGGGGGAGATACACAGAAGAGGGATTGCTAGGTCATACAGTAGCTTGATTCTTAACTTTTTGAGGAACTTCCATACTGTTTTTCACAGAGGCTACACCAGTTTAACATTCCCACCAGCAGTGTGCCAGGGTTCTCTTTTCTCCACATCCTCTCCAAAACTTTTTGTTTTATTGCTAATAGGCATTCTAACAGATGTGAGGTGGTGTCTCATTGTGGTTTTGATTTCAACTTCCCTTATACCTAGTAAAGTTGAGCATCTTTTCATATATTTATGGGCCATATCTTCTTGGGCAAATTGTCTGTTCAGGTTCTGTGCCCATTTTTTTAATTGGATTGTTTGGGGGGTGAGGGGGGTTGGTGTTGAGTTGTATGAGTCTTTATATATTTTGGATATTAGTCCCTTATCAAGGTATTGCTTGCAAATCTCCCATTCAATCAGATACCTTTTTGTTTTGTTGATAGTTTCTTTTGCTGTGCAGAGCTTTTTAGTGGGACATAGTTTTATTCATTTATTTTTACTTCCCTTGCCCTTGAGGTTAAGTTCACAAAAAATGCTTTGAGACCAGGTTTAGCACCTATATTTTCTTCTGTGTATTTTCAATAGTGGTATTGGAAAAATTGGAAAGCCACTATAAAAGAATGAAACTAGACTTTCTGATACCATATACAAAAGTTAACTCAAAATATCTAAATCTTTGACACATTTTTCAGACTGTTCAACCTCTAAATCAGATTTAATGTTTACCACCTACTTTCAAAGCCATAGTTACTGTGATATCTCTGCCTTCATGATTGAAGAGCTATCAACTAATGTGTTTACCAAAGGAACCCTTGGAGATTTTATAATAATGATCATCACAGTCCATTCAGGCTTTTCTTGATCCCCACAAGATACATAGAGGAAGAGGAAATTAAAAGGGCACTGTATTCCAGTGAAAAATTTTTAATATTTTATTCCACATGGAAAAGGATAGTATTTAAACAAGAGAATAGCAGAACAGATATATTAATAGAAAAATAAATGGAGACGTATAAATAAAAAATTGGAGTGAAAGTGGGATAAGAATATTTAGGATGATGATGAACAGTTTAGAAGAGAGAAAAAGAGGACCAAACAGGGTTAGGACAAAGCAAGTGAAAAGGTGGGGAGAAATTCAACAAAGGTTTCTGAGGTAGATAGAGTCTAATAATGGATTAGACTTAGAGACAATGGGAGTATATGATGAATATATGAGTTTTTCTTTAATCAACTAAGTAGGTAGAGAATTTGCTTCTTTGATATTGAGTCTATCTCTGTACTTCTGTGCTTGTCAGCATCACAAAGAACTACATTACCCACGCTCTCTAGTTTTGAGGCAGGTTTGGGCAATGGCAGATGCTGCTAGGGGACTGGAGGTTGAAAGGTTGGGAGAAGCCAAGGTATTTTTCTCTCTCACTTTGCCTCAGACAACATTTCTTAGGGTGACCAGATTTCTTCCAAGATTTCAGCTCCCTCCAGACAAGCTTTCTGTCTTTGGTTCCAGTTTCCTCAGTGGTCATAGCTCTAGCCTCGACTATTGTTCCAGCTCTCATTGGACAGCCTTGCCTTCTACCTTCTGGAAACATCACCACTTCCTGTTATCCCTCTTGCCTTATGGGTGATAGTGGCTTCCTGCTGTTGCTAATCTCTGGATTGTCTTGCCATCGCCATGCTTCTTGTTTCCTTTCTTACCTATGTAATCAATTCCAAGTGTTAAATTCCCTGTTTGAAATACCTAGACTAGTATATTTCCTTGACTAGACACTGACTGATACAGTCATAAGTTCAGTTTTCAATACATTGAACTTATGATAAGTGTGGGGCTCCCTGGTCAAGATATTTTAGAAGATGCTTAGAAATAGTTACCAAAGACCTGGCAACAGAAATTGGTTTGGAAAGCACCAACATGCCGGTGGTATTTGAAACCATAAGGTTAGACTTCCCAAGTGGAATGAGGAGATGAAAAGATTAAATAGTGAACTAACCTCTGAAATATCAATATTTTAAATTTAGGCTTAGAAATAGCTTGATAACTGAAAAGGAGCCAGAGAAGTAGGAAACTCAAGGTAGGAATGTCACAGAAGCCAAATGAGAAACAAAATTCCTAAAGTAATGGGAACAGTAGAGTCAAATTTGATGCAAATAGCAGATAGGACACATAAAAAGGGATCGAGACAAACATTTTGCTTGAATTTAGCAAGTGAACTGTCATTGCTACTTTTGTCAGAACAATTACAATACAGTTGTGGGGAAGAAACAAGATTATGATGAGTTAAGATGAAAATGGGGAATGAGAGAAGACATCAGTGAATGTCAACTGCTTTTTCAGGATACTGAACAATGAAGAACTTGAAAAAAAGAGAACTTGAAGTCAAAGGGAGAGGAAGGAGTGAAGAAAGGCATGGATACTGAACATCCCACAAAAGTAAGAGGGAATGGGGTCAAATGTAGAAGTGGAATAAATGGTTATGCTTTTGAGAGGAGAGGAAGGATGATGAGATTAAGATACGGATACGTTTACAGGGTTGCTTATTATGCCTTTTCTAACATGGTATTGTCAAGTAGTATTCACTGTGTACAAACTTCTTTAAAATGAACAGAAGTATTACTTACTTCTCTTGCTTTCAGCTCCCCTTTAAAGCAAAAAAAAAAAGTTGGAGAAGGAATCACACGCTTGAGGCTAAGTGTTAACTTTTCTCCAAAGTCTCAAGCAAGACATGAAAATTCCATGTTTGTAAACATGACTGATATTAGCATCTTGAAAAACAAGAACATTTATAAAATTGGCTTTTAAGTGCTGATTTGTCGATTTTTATTTCTTGTGATGAGGGTATTTAAAATGTATAATCTTGGCAACTTTCAAATATGCAGATAACTATGTGTTAACTATAGTCACCATGCTGTACCTTAGATCCCTATGACTTTTATAATTGGAAGTTTGTATCTTTTGATCACCTTTTCCCATTTCACCCACCCTCCACTCAAACCTCTGAATTGTGAAAGTTGTAGTCCCATCTTTTACTTTTATAGACACTAAGCTACATGAAAATATTGGGAAGAAAACCGGTTTCATATATTCTACTCATATATATTTTATACAGTATAAAAATGGTATATCTATTTGTGGGAAACCACCCGATCTTTTTATAACTGCCCTGAAGCTACAAATTACACTGTAGCATGTGTGTGTGTGTGTGTTACAGCTGTATGTCAATTCCCATGAGAATAAAAGTTTGAGCAAATAATGTCCAGGCATCAAACAGTAAATTGAAGGGAACTGATGCTTTCAGACACATAATCATTTTTTTTTGAGAAATGAATATTTTAAAATAATTTACATAGCCAGGGACAGAGGTAGTTAAAAAGAATAACAGGTAACAACTTATGTAGTGCTTAGTATATCATGCTGTGTTGACTATACTTTACACATTTTACCTGATTTAATCCTCAAAACACAATCCTACACATATTTTACTAAGTTCAGCCCTTAAAACATAGCCCTGCAGGTAGGTAATATTGTTATCTTCATTTCACAGATGAGTAAACAGACCTGGATAAATTAAATAATTTGCCCCAGGCTATTATCAGTCTATACTGGAACTCAGTCTGGCTCTAAAATTTCTTCTCTTTTTCTAATTTTTCCCCTTTTTATCTAATTTATTAGAATGACACTGATTAACAAAATTATACAGATTTCAGATGCACAAATCCATAACAAGTCATCTGTACACTGTATTGTATGTTCACCACCCCAAGTCTCTATCCATCACCATTTACCCCCCCTGTGGTCTATGTCCATGAATTTCTTTTGCTCAATCTCCCCAGTCTATTCCCCACCCCCACCCTTGAGACAGTTTATCTATGAGTCTGTCTCTATTTTGTTAGTTCCTAAAATCTCCACTCTTAATTACTCCACTACCATGTAATTTATAGCTAAACTAGTTAGTGCCTTAGATGTAGTTACTAGCATAGGTTTGAAAATTTTTTTCTTTTTTAAGGACCATCATTTGAGGGTAGAGTTTTAAAGTGTTGGTTTTTTTCCTAAATATATCTCAAAAGAAAAGCAAATTTCCACAAATACTTTTGAAGTTTTTTAATGCATGAAAAGAACATCCCAGAAACAGAACAGGTATTGACTTACTAACAATGAAGCACTATACAAGAGCCCCCTCCCTGCTTAGCAATAGGAATATAGTGTAAATAGACGTGAAAGGAGGTGAACACTTCAGGATTAAATGCAAACCCTAAAGTTGAATACAACATTCATATATGGCTTATCTCATAACAATATTTTCATAATGATGTATATGACATTTATACTTATTGGTAAGATGCTTTTGACTCAAAAGTTAACCAAAATGCTAAAGAGGTAGTTTTGCCAATGCAAGGTGAGAGAAAGGCTTTACCTTGCTTTGTTTTTTCCTCAAAAATCTGCAACCGTTTCTTTTGGATCATCCAGGAAGATAATGATGCTTTTAGAAGTAGCGAATTCAAAATCCTTTAAGAGCCGATTCCCCCCAAGGGGACAAGGATGTTTTTGAAACCACAACTCTAAACCGTCCCCTAGGAGCTCCCACGCTGTTCCTCCCCATCTCAGATATGAAATACATTCTGGCTCCAAGGGGACCTGTTAAGATCTGACCAGCAGTTGTAGGAATTCATCTTGTTTTCTCCTCAGATCCAAAGCAGAGTCTTATGATGGTAACTCCTACAGTGACCCAAGAATACTGGTAGGTGCCCTGTCACTAAGTCAGAGACTGCTCTAAATGATGCATATACACATACTGAAGTTTGGAAGTTCTCTAGCAGGCCTGTGAAGTTGCATGACAAGTACTAGGAATGGCTGCATGTAATTCCTCGTGTTTCAGGTGTGTTTCATGATGTCATCCCATCTTAGACTCAAAGGGACTTCTGGTTTCTGACTGCCAGATGCTGCTTTATCTTGTGAGGAGATACATTCTTTGACATCCGCCATTTGACCCTATGTATAAACTAGCTTATCCTATCCTTACAGTGAGAAATAAGCCCACAAAGAAAAGAAAAGGTAAGGTTCAAGGGGCAACAAAACATTTGTCAATTCTCAAAACTATAACAGCCATTTACCGGACAACAGTTAGGAACCACTAAAAAACAAAGTGACATCTATTAATCAGGTATGACTTGTTACACATAAGAGAGCATAAATATACAGTAAATAAGAGGTTTATGCGTAGCCCCAGCGGATTATGTACATATCAGAGCCGCTGTGAAACTGAGCAGGAATTCCTGTAGCATATCCCCAGCTAAGAACAGTTCCATCCCACAACAGTTTGAAGGGAACAGATGCCGAGAACATGTGGTAACATTAAGCAGATATCCACATACATGTATCCTTGACAGTGCACAATGTGAGAAATAGAGGGCACAAGTGAAATAGCACTTTGCCTGTTGAGCATCTTCCTTCCCATAAATATGCACAAGTCCATTCTCCAATGGTGGTCTGCAGCCTCACACTTGGTGATGGTGCACGCCGAGCCCAGTCCCCTGCTGTACACTCACTCCTGCTTCCTCCGATTCAGGTCACAAGCTCCCACCTTCACAGTCTCCAGCTGCAAATCAAAGCATAAATAACAGAGGCCATCGTGGCGCCTCCTTTCACAATGTCACTGGGAATGGATACCGGTCAGAGCAGCACAAACACCGCGCACCAGTGTCCGGGAGTGGAGAGTAGCTTTGTGCACTTTTGCAAAAAAAAAAAAAAAAAAATCCACCCGACGTGTCTCTTATTTTACTGGTTTGCCCTGTCTGTAGCGAGGAAGACACTGTGCTGCTCCTGGGCTCTTTCTGTCAGCTTCCTCTTCTTCTTCTTGTTCTTCTTCTCCTTCGCCTTTGGCCCTCTCTTCCCTACAACAGGGGGAGAGAGAAATGAAGACGTGAGAGAAAAGGCTCTTTTTCTAGGAAAGAAAACATAAAACATTAAGAGTTTTACACAAAGCCCATCTGGAAAACATCACCTATGGAAAAAGCAGCCTCAAAGAGAAAATTGTTCACATTAATTTTGACGGAATAATAATAATTTACTAAATTGGATATGCTGTCTAAACCAGAGACTGATCTTCCTGTTACAGGGAACTGGCATATTTAAACACCTCCCAGCGGCCTGATCAGTCTTGCAAATATCATCCTGCCACAAAAATTTCACTTATCCCCTCCTACTTTTAACAATGCTACCCTTTACTAGACATCTTTACATCTTTCTCCTGCTCCACATGTCAGTGGGTCAAAAGAAAATAAGCATCTATCTACAGTAAATATACCAGAAGTTTCAAACCCCCCTCGCCCTGCCCCACAGGAGAAACAAATGTCTTGCTTTTAACATTATTCCCTCAGTGTCCTCCAAAGGCCCATATGATATGACATATGTGGAATACTTTATTTTCTATAAAAATTTATGAGGCCATCATTCATGATGTGGCTTATGGCTTCTTATAAAAATCGCCTAGACCAGTTGTTCTTATTGAGAGCAAGAAAAATGCTTGTTTCTGAAGAACTGGTTGACTATATCTTACAAGCAGAAAATCACACCATGTTATCCTGTTTGTTCTCTTTGCCTTAGTCACTAGGAAGCTCGGAGCACAAGGTAAATAGTCGGAGTTTTTGGGTGCAGTTTTCCCTTTGCCTCTGCTGTATTTCACTTCTTACATCTTGTGGTTATGCATCATGGTCTTTAGAAGGTCTCAGCATTTCTTTGCAAGTATGTGTACATAAGATTATGAAAAAAAATAAGAAACACAGACATTTGCTTTAGGTCCATTGCTCTCTTTGAGTTCTAAACACACAGGGATCATTTTTAGAGCAGGAAATTAATAAAGTTCACTTGCATTTTACAGAAAGCGAGTCATCACTATACATCTTCAGTACAGGAAGATTTTTCCTCAAAAGACAAAGAATCCTACAGCCTGCTCGCCTCCCTGCCCTATGTCCAATTTTATCGTGTAGTTCTACAAAGCTTTTCCTGTGAGACACCATAGTAATCAGTACCACAACTAGGACATCCAGTTGTAATCCATGCTCTCCAACCTTCCCAGACCTTTTCATGTCAGGGATAACCGATGTGAGAAATGAAGAAATAGACCAGAGGTTAGAGAGGTAGATGCATGCCTTAGGAAACCAGACATTCTAGATCAAGAGAGGCCATGAGAGTCCTGCATAAGGGAGGTGTTTCTCATTTCTGCTCTTTTTGATCAGAAAGGCTTTATTTTATTTGAGGATAGAAAACAGTCTCACTGATAAGACTATAGCACATAGTTGCCACGTAGTGGATACTTAGTGTTTGCTGAGTAAAACTTTTATCACAAGAAAAAAAGATTAGAAAAAGAATAACTTATTTTTAATAGGACACTACAGTAAAATAATCAGAATATGATCATGCCTTCATATTAAATTATGAAGGTCCTTGAAGTTAACTTCTGGTTCTCATTAAATTCTGGCATTAATGTTATAATGGCATTTTGCCATCTTTAAATATAGTTAATCCTACCCAATGAAGCTTTAGTCCAAGCCAGCATTAATAAAAAAAACTGTAAAGTTACAACTATTTAATAACACCATATCTGATGATGAGACACACTTAATGAGGGCAGAGATGAAATATTTAACATTAAATAGAATATTTAAAAAGAAGCTTCAATGATAAAGTTATATGAAGGTTTTTCTTAGATCTATATTTAATCTTAACAGAAAATCCTTTAAAACTCATTGCTGACTACATTGAAAAGTTCAGTTTAAATTTCATTTCTTTAAAGGCTGGAGGTTTCTTTAAAAGCAAATTGAAATCCAGTGAATGGGAAATAATGCCAACATTCCTTGATTTTAAAGTATATTCTGTTAAGATAAAAATATACTGAATATGTTATTTAAAGAAAGATTTTCACAGTCACCATTTCAATTCTTCATATAAATGATTTAGTTGGGAATCAAATGTGCACTACTTTCACTAACAGCAAATCTAAGCTAAATTAGTGAAAACTCATTTTAAGAGAGGGTCAATTTCATGTCATTTACTTAATGTATTATTCTGATGTAATTGTCAATATCAAATGGTCTTTGGATTTGCTGGCTGATATAATATTGTGTGTGATAGAGAAGTTATTCAATATTTGCATAAAACTGTTCATATTGTAGCCAAAAATTCAGCAATGCTTCTGAAAACTTATATAATTTTTCAAATTGTACAATTATTCTATTGGAAATAAGTCATATGGTACCTGTTCCAACTAGAGATGTTCTGGGAGACCTAATTGTAACCCTAAAACTTTCCTCAGCAATCTCTTTTGAATGATGTCTCTGTGCTATTGGCTCATTGCTTGGTTTTGTTCTTGGTCAGCCCCCTTTCTCATGTAAGATATATTGCAAATACCAAAGAATTAAGACAGTTAGCCAATATTTGACCATGGATAGGCCTAAATTAACTGAAAATATTTTGTGGTCCATAGAGGTTGTTTTGACTTTAAGCCCAACTCAAAGTAATAAAAGAATATTGAAACATATCCTAACAAAAGGTATAAAAAGAGTCTTGCACATATTTTCTTCTGGTCTCTGCTAAGATTTAACAAAAATATATATCCCTGTTTTTATTTATATATTTGAAAACAACACATTGAATATACAAGCATGCTAACTTATGTTTTCACTTAACTTCTTTACATCTGTGGGTAGATTAGACTCAGAATGACTTCTAGACTTTCATCAGATCGTTGCACATTTTTTCACGAATATTCACCTATACAGGAAGCATTTAAAGGCAAATTTGATGCCAGTCACCCAAAAACTAACTCAACTCATGGATTTAACTTTCTTGCTTTTTAGTTCACAAGAGAAGACTTGGAAAAGACATTCCCCAAGATCAGCAGAAAAGATCCGAGTTTTGTTAGGAGATTGTCAGCCTCCAGGTATGTCCAACACTAATGACAAATTATGCGTATCTTTGTCCTGAGTGCTTTAAGAATGCAGGTGCCTTGACAAATCACTATTGAGTGAATCTCTTCAAGATCGAAGAGAATCTGATCTACAGAGCAGATCTCTTCAGCACTGTTGTGTGAATGTAAGAAGACAACTAGCTCTTAAGGCAAAGCAATGTGATTTCATAGAGAAAGGCCTCCTCTGGGAGGAAGCAAACCTGATAGGTAGGCACTGTCTTATGACAGAGGTGCTGGTGCAATATTATACTTGTGATTCTTGGTTTCTACATTTATAGAAAGAAGATGCTATAGTCATCTTTCACTAGAAAGTTATGAGACACCGTTAGAAAAGATTATATTCCTGGGATGAAAGGAAGATGAGTAAAATACCACTGGCAAGACAAGATCATCATCAAAATGAACAAAGTTAGAAAGGTATTATCAAAGCCACACTCTAACCAACATAATTACATTGACTTGCACACATGTGGAAATGGTCCAACAGGATAACCTATCAACTCTTCTACAGAGAAAGGTGAGCAGTGCCTTATGGAAATACTCCTAACGTCCAGCTGTAGATTACTGCTATTAGAATCAGAAACAGGATAGATTATTTTGAACCAAGGTATCAGGCAGCCTCACAAATTACATGAAGCTGTGAAAATACTGACTCCCCTGTCAGTCACACATGAATTTCATTCTTCTGTAAGCTCTCCAATACAAGGAAATGCTTCAGATGTTTTTTTCCCCTGACTAGTTTAGATAAGTCTTTTCATCATTGGAACAATACATCCATCGGTGAGGCACAAAGGTTGTGAAGAGTTTCCATAATGATTATTGAGTATTTTGAGGAAGACTTTCTAATGGAAGAAGACTAAAGAAAAAAATTCAGTAACTGTGACTAGCAAAAAAGATTAAAGCTTCGATATATACACACTGGGGGAATGAGCCACAATTATGACAAATACAGTTAACTGTAATGACCAATATTAGAGCCACAACTATGACAACAAAGGTCATCACCTAAAACCAGGACCAATTTCTATTACATTTTAATAAGTTTGTGATGCTAACTTAAAACCTAGGCTTCATTGTATTTATGAAATTCATTATGGTGACTCAGGGATCACCTCAAAGAGATTGTCATCCTTCAAAGCAGCTAACATTGAGAGACAAGAAGCCTGTGTAACCACCAATTGGTGAATCTTGTCCTACATAAGAGGGCACACACACTGTAGGCAGAACATAAAAGGTTGCCTCCACATTTAAACGCAGAGGGACTGAGTTGTAGACAGTGAATAGCAATTGGGCCATTACTTTCTCTCATATGGGCAACTTGAGTTTGCCCAAGAATGAGTAGCAACAGAGATTTATTTATTTAAGAGTGATTGATGATTCCCTGGGGGGAAAAATGCCAGCTGGTTCCTAAAATATTTTTAAAAGCTCATATGAAAATAGACAAAAGTCCTAAATACAATTCATAAAAAGAAATAAAAAATAGCTAATAGCTAATAAATATATTTAAACAATCAAATCTCACAATCAAAACCACCAAATAAAATTAGTTGCTACTGCAAAGATGCTTAAGAGTGAAAATAGGTAAAGCTAGTGAGAATGTGATGAGACAGGCTTTGGGATTCAGTTTGAGAATATGCAATTGATGCAGACAGCCTTTCTGAAAAGCCATTTGGCAAGTGTAAAAAGAGCATTAGGATGCTCATAACATTTTAAAAATTGAATTTTAGGGAGGGAGAGAAAGAGAAACATTGCTTTATTATTCCACCCATCTACTCATTCACTGACTGGGGATCAGACCCAAAACCTTGGTGTATCGGGACAATGCTCCAACCAACTGAGCTACCTGGCCAGGGCAAAAATGTTCATAACTTTTGAACGAGATCTTGGAATCCATTCTAGGAAAATAATCTAAACTTGGGCAGAAATTTATGCATAAAGATGTTTACCATAACTCTGAAAAAACCTGTAAGTTACCTAAGTGCCCTTCTACTACAATTTTTATGACTAACAAAGCAGTGTGTTTTCAACTATGAAGAAGCATTTTGTATTTTAAAACCACAACAATTAAATTTATGTCCAAGAATAATTGCATGTTCCTAATATTTAACATAAATAGCTATAAGGAAAACCTTGTACTACTAAAACATTTCTACTGTGGTGGTAAGCAGATTTTTTTTTGTAATATATTTTATTGATTTTTTACAGAGAAGAAGGGAGAGGGATAGAGAGTCAGAAACATCGATGAGAGAGAAACATCGATCAGCTGCCTCCTGCACGCTCCCTACTGGGAATGTGCCTACAACCAAGGTACATGCCCTTGACCGGAATCGAACCTGGGATCCTTCAGTCCGCAGGCTGACGCTCTATCCACTGAGCCAAACCGGTTAGGGCGGTAAGCAGATTCTTTAGTGAGTGGCCAATCATAAATGAATCTAAGATATATAAAAGCTTAGGAACTATTGGACCTAAACACTCAGACATTAAGAATACAAAAACAGACTCATAGAAACAGAGGCCAAAGGGATGGTCACCAGAGGGAAGGGGGTGGGGAATGAGTGAAAAGGGGGAAAGGGAACATAGTCAATATCATTGTGATAAGTTTGTACAGTGACAGATGATTACTAGAATTAGTGGGGTAATCACATTGTAAGTTATAAAAATGTCAAATCACTATATTGTACACCTGAAACTATATAACTAATATAATGTTGTATACTGATTCTACTTAAGTTTTTTAAAAAGAATATATATATTAGTTCATGAAGCTCTTTTTTCCTAGAAAGGAGTCCAAGTATGGTGAGCATGACTGGCATCTACCACAGAATATTCTATATAGTCTAAGATAAAAATCTTCCCACTGTCTATAATAATTCAGGATAACATATCTTGATGGTTATTGATTCACATTAGCTGGAAGTCAGAGGAGAGTAAAGTTAGCTAGAACTCTGAGTAAAGCAAAGGAATTCATTTTTGGCTCCTTCGTTATAGTACAAAGTTCCTTGTCATTTTCAGTAACATTTATCTGTTTCTTTGGGTTTTTAAAAGAAATAACACCCTTTTCACTAAAAACATTTCACAGACAGATGTCTTTGGAAAGAACTGGAAAATCCCTCAATGGTTATTTGATGACTGTGATCAAATTTTCTTTCAGGAAAAATATAGAGACAAAAGAGTTGAAAAATAACAAGCTATCTACAAAGGAGACTTTTACTGGGCATCTTGAATCTCAAGTCATTTCATCTTCATAAAAGTGCATGTGTTTTAAAAGTCTACACAAAATCTGGAGATAACTTACAAGTAGCTGTCCATCTTATAAGGCTACTGGTGAAGAGTGAAAACCATCCAAAATAATAAATGACAATGCACTTCTCTAAACATACAAATGTGAAAATCATTCAAAATTCAGAATATTTACTGCTATAGATTTACACTATTTCAATAAGCAATTCTGTCTTAATGTTCTATCTGTACAAGTTTGCCATATTTTTGTTGTAAAAAATAGTATGAAATTGCTTTCTTTGTCTTTAAGACCATTCAAGTTTTCTTATATAACACATTTTATTAGGCGTGAGGTCTGCTACCTATTTTGTTGAAAGGAAGTTCGTTTAGTTTTAAAAATCTTGTTTCATGTTCAAAACAATGAAGTTGGAAGAAAAGCTAATTCTGAAGATCACCGAGATTTTATAAGTTAATTATACTACCAATAAGATTTCCTGCACATAGTATTTCAAAATTTATAGCCCTGAAGAAAATCATTGTTCTTCAGGCATATTACAAGAATTCTGAAGGGGCAATAAGATATTCCCAAGCCCCTCCCAACTCACTTGAAGTGGTAAGGTCTACAGAAAAGTAATTTCAATGAGATTCATATTGTTCCATATAACATTGGTTATTCCAATGATTTGTTTAATATAAGCTCATAGATATCTGGTACCTCAAACAGAGAAATGAAAAATCAGTTCAAAGACAAAAGTCTATGGCGTTTAAGATAGGTGAAAATAAATAAATTAGGATACATTTGTTTCAAAAATATCCAGAGCTCTTTTTATAAATACTTTAGGTTCATTGTAAAGGACAAAGAGTGTTTTAGGGTAGTGAAAACTAAAATAATGCTCTGCGTAAATGCACTTGTGTGAAGGAATAAATACATAACTCTACCACAAGGGGGCACTAATTCACTTTTACTGTAATGTAAGAGTACCGTGGTTTAAAAAAAAAAAAAGTACATAGGAGCTTTGGGGCTCTAACTTCTTACATACTTCATTTTAACCCCAATTGGAGGCCCTTTTTTTTTTTCTTCTTTCCAGACAGAGTTAAGCTCTTTGGTAAAGTGAAGAATAGTAGCAAGACAAGGAAAGATATAATTACACACTGCTTTTAAAGATGTTTGAGAGTAAAGGCAGGGAATAATGACAGGAGAAAAGAAAAGATGAATCTGCTATTCAAATAGTGATTTGGAGAAAGACGCATTATCATAAACCCAAGTAGTATTTTCTTATGGGAAAATTAACCTAAATTACCTGCAAAGAACAAGTCCTTTCCTTGGATCTCTTATTTATAAGAATGAAGTTGTGAAAATAAAAATGATATTATTATCTGGTGCATAGATCTGATATCAAGTATGAAAGCTGATTAGGTGGCGAGTCCTGACAAAGGGTTATGATCAAGTTGGCCTCCCAGCACCAGAAACAACTGGCTGTTTTTTTGTGTTTTTTTTTTGGGGGGGGGTGTTAAATATGAAACAAGTGAGGTACAGAAAAACTAGGGTGACCTATCCAAGTTCCTACAGCTAATTAGCAGCTGAGCTGGGCTTGGAACTAGGTTTCAGTGTCTTTCTTAGATACTTTTATAGTTTTAAAAACCACTGGATAAGGACACAGTTATAGAGTTGTTTTTTCAAGAAATGCAGAAAAACATTAGAAGACAAATAACATTACTCTGACCAAATTCTAGGAGAAGTCATTGGCCACCTCATAACTGTGAAGAAACCGCTTTATGAACTGTTAAAGTACTGCCTAAATAACAACTTATCTGTAACTTTGACATTCTGTAAACTTACACTGCATTGATTCATTGCTTATTCTTTTTCTTACCTTTTAGCAAGATGCAATCTGTAAAGTTTCCTAGGTCGGGTAAGTGAGATGGTGGACACTCCTACCATGGACCATGCACTCACTGTAAGTGCTTTCGACACATTCTCACGTAATTGAATATCATGAAAAAAACTGAAGTACTCCAACTGCCTGCCAGAACATTGTGCAGTTATGCATCCTAAAATTACTTAAGATAAATAAAATTTGCAGAAAACCATCAGGCTCATTTGGCATTCCTAAATTAAGTCAGAAAAAAAACATCAGGTTTTGCAGAGAAAATGATACAACTATTTCATTTGATTAGGAGCGATGGGATAATCAGAGAAGAATTTGAAGTTCCTCCATAGCTGACTTCATACTATAACAGAAGATACCTTTTAAGGTAATTCCATTAGAATAAGAGGATTTAATACCTACTCCTTGGTCTTCAATCAATAACCATTAACTAAATGAAAAAAAAGTCTAAGAAATGATATACAGGACTATAATCATATGGCAAGCATTTATTTAATTTGGATTCAACACAATTTCTATGGAACTTGAAGACACACTTACAAGTGAAAAGAAAAACAGAAATGGTTTCTCCAAGACAGCTGTGTCAGGCATGGGCTGTCGGTCCAAGCCTACAGCTCACCTAAGTAGTAGGCCTTACACGAAGGGAGTCAGCACAGAATAACAAAGAGCTGCATGTTCCACAAAGGCTCATGAACACATTCCCTCCTCTGTGCCCAGGGCAGCACTTGAACCTCCCTCATTAAACAAATTACCACCTTCTGTTTTAATTTTATGTTTGTGGATATGTCATGCAATATATCTATCTATCTATCTATCTATCTATCTATCTATCTATCTATCTATCACCCTAATATGCAAATAGACTGAACGGCGGAACAACCAGTTGCTATAACGTTTGCTGACCACCAGGGGGCACATGTGGAACATGGCAGGCAGCAGAGTGCAGAACACAGCGGGCATTGGCTGCGACTAAATGGCGGAGCAGGTGAGCAGGGGTACCAGACCAAGGTGGGGTGCTGGTTGTTGTCACTGGGGCAAGCCTCTGGTGATTACTGAAGATTCTTTGGTTCCACCCAGTGCTCACACCTGCTGCTGGTACCAGCCCCACTTGCACTGACCAGCCCTGATTGCCCCTGAGGGCTTCTCCACCTCCCCCTGCTCCTGAGGGGTGATCAGGGCAGCAGCCACCACTCACACCCCCTGCTGGTGCCGGCCCCAATCACTCTGTGCAGTAAGCGGGTGCGAATGTGGCCAGCGCCGTCAGCGCATGGGAGTGGTGGGGGCGCAGAGGATGGGCCAAAACCCACCTGTGTCCACCACAGCCTCGTGGCCCACAGTTCCTTTCAAGGTGCACGAATCCGTGCACTGGGCCCCTACTTTGTGAATAATTACAAATAGCTACAGTTAAGACCAATATATGCCATAGAGTCCTGGTAAGAGTCTTTCCACAAATTAAGTTATAGATATTCACTTATTTCACCTAATAAAGGGAGTCAGAGCAAAGATATATGGGCTGGACCCAAAGCCATGTGGTCTTTGTCACTCATCATAAAATGAACTTTCTTGTTCTTCCTGGGTGTCACGTGGCAACTGCCCTCAACTTCAGTTTATACGTGGTCTATGAAGGTGACCCTGGCCCTGAGTAAACTCCATGATCTTTCAGCTTACCTCCCTCTTATAATAGCCTCATTCTCTTTTGTCTTAATCACATATTCCCAAGAGGGGAATTCCACATGCCTTGCTCCCCCTGTGAGTTAACCCATAGAGTCATGGATGGCCTGGCCAGCCAATGGGTTGGTCACTCCCAGGTCTATCCTGGAGGGGTGGAGCAGTCACGTGACCCTGGACTGGGCAGGCATTGAGGACACAAGGTTAAGAACATGGGCTTGAGGACAGATAGCCATAGATTCAAAAAAGACCTCTGCCTCTTAGAAGCTAGTGATCTTGGACCAGTTACTTATTTTTCTGAGGGTTGGTTTTCATATTTCTAAACTGATAAAATCATTGGTACCCACTTCAGTATTGCTGTGAAGTGTAAAGACAATGTATATACTAGTAAAGTTCCAGAAACTATACCTGGCACGTAAATGCTGAACAAATTATAGCCATATATGAGGTACCTCACATGTATTATTTCTAATCCTTACAATGGTCCGCAAGGTAAGCATGATTTTCAGTTTGCTCATGAGGAAATAAGTTTAGAGAAGTTAAGTAAACAGCTCCAAATCACATAGCTCAGCATTGAGTCAAACCAACATCTGGCAGATTCTAAAACCTGTACTTTTTGGATCCCTTGTGCCCAGCAAACGTCTTTGATCTCATAATCATTAAAATGGCTGCTGAACAAACAAATTAATATACTAGACTAAAGAAAAGCATCAACCTCCCCACTCAGCACCCTGAGATATCAGAGTTCCCATGGGGCACATTAGGTCCCCCAAGGGCCCGGCCTACACCTGTATTTTTCATATTAATTATTTACTGGAGTTAAGGCATTCAAAGCCTCAGTTTCCTGAGGTCAAGCAATACATTTAGCATTTCCAATTCAGAGTCAACAGTGTGTCCTTGGCAAAACCCAAGGGAAGAAAACACAGCATGATTTTTTTTCAACTGGGACTTGGGAGAAGTTTAGACCTGTTCATGGGCCAGAAATAGTAGAACCCTCCCGGGAGCTTTTTCAAAACATAGGTTCCCTAGCCATACACTGACTCCTGAATGAAACCTTCAGGAGGAAAAATCTGGAATTATTGTTACTGTTTTAGCTTCAGAGGTGGTTCAGTGCAAAGTTAAGATAACAGGGAAGTCTAGAGCATGAAGCTCTTCTAAAAAGGGCGTGGGCAAAAGAAAGGACTTGGGAACAGGAGAAAGAAGGAAGTGCTAGGTGAGAGTACTTCAGAATGCATTGCAACCTCCTTCCCAACTGAGCTGAGAAATAGCTTCCACATTGTAAATGAAGTCCTCTTTCTGCCTGGACTCCCTTCCCCAGGTTCTGTTTGTGGTGATGCCCCAAGAAAGCAGCAGGAATCAAGTTGCCCGTGGCCAGTGGAATGTGCACACAGGCAAAGGGTCCCTGATCTCTGTGCTCAAGGGAAGGGGCTGCAGGTCACTCTGGTTACAGCAGATTCATTTCTCCCAGCGCTTGGATTCCAGAGACTAGCTTTACTCTACAGAATCTCTCAATTCACTCAATGAACAGGTTCTGTTTTGACAGACAGTTTAGTGGGTATGCAGAAATTCTAAAGAATTAAAAAAAGAAAAAACAAAATTGTACTTGAAAAAATTAAAACTATTATCAAGTTCGGGGCTTCCTCCTAACTAGAATATAGAGTTGCCACTTCAAAAATTGGAAAGACAAGAACAGTACCCCTCAGACCAGGTGACACAAATACCAGAGGCATTACGGTGGCATTAGTTGTATTACAGACAGAGGAAGCATATTACAAGTCTTTTTTCCTTCTTTCAGAAAGGTGCTCTGAGGTTCTTCTAAATTATTAAGTTGTGATCATCACCTTGATGTGTTAGCTGTGTGCTAGGCACTAAGTGTATTACACATGTTAACTAACTTCATACTAATAATATCCCTATGAAATAGTGTCCTTGGTCCCACTTCACAGCAGATGAAATTACAGATGAGAGAAGTCAGGTGACCTGAGATGACATTGCCAGTAATGGTAGAATTCAGATTTGAACTCAGTAGTCTGGTCCCACAGTTTATGCTCTTATCCATTCTATCTAATAAAGAGGGAATATGCTAATTGACTGCCACGCCCTCAAAGATGGCGGCACCCAATCCCCTCAGCCCCGCTGGGGCGGCAGGCCCACACGCCTGCCTCCGGTGTCCCCCAGTTCCCTCAGACCCCCAGCCACCCAGGGCTGGCGTGAAGCACAGGCAAGCCTCGGATGGCGGCTGCCCAGCCGCCCAGGGCTGGCCCGAGGTTCAGATAAGCCTCAGATGGCAGCTGCCCAGGGCCAGCCCAAGGCGTAGGTAAACCAGGGCCAGCCCAAGGCGTAGGTAAACCAGGGCCAGCTGAGGTTTGCACTACCGGCAGTGGCAGCAGCAAAGGTGTGATGGGGCGTCGCCTTCCCCTGATCGCCGGGTCAACTCCTGCCCCTGAGGGCTCCTGGACTGTGAGAGGGGGCAGGCCGGGCTGAGGGACCACCCCCTCCAGTGCATGAATTTTCATGCACTGGGCCTCTAGTTATGCTATATTTTTCCCATCACCTTTGTAATATAGTAAATGTGGTCTCCTGAGAGAGAGGAAGGAGGGAGAAGGTGTTACACTCTTCTCTTTAACCCCAGACTCCCACAAACCCTATGACCGGTCATTTTATGACTAGACCATAAAATTCATAAAATGGAGGCCAGGACCATCATTGGTTTGATATGAGACCAGAATCAAGGGCATATTTTCTTTGTTATTCTTGCAGGACAAGGAAAGTAAACAAGTATTTGCCAAAATAAATAGTTCCTATCCACAAGTAAAGATCAGATGAATGTTTTGGTCACTGTAGAATCTTTTGTCAACTACCCAAATAGCAGTGAGGGATTTCAATTATAGGAAAACCGAACCTAACGATTCTTAGAGACTTCACATTTCTAAGGTTTCAAAAGGTCTAATACTTTGCTGACTTATCTCAACTGCTAATATATTGTCTGTGATCACCGGATAATAAAAGAGCAAAACATGGCTAATTTTTTTTTTTACAAAAATCCTAATGTTTCATAAAATGGGTTTATTTCCCCTCAACTTAAAATGGTATTTCACTCTCCACAAAAAGTACCGTATTTTCCGGTGTATAAGACGACTGGGCGTATAGAAGATTTTCCTGGGTTAAAAAGTCGTCTTATACACCTGAAAATACAGTATATAGACTGTTAAACATATAAACTAAAATCAAAGGAAGCTACTACAGATGTGTGCGCATACACACATACACAATACGTATCTGTCGTATTTCCCAAGCATTGCTTATTTCCATGTTTGTATCATTATGTTCTAATTATTTTTATTTAATTTTGGTGTTTAAGGGGAAAGATGAGAAACCAAAAGTTTACAAATAGCATGGAAAAAATTAAGACACAAAGTGATTTAAACTGAGTCATCACTGAATGAGATATCCAACAGAAAAGTCTCACTCTAACTACTAAAATTTCAGGAAAGACATTCCTGAAGCTGGACGAGAAAGCTATATAAAGAATATCATTGAGCTGTATGTCTATCTATATAAAACCCTAATATGCAAATAGACTGAACAGCCGAACGACTGGTTGCTATGACATGCACTGACCACTAGGGGGCAGACACTCAACACAGGAGCTGCCCGCAGACCTCGACCAGCAGCGGTGGCGGGGAGTGGGGTCAGCGAGCAGGCGGCACCAGGCCTGCTCGCCGACCAGGCCTAGGGACCCTACCCATGCACAAATTTCATGCACCGGGCCTCTTGTGTGTTATAAAAAAACAAACTTCTCACAATCTTAGCATGGCAGGCTCAGGGATCTATTCTGAAGCAAGCTAAATAGATCAGTGCAATTGAATTATAACTCTAAAATTGCCTTTTAAGAACCATATGATTTCACTCATATGTGGGGTAGAAAACTGAAAGCAACAAATGAACAAACAAGAAAAGCTCATAGATACAAATAATTGTGGTTACCAGAGGAAAGGGGGTGGGAGGTAGTAAAAGATAAAGGGGGTCAAATATAAGGTGAAGGAAGATTTGACTTTGGGTGGTGGGCAAACAATGCAATATACAGATCATGTATCATAGAATTGTACCCTTGAAACCTATATAATTTTATTAACTAATGTCACTCCAACAAATTTAATTTTTAAAATGCCTATTAACAGTGACTAGAAAGTTAGGGACCCTGCAGAGGAAGGAAGGTGGGGGAAGCACTGTCCATTTACTGTGCTTGAATACTGCATCCTACTTGGCTTTCAACAATGCAAGCTAGCATGACCAAATGAGGTGCTAAAAATGAAAATGTTAACCAATTTTTTTTTTTAAAAAAAAGAACTTTGAGGAAAGATTACAGAATATGCCTTTTCAAGCAACAAAAAAATGATGTCAATGCTCACAGGATATGAACAAAGTTATGTTTTAAAAACAGAACTGTTTTCTACCTTTCCCTATATTGCTAATTAAAAATAGATAGAATTACAACTACAAAGGTGTAACAAGCCATAATAACTCCTGGTCTGTTAGGGAAGTTATAGACTGAGTTACTGAGAACAGAGGTGATAAAGCTTTCCTGCTTTACCATATTCAAAAATTAGATAACCGTTTTTTCTGACAGTAGCGTGAACAGAACTCAGAAGATGAGTGAGTTAACTTTTGGAAATCGTTTCAAATCAGTTTGATTATAATACAAGAAAGACAAAATGTGTAGGTGGTAAGTGTTAAAATTAACATTTATATTTTGATACTTTTTTAGAAGTAATAAGTATATTTTAGTTGCCTAAAATTAATGTGTTTTCCAATTTATCCTATAAAAAAATTAAAAATCTACCAAAATAATAATGCCCAGGGATCACCATCTAAGTGTTTTATTAAAAGTTAATTGATTCTAATATAAATCAAATATTTCTTTGAAGGAAAACTGCAGTTATATTTTAATGACCATTCATTTATTCTTAAATTCTAGTCACTAATAGTTTCAGTAGCAATGAAGCAAGCCACCCTAAAATGACTGTGCACTATTTCTCTGAAATGTGAGTGTGTATATTCCTAAGTGCAAGGGTATCTAAATATATCCCTCCATAGACTACCTCTGGGCACACTGGTTGAGAGAACAGTTTACTTCCACATAAACGTATATATATTCATCTTACAGCATAAAATTATATTTTTTAGGATTATGACTAACAAAAGTTTCTTTAAAAATAAGATTAAAATACTAAAGAATTAAAAATTTTAAATTCAACATGAGTTGCAAAATTCCTATGGCAAAAGTTTATGGCTTGGAGTCATTACTAATGAATGCTATTTTCCAGCTCTGACAAAGAACATTTTGCACTGAACAATGTTTCTTTAAGGGTCCAGTTTTTACACCATAAAATACAGGAAAATAATTCTTATTAAGGGCAAAGCATAAATTGCTATCTCACTCCCAGTTAATGTATTTATAAATAAAATATGGAAATAAACAAATCTGGTTGAGGGAAGTTGTTCAGTGAGTGGGAGGGAGGAAGGAAAAAGAGAAATAATTATTATGGCTAAACTGTGTCTGGTCACTTTCACATTACCAAAGGGATAAAGAAAAAAAGCAAATGGGAGGGATTCTCTTAACTCAAGAACACAGGGGTGGGCAAAACTGCATTTTTTCATACAGTTGTTTGTATGAAAAAATAACACAACAATTAATAAATAATAATACAAGAATAAACTTTGTGTCCTGGTACTGAAGGGTCGCTGGTTCGATTCCTGGTCAAGGGCATGTACCTGGGTTGCTAGTTCCCTGTTTGCCCCGGGGTCCCATGTGGGAGGCATTCCAGTCGATGTGTCTCTCTCACATCAATGTTTCTCTCTCTCTCTTCCCTCCCTCCCTTCCTTCCACTCTCTCAGAAAAGCAATGGAGAAAAAATCCTCAGGAAAGGATTAACAACAAAGAATAAACTTTGTATTTCACATACAACTGTAAATCTACTTTTGCCCCACGCTGTATATGGGCAACTTATCTGGTAATATTAAATTCAAGCGATAAAAACTAGTTAATTCCTGTTTGACTCATTCTGTATCTGAAGTGTGCGGACTTCCAGAAGCCACAGACAAGTTCAGTAACCTTCCTTGATTCCTTATTCCTTTCGCATACTGTCTTTCCTGGATCTCTTTATAAGGAAAAGCCAAAAAAACAATGCTCTTTCCAGCAGGAAAATTTAAATAAATGTATTCTCTGTCACAGACTTCGATAATAAAATAGAGTTAAAGTAAAAAGTATTTGAGTATAAATCCTTTTCCAAATTCATTCCACATAACTCCACAAATTGTGCATTTCATAAATTGAGTGTACCGACTGGCTGAAATATTCTCTTTCCTTCTGAGTAATGCATCTTTCCTAGTGCCAGCAAGAGTTTATTTTAGAGGTAGAATTAGATCAGTCCCCATTAAGGAGTATCTGAATACATACTGTTATGTGGGTAAGAATTTCTTTCCCCAAGTGTTATTCTGCAGGAATATCAACTCCAACAGTTATACACCTGTATATACTATATACATGCAAAATTAAGTGCAATGAAGCAGATGAAAAAACAATGAAGTATTTGTATACATGTCTGATTTAAGTATACAGCAGTACAACCTTTCTGAAAGGAGTGTTTTCCCTGTACTTTCTTCTAGGAATTTTATAGTTTTTATCTTACGTTTCAGTCTTTAACCCATTTTGAGTTCATTTTTTGATAGGGGCCCAAATTTGTTCTATTGCATGTGGATATTCTGTTTTCCTAACAGCGTTTATTGAAGAGACTGTCTTTTCCTTATTTCCTTATGGGTATCCTTGCCCTTTTTTGTCAAATATTAGTGGACCATAAAGGTGTGAGTTTATTTCTGGGATCTCAATTCTGTTCCATTGGCCTATGAATCTGTTTTTATATCAGTACCATACTGTTTTGATTACTGTAGCTTCATAATATAGTTTGAAATCAGGAAGTCTGATGCCTCCAACTTTGTTCTTTTTCAAAATTACTTTGGCTATTTGAGGTCTTTTGTAGTTCCACAACATTTTAGGATTATTTGATCTATTTCTGTGAAAAATGCAATTGGAATTTTGATAGAGATTGCATTGAATCTATAGATGGCTTTGAGTAGAATGGATATTTTAGCAATATTTACACTCCAGTCTTTGAACATGAAATATCTTTCCATTTCTTTGTGTCTTCTTCAGTTTCTTTCATTGATATCTTACAGTTTTTGTGTATAGATTGTTCACTTCCTTGGTTAAATTTATTTCTAAGTATTTTATTGTTTTTTATGCTACTGTAAATGGGATTGTTTTCTGTAATGCTTTTTCTGATAAGCCTGTGCCTGGGTAGTGGGCAAGTTGCAAAAACACATGTAGTGGTGGGAACCAGGGCAAGCCTCAGGGCTAAGGCCAGCTACAGGTGCCCTGGCCCCAGCAGGAGCCTTGCTGTCAGTGTGCACTAGGCTGGCTGCTGGTGTTCTGCTCACTGGGGCACAGCAGTGAAGGTCAGTGTCAGGAGTCAGTCTGGGGGAAGGCGGATAGACAGCTAGAGGTGTTAGCTGCAGGTGGCACAGTGGTACAGGCCATGGCAGGAGACAGGGCCAGATCCAGGCCCACAAGCAGCGATGGGGCCCCTGGCTGTGGGCATGCCCTCCTGAGCCTGCATGGTGTAGCCTCAGGCCTGCACATGGCAGTGGAGACCAGCTGACAGAGATGGGGCTGGAGGGGCTACCCCCAAAGGCGTACACAGAAGTGGCGTCCAGACTGACACCTTGCACACTCACACAGCCACAGAGGCCTGGACTGGCTGCCAGCGTGGGTCCTCGGCTTCTGCAGGAAAAGGTGGGGGGCATCAGCAAACATGAATAGTTGTGAGGCAAAACGGGTGAAATCTGCAGGGCGTCTGTGGTGGCTGTGCTGGCCTTGGTTTCTTCAGTGACGAAAGCTGCTGGTGTGATTGGCACCTCAGGTTGCTCCCACTGTGTGGCTGGCACTGGTAGCCCTGGCTTTTCTTCCTGGTTCCTGGCCATCTTTGTGTCTCCGCTGTGCTGGTCTCTGGGTTGGGTGTCTGAAGTGGGTCCTCACACAGGGCCCCTAAAGGCGGCGGGGGCCTTTCCCGGGGGGCGGGGGCCTTTCCCGGGGAGAGTTCGCACTCGGCCCTGAGCAATGCCGCTTGGCGGGTGAGGTGATGCAGGCACAATGAAGCTGTTCTTCCTGCCCTTTCGGTGTGGTTATGCTCCGGTTTTCTGTCCCACTGGGTTACTGGGACTCGTCAGTGGATTCCAGAGCTCTCCCAGAGCTGTTTTTGTTTGTAGGCAGCTATCTACTTATTGATCTTCATGTGGAGATAGAGACTAGGGCCTCCTACTCTGCTATTTTGGTGATGTGACTAATAATGATCTATTTTATAAACAAAATGATAAAATAATTATTTTATCGTTGGCATAATTATTTTATCGTTGTTCTTTAAACTATGCATGTAAATTACATGGACTTTTGGGTAAGTATGGTTTTTCTTTAGAAAATTAATATAAAATCACTGTAAAATACTTTATAAAAACACATAGAGAAACCCATGCCTGGAAATAACCGTTGTTAACCAAAGATTAGATAGCTAGACAGATAATCTTTGAAACAGAAAATGTTAGCATAGCTCAGAAATGCTAATCAACTACTTGGTTTCTTCTTTAAGATATTTTGCAAAGTGTTTTTCAAGGAATGACTACATTGGCATTGCACTTTGAAACTTCTGTCCTTTCTCTACAAGAACCCTCACCACCTGAATCTAACTTGTTCCTGGAAACATGTTTTGTAGCAAACTTTTGGATAGTGGTGGCCTATCTTCTGTTTTTAAAATGGAAAAAGTAATTTGTTTCCAACTTATGAAAATACCCCAACTAATATCCCAGAATTTTACTAAAATCCTTGACAGCACCCATGTAATAATCCAGCCAAGGATTTCTGACTAAATTTTCAGCCTAATTGCCTATTTAATAAAACTTAATATAGCCTAATTGCCTATTTAATAAAACTTAATAAAGTCTTTGATAGGTATATTCACGTTAACCAAGCAATGTACCATATAGGATTGGAAGCCTGCATTTGGAAATCACGTGAGCCGGGAGGACAGCTGTAGTAGGGTGACTCCAGGCCATCACTTTCTTCCCTCCCTGCATGCCATTCCCTCATCCAGAGGCCAGTCTCTCTCCTCATGCCTCTGCCCCTCTGAATCCGGGGTGGCCTTACCAACTTGCATGAGAGAGATGATACTCTGGGATTTCCTTCCTAAGAAGCCTTACAGCTTCATCTGGGTCTACCACACTGTACAGAAACACAAGCCAACCAAATGGAGAGACTAAGTGGATAGAAAGATGCTCAACCAACACCACGTGTTGCAGCCATGCCAGCCCAGGAGCCAAACATGGGAGTAAGAAGCCTTCCAGTGCATCCATTCTTCAGCAGTTAGCTGACACACAAGAATGAGTGCCCCCAAGAGAGAGCCTCCCAGCTGCATGCTGTCAACTCACACATCCATGTGAAACGATAATAAAATTCTTGATTTTGAACTGCTACATTTTGGAATGTTTGTCACAAACAACAGATAACCAGAATATACACTATCCTCTTTGGAGGACTACTGAAGTAGGAATGAAATGCACGGCACATCCTTCTTGCTTGGACTCACATCCTACTAGAATGTTTTTGCTGGCAAGTCATGTTAACCTAGTGGGGCTGGGTTCATAAATTTGGTGTAAAGTTGTTTGCAAGTTGTTTCAGCAGATAGTGACCGTTCAGGAAGCCTGGCGCAGCAGTAATGATAACTTGGCTGGGTTATAAGATTATTGAGTCACATTCTTCATCTCCCAAAACTTAGGTGCTATTCCACTACCTTTTTTTTTTTAGACATCAAAACTAGAAGTCTGAGGGCAGCTTGATTTTTATTTTTGTCATTTGGATGTAAAGTACTTTCCTTATGGATGCTATGATGCATGCAGAATTTTCTCTATCCTTTTTATTTCAAATGTTTTTGCCAGACTGTGACTATATATAGATATCTCCTTCACATATTGAGTTGTTTGGCTCTATAGACTCAGACAATCTTTCCACTCAAGGTTTTTTTTATTGTTAATAACCTTTTCCATCATCAGTTTCAATTTTTGCTTCTGAAATTCTATTTGTTTCCCAAGATTTTCCTCAGTACCATTACTCTGTTTTCCAAACGATCAATTACATACTTGACACTCACTGAGGAAAGTTTTAACTTAATTATGTTTGGGTCACCTTTAAATCTTTATCTCACCTGACCTCTCTTAATCTGATCATGTTGTTCTTTTATCGCAGCCTATTCATTATTGCTTCCTAACTTATTTTTTGAATAATATGTCTTCCCTGCATTCTATTGAGGACAAACTTTTTTTTCTAAATTTTTCTTCTGGCCTTATATTGCAACAATAGTAGGAGTTGAGTCTGAAGTTTGCTAAGTTTTAGATGATTTCCCTCTTATTCAACAATAATTATTCCATAAATTCACTTTTTTTTTTCTCAAAAAAAGGAAGTCTACTCAGATCTAAGAGATGAGTTGTGGAGACTGCCTTTGGACCCCCCTCCCCTCTCTGCCCATCCATGTGTTGATTAAATTCCATTTTCATCCCAACACATGAATTGGACTTGATCTGTCCATCCCCCAACTTAATCCAATGCTTAGGGCACTCTGCTGTGATGCTGCTGGACTCAGATGGAACCTTCTCGTAGCTACTGTCTGGGTTTCTAACACATTTAAGGGAAATATATTAAATTCTAATCCTGAACAGTCACCCAGTCAGGGTTCTTTACATCATCCCCCTGACTTAACAGCACTTAAGGGAACCACATTTTCCAAAACACAAAGTACCACCTATTTCTTATGTATTTGTTTTCTTGGAGTTGGTGAGTATTTGTAGGAAGAGCAACATGAATAGGCTTTGGAGAGAAAGATGGAAGAAAGAGAAATCTGGCTTCAGAGACAGTTTATCCTTGTCATTAGAGCATATGTCCAGAGGCCAGACAGTCTGGGTTCAAATTCTGGCCCTGTTCACTTGCTCAGATCACACAGTGAACACTGGCAATCTCTGTGCTTCTATTTCCTCATCTGGAAATTGGAGATAGCAGTTCCTACCCTATATAATAATTACAGCAATTAAGTGAGTTAATATACTTAATACAACATCTGGAATATTAAGTATTCACTATTAGTTATAATTATCATTATATTATTATAAAGCAGAGGCCATGCCAAAAAAGAACATCTACCCACTTTTCTAATTGGCAGAGAACTTTCACTTCTGCCCCAGGGGCCAGCTGGTTGGGACCAGAGAAAGCCATTTCTAGCTTTCAAGTAGACAGTCATCGGTAACATAATGCTAATGATTCTCTACTTGTGTTTTTCAATTCAGTGCTTTTGATTTTTAGTTATTAGAATGTATTTCTGGATTCTGCAGACAGGTGGCCCATTGGTGTTAGTGTACAGTGTTATCAACTTATAAGTATAATAGGGAGAAGTCAGGAGAGGACAAATCCATCTAGATACCATTCTAACTAATGATCATTAATCCAAAGTATGTTAAAAAAACAACAACAACAACAACAACTCTGTATTAGAAAGAAAATGTACAACTAAGGTTTACATGACTAAGAACAGTTCCCCAGTCCAGTCTGATTTATTTAAACTAATGACAAATGGCAAATTCTAAAACTCTCCCGATCAATCAGAATTATTAAATGTGGACCCCCTCCCACAAAGAATCACAATGCTGGACATGACTTTGAGAGCTCATCTACTCCATGCATCTGCCTTAAAATATGTCTATACCTATTTATCCTGGAAGAGTATTTTAGAGACCCAAGAGAATACTTAAGTATTCTTAATAATCTTAAGTATGAAGGAGCTTTTGATTACTTAAACTCCAAACCCTCTTCTGTGGTTATTTAAGTCTAGTTTCTCAGAGAGAGAAAACTAGTTGGCCACCGGATTCCCCATAATCTTTATGTTCTTTAAACCTTATTATATCATCTTTTACTACCCTTTAAAAAAGATATAGCTAACAGATGCACTGCTTATCTAACAAAGTTTGCATCAATAATTAGCTTTATATAAACACATACTGCCTATTCTTCTTTTGAAATGTCATATTTATTTTAAACAAGAGAGTAAAAATGTAGTCTTGCCAAATCACGCAAAGATTCCTCCAACACTACTTCTAGCCTAACCTTCTGACTCCGTTACTGAAGGTACTTACATTATGTGCAAGTAACAGAACTGGGAGAAATGCCATTTCAAGTTTTTATGTATGGAACATTTAAAAGTGGCGACTTCCTGAAGTGAATACTTTCCAATAATCATCTTAGTTCAGGAAAGCAATATAGCATAGAGGTTAGGAACATGCTCTTTGGAGACTGAGCGCCTCAGTGCAAACCTCAGCTCTGCCCCTTTAGCTCATCCAAAGCCTCAGAGCTGGTGTCCTCTCTAAGCCTCCGTTTCTCATCTGTAAAATGTTCCTACCAGATCAAGTTGGTGTTAGGATTGAACAAGAAAATCAAGTGAATTGTATCTCAGTTCATGGCCCCTGGTAAGCGCTGAATATATGTCGGTCGCAGCGTTAGAAATGGTGGGAATAGTAGTGGCGGTGGTGGTGGTGGTGATGATGATGATGATGATGATAACAAAAGAGACAATCAGTGAGGCCAAGGGAGCAAGAACAGATCTTCGCCTTCCTTAAACCAACCACAGGAAACAGTCTAACTCAGAGCCACACCACAGGGAGGTCCGAGCACAGGCCTGACCCTGCTGTGAGCCTCGGTGGCCGTGCTGCCCCAGCTCGGTCAGTCACCCCACGGACTGTTCGCTTTCTGACTTGAATTAGAAGTTGCTCTTCCCGCCTCTGAGAGATGGTCACTGCTGGTTCGAATGGGATTTACTTCACATCCCCTGACTTGAACAGCTTCGCAGAAGTAATTTTTCGTTGTTTTCAAAGGATAAGTAACATTACAGAAGTTCTCCTGTCCAACAGAGTGAGGATCACTCCACAAAAGGAAAACACCCAAAGGAAAACAACTGTGTAGAGGAGATAAATCCACTTCAGGATGGATATTTACCAAAAAGAAATTACATCCACAGTTCTCTCAGTTGGGGACCAATGGCAAGTTACATGCCCCCTGTTTAGCAGCTGACAGCCGGCCAGACCCTGTGGCTTGGCTGCCTCACAAGCTTGAAATACGCAAACTTGCAGAACAGCACCCAAGTAAGCAAGTAATTGCAAACTGCTCTCTGCAAAGAGGAGAGAGGAGACACAGCTTCCAATAAGTACAATCCTGAAGAGATTATACAGATAAATGGGCTCAGCCCTGCAAAGGTAGAAAACATTCCATTAAGTTTGCAAAATCTCTGAAGGATACTTTAAATCAATTTCTCTCTCCTCTCCTCTCCTCTCCTCTCTCTCTCCCTCACCCCCTCCCTACAACCTCCCCCCTGCCCATGCACGAATTCATGCATGGGCGGGGTCCCTCGGCCTGGCCGGTGGTGATTGAGGCCTATCAGGGAGCTGGCCAGCCGGGGTGGGGGGGGGGGGGGGAACCACGGGAGGTTGCCTGTGGGAGCTCCTGCATTGAGCATCTGCCCCCTGGTGGTCAGTACGCATCATAGTGACTGGTTGATGGGTCGTAACGGTCACTTAGGCTTTTATGTATATAGATAGGTTGTAGGAAACAGACATAAATTTTATCTTTTCAATAGCTTCTTTTCTTCTTATATTTTTCTATCTACCCCAATAGATTTCCCACTATTAAAAAAATGCAAAGCAATTCTGTCTGTACTATTAACTCTGATTTTCTTAAGGCGCTATAAGGCAAAATGTCTGCGGGAAAGGAAAAATGTTGCCAGTGGGGATTACAAGGCCCCAGCTCAGCTCTGGTATTCATAAAAAGAATCTAGATCTCTATCTATTCTTCCACCTATTTTAAGCTTTCTGGGTGATTCTGATGATCTCCTTGGTTTGCGAACCTCTTCTCTAGGTCAGTACTATTAAGACTGCTTTATCTATATTCTTTAAGTTGGCTGACATTACCAACGTTATAATTAGTTACAATTTAATAGGTTCCCAAGTACTATGCCCAAGCATTTCACATGTAGTGGCCCATTTAGTATTCATTACAACTTTTGAGGTATTTATGAAAGTTAAAAAACTGCAAAAGTCACAAAGCTACTAAATAAAGGAGCCACAGATATGAACTCCAAAGCTTTTCTTCTTTATTTGTTGTTTATTTAATCCTTTTCTAAGGAATTTTTCCATTGATTTCTAGAGAGAGTGAAAGAGAGAGAGAAACATCAATGTGAGAGAGACACATTGATTGGTTGCCTCCCGCAACCGAGGTACTTGCCCTTGACTGGAATCAAACCTGGGACCCTTCAGTCCACAGTCTGACACTCTATCCACTGAGCCAAACTGGCCAGGGCCAAAGCTTTTACTTTTAACCAATATGTTGTATTGCCTGGTTATAAACGAGCATCAATAGTTAGAAATAAAGTAGGAGTAGAGTACAGGAAACTGAGTTTGAAAGGAGAATGAAGATAAAAGAAGATTTAAACTTTATAGGCTCTGTTAGCCAGATCTCTATCACTCTAACTGCCGTACTTTACCACTGCCCCAGTTCTGAAGTAGCATGGATCCTTCCAGTGGTAAGTTACTGTTGATGAGCAGTGTAAGTGCCCTCAAACATCTGGCCTAGGAAATGTCCTGCATCACACCATCTTGCCATCAGGATTCCTCATGATATGCAGATGCATCTGAACCACAAAGTTGATAACCAACACCAGCGCACTGAAATTACCCAGTCTAGGTTTTGTAATGATTTCCAAGTATGTGGCTTCATCCCTAAGTAAGTCATCTAACTCATGACGGGCACTCAGTAAAGCCTTATTAAGTATCCAACCCTAATCTCACACTTGGAGAAAACTGGGCTGTTGTCAGAAGGGCACGTCCACCATCCGCCAGAGCCGGGCCTGGGTTGGCCCTATCACCAGACACTGGGCATGACCACCGGGTGTCATTTTTTATCCCAGGACTGTATGACATGGTTAGAATCCCAGCCTAACTAATCAACATGTTAAACTACCAAGTAGGATTTTATAATCCAATTTGTTTCTCATCATGTAGGCAGCTGTTTTAACCAAACTGTGCTAATTTGTTTCAGGACATACATAAAATCCAGCATTCCTCGATCAAGGCTGGAAACGTAATAGCACTTTGCCAGTGAGTAAAAAAGTCTAGATGGCTCCCATAAAAACCTGTGACATGAAATTAAGCTAATTACAAGACACAAGTTTAGGGTTTAAACTACTTAATAATTCTTATTAATCTTGCACTAAAAACTGAAATCAACAATGGACAAGAGTTACTTTGTGTAACTAACTCTCTTCAAATTAATGCTATTTCCTTTATAGTAAAAAGAAATGCTAATATAAAGTGGGTCTTTATTCTTCACATATCCTCCAAATTATAGCTTTGCAGTACTTATGGCTCCAAGATAGCCAAAGTCCAGTAATGCCCTTGGAAATTTGAGATCTGCAGTATACTTTTGACACAAGCCTCCTTTATTTCCCCCTTAAATGCTGTCAAAACACATGAATGTTATCACTCCGCATTACTTTATGTTCGGATGCTTGGCTCTCACCAAATTAGCCAAATCATTTGTTTGTATCAAATCACAGAAACAAATATTGTATTAAATACAGAAAAGTAAAATAGGATAAAATTTGCAGAAGTCCAGTTAAACAAAACCAGAAACTAACAACAAACACAAAATAGTTGGCTGAAAACTTAACATGAGGTGATCACACTAATAGAATAACTGCAACACTCTGTGGTTTTTTTAAACTATACCACTAAATAATAGTTCACTTAGAAATTTCAGTAACATTTAATAAACATGCATATTTGTTTCAAGGCAATACCTTGATAAAAGATTCTAGTCTTTACATACTAAATGAGTACTCTTCTAGAGTTGGTCTCAAAAAAGTAAAAAAAAGACAACCCAGTCAGACCACTATAGTAGTCTAGATGGGCAAAAAGAAGGAAGAGTAGTCCAGCCAGAATGGCTCAGTGGTTGAGCGTTGACCTTTGAACCAGGATGTTGTTTGTGGTTTGATTCCCAGTCAGGGCACATGCCCAGGTTATGGACTTGATCCCCAGTGTGGGGCATGCTGAAGACAGCCAATCAATGATTCTCATCATTGATGTTTCTGTCTCTCCCTCTCCCTTCCTCTCTGAAGTCAATAAGAAATATAATTTAAAAAAAGAAAAAGGAAGAGGAAGAGTAGGGTTGAGTAAAGAGAGGTTGCAGGCAACAAGTTAAATGAAACTATTTGGAAGTGGTGATCACAAGTAGAATCAAGTGGAATTGGTGACCAAATGGAAATGGGAAATAAGGATAATAGAGGAATTTGGAAGATTTCCAAGTTGTGGCCTAAATGTCTAGGTAGTTGGTGCCATCCTCTAAAATAGGGCATAGCAGTGAAAGAGCATGTTTGAAAGGAGAATTAAAAGTCATTTTAGAAATGTTTAATTTGCAGTATGTGTGGGATAAGTGGGTGGAAATGTGAAGGTCGGGAGCTGATAATGAGGCACTAAAAGGAGCTGGTAGAGATGAGAAGGAAAATATAATAAAGAAAAGGTCATAAGAGATGAATAAGGTCCTCTTGAAGAAGGGCTAAGACTCAGAAATACTGAGGTAGCCTTGAAAGGAAAAGCTGTGTCCCTTGCATGAGAAAATACTACAAGTAGGTATAGTGTTTGAAGGTGGATGGGAAGAAAGGGAGGTAGTTTATTTCAATTGTCTGCCATAAGGAGCCATCTGAGAACAGTCCCAGTTAGGATTAACTACTGTGCTGAATGAGGAGGAGGAGAGGGGGAGGGGGAGGGGAGGGAAGAAGGGAGAGAGAGAACAGGAGCCTAAGCTGGCCTGAGGAATTAGCTAAGATTGTGAGGACACTGTCCAGCAGGTCTTTCATTTCCTCAGCCCCTCAGCCTTAGACTGAATCAGGTTGGGGATTTTGAAGTCCCAGAGGTTAGTTGAAAGTCCAGCCTGTCTTTCTGAGCCTGTGCATGGTGTTCCATCCCAGAAAGCTAACAGCCATGAGGCAACCTCGTGAACACAGCCTAATGGAGTCTTCACTTACACATACATACACCTCTCTGAGCTGATGCTGAGCTTAAATGAACCATGTTACTATCAATATGAAAAATCACATGCATAATTTTTCCAGTTTACAACCTAGTCCAAAACAGTCAACTTTTGCCCTGGCCAGGTGGCTCAGTTGGTTGGAGCTTCATCCCATACACCAAAAGGCTGCGGGTTTGATTCCCAGTCAGGGCACATACCTAAGTTGTAGGTTAGATCGCCAGTCGGGAGGCAACTAATAGATGTTTCTCTCTCTCCCCCACCACCACCCCCACTTCCTCTCTACCTTAAAAAAAAATGAATAAAAACATATCATTGGATGAGGATTAAAAAAAATCCAGTCGACTCTGACAAGAAATTGGACAAAGAAATTGCATATATACTTATATGAAATATACATGTATGTATGTATTTATTTTTATTTCAGAAAGGAAGGTACAGGGAGAGAGAGAGAAACATCAATGATGAGAATAATAGATCAGCTGCCTCTTGCACACCCCCTACTGGGGATCAAGCCCACAACCCAGGCATGTGCCTTGACCAGAATGGAACCATGATCCCCCGATTCATAGGTTAATGCTCAACCACTGAGCCACACTGGCTGGGCTATACATGTACTTAAATTATCCATTCTCTTTCATATTTATATGCTCATAAAAATGCTGATCTCAAATTTGTCACCCATTATATATGATTTCTGATATATGATACCAAATTTTACCTTAAAGGAAGATTTAAAATTTATTTTCATAAAATAATTTTTCAAAAGAAAGCTAATTCCATTTGTCTTGCTGGTGCCTAAACTCTGTTTGGATTAGTTGGCAGCACTTGAGACTTAGAAAACTTAGAAGACAAGACCAGAAGCTAAAACTATCATTGTACAACATAACAGGTTATAAATTCAGCCTTTTAGTACAACTTTGTACTCATTTCAATCCATCTAAAAATTAAAGACCTTGTACTTGGACATGATAATCAGGTCATAACTATCCAACTGTGATAATTTCAAAACTCTTTGCCATTGTGTAAGTCTTGGACCCTCATCTTAACAAATAAAATTACCCCATAATCTTTTATATTCCATTTTTCTAAGTTTTTAAAGGAATGCACATGCTCTTTGCCTGTCACAGGCAAAGGTTACCAAGGCAATTCACAAAAGAAAAGATGTAACTGGTAAACAAAGAAATGGAAGAGGGATCCCCTCGTTAATAAACAAGTCTAATTGAAAACAGATGACATTTTTAAAACTTAATTAGATTATGTTTTAAAACATAAAATGTAGTTCTGGCAAGGTGTGGTAAGGCTGATACTCAACTTTGCTGGTTGCACAATGATACAATACATTCAAGTCTTGTGGAAAGCCACCTAACGACAAATGTTGGCAAATATTTCCTTTTATGTAGCAATTCTACTATTCAAGCTATCCTAAGAAAGTAATCTAAAATACAGAGAATTCTGTTCATAATGATAATGACAAAAATATTTGCTTGTGAAATAACTTGGGTTGTGTGTTTTTTTCTGGAATACTATGCAGCTGTGAAAGAAGGATCTCTTGCCCTTTGAGACAGCATGGAGGGACCTGGAGAGTATTATGCTAAGCAAAATAAGTCAGAGAAAGACGAGTATCACATGATCTAACTTATATGTGGAATCTAAAGAACAACATAAACTGACAAAACAAAATAGACCCAGAGACATTGAAGCATGCAACAGACTGACATATTTCAGAGGGAAGGGGGCAGGGGGTGGGAAGATATTAACCAAAGAACTCATATGCATGTATACATAACCCATGGACATAGACAACAGGGTTGTGAAGACCTGGGGAAAAGGAGGACATCTTTAACACTGTTAACAATAAAGAGAAATTTTAAAAAATACAAAAGATACTCATTATGAGATAAGGTTCAAAAGGGATGTAATCTAAGTATTCACCTTGGAATTTTGCAATATCATGGCTTCCTACTGGGTCCTACATTTGTAAGAAGTCTTTTTTTTTTTTTTAAGAATAGTTTGATTTTTAGAGAGAGAGGAGAAAGAGCGAAAAACATCGATGTGAGAGTAAAACTGATCAGCTGCCTCCTGCATGACCCCCCGTCCCCCGCAGGGACTGAGCCAGCAACCCAGGCATGTGCCCTGTCCGGAAATCAAACTGGCAACCTTTCAGTGCAAGGGACAACACCCAACCAACTGAGCCACACCAGCCAGAGCTGTGAGATGTCTTTATCCTCCTGGGAGGATTGTCAAGATTTAGAGAAACTATGTCTAGGTCTCTAGATATGTAAGTTAGAGATGGAACTGCCCAGACAGGTGGGAAGAATCAAAAGACACAAAGGCATGGGACTAATATACCAGGACCACAAAATAGTGCTCTATTATATGGCAGCATGGCGCCCTTTGAGCCTCATGAGTAAAGCACCTGGCATTAAAAGAAGGAGCTAGGAATCTGGAACCTGAAGAGCTTTAGTGTCCTGGCAAGCCGTCCAGGGTCAGGTGGAGGAGCTGGCACTCATGAACAGCCGCAAGACGCCAGGAATGTTAGCTGTGTGCAGGCGCTGCATGTTCTCCTTTAAGCTTCTCAAGCCTTCAAGGTAGATTCCATCATGTCTCCCCAATTTACAGAAAAGGAAAATAGCATCAGAGATGTGACAAGGACAAGTAGCTAATGAGCAGCAGCCCTGGGGGACAGTGGGAAGGAGGGAGGGAGGGAGGGAGGGAGGGAGGGAGGGAGGGAGGGAGGGAGGGAGGGAGGGAACAGGGGGCCAGCAGTGGAGTCCCAGGTGGTGGTGGCAGCGTAGAGACTGCAATAGGTTGGCATCAACTGGAGATGCCAGATCATGAAGTAACTTATGGCAATTCACAGGTGAGACACCGAAATGTTTATCCTGAGCTGTGTAGCCTTGCAAGTCCACACCGTGACTTTCTGTAAGATTATTCTCACCAAGCCTTTAGTAACAGTATTTCAACAAATGGGTTTGATCCATATTATAGGGAGAGCTTCTCTTCCACGTTTTCAGCAGATGGGTTAAGAAAATATACGTTTTGGTCATACACACACATAGAGAATATGAGTGAATGAGGTATTTAAGGGCAGATATTTCTTATACGTCTGCTTAAAATCTCAAACATGCACACAATAGGACACTTGAGATGAAAATGCTGTTATCAGACAACATTCTCATAACATAAAAATTTGGTGTCCTTTCAAGTTTAAATTTCAAGTTAGAAGAGATAAAACATTTAATAGACTCGGGAGTTCTGGTGCCACACACAACAATTTTAACTTTGCTACATTTCTTGACATGTTTATCAAAAGATTTTGCTTCTGTTTACAGTCTAGTCTTTATGACTTCAAAGCTTGAAAATGCTCAGAAGAAAGTAAAATTAATCCAGAAAAGTTCAAATCATTTCATCCCTGTGACAATTTACAACTGCCCATCATTTTTTCTAGGCAAATGCTCCAGGAATACATTATCTTAAACCTCTCATTTATGAATGCCTGCAGAATTACTTAACATATTGAAAGGAAAGGTTTTCTTTTCAAAATACACAGTCTCTCTACCCACAATACTATCAGCACAAAAGGTCATTTATTAAAGCTATAATATCCCACCCACTTAGTGAAAATAAATAAATACAATAAAACAGACCGTACCTCCCCAGCCCATCAACCAAATGAATGAAAAAATTGGGCGGCTCACCTGATGGTGGCTATCGGAATGTGAAAACTATTTGGAAGCTAAACACAAAGCATAGGTTCAGGAAAAAGGAGTCCCTCCCAAGAGACATCTAACCTCTGAGGAGACAGGTGACGGATGTGCCTATGGACTAAAATAAAATAAAGATCTGGCCAACCAAGCTGGGAAGGAATTTAAACACAACAAAACCTCATGTTAGCACATGCTGGTGCCAAATGTATCCCGCAATCTTTGGGAGTCAAGCATTTTGATGAACTGAGGCAGGAAGCTGTGGAATTGAAATGAAAACCTCCCAACCATCTACCTCTGACGGGCTACCACAAAGTCGGTCCACAGTTGGCCACGGCACAGGCTAACATTGCACTTTGGCAATGGGCTTGAAGAGCTGTTGTTATCATGTTTTTAATTAATGGTAAGAATCAAAACAAAGCCTTGAATCAGCACAAAATACACACGAGAACATCTCTCCAAGAGTGAATGAAGCCAGGTCTTGGGACAGCCTGACGTGTCTACAAAAGAGGAGGACAGGGATCACGGAGAAAGGAAACATGTTTGCGAGCAAAAATAAGATTATAAGTCTTGCTTGTTATTAACTCTGGCCAAGCCTAAACAAACATTTTTTTTTCTTCCAGTTATTATTGAGTCATATGGCCACTGGCAGGAACTGTTATCACTTCATTTTCTGCAGAATGTTTCGGAAACTTGAAACCTCCCACACTTTCCCCATGTGAATACTCTGGATTTTTAAACAACCATGAAGTGTTTGTTTCCAAAACTGAATACATTTGATGGCTTGATAGTACAGCTGATCCATCACAAACTGTTTAACAGGGAAAGTTGGGGGGAGGGGGGACTAAAAATGACACCAGACCACAGTGGACAATGATTAAAAAGTTATTCTGGGACAGCTATATAGAACGACAATTTAAGTTAGCATTGGCATTAAGGCTGTTTCCATTGTGCCTCTGCCTCTATTTTGCTGTTTAATCATTCAATTTAGAGAACACTGGCAAGAGTACAGCCTGAAATGCTTGAAAGTAAAGAAGCAACATTTAAAAAATCTGCTGTAATCTTTGTGTGACTGACCCCTCTGGAGCACCTGCTCAACTGTACAGGAACTTATGGCAAAAGATGCTAAGTTAACTGCCAAGTATTTTGCCCACATTCTATGAGAATAATAAGAAAAATAACTATCTAGAATCTCAAAGTCCAGTGTGTGCTATGAGCTTGGTAGTAAATACATTCTTGATTGTTCTGTGGCTGTTTTACAAATAAAATGCCTATTTTAGGTAGTGTTTTCCTCTAAATGGTATCTCTGCCAAAAAACTACAATTGCTTAATATCATCTTTGGGTTTTTAAAAAAAATCTTTATTGTTGAAAATATTATATTTTCATATATATATATATATATATATATATATATATATACACACACACACACACACACACACACACACACACACACACGAGGGCCTGGTGCACAAAATTCATGCATGAGGAGGTGTGTGTCCCTCAGCCCAGCCTGCACCCTCTCCAATCTGGGACCCCTCGAGGGATGTCCGACTGCCCGTTTAGGCCTGATCCCACCAAACGGGCAGTCGGACATCCCTCTCACAATCCAGGACTGCTGGCTCCAGACTGCCTGCCTGATCGCCCCTAACCGCTTCTGCCTGCCAGCCTGATCACCCCTAACCACTCCCCTGCCAGCCTGATCGAAGCCTAACTGCTCCCCTGCTGGCCTGATTGCCCCTAACTGCCCTCCCCTGCCAGCCTGGTCACCCCTAACTGCCCTTGCCTGGTGACCAGGTCACCCTTAACTGTCCTCCCCTGCTGGCCTGGTTGCCCCCAACTGCCCTCCCCTGCAGGCCTGGTCCCCCCCCCAACTGCCCTCCCCTGCAGGTCTGGTTGCCCCTAACTGCCCTCCCCTGCTGGCCTGGTTGCCCCCAACTGCCCTCCCCTGCAGGCCTGGTCCCCCCCAACTGCCCTCCCTTGCAGGCCTGGTTGCTCTCAACTACCCTCCCCTGCAGGCCTGGTCCCCCCCAACTGCCCTCCCCTGCAGGCCTTGTCTCTCCCAACTGTTCTCCCTGCAGGCCTGGTCCCCCCCCGCCCCCCGCAACTGTCCTCCCCTGCAGGCCTGATCACCCCTAACTGACCTCCCTTTCAGGCCTGGTCCCTCCCAACTGCCCTCCTCTGCTGGCTTGATTGCCCACAAGTGCCCTCCCTTGCCGGCCATCTTGTGGTGGCCATCTTTGACCACATGGGGGCGGCCATTTTGTGTTGGAGTGATGGTCAATTTGCATATTACTTCTTTATTATATAGTATCTCCTTTTCCCCCCATTGACCCTTTCTAGTCCCCACCCCCAACCCAGGCCTTAACCACACTATTGTCTGTGTCCATGGGTTATGCATATGTGCATACAAATTCTTTGGTTGATCTCTTCCCACCCACCTCCACCTTCTGCTTAATATCTTTGAACCAAAGTTAATTTTAACCCTTTGCACTCGCTTGCTTTTTTCTCGATTCCTTTATTCTAATGCTAACCGTGTCGAGTCACACTCGACATCCGAGTGCAAAAGGTTAAGGAAATCTCTAATGCCACTAGATACAAACTGACCTCCTGTGAGACAACATAGAACATTATAATGTTGTAACTTGTAGCCACCCTAGGACCTTCTGGTTGTGCTATTGTAACATCATCTACAATTTGAAAGGACTCCTGTGTTTTGCACTGAAAGGGCTAACGAAAGAGCTCTGGCCCGGCAGGCGTGGCTCAGTGGTTGAGCGTCAACCTATGAACCAGGAGATCACAGTTCCATTCCAGGTCAAGGTACATGCTGGGTTTGCGGGTTCAATCCCCAGTGGGGAGCGTTTAGGAGGCAGCCGGTCAATGATTCTCTCTCATCACTGATGTTTCTATCTCTCTCTCCCTCTCCCTTCTGCTCTGCAATTAATAAAAAATATATCTATATTTTTAAAAAGAGCTCTGTGCTGAGTGGATTTCCTCTCCTGCTAGCCTACTCTTTCCTGTGCTCAGGACTAGTTCTTAAATTTTCACAGAGGTGGTCATTTCTGCTTAGCAAATAAAGTGTTGGATTTTGCCTAAAAGGAACTTGAAATGTAAAACACCAGGTTTCCTAGCTCCAGCCAAGTTTTATAACAGACGCAAGCCAGAAATGCAAATGATTTCTACAAACTTCTAATCCTGTTACCAATCCCTTGAGACTCGCCCCCTTACCCTTCATCTCTCTTCTGGCTAAGGTTTACATTTTTATTGCATGTTTTCAAAAAGAAAAACACTAGTAAAGATACCCTAGATTCTGGTTTAGGAGCCCCAAGAGATGACACTGAGGTGTGGACTTTAGCAGTTTTCTAATTAAAAAGTCAGATAGTCTGTTTCTCTTTAAAAAGCTTCTACTCCCAGTGTCTGCGCAGCAGATGCTCTGCTGAGAGCTGCTCGGCACCAGGCATTCAGGATCTGCCTCGCAGCCCCTTCCTGAGGCAGGTCTAGCAAGCAATGGAGGGTCAACATCAGAGAAGAAAGGACTTGAGCGTCTCCACTATGTACCATTTTACTCAAAATAAATTTTAAAAATAAGAGCCAGTTTTCAGAGGACTAGGAAATCTGAAGAACACAAGCACAATTTTGAAAGAAAATTCATTAAGTAGAAAAGCAATCTGAAAAAAAAATTAACAAATCAATAAAGGAGGAAGACCCAAACCCACGGAACTATTTAGCGGTGGATGGAATACCAATCAATCACAGATCCTTTCCGATAAAGCTCTTTTCTTTCTTAAGGCTCAATATAGCTCTTTTATGAACTTCTCAAGCAGTTGGCATCAACATTTCTCTATGGTGTCTGTGTTCCCTGCTCTCAGCATTGGGCTCTTGCTTTAATTCCAGTTGCGGCAGATTTTTAACTTTTCAAATCTTAACTCACTTCATCCTCACAGCTCCTGGAACACCTAGTACAGTGATGGTGAACCTATGACACGTGTGTCAGCACTGTCACGCGTAGCCATTTCTGATGACATGCGGCCGCATGCCGAGGATAAAACATTTGCTGCTCCTGAGGATGAAACATTTGTGACTAGAGTCTTGGAGTTAGTTTTTTCCTCAAAGGGACACACTACCCGAGTTATGCTCAGTTTTTTGGCGAAGTTTGACACACCAAGCTCAAAAGGTTGCCCATCACTGACCTAGTATAATGAAAAGCCATGCATCTCACCAGAAAATTGTGCATTTGACCTATTTCTTTCAAACCTGTGGGTCAAGGATTGATATCCCTGCTATAAGGGATATCAGTTATCCAGAAGAGGACAACTACATACAGACTCTGGAATAACTATCTGCGATTCTTCTGGGTCTGTGACAGAGAGCGCAGTCAGAACCCAAACAAGAGGCCAAGAACAGAGCGGTCAGAAGTCAGTCTCCTATAATCTCCATCTTCTGCGGTCGCCGCACTCTAAATCATACTGCGTGACAGTCCAGGGACTTGGCTCCATAAAGCGCTCACCAGATCCTGAGTCTAGACAATGATAATAACAGCGACAACAGCCTAATACCTTGGGGAAGGGAGAGGGGATTGCTGTAACGAGGAGTAGATTCTGAAATCACGTAAGTAGAGCTAATTTCTGAACAACGTACATAGTAAGTGTGGACCACTTTTTTTATTTTGTGTTTTGGGGCTTCATCTGTAAAATGCATTAAACTAGCCCTTGCCAGATATTTCATGGATCACTTAAATTGTAAAATGCAGTAAAATTTACATCACCACAAGATACCGCCCTGATAAACGTTCATTTCAATTGGACATGGGCGTCAGTCGGACCACGACTAAACCAGCGAGGAGTCGGCTTCACACTCAGCAGAACCCCGACCCGCTAGGATTCTGAAGTAGTCTCTGACGGAACACTCCATAAACAACGTAGTAAAACCAAGAAGGGAACTCTTTAGAGGTGGTGATTAATAAGTCAGGAAGGTTACGCTCCCTGAAAACTGACGGAGGAAACATGAAAAAGGAAAGGTATCTAAATCAGGTCAGGCAGAGGCACAAAAACACCAATTTCGAAGCAAAGTAACATATAGGACCTGCTCCCAGGGCACAGAACTGCCTTTCCATGATCTGGATTTGACAATTGTACCAATTATCTGCCTTCTATTAAACGGCCACTGTCTGTTAGAGTGGGGCTGTCTGTGCCAACGTTTGGAGGTCAAAGTTGTACAGTAACTTTAGGGAATCGACTCAAACAAATCAGAACCCCGAGATAGAGAATAAGAGCCTCTGAGGGTGGCTGACCTGCCCACAGTAGCTCAGCTCTTCCAATTCCAGCTCCAGTGTGTGTGCCCGCACGCGAGAGAGGCCCGGGCATCCTGAGGTCGCTGGCCTCTCATGCTAACGGGAACTGTACTGGCTGAACAGCTCGGTGTGTTACCTCGGGCTACGTGGACATTCTGAAAACCCTGCAGTACCAGGACCTAAGAGATCCAACAAAGTCAACTTTCTAACTTAACTATATAAGATTTCAGCAAGCTTCATTTCCTCTATCATCGGTATCAGAAGTCAGGATCAAACTTGGGAGTCTTTTGACTTCACAATTCTTTTGACTCTTTTACAGCACTGGCTTTGGAGCCTGAAATACCAACAAAAAGTACAATTTAAAAATTCAAATTTTCCTCTGTTGATAAAATAATATTTTGTATTTAAAATACTAAACATTTTTTGCCCCCACCTTAAGAAAATCCAAATAAGACACCAAAGCTTTTTCCGGCCAACAGGAATTATATATTTTCTTTCTCCAGTTTGGGGGTGAGGGTGGTTTTCGCTAATAGCTATTTTTGATTTTGTTATTAAAAGGCACAGATGCTAAAACATAAAGAGGAAATGTGCAGACAAGCTAGCTTTGAAACAGAGCTATAAAATGCACTTAAATTGTGGATGCTTTTTGTATTTGAGCTATCTTTGTTTCTCACTGGGCTTCTCTCTCCAGGAGCGGACAAATGCACTAATTTTCTCAATATGGAAAATGCCAGCATTAAAGCCAAATAAGTCGGGTTTAAGATAATTACACTAGATTTCATCAAAGCAACTTGGCAGTCATCAAAATTCAATCCTGGTTAGTTGATGAGATTTCATCAGGCTGCTTAAGAAGCAGGGAAATAAACAAAGTGGAGAGACAATGAAAACAATGTGACAACTGTCAAACAAAATGCGGAGCACAACATTGAACGTCTCCCCAAACACAGTGCTGAAACCCCAAATTCTCCTTCCCCTCCCACCTTCACCCCTCGTGCCTGAGCGCGCGCGCGCGCACACACACACACACATATGAGAATAAATGACCACCTATTTTGAATTTTCAATCATCTTTAATTGTGCATTCATGGCATAATATTGATTGTGGAATGATTTGTTACTAAGTACTTAAGGTTGCATAAAAGATGAACAATTTGAGGGCTGTATGATTTTTTAAAAAGTTTTAAAATATGGGTGCTTAAGAGGTCACCACCCTTGTTTGAACTCCTTTAAGCAAGTTCTTAATAAATGTAAGCCATTATAAAAGGAATGGTTCAAATTAGGCTACTGCCGATGTTACAGCGTTGCAACTGGAGAGGCTCACATGTCATCCACCTGGTGGAAAATTTCACGTAGTGGTTCCTGGGATGTATAGGTCTTATGTTTCCGTTAACCTGGAAGCAGCGTGGTCCCAGCAACCCAGACTGCCACTACTGCTTCAAACAGAGCTACAGGAGCTAGCCAAGTAACTCCTAATTCAAAGCATGTTTGATGACTGGATTAGGTCAGTCTGTGCACTTGAATTTGACAATTGTACCAAAGAGAGGAAGATCTGAAATCAACAAACACTTGACATTTGAGGCAGAAATTACTTTGAATTACTTGAGTTAGCAATACCACTCTCAACATGAGAGTACTACAAGAAATCTTTGCTCCCATGCAAGACCTGCATGTGGTTTCCTTCTATAGGTTTTGACATAAGATGAAAAGATAAGAGGGAGAAAGGGATGGGAGGCTACACAATATACCTCTTCCAGGAATTAGCCTTCAGTTGCTTTTTACCGTTTCATTTCATTAGAGGTTCATTTCCTTTAGAATTTCCAAGGAAGAGGTAGTCTGGAAAACTGATGCTTCCCTATATGGGTGTTTTGAAAACAGACTCTTCATATCAGCCAAAGTCTGTTATATATGTTCTATTTATAAGTCCAAGATAATAATCAGAGACTTATTATTAACTCATGGTTCTAGTCTTCTGCTACCTTGAGCTAAATATTCTAATAACTAAATTAAGACTGTGTCAATAACTAACAGCAACCATTGGTCTATATCACCAAAAAGTGAGCAGAAAAGATGTCAGATCTGCCAGAATTTTCTCCTAGGAACAAGGGAAGATGACACCTATTGGATAAAATGTTCAAGAGGCAGCTCAAGATGAAGTAAAGTTGTGTTTGGAGCATATCATGAGCTTTTCTAACATACCATATTTAACTGTATATAATTTGTATATCCACATGAAAACCTGTAAACTACTTAAAGAGGAGATTTTTAAAAATCGGTCCCTCATAAAATTTTGCAGGATCTACCAAAAAAGTAGATGCATTACTGAATTCAGTCCATGCTAAGTTTCATACAACTATTTGGAGAGAAAACAATAAAAAGGTCAATCACCATAAAGGATATATGATGCAATAGCGTGAACAATCCTAATTGCATTACCTCTGAGGAAGTTCCAGGGATTACTATGGGTTGGAAGATAAACAGACTATATGGGAAAAAGCTCTAGGTTTAACATCTAAGCAAACACCAAGCTTTGCCTTTAGTATCTAACATTGCCATGGAGACTTCTCTCAGCCTCCCTGACCCTTAGCTTCCAACATATAAAAGAGGAGATGTAAATGAGTGCAACTTAAAGTTGTGTTTAATAGAAAGACATGCCTTTTCAAAAAGAAGAAAACATATGCAGAATCCCCAAAATGTAAACGAGGAAAAAGTAAAGCGACTCTCACTCAACCAGGCTGAGAGACCAGTCCTCACCTGTGAGAAAGGAGCACTCCTGAACCTAGGTCGAGAGCTTCCTTCTCTTCTGTAAATCCTACTCTTCCTCAAGGTTAAGTTAGTGATCCTATCTAATAAAGACAGAATATGCAAATTGACCATCACTTTGTGACAAAGATGGCGGTGCCCACAGCCAAAAAGGAGGGAATATGCAAACTGATGTGACAAAGATGGTGGCGGCCAGGCTGGGACGCTTGCATCATCGCCATGGCTATGACACAGGCGTTCCGCCCTGCCCTGGCCACTCTGAGCCTCTGGGCATCGTAGGAAGGCGGAAGGTGGCTCCGGGCCGGAGTGAAGGCGGAAGGCAGCGGCCAGAGTGAAGGCCCGGGTCCCAGGTGTTGGCAGCCAGGGGAAGGAAGGCCTATTCTTACACGAATCTTCGTGCATCTGGCCTCTAGTATATAATGGGTTTAAGAAACTGAATTTTCATAACAAGATGTCTTTAGTACAGTGAAGCAACACACATCACTGAATGGTATACCTCCGTTCCCATATTCCTGGCATTAGGCTCATCACTATGGCATAGGTGGCTGATTTATTTGTTATGAACTACCGTATTTTCCAGTGTATAAGACGACTGGGCATATAAGATTTTCCTGGGTTAAAAAGTCGTCTTATACGCCGGAAAATACGGTATGCCTCATTGTCATACCCATGCTTCAGTTTCTTTTTAAATATTCACATTTCCAAGCCTGAGGTTTGTAAATGAATCACATGTGGGCAGACACTTCCTCTTCCCTGGGATAATTCTTCAGTCAGCCTCAAATTTTTGTGCACTGGTCAATCCATGGGGCTCAATTCAGTAACTAACTCTTACTAACTTTGAAGTATTTACTGAGTTCATTCCTTCTGCGTATTCAACTCCTTTTGTCCTGTGTCCCCATTTTGCTCCCTGTGTTGTTTCAAACAGATTCTCTATGTTTACATATACACATCCAGTTTTTTCACACTTTTGATCACTTGATCTTTCCCCCCACTCTCTACTCATTTTCACTTATTGAAAACACGTGATTCCCGGTCTATAGTCAGAAGTCTCACCTCTTCAGCCACCAGTCCTAGTGGCCCTGCAACCTTCACTCCTTTCAGCAATTGAGGCTCGCTCTGCACCAGGCCCTGTGCTGATCAGGATGCTCAGTGACATCCAGTCATTTTGAGAACTCAGCGTGTCAGTTGTTCCGCCTAGGTTACACCATGAATGAGGTGAAATGAATTCAACTGTGAATACGCTGACACATCTGTTAGCTGGATTGCAAATTAACCTGCACGCCCTCTGCATATCAAAGGTGATTGCAATCTTCTAGGTAAAGAGAATCAAAAGGTTTCAAGTCAAGTAAAGACAATAGAAATGAAGATGATTGGACAATGCAGAAACAGGACTGAGTGGGTGGTTATTTTTTTTTCCAACTAATAGCAGCCCACATTTTCTGATCCTTGACTGTGCAAGACATGGTATGGCCATGGAATGTTAATTCTTGTAACAATCCTATAAAGCAGGCATCTACTATCCCCATGATACAGATGCTGACACTGAGGCTTAGAGAGATTAGGTAAACTTCTCAACTTTGTCTACATTCAGGTGGTTGAACAAAGATTTGAGTTCTGATTTGTCATGTGAGGAAGAGATTCAAAGGTAGGGCTGAGAGTCCAGGTAATTGGGAGGCTAGTAATCCCATTAGAAAGAATAGTTGCCCCAGGGGACATAAGATTTTGAAAGGACAGCAAGGTATGTGTCACCTGTTATGCTAGTGTCTAGGGAAGATGCCCATCAACAGCCAGATCTGTAGGCTTGGGCTCAAATGGAAGATGATCCGCATCGGAATGAAGCCATGAAGTGGGCAAAATCAAAGAACACCAAAGTGGCAAGTGTTAGACAGTCATGGAAAGAATTAACAACAGGATTGTAACAAAATGTACCAGAATATTAAAAACATACCTATTTGCATATGTGCTCATTTACTCCTCACAACAGTCTTGTGACATATTATCCTCATTTCATATATGGCTACACCCTGGGAAATTAAGTATTTTTCCCAATGTTATTCAACCAATAAGTGACCAAACCAGTACATAACAAATTTTCCAATGTATAATCATGCATCATCACTGAAGGTATAAAATAGAAGCAAATGACTGTTTCCCAAAGACATCCGAGGGTGTATTGGGGGGCTTGGAGGGGGGCAGGAGAAAGAGTCACAAGCAGATTGGGTTAAAGCATTAGAATTAGGGGGAACAAATACATGGCATATTGCTCCCCACCCGATGCTGCAAACACCACAAATTGGTAACTATACACTTTTCTCCAAACTCAGCACTTAACTCAGAATCCTTCTCAATCCAATGTTCCAGGCAACTGCCAGTAAGCAACGTGCTAAATAAAACCATCTTAGGTATACAATTGAAATTGGACCCTGTAGGAACATTTCATCCTTGATCTGAATAATATTTGTGCACTTTAAAGTTTCAGAATACTCTAAGGAAACCCCCTTTAGAAGTTAACATCATAAGCCAGAGTCTTGGTAAATGGCATACAGGAATAGCAGTTAGAACGCACATATAGTTCAGTTAGGGTAAATGCAAAATGTGCCTAGATGTAACAAAATAAACTACTCTAATAAAACTGGGGAATGACTTGGCTTAGAAAGTTGGCAGAAAATGACATAAGGGTCATAAGGCAGAATCCTGCACTCTTCAGAAAAGCAAGCAGAACATAAATATATAAACATCAGAACGCATAAGTATTCTTTGGTAATTCTCCCAAACTCAGACTGTTTAAAGAACTGCCCCCAAATCTGGGACGTGCAGTTTATCTTCTGACACCTTACCAACACGACCTCGGTCACTTCCACCTCCGTGCTCAAAAGTCCCCTATGGCTCTCCACTGTGTGCAAAGTAAAATTAAAAAACCAGTCCTCTCCAGAGAGGCACTTCACAATCAGTATGCAACTTATGTCTCTGCTGTGAGCTTCTGTGACTGCCATTCTCAAACTCCGAGCTTCAACCAGGTTCTTCTGCTCATCCCCTTGGACACGAGGAGTACATTGTGGCATCTTTCCCCACAACATTCTGTCTAGAAAACTCTCTCCCCTTTTTATAACGTGTTTGCCTCATAATATAATTTAAGCTTTGCTCTTCAGGAAGCCTTCCCTGGCCACAAGAACTAAAAATGATACTTTTCCCTAAAACATCAGAGCCTGTAACAATACTTATTCACATTTACAAATAGACCTCTGCTTCGTTTATTTTAATTTGCATTTTTATCTTCCCTGGTTAGACTATAACCTCTTTTATCTGTATCTTCCCTGCTCCCAATTTGTCCATTTCTTTAGAACTCAGGCATTAACAGATGTTAAATAACTGGTTTGATGAACCTGTAGACATGATGATGGGAAAATCATGGATTGCATTGGAAATTCAGCTCCAATACTTACTACCTGAATTATACTGTAGAATTAGGTTCAAACGAGGAATTGGAAGGCACTTTGTAACATATTCAATAAAGTCAATTCAACTCAGTGAGTATTTACTCAAAATCCATGTGGTTCTCATATCAAATAGTTTTGCCAGAATAAAATTATTGAAGACCAGTCTTGAAGAAGAAACAAAAATCACAAAAGGTTACTTAAAATATTACTGCAGGACTTTAAATCATCACCAGAAATAACTCTGCATCTAAACAAGGCACCTCCTGATCATACCTAAGAACATGGTACTATGTAGAAAAGACACCACATTTATTGACAAGTTCAAAGGGTAACTGACCCTCGGTACAAACGTCCATTTTCTAGGTTCACTAGACACCAGGCTCTTCTAAATGTGTTCAATATTCACTAAGAGAACCAAGTGGACGATTCATTCAAATATAACAAGTAAATCAAGAAGTCCTGATTCCATATTGCCTCTACCGAACCACATTTCATGATTAGACCTTCAGCTTTCATTGAGGGATAAGCCTCCCAAGCTGCCTCTGCATTCGGGAAACACCCTTCGTTACACAGACGCTGAAGACCTGTCCACCATGCAACTCATGGCTCTGGATGTGAATCCCCATTTGAGAAATATGTTACTGTGTGTCTTCCTATGAACCTAGAATGCTTTCTTTACTATGAGAATTGTCATTAGTTTCCTCAATTATTTTTATTGATTTCAGAGAGGAAGGGAGATGGAGAGACAGACACATCAACCATGAGAATCATAGATTTGCTGCCTCCTGCACATCCCCTACTGGGACTGAGCCTGCAACCCAGGCACGTGCCCTGACCAGGAATCCAACTATGACGTCCTGGCTCATAGGTCGATGTTCAGCCCCTGAGCCACAGTGGCTGGGCTAATTTCCTCAATTCTATAATGTAGGAACCATCCCTCCCACCCACACGCACACACGTGAATGTGTCTGAATTGGAATGAGTATTCATATATGTGTGTTGTGATATATGTATATAAAATGTGTATATATTCATATATTTTTGTGTATACGTATATATGTGCTGTGTATATATGTATATATGCATATGGTTGTGTAGATATATACACATATATGTGGTGATTTTTCCCTTTAAAAGCTGTTACAAAATTGATATTCTATTTTATAATTAATCATTTCCTTTAAATAAGAATAGAAAGAACCATATCTACTTTTCCCCTTTGTTTGGTAAGAGGCCCAAATTTTTAGCCCAATTATTTCAACCAACACATATTTGTATGCTCTATTTTCTTTATCAGTCCTGAGCCCTCATTCTAAGTTTTCCTAGTTCTGATCTTTTACTAGTAAATTTGGGGCAGTTCTTGTTTTGCTTTTAGCACATTATTAAATAACCTTTCACATTCAGTTATTAAATCCTTCGAGTAATGGGCAGGATATAAGGGCATAACATTACTTATGAAATGTCTCTTGACTATATGCAAGCTCAAATACAAGAAATATTAGGGCCAAGTATTATATAAACAAGTCAACTGCACAGCAAAATCTATTGCCTGTACATCATTAGCCTAAATTAAGTGCAATAACTCTTGCCACCTGAACCTTTTGCCCCTCTCTGTTGCACAAATACCTTGATCATCTCAAGCACTTCCGTATGATGACATGAATCACACTGGGGTTTTACTAAAACTCTGTCATTATTTCCATTAAAATGTGTGTGTGTGTGTGTGTGTGTGTGTGTGTGTGTGTGTGTGTGTGTGTGTTTTCTTCCTGCGCCCTGATCCTGGAGGCTTTCCACGAGTACAGCTCTGGGTCATTCCAGTAGCTGGAGAATATTTACAGGAAATCTCAGTGAGCAAACTGCCTGCGCCTCTTATCAACACCAGCCGAAGTCCCAGAGAGGTGTCTGATGAGGAACATAAGTTGTTCTAAAAACTCACTAGGGGATTTAGACTTGAGACTCTCTTATCTCATGAGGAAAAAGAAAAAAAGTCCTCTGGAAGTGGAGGGGTGGGGGGAAATCTACCACTGACACCATGTGTGCCCCATTAAAGTTGTTTTTATTCTAGACTGCTGTAAAAACGGTTGTATATATTTTACATTAAGATCAGAGTAGCTTACTGCTGTGTAAAATTCATAAAAGAGAGGCTCCTTCGGAACTTCCCTTTCCTTGCCGTGTTGCACACAGAACATCGGGCCTCCAGTGGCATATGCCGTTGAGAAATCCTTTTTACAAGGACCCGTAAAAGAGACGAGGACACGGTGCTCCCGACTGTAATGAAGTGGGGCTGGTGCAGCCTGCAGATGGGAAGCTGCAGAGAGGGACACCAAGGTGTGGCTTCTTGCACTCACGCCTCCCTGGCCCCTCCGGCAAGCCAGGCTGGCACCGGGACAGGCTCAAAATGAAACGGGGAGAAGCAGTTGCCTTATAGCCCGCCCTCGGCCTCCAGGGGATGGGTGCTTGGCACGCCCCAAGACTCCCACGTCTCAGTCCCAGACGGCGCGTAGTTTTGCCCTCTCTGGACATCCCGCGATGTCCCGGGCACACCCCATTGCAGCCCACTTTTCTGCTCTTCCACTTCCTCAGGCCTGTACCCTCTGAAATGTGACAATGAGTAGGTCTGAAAGAAATCATTGCTAAAATAAACCCCCCAGAAAAACAAAAACAAAAAAACACCGACAACGGGTGTGAATAGTTATCACCTACCCACTTTCCAGCAAACAAGGAAAAAAATTAAAAAGTGGTGGGTGGAGGGTGCAGAGAGGGTGGGCATACTTCCCAAGATGCTGCCTCAAGTTCATGGTTAAGATTGCTGAAGCAGGAATTACAGACGTTTGTTTGTTTGTTAATCCTCACCTGAGGATATTTTTCCATTGGTTTTTTTGAGAGAGTGGAAGGGACCGGGAGAGACAGAGAGAGAAACATCGATTTGAGAGACACATCGATTGGTTGCCTCCTACAGGCGCCCCAACCAGGGTAGGGATTGAGCCTGCAACCGAGGTACATGCCCCTGATGGGAACTGAACCCAGGACCCTTCAGTCTGTGGACCAGCATTCTATCCACTGAGCCAAACCAGCTAGGGCAGAATTCCAGACACTTGAGCTGCTGAGGGAAGTGTCTGAGGGCAGGTGGATCTTGGCTAACCATCAATTTAATATAATAGTTATACATTAACATTTGAAATGTGGCTGCCTTTGGGTGACTGTCCCAGTTTATAAACACTATGAAATAACCTTACAATTAGCTGCCATGTATCTAGAGGTACCTGGGAAATAGTACAATTTGCTCAGTTTGAAATAACTAACAGTCACTGATTTTAAAATATAATGAAGTATTTAGCATCACAGAGGGGGAGCAAGAATGCCCCCTTTTTCAGATGCTGTCTTCTTCATATAAAAATTTCAATATCTACATTCCAGACAGCCATGAAAGTTTCAAAAGAAAAGAGGTTTTACTCTTATCCTCTCTTCCAAACTATTCTTGAGGTTGGCATGTATAAAACAGACCACATAAATTGCAACTCAAATGTAAACAAAATGTACAGAAATAAAAAACACATGTCTAAAGCATATTTTCTTGACCCTTATCCTACTGAAAATGTGCTTATTTCCTGCTCTCAGTTTAATCCATCACAATCTACAACCATATTTAGTTATATTATCTAATACCTAGTCCACATGTTGCTGTCAATTTATATACAAAAAACAAAAATTAGAGAGGTCTTATTACTATTGCTTTTTAAAAAGAAAATGTTTGCAGGAATTAAGAGTCCCAATTACTAAAAAATATTTTCTTTTGTTTCCTACCAAGTTAAAAGCCACTTTAAAAAAAAAGGAGATAATGGTCAAGTAAGGTCTCATAAGAGGAATAAGTTATTTTCCAATAGAAAAAGTATGTAGTAGTAGATTCCATATTTAAGTTTTAACACACTAAGAAAATATTAGGGCTTAAAGAATTGCACTATATTGTTACTAACAATTGTGGTATGGTGAGTTGAGGTAGCCAGGAGTAGAAAGGATAAAAAGCTATCTAAGCACATGTCAAAGCATCATCTAAATTACTTTAACTGTCTGACTGCTTCTATGTGTCAGAAAGAGAAAAACCAAGCGGGTCACAGAGCGGCTAGGTGCGGGGGAGGGGCACGGATCCCAGCGCTTCTGTGCAGACCAGGGAGCAAAGGGACAGCGATGAATGCTGGGTGGGACTCAACATAAGGCAGCCTCAGCGAGCGGGTGACTTTGAAGGACTAAGGATTAAATAAATAAATAAATAAATAAATAAATAAATAAATCCTATCTATTAATAGACAAATATGCAAATTGACCATACCTCCGACACACCCACAAGCCACGCCCACCATCCAATCAGAGTGAGCATGCAAATTAACCCAAACCAAGATGGCTACAGCCACAGAGAGCAAGGTTTCCTAGGTAACAGAGGAAGCCAAGCTTTCCACCTGCCCTTGCCAGGCCTAAGCCTCCACTCAAGCTACAAAGTTTCAATTATAGAAGGTAAACAAATTCAAACAAATGACGGCAGAATGGAGCTTGAGAGAGCAGGCCAGGGTTGCCCCAGGCAACAGGGGAAGCAAAGCTTTCCGCACACCCTGGCCGGGCCCACCCGCTTAAGGCAACAAAGTTTCAATTATAACCCCAACAGAAATGGCTGCCGGCCTCGGAGGGAGCCCCAGGCTTGGCTCCGCTCCAGGCTACAAAGTTTCAATTGTAGAAGGAAAATAAATTCCAGATACCAGGGCCTCCCCTTGGGTTGCCAGGGGGCGTGGCCGGCCTGCAAACCACCACAGGCCCCTCACTCAGGCCGGCCCACACCCCAAGGGAACCCCCACCTGATCTGTGATGCCCTTCAGGGCAAACCAGCTGGCCCCCACCCCTGTACCAGGCCTCTATCCTATCCTATCCTATCCTATCCTATCCTATCCTGCATAAAAGAGTAATATGCAGATTGATCATCACTGCAACACACAATATAGCTCCCCCCATGTGGTCAAAGATCCTGCCCCCATGTGGACACAAGATGGCCACCACAAGATGGCCAGCAGGAGAGGGCAGTTGGGAGGCACCCGGCCTGCAAGGGAGGGCAGTTGAGAGGGACCAAGCCTGTAAGGGAGGGCAGTTGGAGGTGATCAACCCTGCAGGAGAGGGCAGTTAGGGGTGACCAGGCCGGCAGAGGAGGGAAGTTGGGGGCAAACAGGCTGGCAGCAGAGTGGTTAGGGGGTGATCAGGCTGGCAGGCAGAAGCGGTTAGGGGCAATCAGGAAGGCAGGCAGGCAAGCAGTTGGGAGCCAGCAGTCCTGGATTGTGAGAGGGATGTCCGACTGCCCGTTTAGGGATCCGACTGCCCACCGGGATCGGGCCTAAACGGGCAGTCGAACATCCCTCGAGGGGTCCCATATTGGAGAGGGTACAGCCTGGGCTGAGGGACAACCCCCTCCGTGCACAAATTTCGTGCACCGGGCCTCTAGTAAATAAATAAAAAAGCTTGAAGTCACTCTTTTTAACCCCAACAAACTGAGGATGAATGACAGTAAAATGATAGAAGAAGAGGTCTTAGTAGGGGCAGCTGAACCAAAACAAAGCCAGTGAGTGGCTCAACACTTCGGCATTTACTAAGTGACCTTTGGGGTATGTTCCACTGGCTGTTTCAAGTTGGAAGATATTGGGAGGAGGTGGTGATGGCAGAATGCCCTGGAGTGTGTTTGGGGTGTTTTTTTTTTTAAGTATTTGTAGAGCAAAAGTAAAATGATGTGTCTGTTGGAGGGAGAAATAGTTTAAAGTTGGCTACTTCAATGGTGGACAACCATGGCTCTGTCCCTGATTTTTATTATAAGGAATAAGAAAAGGGCAGGGGAAAACTTGGGTTTCCTAGGCAGCAAAATATTGGTCCTACTCTTGGCTCTCCCACTAGAAACTTGCTGTGCATCACCTTGGTCCAGTCAGAGCCTCCCTAAGTCTCAGTTCCTCCCCCCCCTACCCTATGCAAGTGGGAGAATCAAGATGGTCACATAGCACAGCCATCGAGTCCGTAGCTAAACAACTGTCCCTAGGTCGATCCAAAGCTCTCCTTCATTCAGATCTATAACCAAATGGTACTCCCTCAATTCCTCTGAATACCCTACAAAAAAATAGGCACTCCCAACCAACTCTTTCACTGGCTCCTTATCCTGCTTTATTTTTCTTCACAGCCTCTATCTCCGCAGAAAATTATGCATTCATCCTCTTCTTTATTGCCCTGATTCCCATTAGAAAAGCTCTGTAAGGACTCATTATGCCCAATGATTGATACATAGCCATGCTCGATAAATATCGAATGAATACATGAAAATTAGTTGTCATGAGACCTTACAAAACAGTGAGTCCCATACAGACAGGACAGGACATCTCAGGCTGAGGTTATGTTGGCCGATCCTGTGAAGGAGTGGAAGAGTACAGCCACTTCCAAATGTCAGCACTTCCCCCTGTATATGAGCATCTGCCAACTTTGTCTCTCCACAACCATGATTTAGTTTTTCTATTTGTTATTTAAATATATAATGGTAGTATGCTTATATTTTTCTATTAGTGTATTGCCTAATATACAACATGGTTCAAACTCAAAATTCCTTTCATTTAAAGATTCAAGTGATAGCCTGGCCAGCATTGCTCAGTGGTTGAGCATCGACCTATGAACCAGGAGGTTAGAGTTTGATTCCCGGTCAGGGCACATGCCCGGGTTGTGGGCTCGATCCCCAGGGTCAGGTGTGCAGGAGGCGGTCAATCAATGATTCTCATCATTGATGTTTCTATCTCTCTCTCCCTCTCCCTTCCTCTCTGAAATAAAAAAAACATATGAAAAAATAAAGATTCAAGTTATATGTTAAGAGAATAACTTAGTCGCAACAGGGTGAATTCTATTCATTAGTGAGCTCAGGGTGGAAGAGAGGGAAGGCAGTTATATCTGCAGTGAGTACGGGCTTCATTTTTAAGTAGTCCATTATTTTCCCCCTTGTTTCCTATATTCATTTTTTCAATATATTTTTCCTCTCACTCATTATCCACCTTTCTCCTTTCACCATGTTTTTTTTTTAAGCTCTTCTCTTTTTTACTCTCCTGCATCTTGGTAGATAAACAGGTCATATGTGGATTTAAAGTATTGCATAGTCTTTGAGGGTTGACTACCTGTGAGAAAGAAAGAGAAGGAAGAAAGTGGTTGAAAGCTGCCCAATGTGAAAGTCTTGGCACATGCCCAGTGCAGCTACTGAAAAAGTGTTCAGTTCTTTGTAAAACAGCGATCCTGGGCTTCCAGTCTCTCCCTCACCCTGCACATCTCGGCCACAGAACTTGCCCAGATCTTCTAACAATGAATCTTAGAATCACTGGGTTTTAGAACTGGGCTGGATCTTACAGGTCGCCTACCCTCATACCCTCCAATTAACAAATGAGGAAATAGAGGCCAAAAGAGGTTAAGTGTCTTGCCGAGGGTCACAGAATTAATGGCTTGACAGGGTACAGAGACCCAGATCTCCTGATCGCCAGAACAGAATCCTGAAAAAATCAGTGTCAGCAAAGCCCAAGAAACTCTACAGGCTATTTTCACCAGAAATGGAAGAAAAGGTCACTGATTAAAAAGAGAAGTTTGGGAAGGAACACCGAGTAACTTCAAGTGTAAATCAATCCATGACTTAGGATGTTCTCAGAGAATCTTCTTTTAAAAGCCAATAAGCATCTGACCATTAAGGGGAAGATACACTGAAGCATTACACCATTTTTTTAAAATCTTGCATCCATTATTTTCTTATTTTTAGTAGTTTTTAATGAAATATCTTATATACTTAGTGACTATTCCATTGCATTGACCTTTAACTTCTGCCTTCCAGTAATCGAAAGCAGCTGATTTTAATGTGCTGGTGCTTTAGTGTGAAGGAGGTGAAGGCTGTGTTTGTGTGCAATCAGGTTAAGATTGGCTCCAACAGGAGAAAAATCCATACATATGTTGAAAAGATCTGAAAAATGCCTGTATTCCCAACCTGATTACGACTTACATTTTTGCATGGTTTGTCAAAGCAGATCACTAAAATCAAATCAAGATGTAAAATGGGCTGAAGCGGTTTTCGTCTCCATTCTTCCATTAATCACCGTGACCTACTGAAGAAAGGAACTTTTTGCTCTCTCACCTGAGGCAAGGTGGGATACGACACTGGAAGTTATGCCTATTTTTATAAGTTGGTGCTCAAGTTCCAAAATTAATTTTCTAGTTGTAATTTCTTACATTTTAAAATAGAAGTTATTTTATTGCGGAGTAACTTTCCATTTCTATCAACAATTCTATTGTAGGTCCCTTTTTATAAAACAATAAAACAAGTTTCCATATAACCTTTTAGACCTACTAACGTCATATAAAAATTGAATTTATTCAACTGAAAAATGTAGATTTGGGAATTAAAACAATGGCCAGTCTCTCCTAATAAATAATACTTGATAAAGCCTAAATATGAATTAAATCAGAGTTCATTACTGGTTATCAAAAAGAGAATATTAACATGATATATACGCATTTGTTTCAGCATAATTTACATTGCTGACAGTGTTGGGTTGTACTCTGTAAGACAGTATATACTGTTGTTGGTAGCACAAAAAACTATGAGTGCAATAAACATTACAAGTTAACAATCTAGCTGTTATCTACTAATTCTCAAGCAAGACTGGGGCTAGGTCAAAATAGTGGGAGGGGAATATTCTGGCTCTTGTTACACATAAGCATGTTTGTTATAGGAGCATTTTCAGGTTAATTTTTGCTATTAACGTAAACCACAATTGGGGGACCACATCGCTGGAAGAGAAGTGGGGGAGGGTAGTTATGTAAACAATATACAACAAGGGAAGCCTTTCTTTCCAATACCTGAATACATCGGGTTTGTTTTTAGGCAGGAGGTTGCAGGTTAAATGCTCTCAGCTATCCAAGAAGTAGCTTATTAGTTTTGTAAGAAAATATTTTCTTATATTTTGACTGAAAAATACTCAGTTTAAAGCGAACAAAACCATCCTTGTTAGTGAAAAGCAAACCCCCCAAAAACTTTGTTTCAAAGACCCAGCAAAGCAAAGCAAAACTAATTCAAGAGGAAAAGCTGCCTTCCTAATAGGAGCTTCTGAATCTGGATCTAATAGTTCTCAAAGGCCGACTGGAGTCTTCAAGTCTTAAAGGTTTGTCTTCCTCCACGGATCATAGACATTCTCTATGGGGCAGCACAATACGGATGTAAATCCATTTTAAGCCGACAGGTATTCTCTCTCTGGCCTGTAACCACAAAACTGAAAAACTGTGCCCCAACAGAAAAAAAATAAAATAAATAAAGACAAACAAAAATTTTGATTCTTTCACAGGGCAATTTTCCAAACACAGCTTCTATGCTTTTCTATGCTGTAGACTAGAAAAACCCCAGCTTCATCTCCGACAACGTAGCATCCACTCGTGATAAACGGTAACAAGTGATTACACTGTAAGAACCACAGCAGCGGCGCTGAGAACTCCATCTCCAACAGACTGACTCGGCTCCGGCCGTCACCTGAGCTATGGACGCGTCTCCTAATTTGTAAATGGGCCTAATCCTGTTATTACAGAATAATTACTGCAAATCAGCACAATTACTACAAAGACATGAATAAACACACACATACCAGTAGCTGTTTTCTACAAATTATTATCAAAACAAAGAGAGCCGGCTAATTGTGGTAACATTAAGACAGCGTTTATTCCTCCCAGTGTTTGGGCAAGTTTATTTTAAGTTGTCATCTTCAACTAGTAATGATGCCGATGATTTTACAGATGCCATAAACCTTTCTAATCTAAACGCTTCTCAGCTGAAAGTTGGCCGCTTCCCTCAGAGCAACATCTGCAAAAGCCTGATTTCATAAGACCTACTTGTATGGTGCGTTAGCCAAAAAAAGACACACACACGCTCTTAGAAACCTCAATTTGGAAAGCCCATTTGTAATGCACTCTTCTAAATTATTACCAAGGTGTCGTGAAAGTAAATGAAATATCCCCTCTCTACTCTTCACAGTGTAAGCATCCATCATTTAAATAAGAATAATGTGGGGTTGGACCCTCTGACCAATGTTGTTATCAGGTTTCCTCCATGGAGAAATATTCATTATTGGGGGTGGGGGTAAGGGAAGAGGCAAATTCAGAAAGCATACCACCCACGGTAGTGACTACCCACACTCACCTCCGGGACAGTGCCTCATGGCCATCTTACATCTCCTGGATTCGGCGATGGTTGGACATGGTATTGTATCTTTCGCTGGCTTTTTAACAATTTGCCGTGTTCTGGTTTCCAGACCCCATTTAAATCCACATGTGCGATTATTTCTGCTACAAGTTCCCCATTCACTCCAATGACCAACTTCACATCCTTCTAAATAAAGATTAAAAATAAACAAAACAAATACAAATAATTTGGAACCCATTTGCTCCACTATCATCAAATTTATATGCTCTCCCCACTTTCAGATTCCCCAAATTAAGTTGTACAGCCCACAAAGACCTATATTCCCCTTTCAAACTTTAATTCTTTGAACCATAGGGTTCCTTTCATTTACAATAATTGCCACATCAGTAATTTTAAAACTAGTACTTTCAATTTGTCTTCGTTCATTTTTTTGAAGAGATGCTTCTGATCCATTCTAAAGACACTGGAATATATAATCTCTGAAAGATTCAATAGCTAAAATCTACAGCCGAAGATACGATTTTCATATTATGACAGAAGACAAAACTTTTCATGTTAATTCCGAATGCCCCCACTGAAATTCACAAGTGTGTTAGTTTTACTTTGAAAGTAAGTGTTTGGGCCTGACCAGCATGGCTCAGTGGTGGAGCACTGACCTATGAACCAGGAGGTCACAGTTCCATTCCTGGTTAGAGCAGTAGGGGGCAGGAAGGAGGCAGCCAATAGATGATTCTCTCTCATCATTGATGTTTCTATCTCTCCCTCTTCCTTCCTCTCTGGAACCAATATACACACACACACACACACATTTATATGTATTTTAAAAGTAAGTATTTGGTGAAAAGGATAGGGTTTTTGTTTTGCATATTCCGATTATCTCAATTCTTTCAATGGGTGTCAGGAAACCACAGTATGTATTTCCTATTCCCTAAATTGGTGCTATGTATTATTATAGTGTGCAAAGTAAACAAGAATGGTTAGGTATATGAAAAATGTATGCTTTTTTCTAGATTACATATCTGCTTTTAGCACCCCCTTTTATAAAATCATAAAGCGGAAAAGTGGGCTTGCTTACAATCTCCTTGGGTGAGGTTGGGGAATAAAAGGACAAAAATTGATAAAGTTAAACCTCCTCATCAAATTCCCCATTCAAAAGCCCCTTCGCACTACCAGGTCACAACTCAGGCCCAGGGTCCACACACACTATTTCAGCATTCCAGATCTTAGCAGGCATGATCATGGTTACTCTTAGATATTTCGAAGCTATTCAAGATGATCTGTATTCAGGGGAATGCATAGGACTCAATTTATAATTAGTTTATCTTTGAGGGTTTCATAAGAGCTCCCACTGACTGTCTCTAAGGGGCGTAGATCTTGCCTCTCAAAAGCAAACAACATTCTCAATATGCTCTTCTAGTGGCTTTCCAATGTTTAATAGGGTGTTGCCTGTATGAATGTATTCACTCACACACAAATAGGAACATAAGTACACATTTCTTCATAAACCTCTTCTTTAAATGTGTTCTCTGCAAGCTTTTGAATATATAATTACTAGAGGCCCAGTGCACGATTCGTGCACTGGTGGGGGCATGGCCTGTGTAGATTGGCCCGCTGTAGGAGTGCCGCTCAATCTGGTCAGCCCCCTGAATTGAGTATCTGCCCCCCAGGTGGTCAGTGTGCATCATAGCGACTGGTTGCCCTGTCGTTCTGGTCATTCCGCCGTTTGGTCACTGGGCTTTTATATATATAGTTCAGACCATTTTAGCAATATTTCTTTAGGAAAAAATGTTCTCAATTTTTCTCTTAAGTCTCCATTTCAAGGAAATGGAAAGGATCATAATACATAGCTCTCTTGTACATCATATCAGATGTATAACATGCCAAATAAAATTCCGGATAGGTGCAGAGGGCTGGGAGTAGTGAAGATGCCATTGCACCTAAGAACAGATTCAGGCATTCATCAAAATGCAGGTACTGACAGAACTTTACCTTTTAATTGGTAGTATAAAAGCCAAAACCATATAAAAACTATATAAACATAGTGAAAAAGTAGTATAAAAACCAAAGTGTTTTCAAACACTCAAAAAATACACAATTTATAAAATGTGTATTTCTCATTATTATTCACAAATGGTATATATGTACATATTAAATTATGCATTCTAGCTATATAAATTTAGTAAAGGTAAAACTGTTTTAATGCACTTTGCAACATATAGTCAATTATCAAAATATATTTTGCACAAAAATTTTCTTCCCAATGATATTTAAAAAACAAATGGCTAAGAAGAGCCATAATTAGTATACATGACAAAAGTGATAGAATCATTAATAACATGGTACTGCTTGAAATTTTTATTTTTATTTTAAACAAAATGTTTTTATCTAACAGATACTAATAATTTTTTAAGATAAGTAAGAAATAGATGTATTACACATATGATAAAAAGCATTATCAGCATCTAAATAGTTTAATCTAGAAAATGTACAACTCGCAAATTTTGTAGCAAGATGTAATATATAAAACAACCCAATGTCATGATGCCTAAAGAATTCAGAAAGTCAGCAAAAAACTCAAATAATTTTTAGTTCTAATTAACAGCAAGACAACCAATTTGTTATTAGGTTGAATAACCCAGTATGCATTTCCCTCTCCCCAAGAAACAGGTGTAAAAAGTTGCAGTTTGAAAGTTACACAAAAAACTACTTACCCACACATTCCATGGTTTCATCTAACGGTGCAAAACCATCTGGGCATTCATCAAAGCAACGGCCTCTATGCAAATAAAAGCCTACTTTGCACTTGGTACAAAAGTCTTTGCTAAAGCAAGAATCACAGTTTTCTATTCTGCATCCTGAAAACAATTTTAAAAGAGAAAAAGAGAAAATTTCAGTCAAAGAGAAATGCACTCCTTTTACAAATAAAACTTTCACAAATTCATCGGTCAGTTCAATTGAAATTCTAGTGGTCAGAGCAATATGTGTTCAACTCCTTTGTTTCCTAATGCCATCTCATTCTAAATCACTCCTACCTCTTGCAACAGCTCACCACATCAATAAGCTTAGACACAACTCCAGCCCAAGGCCCTGGGCAGCCATGAGACCCTTCTGAAATTTTTGCAACTCCAAATGGGATGAAAAAGGATGTAAAAAAAAAAAAGAAAAAGAAAACACCCCCACTACAAATTGCATTGCTGCTGGGACTGAAATCTTCCCTGCTCTTCAAAGACATACAACGGAAAACATACAAAGGGGGATACTCTAATCAGGATCTTCTGCTTCTGGACAGTCAATTACAATTCTGTTTATGTTGGTCAGTGCTGGCATTTACTTTCATCAGAGGGTTCCTTAACTTGGAGGGGTAGTTCAGGTCATTAGAACGAAAAGAAAAAAACACGTAACAATGTGCCAAAGGCTTTATATGCATTTCCATAACAAGCCTACTGCCGAAACCGGTTTGGCTCAGTGGATAGAGCGTGGGCCTGCAGACTCAAGGGTCCCAGGTTCGATTCCGGTCAAGGGCATGTACCTTGGTTGCGGGCCCATCCCCAGAAGGGGGTGTGCAAGAGGCAGCTGATCGATGTTTCTCTCTCATCGATGTTTCTAACTCTCTATCCCTCTCCCTTTCTCTCTGTAAAAAATCAATAAAATATATTTTTTAAAAAAAAGAATCCTACAAGGAGGGCAGTGCTAGCCCTATTTTGCAAATAAAGAATCTGAGACTAAGAGAGATTAAGTCCTAAAGCTAGTAGTAGGTTCTGACAGGCCCCAAAACTGATTGCCTCCTACATCTGGGCTCCTTTTTCTGACCCGCTAACTGAATTTGGCGAGGAGCCGTTTGTGAAGCAATGCTTTCAGGCCTGCTCCCTGTGGACTTGAACCCCAGATCTGCCCTGACCAGCTCTGTGACTCCAGACAACTACACGCCTCCCTGAGCCGCTGTTTCCCTCTGTATAAAACAGAGACGTCACAAGGCTATTATGAGAACTTGTAATAATATAGGTAAATTGTCTGGCTCATAATCTGCACATAGAAGCAATAGTGGACTAGAAACATGTATTTTTCCACTAAACACACATTGCAACAAGGTGTAAAAAGAAGCAGAAATGTATCCTGTATTATAGGTCAGATTCCCGAATAGGCCAGTAACATCTGGGCCAGAAGATAGCGGGCTTGCATGGGGAAAAAGAAATATACTCTAAACTACTCTGCAGAAGAAAGGAGAGAAGGTTAACGGATTGGTTAATTGAAAGGTCAGGTTTTCAACAGATTATATTTTATTATTACTTGCAACAGATTTAATTGATGGTAATTAACAGCACGTAAAGCTCTATGAAAACTCCATGGCATTGCTTATATTCGTTTAACAAGCCTCAGAGTGCCAGTACTGTATTTAGAGCTTTCATGATTCAGCAAAGCTTTAAAATATATAGTTCCTGTAATCAAAGAAAAAAGAATGGAATAAAAAATAGTAACCAAAGCATGAACTCACTGAATATTAAAATTTTGAAAATTGAGAAAATAAAGCCAGAAAGTTGAATTAAAGGCTAAAATATATACGTGTGTGTGTGTGTGTGTGTGTGTGTGTGTGTATTTCATTAAAATAAATACAGTTTCTAGACCTAAAAAAGACAATGGTAACTCTTCACCTTTCAATATTGAGTCTAAACAGCTCTTCATGTATTAAATGACCACCATGAAGCAGTTAATTCAATTTCTAAAATGTTACCATATTTACAACTGGAAAACCAACTATGTGTGGGTGAAAGTCCATAGTCAAATTATAGTATTGCTCTTTTTGGGGAGGATGGTTGGACACAGGACACTTTATCACCCTATAAAAGGTTCATTTGTAGTCTTAAAAGCTGTAACGTATATTTTAACACAACAGTGGTCAATAGCTGGTCAGTAGCTTCTTAATCATGGTGAAAATACATGACCATCATGTCCACAAATTGCTAGTTTTCTTGCTACTTTTTTTTCCTTTTAAAGCAAGCAGCCCTTCCTGTTAGCAGAATTATTTCCCAAGAAATAATGATAAACATTCCAAAGATACAACAGAACTAAAGGATGAAAAAAGAACAAAGCATTTACATTTTTTTAAAAAAGGCTATACACTTCATAAATCAATTGTTATCTAGAAAGTCTGATTTTTCTTTAAAACATGACCTGCACCATTAAGCCTTTTGGCCAAAAAGTTATAACAATAAGCATTTGGACTTAATTTTACAAGGTCCTTTGCTGATCTTTATTGTTACCTGTAACTCCCTTTCCTCATTTTGTTCCGTGTTCCTAATACCAGTCCACAGAACGTGGAATTTCTGAAATACCTATCATTCTCTGTCAAGTCCCTTAGGATGTCTTCAGGCACAAATGCTGCTAGAAGAAAGCTTAACTGTTTGTCCTAAAATTTAAGTAGAACAAAAATCTGATGCATTCAAATTGTTGAATATGACAACCATGATAAAGCACGAGATGAATTAGAAGCAGTGACTGTAAACGTGAAGATCAATAGTTAAGTGAAGAAACCAAGTTGCAAGATATCTAGTGGATAATGTCATAAAACCATATGTGCATGGTGGGGTATGAATAGCTTGGAGAATTTAATTTGGGAAAGGGTGGTAGAATTTTGAAATATGTCAAAATTATATATCTCTGAATTATATGAATCTTTTATCATTGTAATACATTTAGTATTAAAGCAAACCAAAGTTATTGCAATATGCATTTGTGACCTACTTGAATTTACAGGATATAAAACTTTATTAGCATTCTAAAATAAATTCTTTTGATTTCAAGGTAAGAATGAATGAAGAATTATTAGCCCATCCCAAATTTTATTTTTAGATTTAGGTGCATGAAATTACACCCATTCTTTGATAATGCTGAACCTTGCTTTAGCCTTCAAATTACACAATCATTTGACCAACTCTCGACAGTATCCTTTGTTTTCATATAGTCAATGGCACGTTTCCTTCACTCCAATCATAAGGAAAAGAACTAAATTATTTTTTGTTCAGTGAAGCATTTACTAGTAAACAAAAGCTTTGACTGGTGTCAAGTCCCAACATCACCAGAGCTCCGCTGGCCTTCCTGGTCTCAGTCACTCTTTGCCACAACATAAACCCAACGCCCGCAGCCCGTACAGCCAGCGGCCTGAACCAACTGGACTCATCTATGCGCAGACACCTATGAACTGAAAGCTTTTCAAAGCGAGCAACTGCATAGACCACTACCCTGGAGATCTACATCTGGACATGCTTCCAGCCTGAAAACCCTTCCTCCCTGCTCCAGGCCCACCCACAACCCCCTGCCCTCTTCTGCCATTTCTCCGGAAACAACCCCTTCTGCTTTGGAGAAAACCACTATTTGTGGGGCTTCACAGCTCCCCTCACCCCAGCTACTCTGCCCAACACTGCTTAAGCTTGTTACCCTTAAGTAACTGGGATTTAAATCTACTCTAGTAACTAGTTCTTAACATAAAAGTTAAAACATTCTCATTATAAATAAAAATTCTAAACAACGCAGAAGGTTTCAAAGAGCCTACAGAAATACCCTTCCTTACTTTAATGGCATAGCGGGCCTGCTTCTCAGAAACAGCAACTGCATTGCATTTCAGAAAAATCTCTATGTCAACTTTATAAATAAATGAGTTTTAAAATACCAGTGGGATCATTTAATAGACTGATAAACCTTAGAAAATTTTATACTGTGTAAAAAAAACAGGTATATCAAAGTTTACCAAACATGGGTCCTTTCTATAAAAATCTGGGCTTTAAGTCCTCGCTCAGAAATATAAGACCCCTGGTTTAGCCAACTTACATGCTTCTAAATTACATGCCTCCTCAAAAATGCAATCCACGAAATGAGGACTGCCAATATCGGTTTGAGTAAAATTACTGTCCAAGTGAAACTGCCTCCAAATGCAGTCTGACGGGGCTGTCATTTGGCAAGAGGGGTTTACTCTGGCCAAGGGGGGGGGGGGGGGAATAGGCTGGGCACCCCTTCTCCTGTCCTCCCACAGTACCCATACAGGCTCCATTAGAACATTTTCAAATTATACTGTAGCACAGTTCAACAGTTCATTCCAAACACTCTCCAAAAACGTAGCACTGTGCCAGACCCTGAGAACATAAAATTATAATACCCACTCCCTGTCCTGGAGGTGCGAACGCCAAAGGCAGGCGGCCATGTGCACTTCCAGGGCCTGGCCACATGGCGCAGTCGTTACCCGCTGGCCACCTCAGAGGCAGGGAAGACGGAGTCACCTCTGTGCAGCCATTACTTTCCTGTATTTTGTTTTCAGTCTGTGAATTCCTTGTTTCTAACACAGAGCCGGGCACATGGTGGGGTTGCAATGCTTGCCAAGTGCACTCACGGGCATGCCACTTAAAAATGCAATTCCTTTACAGCATGTAAAGGCTCATTTGAATGCTTAGCTTGAGATTGCTTACACATGCACTTGTAGATATCTTGAAAAAGAAAGGTTGGTTGGTTGCCGTAAATCTTATTGGAGGAACAAACAGTGAAATACCTATTTAGAAATAGAGAACACCTAAATGGAAAGCAATTATAACGGAGAATGTCAACACTGAAGGGTGCCAGGCAATCTGCGCTATAGACGTTGGAACCTCCGCTGAGCAGGTGTTAGAAAGACAGAGGGAAGACAGAGATCTGGCCATGACCACCAGGCATAACGGGGCAATGGAGAAACGTCACACGCATGTGATGGACCCCGGGAAGAGAGGCTGGGATGAGCTGGAGGTTACGTGGAGGGGATGGTTACTTGGGCTTAGATTGCTGCAGGCAGGGAACTTCACTTCATAGGTAGTTTCAAGAAAAGGAAGTAAGACTATACGTTATTTGTACTTGGTGTGGTTTTCAGTGTTTCAGTAACAATAAAAGTGAAGTTAGGTTCAAGATTAGGGCTTGCTTTCACTATTGTAAAAATTCTTGAACCTGAGAGTAACATGGCAAAGATGGTACCCGGTTTGTTCCCTCACTTCAGCCAGTAAAAGCCATGAGGAGCCGGGCATCATGATGGGTAACTAAAGGCACAGGTGAAAAAGCACGCCAGCATCTTCAGGCCACTGAAGGGAACCGTCCCAGGCAGGCAATGAGATGACAACCTGACTGCTCTGAAGTGCGCACAGAGTGAGCTGGGGAGCCCTTGTTTTCGGAAAATCAAGCTTCCTGGAAGCAGGAAGAGAGTGATGGTAAGGAAAGGCGCCCAGAGCCCCAACACCCTAAGAGGAAACAGTCGTGGGGAAAGGAGTTCCATGAATCCGTAGAGCCCACAAGCTGAGTTGAGATGAAAACTGAGAGAAGCCACAGGTCCGCCATCATCCCCTCTGCCTGTGGTCCCACAGCACGGACGGTCTTGGCACACGGGCAGAGGTCGTTTTGTTTATCTTACCAGCAAGACCTAGATGACAAGAACCATCTCTCCACTGAGTATCGCAGCATGGCCAATCGTAGAAACAAAACACTAAAACCCTGACGTGAAAGCAGAGAAAAAGCAACCTCTGCTGAGCCCAGCTGTGAAGATCCACACCAAGGAAGCCCTTCCTGTTATTTCTTGGTCACAGGCTGTGGGCTGCAGGCTGCACTGGCACACCCTGGTCGCCTGGCCGCGGACTGCTCCCCAGCTGCCCTGTATTGTCAGACTACCAGCATCTCCATTCCGAATGAGGCCGACGCGGGCCCCCGCCGGGGGCATTTCGTCTTCAAGTGCAGTTACAAGAATCCAAGAGCACCAAGACCACCCCTGGAAAACTCTAGGCGGTTCTCTGCTCAGGGTGTACTAAAATCTGAACAGAAATGAAGGCGACAGGTTGTTCCAAAAGGCATATGAAATTAGACCTTGAGCAATTTTTTTCAGATGGAAAGTACTAGACTGTGCAACTTCACATGAGGTTTCGTAAAACTGTTTAAGTATTTTTAGGTTTCTCTAAAAACTTCAAATAATGCTGTTTAACATTCCTTCTCAAAACTCTCAATGATTTATAAATATACCAAAATACAGTTTTTAAGCTTTATGTTAACAAAATCATGTATTTCTAATATGTACTATGGCAGTAATCCCATTAGAGTTGGGACTGAGGAAAACTATGACCTAAAATCTAAAAAATTACATTCTTTGCAGTAATATGTAATAATTTTAATAAATAAAATGGAATTTTATACATATTAACTATATTATAATTATAATCATAATTAATATAATAGATTATGTATATATATAATATATTTGCTCAAAAAAAGGCATTATCTGTAGTAAATTATCTCTACCTTTGTTTTGGTCATGCAGCTAAACAAACTGACTACAATCATTTGTTGAATACCTGCATGGGAAGTCATCTACTTCAAACATTAGGAAGCAGGATTTAGGAAAACTGAGATATAAATGCAATTTTAGATCTCGGGGTAGAGACGGGGGTGGGGGAATTACATCCTCTGTGGGCCCTAATCTCATTACCACCAGATAGAAGGGAAAATGCCTGACCTACCTATATCAGATGAAGGTTCAGAGTATCAAAGATGAGAACAAAAGAATAGGTAAAAAGTGCCACCTAAATTGTGTATCACTCCCTAGAGCCCAGTAAGCCTACCCTTCCACAGATACCGTTTGAAATGTACAGGGCCCCTTTCTGAGCACAAGGAAGCTGTTCGGTTCCTAAAGTGCACAAAGGTGTTCTGTCGTGGCCATTAGGGCCGAGACCACAAGGATGGCAGATCCTGCCTTGGCGGTTACTTTCATCTCCAAATTGCAATTAGGTAAGATGAATGGACTCCATCCAGAAATTTACATATTATTTTTCAGATAGCTATTAAGTTCTATCTTATATGCCAAAAAGTGCCCTTTATTTCAACCTCTGAGGACATATATGCTGTCAAATGTATTTTTTTTTTCCTCCTGACTCATTTTAACTTAGCATTACAACAGTTCATTAAAATAAAAACCCAAAATTCAAATTTATGAAATATGTTGCTGGTAGCTTCATTGCAATATTTGAAATGTTTAAAAATGATAGCTTGCCCACCCACACACAGAAAAAAATCTGAAGAAATATTGAGGCTTGTGCAAAATTGTGTGGTCAAGTAATGAAGAACTATAAAAATGTTGGCTTCATTTCTCATGTATTCAAGTGGTGCATATTTGAAATCATTCTCAGAACAACCGAAATTAAAACTTGGACACATCTGCTGGGACTTCAAGAGTAGGTGTTTTAGAGGGGTGTTTTTTCTGCATTTAAAGGTTGTGAAAGAGGAGGACAGCTACCTCAAAACAAAGTAGGAAGGGAATGTGATAACAATAAAAATGGTTTTAAAATTACAAACCAAATTAATATCTCTTATCAGATGTTTAATCCCTGCCAGTAGCAGCTCTCTCGTCCCGGTTACTCCTTGTGCTTTTCCTTTTTTGGTGACTTCTCACCCTTTCACATTAGACGGAAGCAGAGCACTTTACTAAACCAGACTTGAGTCTTAGTCGCATTTTTGAAAACATTGAAAAAAGCAGAGCTCTCCAACTAAACGGAAAAGCACACGTAAGCTAATGTATGCCCTGCCCTCCACGCAACCTCCACCCAAAGAAAACAAAAGGAATCTCTTAATCCCTGCACACGCCGAACAGGCAAAAGCAGGAATCAGCCAACTCTTCCCGTAAAAGACCAGATAGTAAATATTTTAGGCTAGTGGGCCATAGGATCTCTGTCTCAATGGCTCTGCTCTGCTGTAGAACAAAAGCAGCGGCAGACAATGTATAGATGATTGTGTAGCTATTTCCGATAAAACTTTATGAACACTGAATTTTGACGTTAATATTATTTGTATGTGTTGCAAAATATTGTTCTTCCTTTGATTCCCCACCGCCCCCGGGGCCAGTTAAAAACATAAAATCTACTAATAAGCTCAAGGGCCCCACATAAATGGGGGGAGGGGGGGCAGGCCAGATTATGGCCACTAGTCTTGGTTTGCTGACCCCTAAACTAGAGGATGATTGATAAATGCATGAGGCACATTGGAGGGAAAACGAAAAAAAGACAAGGGTTTCATTCTGAAAACATGAAATGGTAGTATTTAAGCTTAGGGAGGCTTAGTGACTCTGCCATCTTTCAAAAGCCCAAACCCAGTCTTGTCATTTCCCTGCTTTCAAACCCTTCAATGGCTCCCTGTCACTTCCACATTCAGATCAAACCCTTGATTTTAAAACAGAAGATCCTTCTTGTTAGACACACCCATCCATTGCCTTAGCTTCACCTCCACGTGTGCCTTTCATCCTATCCACGCTAGTTTCCTCTGACCTCCCCACACCAAGATACTGTGACAACACTTCTTCTGTTATTGTGGTTACTATGTTCATCACCACGCACCCCCCCTCCCATTAAATGGGGGTCCCATACAGAAAACAGAGAATGTCTTCTGTTCTATATTCACGGGTCCATCACACAGGTGATGATCTATCTGCTGAATGACTAACGAATTTCATACTTAAATTTCTATCAGTTTAGAATAAACACTGGAAAAGAGTCCACCTTATGCATTTTAATGCAATTGCATGATTTTGCTACAAATAAAAATACTTTAGATTATGAAGAGCTCCATTTCCAGTTTAGGCACCAATTTATTATATACTACATTGAAGCTCTTATGTCTCATTTTTCGTCTCTAAGAAACAAAAACTATGCATATTCCTTAACTGTAAACTTAATAAAGATGAGAGTTGGAGGGAGAGACTGAACACTGCAGAAACTAGACCTAAAAAATCCATATAAAGTCACAAAGAGATCAATATTAAAGAGGTAACTGCCAACAGAAGATATGATATGAGAGTGAAACATTGATAGGCTGCCTCCTGCATGCACCCCGGCACATGCCCTGACTTGGAATCAAACCAGCAACCTTTAAGATCATGGGACAACACGCAACCAACAGAGCCACACCGGCTAGGGCTCTCTAGAGATTTTTTTTACAGACTCATGAGAGTTACTAGAACTAGAAGGCTATTATTCCACAGTGTGTTGGGTAATTTGTCTAAGCTCACAAAGCTAGTTACTGTCAGAGCTCAAATCAGAGCCCAAAGTTCCTTCCAACCCAGTGTTCTTTTAAAGATGTCATCTACCACAAACTGATTTCTCTGTTTGAAGATAAAATCTGTCTTAAATTTCTTAATAGGATTTAAAATACTTAAACTGACCATTCATTTAAGGGGAAAAAAATAGAGAAGCTGAGATTTGTCTAATACTAGGTTTGGAACTGTGCATAATAGTTTTGTCTATATCACATGGCTTGATTTTTAAAGAGCAGTATAATGCCCCCCCCCCCCCAAAGAATGTTCTATTAGAGTCTCAGACTTTGAGGCCACCCTGCTACTGGCTCATTGTGTGACTTTGAAGAATTATTTATTTTATAAACCTCAATATGCAAATTTCTTGGGGGCAGGAGTGGCAGGAACAGGGGAGGAGGGAGGAAGACAGGTAGAATAGAATCAATTAGGTCTCTTCCAGATATAGGTGCATAATTTTTTTTTATTAGTTTAAGGAAACGTCTACATGCCTGAAAGAGGACTTACAGGGTTGTGAAAACACACATACATGCACACACGTGCACACATGTGCACACACTCACACACAGGTTGAAAGGTAAAAGTGTTCATTAATTGAACTAAACATCCTCTCCTTTAAGAACTATTGGCAAGATGTTTTCTTTGGTACCTTCTGCAGCATGGCCTATAGGGCAAGGTCTCTTTCTAGAGAAGAAACTAGCTAAGAGAATGCCCTTTCTAAGTGTGCCCGCCCCTCAAAAAAGACAGATTCTAAAACTTATCCAATAATGTGGTTTTTGTAATTTTTTCTCCAAGAGCATCAGGGTGGTATCGTTAAAGAAACAGGAATCTGAGAAAAACTGCATCCCCTTCTTAGCTTTGGGTCATACTGTGTGTCCTTGGGTAGGTTCCTGAATGGTTCTAAGCTCGTCTTCTCGATAGTAAAATGTTAATGTTTACCAATATCACATAGGGTTATTAAGCGAGTTTTGGAATGGCCATTTCCACCTGGAATTTGAGTTTGAGGAGAAGGGCTGGTCTGGAACAGCAAATAGCAGTAATTTCTAGAGGCATTCGTAGAAAGCACAGAATGTTAGCGCAATGACCTCACAGCCCCCCCTAGGTTTTACAGATGAGTTTTTACTGGTGCTCAGAGAATATGAGATGCACTCATCGTCAAAGAGTAAGTTAGGAAACCCAACTGATCTGTAGCCCAGAGTCAGCCATGTAAGGAACCATGAAAAGATCTCTCTGCATGAGTTGGGTTTTTGTTTATTTTTGCTTTTTTAAAAGTGTGTTACTTCCTAAGCTTTCTATAAGAAATATGCATAACAATTTCCAAAATTAAGTTTTTCCAAATAAATTAGTTTATCAATGAATGAGAAATAAAAAATGGAGAAAAATCACCTAATATACAGTATCAGAGACCACACACACACACACTATGCCTCTGTTTGTACCAAGAAGCCAACCTCAGCCAACATTTCATTGAGTAAGTCTTCCTTTGGAAGAAAGATACTGCTTTACAATTGGGATCTTACTCTAGCGATTGGGAAACAGATGAGCAAGTCTCTCTGTATAGGATTTTTTGAGGGCTACTGTTGATTGAAGGATAATTTTCTTCTCTACTGTTGAGAAATGATCTCTTAAGAAAACAAAAAGTGGATATGATTTCAGATTCTCAGTCTGTGACAGCTTTCCCAATTTAAATCTGTCTCCTCCTCTGAATACAAATAACAATGCAATATATGCAAAGTGTCTGTGAAAAAAAGTGCAAATCATTAGCATGAAAGAACCAGGGTCATCCCAAGTCATAGACTGAGAAAGCAGAAATAGTCTTCCCCTTCCACTTGGCCTCACAGGAGTCTTGTCAACCAGCACTTCTTGCTTGTACCAGACGAGTAAAGATCTCCTCCAGGTCAGTAACTGCAACATTGGTTGCACTCACTTATAATAAGGACAACTCTGGAAAACCCAGTCTCACACACAGATACCTTTTCAAGGCTGATTTACAGTCACTGTTCCCTCTCCATTTCTGAAAAAACATCACTATAGCCAATCTGTGCCCGTTAACCCCTACACGGGAGCATCTCTCTAAGGAAGACCCTATGATACACTGTGAGTATTGTTGAGTGACCGTCCGCACTAGTTTGCCCAGACTGTTCTGTTTTACACCCTATGTCCCTGCATACGTTTAAGAGCAGCACCTTGCACTCCCTAATGTGAGTGACACATTAGATGGTCACCCTATCATCCACACACAGTATGTAAAATGCTAGACCTAGAACTTGAGATAAATTTCAGGAGCTATTTGCATTCTTGCCTCATCTTCCTTGTGCACTAAAAGTCTAAAATAAAAAACCACACAGAATATTCGTGGACTCAAATCCTCCTAAAGTGGTCTAAAGCCATCTAAGTAGGAATCTGTTTAATGATGAACCCATCCTCCTATGAAGTTCAAAAACTATAAAAGACAACTAGGTAGCCCAAATCATACAGCATAAGGATAAGGTAATTCTTTGCAAAAATTAGCCAGTCTAGCCCTCGCCGTTTTGCTCAGTGGATAGAGCGCCAGCCTGCAAACCAAAAAGGTCTTAGTTCCATTCAAGGGCACGTGCCTGGGTTGTAGGATACTCCCTGGCCTGAGCCCTGGTCAGGGCACATGCAAGAGGCAACCAATGTGTTTCTCACACATCAATATTTCTCTCTTTCCCTCTCTCTTCCATTCTCTATAAGAAATCAATGGAAAAATATCCTCAGATGAGGATAAAAAACAAAACAAAACAAAAAACTAGCCAGTCTATTGATACTTGTTGGGAGTTATGCCTCCTCTAGTTATTAATCTAAAACAATTTCATGAAATGGAAGTAGATGCAAATTTTCTCTAAGCCTATATATTTCTATCTGTGCTGATGGCAAAATGATTCACCCAGTCACCTTAGCCAGAAACCGTAGGATCCAATTTAATTCTCTCTCTTCACTCTGCCAAATTAGTTACTAAGTCCCATTGACTATTTTTATTTCATTTTTTAATTGAATTTATTGGGGTGACATAGGTTTGCAAAACCACACAGGTTTCAAGGGTAAAACTCAATAAAACATCATCTTCACACTGTATTGTGTGCCCCTCTCTCCAAGCAAAATCTCTTTCTGTCCCCATATTCTCCCACTTTGCCCACCTCCACCTACTTGACCCCCTTTCTCTCTGGCTATCACCACTCTGTTGTTTGTGTCTTCATGTGATATTCATGTTTTTTTGCTTAATCTCTTCACCCTCTTTCACCCAGCCCTCAAACCCTCCTCTCCTCTGACAGTTGTCAGTCTGTTCCTTGTGTCCATACCTCTGTTTCTATTTTGTTCGTCAGTTTATTTTGTTCATTATATTCCATATATAAGTGAGATCATAAGGTATTTGTCTCTCTCTGACTGGCTTATTTCAGTTAGCATAATTATCTCCAGGTTCATCCACGCTGTTGCAAAAGGTAAAATTTCCTTTATTTTTTATGGCCAAGTAGTATTCCATTGACTATTTTTAAAGTCTCTGGAATTCATTACCCACAAACCTTTCATCAGAACACTATTTCCAATTCTTGATTATTAAAGTACCCTTCCTCTACTTTCTATTCTTCTCCAATTCATTCATCTCCCTCACTTCTGCCACAATTATCTTAAATAAAACAATTTCTTTAGTCCACTGCCTGCTCAGAACCCTCAGAAAATATCCAGATCTCTTCTCATGGTACTCAAGGCCTTTATCAATTGCACTCAAACTCCACTTTCCATCCCCAATTCCAACCACACTTCCCATTAAGCACACACTATTCAATGGTTCTCATCCAAAGATGGTACTGCTTCCCTAGGTGTCTGGAAATGTTTGGGGACATTTTTGCTTGTCACAGTGATTTGAGGGCACACAAGACATTTAATGAGCAGGGGCTAAGGACAAAAAAAGGTCCAGCAATGTAGGACAAGATGCCTTACCAAAATGCCAAACGCATTATTTTTACACGTGTGGTTCCTTCTTCCTAGAATCTATTTAACCTCCCCTCCACTAGTTCTGCCTCTGTCCAAAATAATATTGTAGTTGGATGATACAATTCAAACTCTCTTCTTATCCAAAGAGCTCAACTGATTTAATAGTCATATACACCGTGTGTTAATGGGAGATAATTAAATCACTCCCAGAGCACATTGGCTGCCTGCTGATTAGCACAGTGTATTAAATTATGATCAAACTTCTTACCCACCTTCCATTTCACTCCATGTTCCCCTTTTCCTTATCCGCTCTATTCCCTAGAATTTGAACTCCTTTAAGAAATGGATGTTCCTTTGACATCTCATTAGTTTGTAAACCCTAATTTCTACTGTTTTTATAGTATTCTATGAATGATTTTTGGATTAAAAGATGAAACACTGCACTGCATTCCCATCTATGTATGTTAAAATGCCATTTCTTAATAAGCTTTTTTGGGGGGGTAGCTGTTAAAGTTAGAATACTTTGAAGTAAATGAAATATTTTAGTTATATCTTTTATCAGTAATACTGATTTACAGAACTTCAAAGTGAATGTATTAAATTAACATTAGACTAAATAAGGTATTACAAACTCAGGCAAAAGAGGGAAAATAAGCTACAAATACTGTGGGGTAAACTAGGGAAAACGTTCCCAGTTAAAAAAAGGTCTTTTTGTTTCTTTTCTTTTTTTTTTTTTAAGTGCTGCATAAGCCTTACAAAGATCTGCCTAATCAGCTTATGTATTGAGATGACTGTTATAAAAAAAAATTACTTAATCTTTAAAAAGTGTGTGCTATATACTTCACCACAAAAGATATATTTAAAGTGTTCTTACCTCACCCCACTCAATTTTTTAAATTTGAAGTTTACATTTTTTTCTTTAATACTTACATAATAAAGATATATCCTTGTTGTAGTAAAAAAATTCAACTTAACCCCCCTACGTTGCATAAACAGTAAAAGAGGGTAGACAAAAGTCAACTGCTCACGTGCACATCTGTTCATATCTGGAGCTCGGTGTCCGTAGTAGCCTGATGGGCAGGAATGCAGGCACTCTCCATACTGGCGCATGCCTTCTCTTCGAAGGAAGAAGAACAACTTCTGTTGACATCGGCTGCACCCATTGTCCTTTGAACAAGACAAGCAACCTTTGCAAGTGGGATTTGATACATAACTAGCTGTAAGAAAAAAAAAAAAACAGAAAGCATGTTTAAATGTAAATTGGATGAGGCTGGTCAATACGATATGCTGTGTAGACAAGTATCTCTTGTTCTTTTATTTTCATCGCATAGAAAATCCAAACAAAATAGCCTCTGCCACCCCCAAGAAAAATGATTAATGCACAGCCAACGTTAGAAACAGAGAAGAAACTCAGAGTCAGAGTTGAGGCCAGAAGCTCAAAGGGACTGGCTTGTGGAGATGTTAGACCAGACAGAGGTAGACCTCATGGCAAGGTCCTGAGTCCAGACCAAGAAATGTGCACGTAAAGAGCTGGGGATGTGAGGGCTGTTTGTCCATGAAACAAGTCCTAGAAGCTCCCACTCCAATTGGCCAGAGAAGAAGATTCCAACCCTGGATTAGGGGCATTAAGAGGGTGAGCAGAAAAGAGAGAAAATGTAACCCCATGAGAAATAAGTACCCACATCTGCAAGACATCCAAGAGTGGGCTCCAAGCCTAAATTATCGATGTAGTACGGAGCACCTAAGTCAAAAGGTTAACATATAAACTTGTCCAAATCTAGTAAAACCCACCAAAAAAGAAAGAAATCTGAAACTATGTTAAATTTTTTACAATCCTGAGACCTGGGGCTTTCATGGAAAACCACCTTAACAAAATGAACAAGTCACACACACAGGCAAACCGCTGTGAGGAAGAGTCATCAGTCTCGGTGAGAGAGAGATTTCACACCTAAAGAGTCAGAGGAGGTAGGCTAGGCCTGCAGGTCTGTGGCGAGCCGCGGCCATGGGTTTCTCTTCCGCGGGATGGGGTTTGTGAAAGTTCTCAAGAATAAGGCCTACTTCAATGACACCAAGTGAAATTCAGAAGATGACGAGAGGGTAAAACTGATTACTATGCCCAGAAACATTTGCCAATCCAGGATAAAAGTAAGTACAACACACCTAAATACAGGATGATAGTTCATGTAACAAACAGAGATATCATTTGTCAGATTGCTTATGCTCGTATAGAAGGACATATGATAGTTTGTGCAGCTTATGCTCATGAACTCCCAAAGTCTGGTGTGAAGTTTGGCCTGACAAATTATGCTGCAGCATATTATACTGGCCTGCTGCTGGCCCGCAGGCTTCTCAATAGGTTTGGCATAGACAAGATCTATGAAGGCCAGGTGGAGGTGACTGGAGATGAATACAACGTGGAAAGCATTGATGGTCAACCTGGTGCCTTCACCTGCTATTTGGATGCAGGGCTTGCCAGAGCCTCTACTGGAAATGAAGTTTTTGGGGCCCTGAAGGGAGCTGTGGATGGAGGCCTACCTATCCCTCACAGTACCCAACGATTCCCTGGTCATGATTCAGAAAGCAAGGAATTCAATGCGGAAGTACATTGGAAGCACATCATGGGTCAGAATGTTGCAGATTATATGCATTATCTAATGGAAGAAGATGAAGATGCTTACAAGAAACAGTTCTCTCAATACATAAAGAACAACGTAACCCCAGGCATGATGGAGGAGATGTGTAAGAAAGTTTATGCTGCTATACGAGAGAATCCAGTCTATAAGAAGAAACCTAAGAAAGAAGTTAAATAGAAGAGGTGGAACCGTCCCAAAATGTCTCTTGCCCAGAAGAAAGATCGGGTAGCTCAGAATAAAGCAAGCCTCCTCAAAGCTCAGGAACGGGCTGCTGAGAGCTAATAAACCAAATCACAATTTTCTATGAAGATTTTCCAGAGACAATAAACTTATAAGGCAAACAGAAAAAAATCAGAAATAACAGAACAATCTAAAAAGGACTTTTAAATGAGTATCTTTAGGATATTTGAAGAGATAAAATAAGGAACAGAAATCACAGAAGAATATCATTAAAGTAATTTGCGAAAATTAGAAAGCGATGAAAATTCTAAAGCTGACCGATTAAATGGTAAACTAGAAGAGAGGGAGCTAACTGGAAAACAGGTTTAAAGAACTGAAGCACAAAACAAAATAAAGGCGAAAATGTAAAAAGGGTGAGATGCATGAAAGAAAAAAATGGTAAAGCTCCAAAACATGATTAGGTATTGCAAAATCAAATAAAGAGAATGAGTAAGACATAATATTCAAAATGATCATGGCTAATTAGTTTTCAGAATTAAAGAAATACATGAATTCTTCAATGATAAAATCAGAGTCCTGAGCAGATCAGCAAACACAAGTTGGCATCTGAACATAGCCTATTTATAATTAAAGGAGGAAATCAAACCAGAGGGAACAGTAGATCACCTAGAAACGAATAAAAATTTGACTTTTAGCAAACTCCTCATTAGAAACAATGTTAGGTAGATAGTGGAATCTTATCTTAAACAGGCTGGGGAAAAAATTCTCAAACTATAATTCTATAAGCAGTTAAATGATATTGGACGAATGAGGTCAAAATAAAGGCAAAGAACTTATTTATCAGAAAAGCTCACTAAATGAATAAACTGTATATATTGGGGAAAATAAAATGGAACCCAGAAGGAAGTAGATTGTAATAATCAATAGTGATCAAACCATTTGAGAAAAATGGTGGTGTACCTATAAAAGTATCAATTTCAAAAACAATGATTAAGCCTCAGGGTTTAAAAATAATACATATTTTATATTCAACATCAATAGCATGGAAGACTTGAGGGAAGCCAAAGTTGAAGCACTCAAAGTTTCTGTTATTATGAGTCAGGAAGACCAATATAAATTAAACTTTGTTAGATTAAAACTCCAAATAGCAACTACAAAAAGAGTAATGCATAACTTATAAACCAGGGATGGCTACAGACAGATATAATAAATGTATAAAAAATGAGTAGGAAGTAATAATCCAAATGTCTGTGAACATTTGATAAATCATGGTGTCCTATATAATAAAAGTCCAGTGACCATAACGGTGTAACGACTGGAATGACTGCTTGACCAGTCACTATGAAGTGCATTGACCACCTTTTGGTCCCTCCCCACCGCCTGCAGGCTCCAATCACAGCATGATGAACGGGGAACCACAGAGAAACGGGTGGGTGGCAGCGGGGCAGGACTGGGGACTGGCAAGTGGGAGGAAGATGGTCCTGATCGCAGGCTAGGCCTACGGACCCTACCCGCACATGATTTCACGCGCTGGGCCTCTAGTCTATATATATAAAAGCCCAGCGACAGAATGGTGGAATGACCAGAACAACCAGTCGACCAGTCTCTATGAAATGCTCTGACCACCAGGGGGCAGACGCTCAACACAGGAGCTGCCCCTGGTGGTCAGTGCACTCCCACAGTGGGAGCGCCACTTGGCTGACTGGGATGAGAGGTGCTCCCAAAGTGGGCCAATCCCTGCAGGCCACGACCCCCACCAGTGCACGAATCCATGCACCAGATCTCTAGTATTCTTAATATGAATTTTAATGATATAAAGGATTAAACTATCAGTACAGCCACAAACATAAATGAAATTCATATGCATTTTGTGGAGCAAAAGAAGCCAGACCAAAAGGAAAAATAAGTGTCTATTCTAATAATTCTATTTATATTGATATCAAGGGCCCATAAAGCTAATCTATGGTGAGTAATGCCTTTGAGGATTGGGGACTAACTGGAAAGGGCTATGGTGGGATTTTTGGTAGGTATATTAGTTTGCTAAAGCTACCTTCACATATGACCACAATGTGTGTCTTCAACAACAGGAATTTATTCTCTCAGTCCTGTTGACTGGAAGTCTGAAATCAAGGTGTCAGCAGGACCAGATTCCTCCAAGGGCCCCAGGAAAGGAGTCCTTGCCTCTTCTGGTGGCCCCAGGTGTTCCTTGGCTTGTGGAAGCATCACTCCAGTCTCTGCCTCTATCTTCACATGCGCCTTCCCTACATAACTCTATGTATCCTTTCCTGTTTCTCACCCGGACCCAGTATGATCTCATACTCATCCTTACCTTCACTATATTTGCAAAGCCACTGTCCTCAAATAAGGGCACATTCTGAGGTTCCAGGTGGATGTGAATTAAGGGCTGGGGGTTAGTGGGGGACTATTTAACCCACTGCAGGAGGTAATGGAAATGTTCTAATCTTGATTAGCTATTGGTTAAACAAACATATATGCAGGATGGGGCAAAAGTAGGTAAATGAAAAAAACAGTTTATTCTTGTATTATTATTTATTCATTATTGTATTATTTCTCATATAAAGAACTTTAAACCTACTTTTGCCCCATCCTATATTTGCAAAACTCATCAAACTGTGCACTTAAGACCTATGCATTTTTATAAATAATGTGTATAATTTGTAAGTAAATTATAATACAATATATTATATACAACAACTTCAAGGATGATGTAGTTACTTATAACCTCATCACATTTGAAGATTCATAAACTATATTGAATGCTCACCTATTCTTTATTTTTATGTTGTTTTTAAAACACACACAAAAAAAGAAGAAAAAAAAACATCAGAAATGTCCTATTGGAGGGATTATGTGGATAGTACTAAGTAAATGTAGAAATAGCATCTGAAAATTGATATAAGAGCTTTAGGAAGTTCACTACACCTAGTAACTGAAAAAGAAACAAAATATGTTTCTAGTCCTGATATAAAATTCAGAAATGATACAATTTGAAATCCCAGTATAATTTCTAAAATGTGAAAAATTTACATAATTTTAGTTATTACTATACCAAGCAAGGTCATAAATATAACAAGATATATAATGTCACAGTGACTTCATTTTATTGGGTTAACTACAAAAGAAAGACATAAGAGAAGGAATAGAAAACTCATCCATTATTGAAATTTTTAGCTTTGAGACTACATCCTATTTGCTCTACATATAATCTTTATTAAAAAATATCAAGCAATAAGTATTCATACTAGCAGCAATACAACAAAATACACTGCATACCACACACTTCCTTTACTTATAAGGATTCAACATCCAATCTACCTACAGCTACTTGTAGCAAATCCATATAGATTTCAGTTTCATAAGATGCTCTCCCCCTTTTGACCTTGATTTGGCCTTATAGCCTCTCTTCCAGGGAAATCCCAAAACCAGGGCTTAGTCTACCTCCCAGGGAAGGGATCAATGAAAGCACTCAGGATCAGGATAAGGACCATTTATATATATATACATTCAGAGAGAGAGAGAGAGAGAGAGAGAGAGAGTTAGTTTTGTTTTAGAATCTATTTTATTAACAACTTTCAAATATACTGTACAGCAGTGTTAACTATAGTCATCACATTATATATTAATTACATCCCAAGTACTTATATTATAACTAGAAGTTTGTATATTTTGACCATCTTCATCCAATTCTCCCATCTTGTTATTTACTTCTAATATTATTCCAATAAAATACATTTTTAATTTTTAAAAATTTTATTGAAAAACTATACTTTTCAATTACAGTTTACAGTCAATATTATTATTTTTTTAAATATCTGTATTGATTTCAGGGAGGAAGGGAGAGGAAAAGAGAGATAGAAACATCAATGATGAGCGAGAATCATTGATCAGAGGCCCCCTGCACGCCCCCTACTGGGGATTGAGCCCACAACCCGGGCATGTGCCCTGATGGGGAATTGAACCATGACCTCCAGTTTCATAGGTCAACACTCAACCACTGAGCCACGCCAGCCAGGCCATTCAATACTATTTTGTATTAGTTTCAAGTATACAGCGTAGTGATTAAACAATCATACGTTACAAAGTGCTCCCCCCAATATTTCAAATACCCACCTGAGGGACAGGCAAGGGAGGAAAATAAGGACAGAAAGTGAGTTTGCTGAGGCGATGGCACTCGATGCAGTGTGCGGATGATGTCTTATTGAGCTGTACAATTGAAACCTGTATGGTTTTGTGAACCAACATCACCCCAATAAACTCAATTGAAAAAAAGATCTTGAATTGGCCACTCAGATCTACTTCTTCCCATCTTTTCCAAAATGTTCTATAACCTGTTCAACTGCTTTTCTCTGCATATTGAATCTATTTCATGGACATTCTCTTGCTTGCAAACCTACTTACCCTTCCCAAATTATTTCTCATTTACTGCCTTATTTTTAAAATCTGTCATAGTGGAGGAAGAAATAATCTATTCAGATGAAAACTCGCCTCCTCGGCAATAATTCTTAATAAAATTTGGCAAACTTTCCAGATAACCCTTTATATTATGCGTGCATATATATGTAATGTGTAATTTGTATTTTTTCATAACTGTGATCAGACTTTACATAACTTGCTCAATTTCAGTTAAGTTGTGAATATCTTTTCATAGTGATGAACCAGATCAATATCACTCTGATAGTGTTTTAAAGCATCGGTTTTATCTGCCGCCTCTACTTACCACTAGCATCCATCAATTATCCCAAACACTGCATTTCCAAAGACCACAACCACTTTCCTAATCCTCAGTAAGACCCCATTCTCAGTTCCTGGTTCTCACAACCCTGGTAGCTTGAGTCACTGCTGAAAGTTTCCTTCCTCCTCTAGCTTTCATGATAATGTCTCCTTCTCAAGACTTAATTCCAGCCCTCATTCTTATGAGTTCACTAGTCTCATAACGCAGGCCCTTATTATTTTTCTCACTTAGATCTACTTAGGGCAACCCAACCCCTACCCACCTCTCTCTACTACACTCTACACTCTATTGTTGGGTCCATTTTCTGCTTTTATACTTATTTAAGGGTTTCTGTTACACCTTACTCTGAGATAATTATGGTCTGTTTATAGAGCATTTTCAACTATCTGAAAATAAACCTTTACTATTTACAATTTCTCCAGCTGCCTTCTGAAAAGGTTTTATTCTAATATTGCTATTGGTGTTCTGAGCAGGAGGTAAGGAGTGAGCATGTAAGTTTCAAAAACTGGGATACAGCTCAACTTCTCTGCGTAAGAAAGGGGTAAGATTGGGGAGAGGAATGGGTAGGTGCAGAACGCTGAGTGAGAGGAACAGAACTGGGAATATCCAGTCGCTGAATGATGGATGAAATGGCTTTGACAGAGGAGGTGGTGACTGGGGAGAGCCCAACTCATTGTAATTTTCAAGGTTGTGTAAGAACAGAGCCCACCTCAAGCACAAAGACCCTGTGGCATGGTATTTGGAGAAGTAATTTATGACTCTTTTGTGAAAGAGAACGCCTTTACCGTAGGAACATGTCTAGGAGGAGTTTGCTGGCTGCTTTCTGGTCTTCAGTTACACTACCGATTTGAAGAGGCAATATCAAGGTTACCCAAATCCCAAACTTCGCTTCATAAGTAAAGAGAGGCTTTGGAAGATCTACATACATAGCAGCAGGCTTACGAAGGTTCTCTGGATCACAGTCATCACGATCTAAAGCTGAAGCTGTACTTACTTTCAGTTCAGAAGTTAACCCAAGAGCCCTTTATCACCATAAATCCCACTCCATAGGAGAACAGAGAATTACAGAACCAGGAGAATCAACACAAATGAAAGGCTTTCTGTTCTGTTTTGTTCTGTTTTTATGTATCAGATGCCAACTTTCATCTTGATCACAAAGCTTTCAGTCAACAAATTGTTCTTCACATTTTTTAAAGGTATTCTTAAATCATTAAAAGCATTGCTTTATTTACTTGAACCTTGACTGGCTTAGTGAAAACGAATTAGGGAATACTTACCTGAGTCTCTATCTTAGATATCTTTATAAACCCTACAGATGTGGAATTCTCTTAAACAGTCCTGACGTGAGCCACACCCAACCTAAGTGCTCTCTCTTCCTCTCCCCCAATCTTCTTTAGTCATTAACAGTGCTCCTCAGTGCTGAAGGGCAGTATTTGCAATTTGAAGCTTCATGCTCCAAACCTCAAATAGACATTTTAGTTTAACTAACCATGCCCAGTGTCTAGTACCCTAGTAGCCTCCTTGCTGTAAATCAATAACTTAACAATTTAACAAAAACTTCTTCATCTGTAATATGGTGACTACACCAATCTCTGTAATCTAAAGTCAGGCAAGAATAGACCTTTAAACATGACCAAGGTAATTTATTTTGCCAGGATCGTAATAAGTCAAATAGCTCTGCCTATTGCTTTGAGATTTAATTCAAGTGTGCAGGTGAATAAACAGATCTTAATTCCCAGCTCGGATGACATGTTTATTTGCTCTCTCTGTAAGCTTCAACTTTTCCTACCCTAAAGCCTGCTGAGACCCAGAGCCTCATCATTCCAACCAAAACACTGTTCTAAAACTAGACCCACCCAAAATCCTAAAGATGAAATATATCGCTCAAAACATGAAAAATCCTCAAAATGATGTTAGTGGTATTAACACAAATCCACGCATATTTCCAAAGGAATGTGTGGATATAGAAAACAAGACAAATCACGAGGCAGAAACCAGGTGACAATACCTGTGTCTCTAACAAGAGCATCAAGAGAGAAACATGACATTAGTAGAACTTTTTACTTTTGATTCCTCTTAAATTGCAAAGTAAGTTTTGTTTTTTTATGAATCTAGGTATTTTAAGTTTGATCCTTTGTTAAATCAAATTCAGTTATCCCATAGAGCATTCCGTGTAGGTGTTGAATGCCCATCTGTTTCTAATATAATCCTAACACTTTTTAAAAGTGCTCCCCTGTTTCTGGAGTTAGCCCTGGCCAAGCAAGAAGAAATCTAAATTCCTTCTCAGTGAAGGCATCCATTCCTGACAAAAGGCACAGGTTTCTCATTTTGAAAATAATGGGACTGAACAATGGGCAGTTGGCATCTTAGCCATACTCCATATTTGCTTGTTAGATATCGTTACAAGTTCAACAGATTTTTAAAAATTAATAATCACTATGAACTTAACTGATCAAGCTTATCATAAAATTGCTAATGTTTGTCTCTGCCCAATTCCAAATTCAAGACCTATAATTAAAGACAAGAACCCTATCTCTGGCACCAATAATAGGAACTTGCATGTTGGATCTTATGCACATCAAGATGGGCATAGATCCTCCCACTAGAGCTTGGCAACATTGGGGTAAAAATACAGTCCTGTAACCATGTGTACCACCACGCTCAAACTCAACTAAGCAATCAAGGCCATGAATTAAGCCACACAAGATTTGACCAAAATGAGAAATGCCTATCTTAGGACATTTTCCTTAGTTTCATATTAAATTATAAGTATTTATAGAAACTATCACCATAAAACATGTATTCTGATCTTTGATACTGACAACAAATTTTAACATCCTAGATGTTCACCATCATGCCCTAGACAGAAAATAAATGTTAAAATTAACAATGTTAATAAACAGAGATACATTTCTACATGTCCATTAAAGTTTTAGAGGACTAAATTAACATGAATTTTATCCAGAAAAAATGTTGAGCATAATAAGGACAAATGTACCAAAAACTCCAAAATTATAGAACTTTTATAATTAAACCATTTTTTTCTCAATCTCTTTTTATCTTTTGTCATAAATTCTTCAATAGATAATACTTTAAGATAAAAAGCTTACAAAACTAACCTCCAAGTACTAGCTTTGAAAAATCCATTATTGTGGTGAAGGCCTAGGGGGTGGAGGGGGTTGGATGGAGAGGGCTAATGGGGGGAAAAGGGGTACTTTCAACAATAAAGATAAGTTTTAAAAAGAAAAATCCATTATTAATTGGTTGTTTGAAAATGTTATTATTTAATTAATAATACCATTTCATGCACCTAAAATACGTTAAGTAGGAATGAAAATATCTGGGATATCCTTACCTCTAGATGTATTCCTTGAGAAAAATAATATTTCTAAAAAGTTATAAGTCCCTCAAAATATGGAAATCATCTGTAGAGATTGATAACAGGATTAAAGATAACAGGATTAAAGGTCTTTAATAGGATGATTTTGCTTCTCCTATGAAAACTCAAATTAAGCTACTAGGAGATTTTAAAATATGAAGAAAGAGAGTTAATAAAGTCACAGATTTATTTTTTAACACATTAAGTGCTACTATCTTCTAAAACAAAACATGTGCAATAGTAAAAAAAGAAGTATGGAAGGACCTGGAGAGTATTATGCTAAGCGAAATAAGCCAGTCAGAGAAAGACAAGTATGACATGCTCTCACTCATATGTGGAATCTAATGAACAAAATAAACTATTGAGCCCTTGCGAAAAAAAGATGGCGACCGGCAGGAAGGTAGGGAGAGAGAGAGTGTGAGTGAGGAACCCATAGAGGAGAGTGTAGATGTGTGTGGTGTGTGTGTGTGTATGAGATAGGGTCAGTTAGATTCTGCAGGTCTTCCAAGGGACTCCCGAACAGGGCAGCCTTAGACGGCGGAGCCCCGCGCACAAAGCAGACACTTCTCGGCGGCTGGTGCGGACGCAGAGACCACGCCATCTTGAGAAACAGAGCTGCCTGAGACTCGGATCCTGGCTTCTGACACAAACCAGGACCCTGCAGCCACCGGGGACAGAGAACTGCTATCACAGCTTCAGACAAACAAACAACAAGAATCCAAACATCCCGGCAGAGTTCCGTGAGTCAAAGAGCCTATCCCCCTCCTCGCAGGCACGCTGATAGCGCCATAGTAACTGATAGACCTGCCCCTCCCCCAAGCTGCTGAGCGCCCACAGGCGCGGAAAGCGCCATAGTAACTGATAGACGCGCCCTTCGCCCAAGCTGCTCACAGGAGCGCGCACAGATAGCGCCATAGTAACTGATAGACCCGCCCCTGGCCCAAGCTGCCGAGCTTTGCGCAGGGACGTGCTCCCTCTTAGGGAACTTGGCGCGCGCTCGCGCACGGGACAGAAGCAGCTCCCCGTCGGGGAAATCTGTCAGTGCGCACAGAGGGCTCCCCTTCGGGGAATTTGGGGGAATTTGGCTCGCGGGTCACAGCTCCCCCTTTGGAGATTCTTAAGAGCGTGCACAGAGGGGCTTCCCTTTGGGGAATTTGGCGCGCAGGACGGACTCCGCCCCCCTTCTGGGACTTTGGGAGAGTGCACTGAGCCGGCTCACCTTCAGGTTTTTAAGAAAGTGCGCTCTAGCCGGTTTGGCTCAGCAGAGAGAGCACACACAGGACGCAGCTCCACTTCAGGGAATTTGGCACGCCGGACACAGCTGCCTGGGATCCCTGACTCACAGCGCATTCACACTAAGAGCCAGCGACCCCAATTGTTGGTGCGTGCACACACAGGGACCCTGATTCTCAACGAGAAACCGCACAAGGCAACAGAGACTTTGACACTCGAGTCTTGGTGCAGACACAGGGAAACTCTGACTCCTGGCACATGCTAAGGATCTCATTCTCGGCACATACCAACAGTGTGGTGCAGACAGGGCCCCTGATTCTAAATGTGCACACGAGACCACACAGAACACTGGGGACACTGATCCTGGGCAAGTCTGGTTCCCACCAACCAAAGACAGCCACACGTCCTAGTGTCAGAGCACTTCAGTGAAACTAGGGTGGAGCGAAGTCCCCACAGCACACGGCCCAGGTCCACGCAAACAGAAGCTTGAGCTTTCTGGTAATAGCCAGAATGGGGAAACGAAATAACTCACAGAGGAAAGAAAATGTGGAGTCGCCAAGAAAGGAAATTAGTGAAAATGAAGCTTGCAACATGACCGAAAAGGAGTTCAGAGTAATGGTCATGGAATTTATACATCGGATGGATGAGAAAATCAACAACTTATGCAAGAATCAGGAAGAAATGAAAAGTGATATAGCTACAATCAAAAACACCATGGAAAGTTTCAACAGTAGACTACAAGAAGCAGAGGACCGAATTAGTGAGTTAGAAGATCAGGTACAGAAACAAGCTCAAGCTGAACAGCAATTGGAGAAAAAAATTAAAAGCAGGAGGAAAGCCTAAGGGAGCTTCGGGACAACATGAAACGAAGTAACATGCGTATAATAGGGCTGCCAGAAGGACAAGAAGAGCAGCAGGGATTAGAAAATCTATTTGAAGAAATAATGACAGAAAACTTCCCGGATATGGGAAAGATAAAAGTTACGCAAGTAAAGAGAGTCCCAAGCAGGATCAACCCCAAAAGACCCACACCAAGACATGTCATAATTTCAATGGCAAATATAAATGATAAAGAGAGAATCCTAAAGGCGGCAAGAGAGAGACAGAGAGTTACCTACAAAGGAACACTCATCAGATTGTCAAATGATTACTCATCAGAAACACAACAAGCTAGAAGTGAATGGAAGGAGGTATACAAAGTGTTGCAAAGCAAAGGACTGAATCCAAGAATACTATATCCAGCAAGACTATCAATCAAAATTGAAGGGGAAATCAGGAGCTTTGCAGACAAAAAAAGCCTCAGGGAGTTTATCACCACCAAACCAGCAATGCAAGAATTGCTAAAGGGAATACTGTAAAAAGAAGAAATAAACAGGTAAGAAGGAATACAGACACAAAAATAGATATGACTGCAAACAAATACCTTTCAGTAATAACTTTAAATGTAAACGGACTAAATGCTCCAATCAAAAGACATCGAGTAGCTGAATGGATAAAAAAACACGACCCATATATATGCTGTCTACAAGAGACCCACCTCAGAACAAGAGACTCACACAGATTGAAAGTGAAGGGATGGAAAAATATCTTTCAGGCAAATGGAAATGAAAAAAAAGCTGGGGTAGCAATACTTATATCTGACAAAATAGACCTCAAAGTAAATGCCATAACAAGAGATAAGGAAGGCCACTTCATAATACTAAAGGGAGAAATCCAACAAGAAGAAATAATTCTGGTAAACATATACGCTCCCAATATAGGAGCACCCAAATACATAAAAAAACTCCTGGAGGATATCAAGGGAGAGATTAATAGCAACACAATCATAGTAGGAGACTTTAATACCCCACTATCACCACTGGACAAATCCTCTAAACAAAAAATCAGCAAAGAAACAGCAATCCTAAATGACTCACTAGACCAGATGGAATTAATTGACATCTTCAGAACATTTCACCCCAAAGCCACAGAATATACATTCTTCTCAAGTGCACATGGGTCATTTTCAAAGATAGACCATATGCTGGGTCACAGGCAAAGTCTCTTCAAATTCAAGAAGATAGAAATTATATCAAGCATCTTCTCAGATCACAGTGGCATAAAACTGGAAATCAACTACAATAAATACAATCCAAAGAAATCAAACACATGGAGACTAAACAGCATGCTATTAAACAAGGACTGGGTCACCAGAGAGATCAAGGAAGAAATAAAAAACATCATGGCAACAAATGACAATGAAAACACAACAATCCAAAATCTATGGGACACAGCGAAAGCAGTCTTGAGAGGGAAGTTCATAGCTCTACAGGCCTATTGCAAAAAACAAGAAACAATGGTAATAAATTACTTAACCCTACAACTCAAAGAGCTAGAAAAAGAGCAGCAAGAAAAGCCCAGTGTAACCAGAAGGAAGGAAATAACAAAGATCAGAGCGGAGATAAATGACATAGAGACCAAAGAAACAATACATAAGATCAACAAAACCAAGAGCTGGTTCTTTGAAAGGATAAACAAGATTGATGGACCTCTAGCCAGGCTCACCAAGAAGCAAAGAGAGAGGACCCAAATAAACAAAATCAGAAATGAAAGAGGTGAAATAACAACAGACCCCTCTGAGATACAAAGGATTGTTACAAAATACTACGAACAACTCTATTCCAACAAACTGGACAACCTGGAGGAAATGGACATATTCCTAGAAAAATATAACCTTCCAAAAATCAATCAAGAAGAATCTAAACAGCTCAATAGGCCAATAACTATGGACGAAATTGAAGCAGTCATCAAAAAGCTTCCGGCAAACAAAAGCCCGGGGCCTGATGGCTTCACAGGAGAGTTTTACCAAACATTCAAGGAAGAACTAAAACCTATCCTCCTCAGACTATTCCAAAAAATTCAAGTGGAAGGAACACTTCCAAGCTCCTTCTATGAAGCCAGCATCACCCTAATACCAAAACCAGATAAAGACAACACAATGAAAGAGAATTACAGACCAATATCCCTCATGAACATAGATGCCAAAATCCTCAACAAAATTCTAGCAAATCGGCTCCAGCAGTACATCAGAAAGATCATACACCATGACCAAGTAGGATTTATCCCAGGAATGCAAGGATGGTACAATATCCGCAAATCAATAAACGTGATACATCACATAAACAAATTGAAAGATAAAAATCACATAGTCATATCAATTGATGCAGAAAAAGCATTTGACAAAATCCAACACCCTTTCTTGATAAAAACTCTCAACAAGGTGGGAATAGATGGCTCATACCTCAACATAATAAAAGCTATATATGATAAACCCACAGCAAACATCATACTCAATGGACAAAAACTAAAAACATTTCCCCTAAGAACAGGAACAAGACAGGGATGCCCACTCTCACCACTCCTGTTTGACATAGTACTGGAAGTATTAGCCATTGCAATTAGACAAGAAGAAGAAATAAAAGGCATCCAAATTGGAAAAGAACAAGTAAAGCTGTCTTTATTTGCAGACGACATGATATTGTACATAAAAAATCCAAAAGACTCCATCTAAATAGAATCTTTTCAAAAGAAGACAGAAGGAAGGCCAAGAGACACATGAAAACATGCTCAACGTCACTAATTATCCGAGAGATGCAAATCAAAACAACAATGCGGTACCATCTCACACCTGTCAGAATGGCTATCATCAACAAATCAACAAACGACAAGTGTTGGCGAGGATGCGGAGAAAAAGGAACCCTCGTGCACTGCTGGTGGGATTGCAGACTGGTGCAGCCACTGTGGAGAACAGTATGGAGTTTCCTCAAAAAACTGAAAATGGAACTCCCATTTGACCCAGTAATCCCACTCCTGGGAATATATCCGAAGAAACTAGAAACACCAATTAGAAAGGATATATGCACCCCTATGTTCATAGCAGCACAATTCACCATAGCTAAGATTTGGAAACAGCCTAGGTGCCCGTCAGCAGATGACTGGATCAGAAAACTGTGGTACATCTACACAATGGAATACTATGCTGCCATAAAAAAGAAGGAATTCTCATCATTTGCAGCAACCTGGGAGGAATTGGAGAACATTATGTTAAGTGAAATAAGTCAGTCAATGAAAGAAAAATACCACATGATCTCACTCATTTATGGATAATAAAGAACATTATAATCTTTAACAAAAAGATAGATACAGAGACAGTAAAGCATCAAACAGACTGTCAAATTACAAGGGGAAGGTTAGGGAGAGGTGGGGGAGATAAGAGATCAATCAAAGGACTTGTATGCATGCATATAAGCATAACCAATGGATGCAAAACTCTGGGGGTGGGGGCATATATGGGAGGGGGGTGTGGGGAGGGCAATGGTAAGATATGTACACATATAATACCTTAATAAAAAAATTGAAAAAAAAAATAAAAAAAATTAAAAAAAATAAATAAATAAACTATTGAACCAAATGGACGCAGAGACAGAGAAGCATGGAACAGACTGTGGCATCTCAGAGGAAGGGAGGGTGAGGGTGGTTGGATAAAGATCAACCTAAGAACGTGTATGCACATATGCATAACCCTTCTGCACAGACAACAGGGTGATGGAGGCCTGAGGCGGGGGGGAGTGGGGCCAGGGGCGGGTATAAGGGGTTAATGGGAGAAAAAAAGGGACATATGTAATACTTTCAATAAAGATTTTTTTAAAACATGAAGAAAATTATCATAATTATATGCTTCTTATTAATTACTCTGCAGAACCAGCACCATTTGAGCCATAATCCTCCCAGATGGGCACACCACAGAAGTACATTGACAATCACAATTAACCATGGCCATAGTGTGGCTCACTGGACAGGATATTTTTCATACAGGGAAGCAGAAAGCTTCAAGTCTGATTTAACTAAGATACCCCAGGGATACTCAATTACTGTAGGTCAAGGAAAGATGAACCAAGATGTGGTTGCAAAATAAATGTGGATAGAGTCTTACATGTGTCTGCCTGAGGGCACAACAGACCTATCAAGAATGTGCTAAACATTCTGCTTTTCATTGAACACATCACACACATCATCAACATCCAAGATAGTCTGCAAAACCGGAGGAGATTGTACATATGGTGCCAGGTGGGTACTGGAAATATCAGCAGGAACATTTTGTAAAGTATTTGGTTGTACCACTGTGCTGTACACCTACAACCAATGCAAAATAAATACTGAATAGAAACTGTAATCGAAAAATAAAATTTTAAAAATTCAAGGGCCGGCCAGTGTGGTTCAGTGGTTGAACGTCAATCTACCTAGTATGAATCAGGAGGTCACAGTTCAATTCCTGGTCAGGGCACATACCCAGGTTGCAGGCTCCATCCCCAGTAGGCAGCTGATCAATGATTCTCTCTCATCATTGATGTTTCTATCTCATTCTCCCTCTCCCTTCCTCTCTGAAATCAATAAAAATATATTTTTTTAAATTTCAAGGTAAAAAAATAAAAAATCCTGGAGGAGATTGAAAGCAGGTACCAAAGCAAACAATCATTACAGACATTAGAGGAAAAATAACTTTGGTTCAACACATTTTACCTTGAGACAAAGCAGTATTCCTTCAACACAGTTCACCCAAAACATAAGCAGCTGAAGCAGATGTAGGTTGCACATCTGGTGGTGAGAGCCACAGATTCCCCAGAGCTTCTGAATGCACATCAATTGCAATGTGAGAGACTCCAGTGCTTTGTATCTGCATCATCAGGCCCCGGTCCTCAGGGCTCAGCACCACAGAGGGGCGCTAAATGGCACTGTGACAAGCCAGTTCTATGCACTGATCAAGAGTCAGTCACCTCCCAGCCTATGCCAGAGTGAGGAGCTCAAGTAGAACGTAAGAATTCAAATAAATTAAACGGAATTCAGAAATTCTTCAGAAACATGCTAATACCCAAATTCAAGTAGAAAGACAAGACACACATACAAAAGAAGTAGCTATGTATAGACCCTGATTTTTAAAAATTACAATCATGAGCCTTCAGTTTAGCATATACAATTCCTGAAACCATGAATTTTTCCTAATTAACACTCACTCTGGAAACCAAAGCCTATAAGCATTACTCCTTTGGTCCCTCCTACAAACTCTTTGACACAAAAACAAATCTTACTGCATATCCCTACACTAGATGTTAGTTCTGATAGGTCGTGGGGGAGGGAGGGAACACTCTCATCACAAAACTGAGCTATGAAAGCAGGCAACATATGCCACCAGAATCATGGGCTCTTCAGCTTCTGCAACTGCTGACACCAGTAACATTAGTTGATAAAGTCGGGGGTTGGGGAGGGGGGGAGATGGTTTGAGACTGCTCATTTTCCCAAAGATATATGATGTTTTAAAACAAGGTAAAAATCCTATCTTATGTTGTATAAAATAAGCCACCTGTTTACATCTGTGAAAGAGAAAAAATTTACCCCATGAAACTGTTCTAATGCCAAAAGAAAAGTAAGCTTCTAGTTAGAATGCATGCGATCCTATAAGCCGTAGCTAGAAACTGCTGTGTCGTATGGATTACTCATGCCAAGGGCTGGCTTGGACTTTCCCAACATACTTAAAAGACCCCGTGGAAATGCTGACAGACTTGATGCTAATGGTAACTCCAACATAAGCAAATCCAAATATATACATTTCTGAAGATTGTGAAACCATCACGTTCACATGGTTGCATGTTTACATAAGGAGATAATCCAATTATCCTATATAATAAAAGGCTAATATGCAAATAGACCGAAAAGCAGAACAAACAACTGAACAACCCGTTGCTATGACTTGTGCTGACTACCAGAAGGCGTGCGTGGAACATGGCAGGCGTCGGCCATGGCAGGATAGTGGAGCAGGTGAGTGGGGGCACCAGACCAAGGCGGGGTGCCAGTTGCTGCCATCAGGGCGAACCTCTGGTGGTTACTGAAAATTCTTTGCTAATGCACATCGCCCGCCCAGTGCTTGCACCTGCTCCCGGCGCCGGCCCTGCTTGCACTCGCTGCCAGCAATTGCTTGATGCTGTCAGCGGGTGCAAGTGGTGGCTGCTGACCCCAATCGCCCCTAAGGGCTTCTCCACCTCCCCCTGCACCTGAGGGGAGATCGGGGCCAGCAGCCACCTCTCACACCCACTGCTGGTGCCCGGTGCCGGTCCCAATCATTCGGCGCCATCAGTGGGTACAAGCAGCAGCTACCAGCTCTGATTGCCCCTGAGGGCTTCTCCACTTCTCCCTGCTCCTGAGAGGTAATCGGGGCAGCAGCTGCCACTCATAGCCGCTGACTGCACCCTCCCCGCTCACACCCACTGCTGGCACCGGCCCCAATCGCTCCAAGCCTTCAGCGGGTGCAAACAGGGCAGGCGCTGTCACCGCGTGGGAGCGGGGCTGCCGGCAGACGGGGGGGGGGGGGGGGGGGGAGGGGCTGGGCAGGGGCGTGGAGGATGGGCCAAGACCCGCCCCTGTGCCTTCCATAGCCTCGAGGCCCACAGTTCCTTTCAAGGTGCACAAATTCGTGCACTGGGCCCCTAGTTTAAATATAAAAAACAAGGGGCTCACAGAGCCAGATATTTACTCCATAAAGTTCTTAAATACTTTTTATATTAACCCTGTTCCGAAATAGTTTTGCATACTTCCTAAAAACTGTAACATAAGTGCCACAGTGTCTGACCTACCCCACTGCCCATAGGAAAAAGTCTCCCCCTCCTGCCTAGCCAAAGATTAAGTTGTTGCCCTAACCGGTTTGGCTCAATGGATAGAGCGTCGGCCTGTGGACTCAAGGATCCCAGGTTCAATTCCAGGCAAGGGCATGTACCTTGGTTGCGGGCACATCCCCAGTAGGGGGTGTGCAGGAGGCAGCTGATTGATGTTTCTCTCTCATCAATGTTTCTAACTCTCTATCCCTCTCCTTTCCTCTCAGTAAAAAATTAATAAAATAATAAAATAAAAAAAGATTAAGTTGTTTTTTTCAAAGGCAGGAGGGATAGGATGGAGTCTATCTAATGTATATTCCCATCATGTACAAGCTGTTCGACTACCCCTCACATACCACCTATTTCCTAGAATAGAAATTTGTTTGCCAACTCCTGCTTCTTCCACTCTTTTCATTTTAAAACAATAAGTGGAAAGGAAACTGGATGACTTGTTTGGTGTCATAAACACAGCCCTCAAGAAGAATCCGTGTCATAACTAACCAGATTAAAGGCTCCATGTGTTTTAGATGTGGAAACTTCCAGGGGTCAGACCACTGTTTTAAAATTGAATGAGCCCTCTGTTAGCTACTGTCCTAGAGAAAGGTTTCTTCAAAGATAATAAAGTTTTGCTTAAGTTGCCTTAATGAAAAACACAATAACAAACCCTTAGGGTTGGCAAAGAGTATTATGCAAGAGTTATTTAGGAATAGACTCGGATGAAAAAAAAAAGTGAAAGTATTATTGTATTCAGTGTAGGTCACTTGGTAAAAAATATCACATATGTTAACAAAACTCAGAATAATTTCAGTACTGAATCTTCAGACCTACACAGGATTTAGTTCTCAATCATTTTTTAATCAATTGCCTGCATTTAACATTTATAAACAGTTTGTTTTAACATGATTTATTGATTTGCCAACTTCACAACAATCCATACGTTAGAACTACTTTGAAATCTAGCTTCTTAACCATTCTGATTCTAAAAAAATTATGTCTATTCAGAAGAAGAAATGAAAAAGAAGAAGGTAAAAATGAGCTTGGCGGGGGGAAGAAAATGAACTTTGGGGAACATGCCATGTATCAAATTGCAGGCTACATGATTTCATACTTTTTGAAAGTAATGCTTATTATAATTTCTGTGTATCGAAATGAATAAACAAATCAGAGAGTTTAAGAAACCTTTCCAAGGTCATATACTTTGTTAGTGACAATTGTGAATCCAGCTCTGACCTCTGATTTCAAAGGCCATGCTATTTCTGGCCCTGCCAGGTAGCTCAGTTGGTTAGAGCATCATCCCAATAGGTCACGATTGTGTGTTCAATCCCTGGTCAAGGGACATACAGAATCAATAAACAAGTGGGACAAATCGATGTCTCTCTCTCTCAAATCAATTTTTTTAAAAAGCCATGCTATTTCTCCCTTAAGAGATACGGTATATGTATAGCACCTAGGGGGTGGGGGGAAATGCACTATACCATGATTAAAACTGTGAGAACACTCTTTCATTAGGCTGTACCCTCGTAATTTGCTCCCTGCCGCTTTGTTCTGCTTTTAGCTACAGCAAAATAACCAAAGTTTACTTTTGATGATTAGCCACTAAGAGTACTCTACTAATTCTTTCCTAACATAGCTAGGACTATATTAAGTCTCATCAACCAACAAAATTAAGGTGTTGTCCACAAAAGCACTTCAGAATAAAACAGCTGATACATTAAAAAAAGGTAATGGGGGAAACTGAGTTACAGGTTTCTCTAGTATAGGTTAGAGAGAAGGCTTCAGAATTATAAATGGAAAGTCTTGAACTATTTGGGCATACAACAAAACACCAGAACTTTGTAAATAAGAATCTCCACTTGACAAGTTCAAAGTAAAAAAAAAAAAAAATCACCCCCAAACCATGCAATTTCCTGCAAATGGGCCACTCTCCTCACTGTCTTTGAAGACAGATCCTGCCCTGGCCAAGGGGCCTTTGAAGCAGCGCAGCAGGCATACCTATGTAATTAGAAAGGCTGGGCAAGACCCGCAAAGGATGCAACTAGACTTTAAAGATGTGCAAAAGGAAGGAGAGATAGACTGACAGACTGACACGAAGAAGAGAGCAATTTGTTCACTGACTATGGTTCTTCTCCACTCCCTCCACATCTTGGAAGCCACAGGCAAACTACACAAATGTTAATGGGACACTAAATAGTATTTGGTCACTTTCAAAAAGTGGCCAAAATGCATGAGTATACAGACATAGGTGTGTTTATAGACATACTAGAGGCCTGGTGCATGAAATTCGTGCACTGGGGGGTGGGCGGGGATCCCTCAGCCCGACCTGCACCCTCTCACAGTCCAGGAGCCCTCAGGGAATGTCTGACTGCTGTAGAGGCAGGTGAGGCTCCCGCTACCGCGCTACGCTCGCCAGCCATGAGCGCGGCTTCTGGCTGAGCAGCACTCCCTCTGTGGGAGCACACTGACCACCAGGGGGCAGCTCCTGCATTGAGTGTCTGCACCTTGGTGTGAATAAGTGTCATAGCAAGCGGTTGAGCAGCCTTAACATACATTAGCATATTACACTTTGATTGGTTGAACAGACAACCGGACAACTGCACACTTAGCATATTAGGCCTTTATTATATAGGATGTTATGTGTGTATACAGACATAACTATGTGCATAGACATTCTGTGTGTACACAAATATATGCATATACTAGTTTTCTGAATCATTTGAGTGCCAAGTTACAGACACTATGCTCTTTTATCTTTAAATTTGTCAGTGTTCACTATGTATTTCCAAAGAACAAAGACATTGTCTTATACCAGCCATATTGATACTACTACTCTTTTCTAATCCGTGGCTCATATTCAATTATTCCAATAACATCCTTTATATCTATTTTTCTCCAAGACTACAATCCCATCCAAGATTACGCACTGCATCAGATTGTCCTGTCTCTTTAGTCTCCTTTAACCTGGACAGTCTCTCTTTCCTGAGCTTGATGTTTTGGGAAAGAACAGATCAATTATTTAGAGAATGTCCATTTGGGTTTGTCTAATATTCCTTCATGATTGGTCATGCACTTTGGGGAAAATGAATAAAATGATGTCGTGTCCTTTCCTTGTGTGCATCAGGTGGCACAAGGTGAGTTTGGTTGTATTACTGGTGATGTTAACTTTGATCTCTTGGTTAAGAGAGTGTCTGCCAGGTTTCTACATTGTAAAGTCACTGTTTTACCTCTATAACAAGTAATTTTTGAGGAGATACAGTAAGACTGTATTAGTAGCCTATTCTTCCCCAAAATTCCACACACTTGTTTTGGTATTCATTAATGATTCCTGTAAATCAACACTAACTCTGGTGGTTATCAAAGGTGGCTTTCTGGTGCCATTATTCCTTCTCCATTCATTAGAGGACATTCTAGTATTAGAGATCCCCTTCTCCCTCGGTTGTTTGTCTACTTGTTTGTTTATATTAGTAGGGAATCGTGGATTTTATTCAGTGGACAATAATCTGTTACTGTATGAACACTCAACTTAGCCTAGACTTGTTTAGGAAGAATCCTTCAAGGTGCTGTGGTTTTGAAACTGTATTTTATGTGCATGGCACCAAGTGCTTGGAGTAGTGAGGAAAGAGCTCTAAGTTATCCTGGGAGATCTAAGAGTAGGGGGTAATATGAGTTGGGTTTTGAAGAGAAAGCAGGAGTTTGCCAGTTGGAGGATGATATCCCAAGGAGCGATGTGTGCACAGTTTTGTGGAATAGAAAGACAAAAGGTTCCGTTCGTCTGGTAAACCTGGGCCTGGCTTATTGACAGTGCTACTTCCAGACAAATGCAGAAACGACAGAAGGAGCTGCTCAGTACTTAACTGGAATACAGGAAGCATTTGTTGAAAATAGGAAATTTATGATGGTGCCGTGGGGTTTTTAAGAGTGGAGCACAGAGACTGTATAATCTAAAACTTTAGAGATGTATATTTCCAAAAGTTTGGAAGGAAGCAGGTTTGGGTTTGCAGTCAATGTTTCTAAATTAAAACAGGAAAATAAGTTATATAAAAATTAACCTCATTTTTTAAAAAACAACATAATTTTCCTTTTTTTTCTATCTACATGTCAATATCTATGTCTCTATATACACATAGATCTGTAGATAAAGAGGAATGAAATATACATACATACATTTTGCATAAACTATTTGAAAGTAAATTGCAGACATCACAATACTTCACACTACATTCTTCAGTATGCACCTGCTGAGAATATGGACATTGTCTTACATAATCACAATGCCATTGTCAGAGCTGACAAACTGATATGCGTAAGATAATACTACTAACTTTCTGTCTACTCATACTTGCTCAACTATCTCAAAAATGCTCTATTTTTCAACTATTCAGAAACCAGCCAAGGACTGTGCATTGTGCTTGCATTGTTTCTTAAGTCCTTTCAATTTGGAACACCTTGCCCATTTTTTGTTGTTGTTCTTTAAATTTAGATGTTCAGAGTCCAGGCCAGGTGTCTTATAGAATATCCTACAATGTACACATAATTAGACTATTTTGCCATTATTAATATGATCATTTAATTCAGGCAGGTATTATCATTACCCGAACACAATTAGGTGAAAGTATATTGGGGAAAAAATATCATTCAAGAGATTATTAATTCCAAAAGGGGGCGTTGCCTTTATGATTAGAAGAGTTGCCCATATCCACATTAACCAAGTGATGGAACTGAACATCACCAAGAATGGGATCAATTGCATCATGAGCCTCCTGATGTGATGAAATGGGGAGCCCATACCTATATAGAAAACTTGTCAATAGAAAGAGACAGTGGATAAAGATTATGAGGTGCTTTGTCTCTGCTCAATGTAAGAGTAGATCATTGGGCTCATATACATAGGCCTGCATGTATGCGCGCGCATGTGCGCGCGCGCGCGCGCGCGCACACACACACACACACACACACACACACGCCCCAAGGGAGTGGAGTAAAAGGGAAAATTAGATATTTTCTGAGAAAAAAATAGTTCATCATTGTGGTATATGAGCATGTCTAGGGCCCCATGCCTGGTTATGCACCACACTGCTCTAAGAGGCACTATTCACTTAGGCAGAGGACCTCTGCCCAGAAAGAATATAAACTAAAGGTTCCCAACTGATGATCATGAACCCTGATGCAGTCTGTAGCAGCCTTTTGTTTTACTCACACCACATTTTTCCCTCTAAATTTTTTAAATGGAAATCCAGCTTTCTGGCTTTTTCTTGAATCATCAGATGGCATGGCCCCCATTCCAGTTCAATAGCCATTGGCCTGAGCTGTATAGCAGCTGCCTCCATTAACCAGGCAAATACTCTCTATTTCTGCTCACCACTCTCCACAGAGCAACCACCTGGCCTCTGACGATCACCTTCCACAAAAGAGACAGGGCACTAGAGTTCATGCTGTTCTGTACAACATTTTCCTAACATTCAGTTACTTCCTAACTGGGAGGTTTAAGTCATCTTACAAACCAATGCAACCTTTCTCTCTGTGAATTAATAATTATGGGATAGCCTAGCTGCTGTGGCTCAGGGGTTGAGCATCGACCCAGGAACCAGGAGGTCGCGGTTTGATTCCCAGGCAGGGCACATGCCCAGGTTGTAGGCTTGATCCCCAGTGGGGGCCCTGCAGGAAGCAGCCAATCAATGACTACCTCTCTCACCAATGTTTCTATCTCTCTCTCCTTCTCCTTTCCTCTCTTCAAAATCAACTTAAATAAGTAAATAAATAAATAAAGATTATGTGTAATGATATGATATTTTGAAGTATTAACTAATGTTTTCTTTTAAATGCATTTTTAGCCCTTAGCTTTTTCTCCATTGAAATATATAGAGGGACAGGTTTCACTACGAGGTACAAATGCTTGAATTTTGAGTTTTCAAATAATTTTAAAACTTTTGAAAGAGACAAAAGCCTTTCCTTTAATTTTATTGTGTTAGAAGACACGGAGTTTGTTGTTGTTGTTGTTGTTGTTGTTGTTGTTGTTGTTGTTTTGAGTATCAGAAACCAGAGATACAAAGACACCGTTTCTGTCCTAAATAATCATGGTAGACTGTGGAACCCAGAGACATTTACCTGCTTAGACAAGATAAAGGCCCAATAATTTGGGCGGGAGGGAGGGAGACGAGCTTATATTGAGTGCATCTCTACAAAGGGACCTGTGCCCTAAACTTAGGGGAATGGGGGGGGGGAGGGGCAACAAAAGAATATTCATATCCAGTCCTGATAAATTTGAGATTCAGACCAGAAGATCTCTGCGAATCCTAAGAAAGTAGGGGCACCCAGGTGTGCCCTTCCAACCAAGACACTTACAGCAACAGGAGGGGGGACAAGGGAGTGAGGCATTCAGGGCAGAGAGGACCTAACAAGTCCCCTCAAGCCCAAAGCAGACGAGGAGACCCCCCTCCCCCAAATAACCTCACCTCCCAAGAAGAGCTCAGAAATGGCTAAGAGAGATCACAGCCCAGGGACAGCCTCCAAGTCAAGACAAAAGGCAAAAGCACATGGACAGATGAACAGAGCCCCCAAGAGTGCATGCCATGCTGTGGTGGGGTGTGCAGGGCTAGACGTGGAGGAGTACAGATCAACAGCAGGGCAGCCGGGCGCAGCAGTGGCAAGTGGCATCAGGCTGACAGCGCCCTCCATTGCTTTCCTTCCCCAGACACTCTTGATGCAAATCTTCCTGAGAAGGGAGTGGGAGGAGAAGGGAAGGGCAGGGCTCATCTGGGGATGAAAATGGAAAAACACTTAATGGACAGAGTACATGAATGTACCAGGATTAATTTTCCACTACTCAAAGGAACAAGGCCTCAAGGTAGACACTAAATTCAAGTTTTGGAAATAAAGTGACTTTGTTGCACTCCCGAGCATGTGTCTTAGGAAATTTCCACCTTCTACATACACACAGAAAAATGTCTTAGAAAAACAGACGCAAAAATGTTGACAATGGTTAATGCAAGGAGGTAGAATGAGTTGATCGTTTTCTTTATATAATTCGGCACTTCATATGTCTTGCAATGAACCTGTGACTTTTTTTTTTTTTTTACAGAAAACAGGCTATTTGGGAACTAAAAGGTAAATGATAATTATTCTGCCTTAAGATATTTTAAGGAAATTAAAGAATAATTTGATTTAAAAAATAATTTTGGTACCAAAGTACAATGAACCATTTCTCTCCATTTCTAACATTTTACTTTACGTTACCAGAGTTCCACGCATGAAATTGGGCGTGGGGGGGGGGGGGGGCAGAAATCCTTAACTTACATCCGTGATTTACCTGTAAGAACAAAGCAGGACATGTGCTATTTAAACCATATGCAATAAATGGGCGTGCTCATCCATGCAAAGGATATCATTGGGCAGGGAAGAGTTACTGCCCCTTTAAAAAACACATAAAACCCTAATATGCTTAAAATACACACAGGAACCCAAACGCTTTAATAACCTTAATTACAATTTCCTCAAAGTAGAACATTCATAAGCCTTAAATCCCTTTACTGAGTTTTATTGCCAGTAATTAGGCAAAGTACACAGAACTGAAGAGTGTGTGCATGTGTATGTGCGTAAGTTTAATATAATCAAGAGGCACTGTGTTATTTAGCCCACGTTTTTCAATACAGAAGGGGAATATTTAAGAAAGAAAAGAAAGTGAGATGGAAGAATTCAGAATAGGTGGAAAGAAGGAATTTCTAGATTGGTTCAACATCCAAATAAACATAGTATTCACATCCTGTTTATATAAATGATTTGCTTTAACTATTTCTTAAATTTTCCAAAAACATATTTAGTTGAAAAGTTGAAACCAAGATTGGTTTTTAAAACTGGAGGGCTACATTAGCAAGGTATGCAAATTTGCCCGTGGACCTCAGCCCTAGCAGCAGCTTCGCCTCAAGGCGGAATCTCAGGCCTCACCCCATACCTATTGAATCCAAATCCATATTAAAACAAGATCCCCAGGCAATTCCTCCACATCGCTTAAAGGCATTTAGATCCAAGTTTTAAATGCAGCTCCACCCACCCTCAAAAAAAATAACATAAGGAAAATAAATTTCTGTACCTAAAAACACTAAAATTCCCTTTATGCCTTCTTATACATAAATTTAAGATCAGTTCAAATGGGAAATTCATATATTTTTCTATCAAAAAACAACAACACAAAAGTCATACATGAAGTAGAATCTTTCTATTTTATTCTCCCAGTCTTAAACTGCAAATTGAAAATGGGTTGACATGCAAAAGAAATGCCAAGGGGAGAAGATTAATTTCCCAGGGTTATTACTTGACCCTATTCAACCTACAGTATGGACAACTACTCGGTCACAAAGTACCAAAATAGTCAAGTACAGGCTACATGATAATGAGATCTTCCCCAAAGTTGAAAATGAGTACACCATGTAAAGGAGAATTAACACAAGTTAGGAAATATAAACGTGAAGGATTTCATTGAAATTTACAATCCTCATACTGGAATTTACCCTAAATCGGCAACCCACATAAATCTGGCACAGATCAGAGTCTAATGGGTCTTGCCACATTGGGTCAAACTCATGAACCTTCCTGCCCAGGATTCAGATGATGGCACCAAGGGACACACTGTGGGAAGAATGGCAGTTCTTTGATGTCAACCTCAAAGGTTAGGAGTGTACCCAAAACATTGTAGTTCCCTGTAATAACCTATTATGGATTTGTCATCCACAAATTTAGTTAAATCATTTTTGAGGCTATTTATATTTTCCACCCCTACTTCTTCTTAGAGTAATTGGTTCCATTAGTTTATAATTAGTTGGGTAAGGTGATATTTTCTAGTCTCCCTGATCACCAAACCTTGGAATAAGGCAGTGTTGTTACTATCAATACTATTCGTATCATCCATAATGTCAAAAAAATGGCCCTATCTCCTCACACTTGTGTCTATAGATTCTTGTTGATTTTCTTTACTCCCTATGGGCAGGTACCTCCTACCTTGACCATTTTAGTGTGCTTCTTATATCTTCTCCAATTTCACTACATATCTTCTGGGAGAAGTGGGTATACTATTGATGCGTTCAAAGATAAGGGAATGTGCTGTACTTGATTTCAAAACTCTTTCCCTAATGATTTAAGACCTCAGTCAAAATTATTAGGGGTACTGCAACCCTTCATCAATACTAGTAACATTAACATAATCTAGACACTTAACTTTCCATACTTATAATTTACCTTCTTTGTATCTTTTTTGTTTGTTTTTGTTTTGTTTTGCCTCCACTGATATACTTGTCCACCACTGTAAACATAAATTCATCTGCATATTTCTATTTTTGCACACTCAGGGAAGCTTAAGCGTTTGCCCTAAAATTTCTCTTCATTGGCTTGGCCTTCTACCACCCGGTAGAGATTAGTATTGGCAGGCAAAAGTAGAACCTGTATTCTCTTTCTAAGTAATAAATTAACTTTGGACTACATTGATCATCAATCTTTAAGATTCCCAGCTTGCTACATATTTCTTTTATAGAAAAATGCCCCACATTACATCTAGGATTCCTAGACCTAAGTTAGTTTGTTAACCATAATATTAGAAGCAGCAAAAGTATATACTCCCCAAGTATATGGTGACAAAGTTTTTTATGCATAAAGTTATATCACTTTCTTTGTATGTGATATACATACATAATTGTATTAAGTTCTTCAATATGGCTAATAAGTAAGCATGATTAGTCTTAAAAAAAATTATTATCCCCAGAAGGTAATTTGATGGCTATGGTACTGCCCTTTATACGTCACACAAAAAATAAGTTGACACCACTCATGAGAAGTATTACAAGAATTTTCTGGAGAGTTCTTTTATTCTCTAATACCTGAACCCACGTGTAAAGTCACAAGAACTTCAACCGTGACACAGACTGTACCCTGGACCAAACCCCAGTCAGGCTCCTCTGAGCCCTCTCCTCTACGAGCCTTGGCCTGGGCCTGCGTAGCCCAGAGATTGCAAGAATCCTGCTAAGTCAGTTTATACAGAATTCCTCACCCTTGATATCTGATCACCTCAATATCCAATCACACTCCTCATTCCCACCCTTGATAGCTAATCACATTTCCTCATCTCCCTTTCTGGATATCTATCACCCTGGCCTGCCTTCATCAAGGGTCATTCAAGTCAGTTTAGCAAGAATTCCCCTGCTGATTTTGCATCCACCAACCCCCTCCCACCCTAATCCTTGACTATAAATCCCCATTTTTTTCTTGCTGTATTTGGAATTGAGTCCAGTTCTATACCCAGGTTTCTTTTCTCCTATTGCAATAGTTCCTGAATAAAATCTGCTTTTGCCACTTTAACTATTGTCCAGTTCAAGTTCTCTTTGACAACCCAAAGTAAAATAAGATACCAACACTCAGCCCCTATGATAACTTTTAAAGGTGAGGATGCAGAAAGGAGAAGCACTTGTGCTCCTAACACCCACCACCCACTGGGGTGCTGAAGAACTGAGGAGGAGATTAGGAGAGTTAGATGTGGACTCATCCCAAGATTGAAAACTGGGAGTAAGGAGATGGCTGTAGAAAATCTCCAGAAAGTATCCAGGACCACCCAAAACAGTCAATTGTGAAGCAGAATACAGACTTTTCTGATATGTAGTGTCTCAAAAATATATATCCCATATGCCTTTTAGGGTAAGTTACTAACGAATATGCCCCACAAAACCAGGGAGTAACCAAATAAAAATAAAAATGGAATCCAGGAAAGAGGGTATTAAACATAAGTTAAAGGCAGAAGGAACCCAAAGGTAATGGTGAAGGGAAATCCCAAGATAATATCTGTCAAACAGCCCATAAAGCAATCAGTGTAGACTGTAGCAGGTCAGAGACTCTGAAAGAAGTTTCTTCAAAAAAAGATAAAATTAGCACGGCTGGTGTGGCTCAGTGGATGAGCATCGACCTATGAACCAGGAGGTCACAATTCAATTCCCAGTCAGGACACAGGCCCTGGTTTCGATCTCGATTTCCAGTTTTGAGGCATGTAGAAGGCAGCCAATCAATATTCTCTCTCATCATTGATGTTTCTATTTCTCCCTTCCTCTCTGAAATCAATAAAAAATATATTTTTAAAAAAGATAAAATGAGTCAACCAGTTAATATATTCTAACATATTGGGAAGAGATGTAGGCAAACTGAAGAAGATTTAGAGTTGAATTAGGCATGTATCTGTAAAAGAAAAGCCATCTCTAAAGAAAACAACAAATTATGTCAGATAGGAAACGTAATTAAGTATATACATACACTATGTGGCTCAGCTGTGTTTGCATAGTTATAAGAATATAAACACAAACTATTCATCCTTCCAAAATTATACTATAACTACACTAGAAGGATGGGGAGGAGAAGCGTGCTTGTGTCTAGTGAGGAAGGGAAGTGGTAAAAGTGAGCTAAATCTTTATCTCCCATAGTGGAAATTCAACAATACCCTTCCCCCCAAAAAAAGGTTGAGGAAGAGCAATAAAAGCATGTTATGAGGAGTTATGAACATAACTACACTAAGATTTTTAAATAGTTTAAAATAGGGGAGAGGTAGCAGGAAGGCACTGGGACAAGAAGAGTCGTTTTCTCATGCCAACCCTGTTAGAACATTTGATCTAAACTATGTGTGTGTGTAACTTAAATAAAAACAAAATTTTGAAACAAAGGATGCACTTATTTTCTTCTAATATTAGAATAAATTATTGGTAAATTATACTTGGGGAAATTTTAATCTTATGGGGTTAAATTAGAAGAAATTCCAAACTAAAGATTCAATTACATAGCCCTTACAAAGTCAAAGGGAGAGAAATATACAGCTGAATGCTAATATTCTGTGGGCTATCAGAAGTTAATATCACAATATTCAAATTCCCAGATTTTTCCTAATTTTTACCAATCAGAAAAGTAACAAAACAAAAAAAACCTTTAAAATCTGAAGTCTCATTCCACACTATGTTGCCTTTTCAGCAATTAAACAAAACCTCCTTGATGTAGAGAAACACAAAATGTTATTTGCCATAACATTTGTATTTCCTTAATTGTGGATAAAATTATACCCTTAATTCATATTTATATTTCCTTACTAAAAGGGGACTTCACTTAAATCTTGGCAGAAAACAAGAGTTTCAAGACAGACACACAGCTCACCTCATTGTATGATGAACCCATTTAGGGAGATCTCTTATTTTACTCAGGGGAAAATGAGGAAATTAATACAAGTTATCATCATGCATTCTTATATAAAATATTGGGTTTACAAGAAAAGAATGTCTTTATTAATAATACATGGCATTTGTAATAAATCCTTCTCACGCTGTACTATATTAACCAATATTTCCCAAACCTCCCTTAGGTCAACACAAGAGTCCTCAAGCAGCCAACCAGATTAAGTAGGACCACATCAAGTAAAACCAGGCCACACAGAAGTACTTTCCTACATAAGAGACAAAACAATACATGTAAGATTTCAATAGTTTCTTAAGCTGTTCCAGTCTTGGCTAAAACTCACATCTTCCCAGACTTAGCAAAAATACAGACATTATCCAGACCTAAGGAGTTTCATATTCACTAAGAATTAAAACTCTTTGTTCCTCTTTGCCAAGATGTCTCAAATTCTTAAATAGGAAGGGAAAGGGCGTAGGGACATGATAGAGAGTCCAGATAAAGCATTAAGAATGAATCATGTATCATCAAATGTGAAGATTTTTTTTTTCCTGTAAAACATGAAGAATTGAAAAGTGCCAGTACTCTAAATTTTATGCCTTCATGGTCTTTTAGTGAGTTTGGCTTTTATATTTAACAATTCACACTTTAAGAAAACAGACTTCATGCCAGCCCAAGAACTGCACATATGTTATTGCCTATATGTTTAAAATAGTTTTGAAAACTGACATATGGTGGTATATTTAAGTGTAGCCAATGTAATATAGATTATTTAAAATATAAATACAAAAGAGATGTATATAAAAGCAAACCTGATAGATGTATTATTTTATTTCTGTTCTGTAGACCTCATACTCTCCACTGTTTTCAAACCCAACAAATTGAATTTAATTCAAAATGTTACAATGAACTACCCAACACTGCTTCTTATTGAAAAAACAGATACAACCCCTCCCACTCTTTCCCTCGTCCATCTTTATCGCATGGGCCACAAAGCTGACCGCCACCCCATGGTAGCCTTTCCCTTTTGTGGGTTTCCCTTAGCCTTTTGGTCTGAACCACATTATAATCACATGTTTACATGCTGCTCTTCAACTTTCCTTTGATGGTTTCTTTTTTTTTTTAACTTTTCATTCAAATCAAGCTGGGTGAGAAAGAACACAATTACCTCCTTTTTTGTTTTATCTTTTTTTGCTATTCTCTGTGATTAGAACAATAATTAGCCTTAGAAAGTGCGAAAGCACTTGCTGATTGGAGTGCGTGTGTAGATATAACAGCCACATCTTTCCTATAGATAGAATAACTGCCCATTGGTTTTTGCTTTCCTCAAAATGTTCTTAAAAAGAACAGACTTCAGCCCTGGCTGGTGTGGCTCAGTTGGTTGAGCGTTTTCCCATGCGCCAAAAGGTTGTCGGTTCAATTCCTGGTCAGGACACATGCCTGGGTTGTGGGTTTGAGCCCCTGTGGGGGTATGCGGGAGGCAGTCAATCGATATTTCTCTCTCCCTCTCTCTCTCTCTAAAATATCAATAAAAACATATTTAAAAAGAATAGACCTCATGCTCTTTGTTTAACACTAGTGTAGGAAGACTAAAAGGTAACTTACATGTGTATATGTATCAGACTTTACTAGTTACTTCCTCTTTCAGCATCCCAAATCTCTTGAGGGAGGCCATATGCTTGGCTGAACAACTAATTTCCCAGGCCCTCTGGTAGTTAGGAGGCACTCATTGCATGCACTCTAGTCAGGGACAAGGGTATATGCCAGGGGGTCTCTCTCATTTTTTTTTTTTTAGAACCTAAAAGCTTTTCCAGAAGCCCGGTCCAGAAGACTTCTGCCTATATTTAGAGACCAAAACCTTACCTCCATCCTAGACTCCCATCCCCTCACACCGTCAGTTACCAACTCCTACCAATCTTCCCTCTCCGATGCGTCAATCACTCCAAGAACTTCTCTGCATTTCTATAATTACGTTTCTCACTGCAGAGCTTGGGCTATTCTACCAGCCTACACACTTTTGAGCTCCCAACTCTCACTTTCATCTAGTCCTTTCTCCACTAAACTTTCAGAGGGATTTAAACATTAAAACCCGACCATTCCCCATTTAAAATTCCACTATTGTTTCCACTACCCAAAGAAATAAGCCCAGTCTCATCGCCAAGCGATGATGTCTCATCCCTACACAAAACACCAGCCCCAAACTATGGAGTTTCTGCTTCTGCTCTTCACCATCCACCCCTAACACTTTCATCCCCAACTGCCCTTATTTTTCTAGTTACTCTATATTTATAATTCAAGACTCTGATCAGGTTGTATTTCACTCATTCATTCAACATTTATGATTATTTTATATGTCCTACACACTAAGGACAAAGGGGTAAGTAAAATGACATAGGAACATGCAATCCCCGCCAGGAAGCCTTCTCCGATACTCTAACCACTTTTAAGGGGTGAAGGGCCATGACAGTTTGCCCCTGAGACATGCTGGACTGTCTTCTTTTACTATATTTGTCACATTAGGATGAAATCACCCAGCTGTCTATATGTCCTCCCCAGTAGACAATGGCATGTGTCACCTCCTGTATATTTTGATGTGCCCAGAGTCCACGTCAGTGATTTGCACCTAGTATAGATGTTTGCTATTATGCAAAAATAAATTGCTAAAATGCTGTATGTTTCCATTAACAAATTTTAATGCACACGTCTTTTACTTGGCTTGTTAGGAAATACAGTAAGGTTCCTAGTCTTCAGGAACATACAGTTTAACTTAATAAGATATGCATGCACGATATGCCAAATTTCGTGCAACATTTTATAATAAAGAGGAAAATCTCTAAGGTTTGGTATCAATCATTTGGAACAATCTTATGACAATGTTTTAGAGATCATGAATTTAAAGGCAAATCAACTGTATCTCTTTGCCAAACAAACCATTAACCATTTACTGAGAAAGTTTGACTCATATGTAAATTAAATGTTTTTTTTCCCCCCAAAATCTGCCTCCTTTTCTGTTACCTTGGACCCATACTTTCTCTTTGGGTATCAGTTCCTTAGACATTACTGAGCAGATTCCATAAATGAAAGCAAGTTGAAATTTATGACAGTAGTTCTTCTTGCATATTTAAGGCACATTTCCTTTTATTTTAAATCATCTATTTAAATTGAATTTTTCCCCTCCTGGCACACAGGCAGGAAAAGTTAATTCCCCAACATATAGGCCGGATATATTAACCTCCCCGTATGCTATAGAGCAGTGGTTCTCAACCTTTCTAAAGTCACGACCCTTTAATACAGTTCCTCATGTTGTGGTGACCCCCAACCATAAAATTATTTTTGTTGCTACTTCATAACTGTAATTTTGCTACTGTTATGAATCGTAATGTAAATATCTGTGTTTTCGGATGGTCTTAGGCGACCCTGCTAGCAATTCTCAATCTGCGGGTCACAACCCACAGGTTGAGAACCGCTACTGTAGAGCCTAAGACCATCGGAAAACACAGAGATTTACATTACGATTCATAACAGTAGCAAAATTACAGTTATGAAGTAGCAACGAAAGTAATTTTATGGTTGGGGGTCACCACAACATGAGGAACTGTATTAAAGGGTCGTGGCATTAGAAAGGTTGAGAACCACTGCTATAGAGGAAGAAGGACCATGTCTTGCCCTTAAAAGATGAGGGTTTATCCCTTTCCTTAGTTGACCATGATGGTCTGGCTGCCAATGGGCTCAGAAAGGAAAAGAGATGCCTTCATCACCTTCATCATCAAAAGGACACTTATCCGGTAGGTTAGCACCCATAGCAACTTCCCTAGGCTTTGGTAGTCCCTTTACAAATCTCATCACATCCTCCACCTAATACCATGTCCGCAGGGTACCCCCCTCCCACGATGCTACAAAGGTCCTGTCAAAGAGCACAATCCCTTGGGGAACCCAACAGTTTAGAGCCATAGAGAAATAAGAACCAATACTAGACACTGCAAAGGCAATACTGTGTATGTAGGAAGAGAATCATGTAAAAAGACTTCAAGGAAGCCAGAGCTGGAGAGAATTTTGAAGAAACAGTGCGTAAATGAATCGTTCAAAGAGGAGAAAGAAGATCCCAATGCAAAACTGAGTTTTGATTTGTCTTTTAGGAGTATACACGGGTGTGTTCTGGTTATAAACAATTCCCCCAAAGCAATGGATAACATAAAAATATCATCAAATTTTTAATATATTTGTTTTAATTAAATCCAACATTGGGGAAAGAATGAAAAAAGTTCCACTTGGCATAACTTTATTTGGCTGAATTTAACTTGGGGTCAATAGTACTAATTGTTTTGAGGATTTTTTTTTCTTCAATTTAATTTATAGGGGTGACACTATGTAACCTTAAATGTATGCCTTAAATATTGCATTTCAGCTTAACCCACTAATTTTGCGCAACTAGCGTTCCCCTTTTGTTCTGTTCAGCATAATGAGTTCAGTGTAATATCTTGTTTACTTGTTTATATCTACCAATAAAATCTAAAATCTAGGAGGGTAAGAAAAAATTTTACCAGGGAATTTATATGCATACATGCATAGCCCATGGCCACAGACATTAGGGTAGCAAAGGTTTGGGAGGGGCAGGTGCGGGGAAAAGGGGGTCAATGGGGAAAAAAACAAATAACAACAAAGATAAATACATTAAAAAAAAAAAAAAAGAGCATAATCCCTAATCTCATCCAGCCTGTAACACGCAGGCTCTGTCTCCAGCGCCTTCTAGAGGCCGTGTCCACGTCATGGTCCCCTTTCTCGCCGCTGCACAGCTAGAGCAGTCCATGCCTGAGCAGATTTCCAGCCGTGGAAGGAAAGGCCTTCTCCCCCCACCCCCCCCATTCCTGTCAGCGGTAGGGAAATTGAGGAGTGACTTTCCTGAAGATCGCACCCTGGCCTTTGGGAGGAGAAATGGTTCGCCATCCCCCAGCTCCCAAATGCGTATGAGAGTTTATGTACGTCCAAGTATCAACACACAGAAAGTCTCAGAAACTGACATAACAGTGGTCACAGCTAGAGCAGGTTAATGAAAGGAGACATGGGAAACATGCTTTTTACTTTTTTTTTTTTTTTTTTTACAATGAGGATATATTTATGTATAGTAAGTGTAACTAAAATGAGAACAAAAAAGAGAAAAAGGGAAAGAGGAAATGAAGTGATAGATGAATTCATTCCTTATAATGAAATGACTCAATCAGCAAGTTTTCAAATTGAACTCCCTCGGTATTCCTACCATTATTTATAACTTACTCATCAGAAACAGTGAGAGCAGCCCCCGTTCCTGGTGACAGTGAAGGAATACAATTATACCACTTGAATCAAATGCAGCAAATTCAGAATGGAGGTAACGTCACAGCCCTTCGGCGCCCCCCGGGACCTAAGCGTGCCACACGGCCCCCGGAGACCCTGCGGAAAATGAAGCTTCGGAAGCACCAGCTTCTGGTTAAAGTCCATCACCCCAGAAACAACAGAGTCTTTGTCAAGGAAACTCGAGTTCAAGTGCACGGGTAGCAGCTAAAACACAACACACAGCATCTGAACTAAAATGATATGCTTTGATTTCGGACCATAAGTTAAGAAACCAGCAGAATGCAAACCCTGAAGAGAAAGGATGTACAAATACGATGAAGATTGGCGTCCTCTTAGGAGGTGGCAGTTAAACAGAAAAGCGGTTATACTAAAGGTGGAGCGGAACAGCCCTATAAACATCTTTATTTGTAAATCCACAAGGCAGGCGGTTCCGTTGAGTAAGACCTTGTGTTGTGGTCACAGATCACAGATATCAGATAACCAAGGGTTTAGAAAACGCATTGTTTAGGAGACTACTGATAATAAAAGAACAACTATTAATTGGAAAGCGCACATGGCCCTCCTTGTGGTCTTTCAAGGCCTGCATCCTGCCCAGGGAGGAGGAAGCGGTGCATGGAAGGAGTTATGCGGAGCTGTGTCTCAATTACGGCTATAAAACCAGTTCCCCAAATTCTTTTAGAACCTCTCTCGTTAGAAGCTACTCAGATTACCTAAGATAATAAAAAGCCAGGAAGCATAAGGGCTCTTTTGACCACACATTAAACATGAATTAAATTACTGAAATTTCATGGTGTGCAGTCCCAATATGGTGCGTTTCTGTGTTTGAAAGTAACAGAATTTAACAATTTTATACACGGAGGATAGTTCCGAAGGAAGGAAAACAAGCAAACGCGTAACTCTGAAATGCTCCCCAACAAAGACAATTGGGAGAACACCTGGGTTAAGTTGCTTTGATGAAATAAAAAGTATATTAATCCGAAAGTACATCTGCACAAGATTGTCCTCTGTAGCACTGTTTGTCCTTGCACCATCCTGGGAGCGCCCCCCATGTCCGTACACAGGAGAGTAAGTGGGTCATTAGGGTGCAGCCACACAGCGGGGTGCAATGCAGCCGTAAAAAAAGAATGAGGAGGATTGCTAACCTGGTATGAAGTGGAGAAAAAAAGCAAAGTGCAAAAGAATACCTAATGTGTGTTACCTAATGGGGGGGGGGGGGATAAAAAAAAACACATGCATGTCTGCTCATTTGTACAACAAGATACAGAACCAAAAGTTAGGGAGATTAGTTGCCTGCAGTAGGCAGGTGAAATGGAGTAAAAAAGATAAGGAAATGTGAGCAGGAAAGAAGGGGCAGAGGGTGGGGAGTACATACACCTCTTTGGTTGACATACTTGAAAAATAAATAAGTGAAAACAACAAGGATGGGGAAAAGGAAAACCAAAATGGAGAGGAAAAAATAAACACAGATGAATCTAAGTGAATTTCAAATGAATAACAGAACTACACTGAAGTGGGAGGGAACCTAACCTAGGTAACTTTTGAAAACCGTTTTGACTACATTCTCTTAAGCTAAAGACAATGAGCACCATAATAAACACTGATTCCCAGTGGGCTTTTCCCAGTGGCATAGGTTAGTTTTTCTAAAACTATTCTATGTATATTTTAGAATTGTGCAAATGAGAGAAGTTTCTCATTGTTAGAAAAGAGTTAAAAACTTGGATTAGAACATCGCCAGTGTGTCTTAGTGGTTGAGCATCGACCCATGAACCAGGAGGTCATAGTTCAATTTGCAGTCAGGGCACATGCCCAGGTTTTGAGCTTGATCCCCAGTAGGGGGTATGCAGGAGGCAGCTGATTGAGGATTCTTTCTCATCATTAATGTTTTTATCTCTCTCTCCCTCTCTCTTCTTCTCTGAAATCAATAAAAACATATTAATTAAAAAAAAAACAACTTGGATTAGATCTGAGACAAATTTTTTTCTTTTACATCATAACACATTAGTGGGGCAATTAAGAAAATTTGAGTAAGTTCTGTAGATGACAGTATACATCAATGTTAGTTTCCTTATTTTAATTGTGGTTATAAATTAGGTTTTTGTTTTTAGAAAATACATACTGATGTTTTTTCTTGTTGTTGTTTTAAATATATATATATTTTTTAATTATTTTACTGATTTTTTACAGAGAGGAAGGGAGAGGGATAGAGAGCTAGAAACATCGATGAGAGGGAAACATCCATCAGCCGCCTCCTGCACACCCCGCATGGGGGATGTGCCCGCAACCAAGGTACATGCCCTTGACCGGAATCGAACCTGGGACCCTTCAGTCCACAGGCCGACGCACTATCCACTGAGCCAAACCAGTTTCGGCTTAAATATATTTTTATTGACGGAATCGAACCATCACCTCCTTGTTCAGAGGTCAACCACTAAGTCATGCCAGCTGGACCATACTGATGTTTTTAAGGAGCAATATGTCTCCAATTTATTTACAAATTTTCAGGAAAATAGAGACAGATAAATAATAGGAAATAGCAAATTTGGAGCGTGGGAAGATACATTTTAACACTTGATGAATCTGGGTGAAAGGTATATAAGAAATCTTTGTACGAATTTTTTAAACTTTTCTGTAAGTCTGAAATTATTTCAAAATAAAAAGTTAAACAATATAGAAATCCAACTTTAGGCAGAAAAAGCAATAATCAACCAATCCATTTCAAAATAATTAACATAATAATTACCTATAAAATAACTAAATCAACTAATGCAAATAGTTTTGTGAAACTGCTCTTGGTTTTTCCAAGGAACCAGATCTCTATAACACTTCTATATTTCCTGGAGCTTTTGAGTAAATCATGAAAAACACCTCTGATATTTCTTACATAATAAGGCTAACATACTTAAAAGACTAACATACCCAAACATATTGCATTTTCCTTTTAGATTTCTCAGTAGAGAAAATTAACCAACTGATTAAGTCATTAACAAATAGTTATTCAATGAAAGTCACTATCTAGATGCTTACACAGATAACATCTGGTACAACTGGTTCATCCCGTTTTATTAGTTCAGTGCCAAAAACAAACTGCCATAGAAGCTTTATCCAATGGGCTTTGCCAAATGAATTATCAATCTGGCAGGATTACCATCATGCAGGCAGAACATTCAATATAGCCCTGGTAATGAAAACAATTCTTGAATAATTTTAAGAAACTTGCTGGAAATGCATCCTCCATTACGAAGGCATTTTTATATGGGAAAATACAAATTACCACTGTCCATTAGATTCTTTTTTATTGAGCTATAATTGACATTTAATATTGTGTAAATTTAAGATGTACAATGTGTTGACTTCACACATTTATATATTGCAATATGATTCACCACCAGAGTGTTGGCTAATACCTCCATCACATCACATAAATCACTATCCACTAGAATGGACAGATTGGAATGGATATAGTTTTGGGGAGTTAATTTTAAGCAGCTCTTTGCAGAGCCTAATAGGAACAATAAAAAGGGATTGCATTTATTTTAGGATGTCATCATTCTCAAAAATAAAACCCCCCTTGATGTTTCAATTTACTCCCTGTTCTATTCTCATTTGGTTTTATATTCAACAGTCCACAAACTTCTTTCCACATATTTACATACTTGGAGATTCAATATAACCCTCACACCCTTCAAAAATTCTTCAATGGTTCCCAATGTCTATTGATAACCTTTGGCTTCTCACCCTTTGCTTCCAGACTAGTGGAATTAAACATACCACACGTGCAGTGACCTGCCATACATGCAGCCATTCTATACATTGTGCCACTCAACAAATTAAAGTTTCAAGTTCCTAGCCTGGCGCTCAAGAGACCAACAATCCAGTTTGTCCAGGACTGAAGGTCTCCCTGGAATGTGAGGCTTTCGGGGCTGAAACCCAGAGTCTCAGACAAATCGAACATTTGGTCACCCTAGCTCTGTGACCCAGCAACTGACCTCTTGACCTCCCGACGACGCCTTTGCTTCTGATATTCCTTTTCTCTGGCTCATCCAGCCCCCCATTATCTCCACATATCCGAGTGACCACTGTTCAAGGACTTAGCTAAATGCCAAGTTCTCTGTCATGTTTCTTTTTCTCCATTTCTGGAATTTCTCTTCACTGTAAATTCCAAAGCAACTCAATGGTGTCAGTTCTTTCCTGTTGGGCACTTACTCCCTTAAGAAAGAAGGGGGGGGTACTTACTCTCTATTCCTGATGTGTCCTTCTTCACATGGGTGTGGGGGTGGGGACATCTCACCACATACTATGCACATCCTCCTCCTGCTCACCAATTCCCTACAAAGGGGAAAGGGGTCCTCTGGATGGAGAATTAGGGACAAGGACTATGCACTGCAGACAAGCGCTCTCCTCCTTCCTTTCCCCTGTGGAATTGGCTGGCACTCCTAACGTATCACAGAAGCAGCCTCCACGTGGAGTCCAGCAGTTGTCCACACTGTCCCTACCTAGCGGGATGGGTCTGTCTGAATCCAAGGTCTGAAATCAGGAGGCTCATTTTGCTGTACATCAAAGCCATGTTCTCTAGTATCAGCTTCACCAGTAACAAAAATATTTCATTTTTCATCCGAAAACTTCTATTTGTTATCACGCACAGCTTGATTTTGGCATGTAATAGGGATGCTATCTACTGACTGCCGACCCCTCCTATACTGTAGGGTCCTGTAACCAAACCTGTATCGCCTCCATCACTACACAGTATAGTGCCCTGCGGGTAGTAGGCACCCCTATCGGAGGAAGCAGGTACACGTAGCTTACTATTTATATTTTTCTGAACCATGACAGAGTGGAGTCAGTTCAAATCCTGGGGCTGGTCCTTAAGCAAGGTGGTCTTGAGTAAGTCTCTTAACATCTGAGCCCAATTTTTTTCCCAATTGCTATAGAGACTTACGATCCACAGAGCCTCAAATACTTACTCTCTGGCCCTTCACAGATAAAGTTTGCTAATCCTTTTCTAAGGATTATTGTGAAGATTACAGATCAGATGTTATTTATTGCTAGGGCCTAGCATATTAATTGCTGTTATCCATTTAAATACCACAGTAATTTTAAAGTAATACTTTTAAAAAAAATCCTTTGGGCATACAAAATTAACAGCCAAAACACCCTATTCTCAAATATTCCACCCCTAACACAGAAGGGAAAAGCTACAAGAATCATCATTTTTAATTTGCCACAAATTTGGAGGCTCAGGAAGCATTACCTACCACAAAACTCTTACACTCATCTACCAGACATTTTATCAGTGTTCCCAAGAACAACGATGACTCAAGAGAAATAAAAGATATACCAAACATTTTTTTCCACTAAAAGGAATCTTGAAATAGAACTTGAGCAACAAGTATATTTACATATTTAATCATCTTTAATGGATAAGAAGCAGAGAGTACCAATGGGAGCTATTTCCACTTAAAATGAATTGTGAAAACTATTAAGTCTGACTGAGACTGTGCACTAATTCTTCCTGCAATTAACTTTGACTCCTTTAACATTGTGTTAAGTGCCAAGGATCCAAGATAAAGACAGCCCCTGTCCTTGCAGGGGTCAGAGTCCAGGAAGGCACACAAACATGCATTTAAACAGGGTTATCTGAATTCTTCAAACTGGAGTTCAAACACTTTTAGAAGTAATGACCCATCTCCCCTTTTCTCAGCTCCAAGTCATTTTTATTTAGTACCAGCAATGGAGGGGAGAGTGTTGCAAGGGGGAGTCCTAGGACAGATAAAAAGTCAAGGCAGCTAGGCCTGTGATGTGGCAAGCCACTTGGCCAGAAGTGAAAAGGGTGAGGAATCGTAGCTGGATGAGCTGGTTGAGGAGACTCTGTGGAGAGACCCCAGCAGGATTTATGCTTAGGATCAAAATACACCTGAAAGTTTAGGAGGCTGCCGGTCTCTCTACCTCTGCATGTAAGTCAGCATGGCCCGAACCCTACAGGTTGGCAACTTGAGAACTTTCAGAAGCAAGAGTGTTTGTTCCTGCCTAATACCTGCCCTCTTGTGGGCAGTGGTCATGGTGAGGCTCCCCCAAATGACTCCAGGAGCCACAGCCATGGACTAGTGGGTTCTAAGCAAGGGAGGAAAGCCAGGACGGGTGCCATATGGTGACTGCATGTGATGCCCAGAAATAACGAGAGAAATTGGCTGCGAGTGGAACCCATAGTCCTTCAATCATTCTTCTGCTGGCTTTAATATGCCCTACTCATTTAGGATACACATGAAAATAAAACCCCACCGCATAGTAAGTGCTGTGATAGAGGTGTGTACAAGCTCCTATGGAATCCAGAGAAGGGACTCCAAATCCAGGCACTTGAAGCAAGTCAGAAAGAGCTCCGAGGAAGACCAGTTGTGTGTGATTTTACTAAGACTGTAACAAAGAAAGCCATTCCCTGTTATGAAATGGTTCTCTTTTTTAATAATTCTGTCAGCTATTCAGCTTTCCCCTCCTGCAGGTACAACAACAGGATACATTTCATCAAGTGTTTCTAACATCCACTGAAATCATTGCATGAAGAACTGGCAAGCATTCTGCTACTGATGATTATAATCCTGTGCTAATAGTCGTGAAAGAACAAGATGATTTTTTATGCTACCAGAGAGTAGTGTCTCCCATGTATTGAGTCCTTTGAGGCTCAACCAATTCCATTGTTAAATTATTCTTGTGTTTCACAGGATATGCATCTAAGTTACATTTTCAAACTGAAACAAGCATAACTTGAACCAGCCTATTTATAAGTCATGGTATTACACGCTTGAACCTACCACCAGATTCATCTTTCTTCAAATAATGGCTGTAAAGAGGGTACTTAAAAGATCCCAAATATCTTGCATCACTAATGGATCACCATTACCTAGTGCAGAAAACTTGACTCAGGAAGTTGTAAGAGTAAACAGATGAAGTCCATTATGAGCTTTCCTTTCTTGTGGTATAACTAAATGGCTTTATTATGCTACCAACTTTACAAAAATAAATTGTAATGTTTATTACTGATTATTAAAAACACTATGCATACCATGCACTTTGAAAAATACACAGAGTACACTGTGATTCTTTATTTTCTTTTTTTAAAGAGACCAAACCTTGTATGTTTGCAAAAGCTCTTTCGGAACAAAAGTAATACTAAAGTATTAAGTGTCACCTGGATGAGAATAAGAAATGACATCAAAATTAGAACATGCAAGTTTGGTACAATACTCACAAGTCAATAAATGTGATACATCACATAAAAAATCAGGACAAAAAAAAGACCATAATTTTGCACATTGAAAATTCAAGATGACCCCTGAATAAAAATGTAAAAACACTACTGACACTGGGAATGCTGAAGACTGAAGCTTTGGTTCAGGTTGTGTGTTTTTGTTTTTCCTCTATTCATAGAAGATGGGCGGGAGGGACGTAACCTTGAACCAGGAGATACACAAAGCTGCTGAGGTCATTTACATCCTTTGTACTAGCTTCCTCCATCTCCAGCACAAGTAGAAAAGAAGAAAAAAAAGTGATAGAATAAAGCAGGATTGGTGGCCCACACTTTGCTCACAGCAGACTGGCCTGGTAGCTACAATAGTGGCTTAGATTGGCAGAGAGCAGTGAGGGAAGGGATAGGTGGGCTGTCACCCTATACAGCAACACACAGCTTGATCAGGCTGTGGCCTTCGTCCAGGAAATATGACTAGACCACAGGCATAGAGAACAAATACAAGTTCTGACCCCGATCCTGCTTCTTCAACTCAACAACTTCAGTAAATCGCCTTGCACACGCTTGTCCTAATTCTAAAATTATATTTATTTTTAAAAAAGAGGGAAAAGAAAAATAGGAACAGAAAGAAGAGAGTTACAGAAAAAAAATCCATTGGTTCTACCAAACTTACATAATATTGTGTAAACTATATATAATCATAAAAATTTAATAATATACATAGTTCACATGTGCTCCATCCCTCAGAGAACCTACTCATTCATCTTCTGTCATGCTAAATGATGAGGTCCTTGAGGGCAGACACTCTTAAAATTTTATCACTGGCACCTTAACACAGTTTCTAGTGAATGTCAATATATTCTATATAGATGAATAAATGGTTTCTATTATCTTCCAAATCAACAATACCCATTTCTATCCTGTATCCTGGCTACATAAACCAGATATTTAGTGAACATTTCTCCTTTAGTTGCCTATGACTTCAAAGTGAAGCTATTGAAATTTCCAAAATAAACCTCCCCCATCAATTTCTCACTTAAAAAAAAGAAAAACATAATAAGCATCCTTTATTGTGTATTGTGGCACAAATACTTGGTCACCACCTTCTTAAGTCTTAAGTCACCAAGTTGAGGATATTTCTAAACCTTCTTAGCTTCTCTTCTTGTTGCCTAACACTGGCATCCTAGTCCAGCTGGTAATTAACTTGTGCCCAGGTTATTGCAAAAACTTCTAGGTGCCCCCCCCCCCCCGCATCCTGATTCCAGCTTCCTCCCCTCCAAACCACTAATCTTCCCCATGCCCTGCTTTCATCCCCTTCAGAAGACAGGCATACCTGGAAGGTGTCATGTCCTGTTCAACTCGGTGTCCATTCACATGTTTGCAATAAGAACATTCAGTTACCTCACAGACTGAGAGGCCACATGGACATTAATTTATGTTCAAAATGAGACTTCTTTGGATTTTCTTTAAATATAACCCATGAGTCTTTGTAATCACAAGGGAATGGATAGCTTACTTCTTAAGAGGAAGCGCTTGCTAGGGTGTTTTACAATTCACCCCTGTACTGTGCTCCCAGACCCTTGTTAATATTAAAAAAAAACACACACAAAAAAAACACAAAAAAACACACAACAACAACAAACTAAGATAAAAGAAAGAAGGCTGAGTGTGCTTGGTGCTGGTGCTGGTGGTGGTGGTAGTGGTGTGTGTGTGTGTGTGTGTGTGTGTGTGTGTGTGTAGAGGGGGTCTGGGGGGGAGGTGAAAAAGGCCTGGAGGGCATGCCCAGCCCATGTGGCTCAGTGGTTGAGCACTGACCTATGAACCAGGAGATCACAGTTCGATTCCCGGTCAGGGCACACACCCAGGTTGCAGGCTCAAGCCCCAGTATGGAGCATGCAGGAGGCAGCCAAACAATGATTCTCTCTCATTATTGATGTTTCTATCTCTCTCTCCCTCTCCCTTCCTCTCTGAAATCAATTTTTAAAAAAAGGGGCCTGGGGGGCAAAAAAATGCAACATGGTGTTGTACATTCTTTATGCAATTCCATCATAATTGGAAAGCTAAAAACTGCAACCCACGGGCATCACCCCTCGCTGAGTCACTGTATTCTTTGTGTGCATTTTTCTAGGAGCAATCAAAATGGTAATTGCAGGACTAACTGTGGAACATGAAATCACTGTATCTGCACCGAGGTGGAATGCAATGTGAAAAGTAATCTCTCATTAAACCAGAAACTGTGGTTTACATTGTTCAAAAAGTACATCGGATCGCTCATTCTCCGGGGATAGATCACAGGGCCTCTTAAGGACAGAAAATTGAGAAAAAGATATTAGTTCCTTCCATGAAATACTTAAGAAATCCCATGAGCTTCTGGGTTTTCCTCCCGCTTTTTCTAATTATATCAGGAATAAAGTGTTCTTTAAGTGTGCCATTAGCACCACCCTTAAAAATGTCCTTTTCCCAATCCAAATAAACAAGGGTCCCAATTCAAATAAACAAATGATAAAAAGCCATTTTTGAGACAATTTGAGAAATTTTGTGGTGGTAGATATTAAATGATGCTGGGAAATTAATGTTAATTTGGTTAAATGTGGTAATGGCCTGGTAAAAGAACTACACTTTATATATAGACAATGAAGTATATTAAAGTAAAATATATGATATCTGAAATTTGCTTTAAAATACTTTACCAGAGCCCTGCTGGCATGGTTCAGTGATTAGCATCTACCTATGAACCAGGAGGTCACAGTTCCATTCCTGGTCAGGGCACATGCCCAAGTTTCGGGCTCGATCCCCAGTGTGGGGTGTGCAGGAGGCAGCCAATCAATGATTCTCTCTCATCACTGATGTTTCTCTCTCCTCTCCCTTCCTCTCTGAAATCAATAAAAATATATTTTTAAAAAATACTTTTAGCAGAGACAAAAGAGAAAGAACAGATGAAGCATATATAGAATATACTAGTACATATATCCACTTGAAAATGTTGAATCTGGCCCTGACCGGTTTGGCTCGGTGGATAGAGCGTTGGCCTGTGGACTGCGGGGTCCCGGGTTCGATTACAGTCAAGGGCATGTACCTTGGTTGCAGGCACATCCCCAGTGGGAGGTGTGCAGGAGGCAGCTGACTGATGTTTCTAACTCTCTATCCCTCTCCCTTCCTCTCTGTAAAAAATCAATAAAATATATATTTTTTAAAATGTTGAATCTGAGTAAATCATATATGGGGTTATCCTCTATTTGTGGTTTGATTGAAATTTTTCACATAAAAATATTCATAATGTCTACTTTGTCCCCTCTTTATAGGACTCAGAATAACGACTGCAGTGGTCCAACTGAGGTCTGAGCGCACAGTAGCATCAAAGTAGAGGAAGACTTGCTGTGACCAGGGACGGCCAAAGCGTTGTGAAGGTCAGTCCAGGAAGCACCCGAAATATGAGGTCTAGAAAAGATGTGCACGTATACAGAACACCTAACAATCTTGTGATAACCTCACATGGCCCATGTTTTGACTGAAATTACCAACGTTTCCCCTAAAGGCTGTTTTTTGTCCCCACCACCACCGAACATGGTTTAGATTAGGCAATCAAAACTTATTGAAAACTTCCTCCAGGTAAACACCGCTTCCAAATCTTGACTATTACTCAGTAGAGGGATGAAAAAAAGGAGTTGGGAACAAGAAGATTGGACCCTTTTCCAAGAAAACAATATAATAGAGACAAAAGACTGAAAGATTACCTGAGTTTCTAGCAGTCGCAACAGAACTTAAGAAATCTAAATATTTTTTCTAAATTATATTATCTTCAAATTACTGCCTCTCATAGCTGCTTCTCAGGATGAGTTACCGGATTAGTACAAGTCAGAATTTGATGGTACTTCCTACTGAGTTTCAACTCACTTTTCGGTTTCCTCATGGTGTTTCAGAAGAGTATGAATTAGTATCGCAGACACAACCAGTAGTTTCCATGTCAACGGTACAAGCTTAGAGTGAGCACTGGTTTCTCCTGCAGCCCTTACACATCTGTGATTCCTGGACACAGAGTCCGAGCTTCCCCTCAGAGGGTCTGTCTCAGTTTATCTGGATTGGGGCCCGGCTCCCACGTCATTAACTGCTCCCCCAGGTTATTCCCGCTATCAGGTTTAGGAACCACAGACAGCGTCTATCCACGTCCTGGCTCATGTGAGCATTTTCTTGATTTTATTAGATATAGTACAGAGATAGAGACACGAGGGCAGCCTGCAAATCTGTACATGCTGTCCTCCAAGTATTAAAAAACAGCATTCTAAAAAGTTTCAAAATCTAAAATACTTCATGAAAAATAAAAACAAAACACTTGGTACAATAGCATTCCCTTCATACCAAGTAAACCACCGTTGGCACTTTGCTGTCCTCACAGATTTTAGTAAAGCAAACAAAACAAAAACCCACTTCACATTATTAAAAACTACTGAAGTCTACAGCAAAGGCTCGGAACCCTTTGTAAGCGTGTGGCCACTTTTAAAGATTCAGCTCCTATGACGCCTCCCTCTGGTCCTGGCAGAAAGGCCTGCAATGCATCCCAGGTGCCTGTGGTGGCAGTGCTTTCAGAGCTGGGCTGCACGTACTTACCAGTTTGCACAAGTCCGAGCATCCCCCAAACAAAGACCATGCATTATTTCTCTTCATATGACCAGCATCAAGGAAGTATTCGATGAATGCTTTGCTTAGTGCCTATTAGGAATCACACAAGTAATCATGCACATGCTTAAATAGCTTAAGCAATTACATCAGGGTGTATATGGCAACACAGCCTGTGTGAGGCTGGATTCCATCATTCCCCTGACATTTCCATTCATTCTCTTTCACTGTGCTCCACTGTAGAGTTTCTAGATCTTGCTGGTTCTTGACCTCATGTGTTAAAATCATAGCACTTTAGTAATCTGGGAAGCAAATTAAAAACTGTAAATTCTAATATCTGCCCTTTTTCTTGTAGCACTTCCTCATTGCTTAATAAGCCTATCTAATAAAGAGGTGAGATGCTAATTGACTGTCACACCCTCACAAGATGGTGGCACCCACCCCCAATAAAGGGGGAATATGCTAATTGACTGCCACTCCCTCACAAGATGGCAGTGGCCACAGCCACAAGATGGCGGCACCCAGTCCCCTCAGGCCCGCCTCATCCAGCCAGAGTCCCCCAGCCCCCTCAGCCCCACCTTACCCAGTCCCCGCAGCATCCAGCCTCATCCAGTCTCAGTCTCCCAGTCCCCTCAGCCCTTCATGGGAAGGCAGTTGAGGGTGATTGGGCTGGCAGGGGAGGGCAGTTGGAGGCAATCAGGCCAGCAGGGGAGCTGTTAGGAGGCTATCAGGCTGGCAGGCGAAGTGGTTAGGGGCAATCAGGCAGGCAGGCAGGCAGGCGAGTGGTTAGGAGCCAGCAGTCCCAGATTGTGAGAGGGATGTCTGACTGCCGGTTTAGGCCCAATGTGGGATCGGGCCTAAACCGCAGTCAGACATCCCCCGAGGGGTCCCAGATTGGAGAGGGTGCAGGCTGGGCTGAAGGACACCTGACCCCCCCTTGCATAAATTTCATGCACTGGGCCTCTAGTAGTAATATAATTGCCATCATTTGAGAATGCACTCTATGTCACACTGATTCATATGTTATGCATGTATTAACTCATTTAATATTTATAAAAGCCTTATGAGATACTATTATTATTCCAAGTATAAAGAGGGTTAAGTGAAGTACAGAGGGGTTATGTATCTGGTCCAAGGTCATTCAGCCACTAAGTGTCAGAGACAGAATTTAAACACAGGTAGTCTGGCTTTAGTGCGTAGAACAAAAATAGATTCAAGTGTGTTTTCCTGTGTGTTGAAGAGAAAAAAAGAAAAGAAACATTTGAAAGATGGTTTATTCTAAGGTTCCTCTCAAAGGGGAAAAAAAAAGATCTGAATAATGAAGAGGCATGAGCTCATCCATCCAGCCTTCCCATCAACCCCACCCCTGAACCTTAAGGGGGTCTCAGTGTCTACTGAGTCATCACACATACTTCCTCTTTCTTGGCCAAATAATAAATAGTATAAACAAGGGATTGATCAAGGGGATAATACTAAGCACCTGTTGCTAGAAGGCTGGGGTGTGTGGGGGGAAATCAGAAAATAGAAGATATGATTACAGACAATAGTGTGTCAAAAGCTTGAGAGGGGTGGGTGCAGGGAGGATGGGGTCAATGGGGGAGGGGGGAAACAAAGCAGACATCTGTAATACTTTCAACAATAAAGATTAAAAAATAAAATAAAGTCTTAAAAATATCCAATCAGAAAGGCTATATGAACAAACAGTGTTGAAATTTTTACTTTAATCCACTAACTTCTCAACCAGGTGATCACTGAAGGAATTTGAACTGGGTGTTATGGGCTAGACTTCAAGCAGAAATAAGGTTTAGGGGAAGTAAAGGCATTTTAGATAGGAAAAAAAATACCTACATGAGCAAATGTTTGGGAACAAGTTCAGCTGCAGCATACAGCTTGATGGTCTCAGGAGACAGGTGGAAAGATAGGTGGGTCCAGACCACATAGAACATGGAATAGCTGAGAAACAAAATTAGTTTCTGCCAGGTACTGAGAAGTTCCTAAAACTGAGCAGGAGGACGACATGACTGAAGAATCATAATAGGAAGACTAATCTGGTTTGACATATAAATCTAATGGAGCGAGAGGATAATTAACATAAAACTCAGTTAAGAGACTTTTGCCATAATCATGGCTGGAATATTGATCTGGGCCTAAGCATTGGCAAGGGGAAATCATGAACCAAAAACCTAGCACCTGTTGATAACATAGTGTGAGGATCTGAAGGAGAGAGACTATTTGAAGACATTGTCAAAATTTCCAACCTGTGGGGAGAGAGAACTGAGGTATCACTAAAATCAAAAGCAATGTCCAGGTTGAACAAGAGGACAGTGTGGGTTGTGGCTTTCACTTGCTTAATTTTGGCTGGGGGAGAGCACACAGAGAATTCGCTTTGAGGACAAGTTCATTTGGCCAAGAAGGTGGAGCTCTCCAGCATGCAAATGAAAACAGAGGGCTTGTCGCAGAGAGATTTTCAAGTTATTAAACAATTTAGGAGAGTCCCAAAGCATGAGCTAAAATCAAGTTTCTACTCCTTGCAACATTTTAGAAGAAGTTAAAGAATGATTGTGTGTGTGGCAAGAAAGAAAAATCCTATGGGGATTTCAAATGATCATTTTTTTCCAAGAAGTTAAACAATGAAAGGAATGACAAAAGCAAAAATACTACTTCTTTAGGGTTGCAGCGTCGAAGGACACTTTAATAGGCAACATTGAAGATAACCTAAAAATGTTTCCAAGTAAAAGGGCACGGTGCCAGGAATGAGGGGAAGAACATACACACAGAATAGGTCATATCTGAGCATGGCCAGCAGAAGAGATGGGACCAAAGTACCAGTAGAAGCAAGAGACGCCACTTAAACAAATTTAAGAGAAGGAGTGACTGAATAAAGAGGTTTTTAAGTTTTATGGTAACAGGAAAATGCAAGTGTAGTGAGCATAAGCAGACAGATAAGTGAGCTCTCAGGAGATAAAATTTTCCCTCTTCTCAGTAAACTGAGTGGCAGTGTGGTTATCTGAGTGACAAGAGACAGTATGGAATAAAGACCAGATTGCAGACAACCATTTGCAAAAGACACTGTGGGGGAGATGCAAAAAGGACTCCAAATCCAATGCTGGAAAGGATTTCCATGGAAAATAAATTCCACCTGTGTGCAAAGAACACACCAAATACCCCTTAGCAGCAGGAGATTTGCATCATAAAAGGTCAAAGGGGAAAGCGTTTGGATAAAAAGATGGCAGCCTGGAAGACGGGCCTGAATGTCTTGTGTCCCTTTCAAAATCCATATGTTGAAACCCTAATCCCAAAGTGGTGTTATTTAGAGGTGGGGCCTTTGAGAATCAATCAGGTCATGAGGTGGAATTCTCATGAAGAGAGCTGGTGCCTTTATTGCAAGAGGCCAGAGGCCCCGCTAGCCCTCTCTCTACCACATGAAGATACAAGAGAACAGCCATCTGCCACATGGAAGATCCTCACTAGACCCAATCGTGCGGGCACCCTGCTCTCAGACTGCCAGCCTCCAAAACCATGAGAAATAAATTTCTGTTGTTTATACGCCACTCTATCTATGACATTCTGTTACAGCAGCCCAAGATGATCACTACAGGTCCAGTCAGAATCCTGAGTCTAATAATACGCTGATAGTAAACAATAGATAAATGAAATGTAGAGGTCTGTGGTTACCAAAGGTCAAAGAAAAAGTTGATTAAGGGATGGTAAAGAAAGGTTGAGCCACATAAATGATATTCAAGAGAAGAAAACACAAATTTGAGAACTGGGAATTAGAAAAGTCTCAAGATACAGTTATTTCACCAGGTCATAGAGGAGAAAATGTGATCAAGGACAAATTCTCTTGAGTCACCAACAGGGTATCTATTGGTGCTGAGTTTGAAGTAACCCTAGGACCCAAGTGTAATGTAAGATGGTGAAGAAATGTCCTGAAGGTCATGGATGTGTGATAATGTGTGTGTGTGTGGGGGGGGGGGGGGGGGGGGGGCAGCAGAAATGAATGCAGTCAACGAAAAAGAGGGAGAGTGTTTTACATAACAATGGTGGAAAATAATGGTTAAATGGGGCCCAGAGAAATAAGAAGCTGTCCTTCCTTTTCCAAGGAAATCTGGAGAAATGAGAGGAGAGGGTCTTCCCAAGAGGAAGATTCCAGAAAAAGAGGCATTATGGCTTGCAGCCCAGATTTCATGATAGCTCAATACTGGTGCTCTTTGAATGCTGAGTTAATAAAAGGCAAGACGATGGAAGGAGTCGCCAGAAAGAAAGAGAAGCAACTTTGTCATTCACGTAGCTTTCTCCTGACACCCAGGGAACCTACACGACAACGTGGGGAGCATGGGGAAGTGAGGAGCTGAGTTCTTAAAGGTGGCTCCTAGACTAGCAGCAGGTGCAGGATAAGCTCTGCGTCTGGGACAACAGTGGTGGGACATGATGACGGAAGCAAGAGACTGGGGGGCTGGAGGCAGGATTGGGGGAGCCAAGGCTGTGCTTGGAGTCAGGCCCAGCTTTAAACCTGGTCCCATCACATGCCTGCATTAAGAACTCCTCATCTCCGCATTTCCAAATCCAAACCGACTACAGATGGCTGCTGCAGGGAATGAGTACAATAATGAGTACTTATAAAGCACGTGGCTGAGACATAGTAAGGATACAAAAACAACATCCAAAATAAGTGCCCTGATACACGGGGCTTGTAAACCTTTGGGTAAGTGTACTCAATCTGTAACAGGAAGCTTGTTTTGATTAAAATGCTTACTCTGTTTATGTGTTACATTAATGCTTTGTCATTTGAAAATCTGTACCTTAAAAACCCATCTTGTCTGAGCCATAGAGATAGAGGCAGGGTGCCCTGGAGAGCCTGCCCCATGGAGACCTCCACCAGGCTGCTCTCTCTTTAACTGGGTAACGCTTTTCTCTCATCTGCTTTGTTTCACTAACGGGACTAAGTAAGATGTAATATTTGGTTCCTAATAAGGAGCAAAAGAAAAGAAAAGCATTTCTAAAATTCTGTCTAAAACATCGCTCGATTTGCTAAATTGCTACAGGAGAATGGTTCTTTTAATTTAGTTATGCCCTTTACTAATATAATTTGGGAAAAAAAGTAGTATCTTGTGGTGGGGAGGGGGGGACCCAAAAGATAGTCTTAGCACCTCTTGCCCTGAAGCATGCCAACATTCCCTCACTCCACGTTGAATTTGAAAGAAAATTGAAGAGATACCCATGACCACTTGGCTGAACTTTATAATTGTGCTAGCCAATTAAGAGGCACAAGAATGTGAAAACCGCAGAGCAGGGACGAGGAAAGAAAAGGAGTCTCCGGCGGGCAAGAATCTTCCAGAGAAAAGTGAAATGAAAGAGCCACTTTTGACCAGCATTGTTTTAACCTTTTGTACTTGGATGTTGAGTATGACTCGACACGGTTAGCATTAGAATAAAGGAATCGAGAAAAAAGCAAGTGAGTGCAAAGGGTTAATAACCAGAAATGTGAAGAGACCTCCCACGGATAAAACTGCATTCGAATTATCAATAACAGCTTTAGAGAAAAAAATGCTCAGTTTTCCACTAAAAAAATTTTTTTTTGCAGAAAAGCCATGTTTGACTATTTTACAAATAATCACTTCTAGCACAATGCCTGACACCCAGTAGGAATTGAAGAAACCTTTGCTCAATGAATCCATGTCCATGAATAGCTGATATGTCCCAATGACTATGCCCTAATTCTAAATGATAGTCATAAAATGCCACTGATTCTGTGGTCCAGAAAAGCAGCTGTGAATACTTAGGAAGTGATCAAGAAGGGGCAGATCCTGATTTTAGAGGCCAAGAAGTAACACTAATACCTATGCTCCTAAAAAAACACTCCTAAATGCTCTTTTAAAAGAAAACCAAAACACTAATAGCTATGCTTCCTCAAAAAAGCTGTTAAAAGTTTAAGTTAATTTTAAACACAAATTTCACTCTGGATTACAAAGCCCATGTTTTAGACATCTGGGTTCAAATCCAAATGCCCTCAGAACATTAATTGCCTTCTCCTTTTATTATCTAACTAGGGGCGCAGTGCATGAATTTGTGCACCTTGAAAGGAACTGTGGGCCGTGAGGCTGCAGTGGGCACAGGGGCGGTCTCGGCCCATCCTCCACACCCCCACCTGGCCCCTCCAGCTGCAGGCCCTGGTCCCCTGTCAGCCAGCAGCCCCGCTCCTTTGCCAGTCCCACTTGCACCCGCTGCCGACGTGGAGCGATTGGGGCTGGCACCAACAGTGGGTGCGAGCGGGGTCGGTGCCATCAGCGGGTGCAAGTGGCACCTGCTGCCCAGATTGCCCCTCAGGAGCAGGGGGAGGTGGAGAAGCCCTCAGAGGCGATCAGGGCTGGCAGCCACCACTCGCATCCACTGACGGCGCCGAGCAATCAGGGCCAGTGCCGGGCGCCGGCAGCAGGTGCAAGGACCAGACAGGAATGCGACACACAGGAGCAAAGAATTTTCAGTAACCACCAGAGGCTCGCCCCAATTACAGCAACCGGCGCCCCACCTTGGTCTGGCGCCCTTGCTCACCTGCTCTACCATCCCACCATAGCTGACACCAGCCATGTTCTGCACTCTGCCCCTGGCAGCTGACGCCTGCCATGTTCCACGCACACCCCCTGGGGGTCAGCACGTGTCACTGTGACTGGTTGTTCAGTTGTTCCAACATTCGGTCTATTTGCATATTAGGGTTTTATATAGAGAGATATGATACATTCAAAATCATAAAGAAGTATGTTTCCCTCACTATTCACAAATACCAAAACTCACAAATATTAAAACTTTTTTGGCCCAGCCAGCATGGCTCAGTGGTTGAGCCGCAACTATGAACCAGGAGGTCAGGGTTCAATTCTTGGTCAGGGCACATGCCTGGGCTGTGACTCGATTCCCAGTGTGGGGTGTGCAGGAGGCAGCCAATCAATGATTCTCTCTCTTCATTGGTGTTTCTATCTCTCTCTCCATCTATTTTCCTCTCTGAAATCAATAAAAATATATTTTTTAAAGTTTTTTGGGCCCTAGCTGGTTTGGCTCAGTGGATAGAGTGTCGGCCTACAGACTAAAGGGTCCTAGGTTAGATTCTGGCCAAAAGCACATGCCCGGGTTGCAGGCTCAATCCCCCCCCCCCCCCAGTAGGGGACATACAGGAGGCGGCCAATCAAAGATTCTCTCTCATCACTAATGTTTCTTTCTCTCTCCCTTACTCTTTGAAATCATAAAAAATATATATATTTTTTTTTTTTTTAAAAAAAAGGTTTTTTGGGGGAGGGGTCCTGGGTAGAGGGAAGAAATGTCTGTTCCACATATACTTGCAACACAAGCTTAGCTGGATTATATTCACCTTTTCAAGACACTGAAAGATAGCCATCTTGTCTGTGTATGTTACACTGATATATACATCTTAAACAGTAAAAGACTCTTTTCTCTCCATCTCCCTCAGCAAGTTGCAGAGGGAAACATGTGAACAATTTGCTAACTGCTTACTCCATTCAGACTGCCTCAGACTCAGCACTCCAGGATAAATATATATATGGTTGGAATTAAACTGTATAATAGAAAACACAGCTATGTTTTAAATCTCTCCTTCCTGCCTTGCCATCTTGATTCACTGACATGGAGAATCCCTGTGCCTCAGGTTCACATAAGTAAAGACTCAATAAAACATGAAATACCGCTTATCTTAGAGAGGCAAGAAGCCAAGGCAGGTAGAGTGAATGCTAACTGACCCCGATGTAGACTGTGCGCATGATGGCGCTGCCGCTGGGAGAAGCCGCCCGCACACGCCTCACGGAGCATGGAAACCATTTGTTAATGAGCGGCCATAATTTAGGCCTGGGGCCTTTTGAAAAGAAAACGTTTATCCATTTGCAGAGCAGTATAATGAGATTTCACAAATGGGAAGATAAAATGTGCTATCATGTACCATGGATTGCAATATCTGGGGTTTGATCGCCTTGAGAAATGTCTCAATCAAGAACAATTAGAGATTTTCTCACACCGCATACACCAGGAACCATTTAACAAGTACTTCTTTAAGGCTATCCAAATGATTAGAAAGGAAGAAAAATGTCTATTCAGTGGTAGATGGAACCATTAAGATATGAATACGATATGAGAGAGAGAGAGGAAAAATAAAAAGAACTTAGACCAGCAATGAAAATGGTCATTGGTCATTTTTGTAAACCACTCGTGTAGGGAAGGAACAATCTTACGTCATATCCGGCCATGTAAACTTTCCTCCTGGGTTGAAACTGGCCCCTTGAGACAAAAGCATCATTTGTAAACGACTGCTCTCTGCGCTGCCTGACACACCAGTGCTCGGAACAGCGCATGCTTCCCGTCTACCACTCAAGCCTGGCCCGGTGTGCTGATGCCACCCTGCCAAAGTACACACGGAATGGACAAGAATTTGAATATTCATCCTATGAATGCCCTCTCCCAATGCAATTGGCAAGGGCCATCCACAGCATAGGCTTTCTAGAAATAAAATGAACCACTTGGGTGTGCAGACAAAACAGTTTCAAGTCTGCAGACATAAATGGAAAAAAAAAAATCCTAATCACTCCCTAGGACCACAGCGGATTCCAAGTGTCTGGAGAGAAACAAGGCAAGAAAGGTAAAAAGACAAGAGGAAGAGGGGAAAACAGCAAAGCTGGATACTGGAAACTGCATGAGTCAGAATCAGAAAGTAGCACCTAGAGACATGAGTGCTTAGCAGAACTCGGCAGCCAGAATGCCGTGTCCTTGCCAGAGGCCACCCCCTGGACAGAGGACTGGCCATTGGTAATATTTTATCACCTTCCTGCTCTTCAGTATCACTTAATATAACCTATCGTTATTATCTAGAATATGAAATATTATGAATGCATGTGAAACGTAATCATGTACCAGTGAGTAAAGCTTTCAACCACTATAAATATTTCAATTGCAGCCTTTGTTACTGCTTAGGTCAGAGGCCATGCCAGGTATATTAAGGAGACTTTGGGGAGTCTGTGACCGCGTGTCTTGTCCGCAAAAGTGCCATCTTCTGATAACGGTGAAAAATTTGCACACTTCACCAGACATGCTCTTCAAAACAACTCAGGGAAGTTCTAGAAAGGTTGTTGGACCTGTGCTGCTTCTTATTCAGTAAATAACGTGGCAAAGTAACAAACTGGAAGCAGTGAAAGAGGAAGCCGATAGCCCACTGTGTTTATAATACTCACCCAAAGTAATGGGGCAAGTGACAAGATTTTTCTTTATTGTAAAGAGAAAATGCCTCTATACAAGGGATCTGTTTTGTGTATATGGTAAATAATTCTGCAGAAAAGTAACAGCAGCTTAACATTTTTATCCTTACTGTGTGCTAGGTACTATGTTAGGTACTTTTTATTTATTTGTCTTTTATATATATATATATATATATATATATATATATATATATATATATATATATATATTTTTTTTTTTTTAATTTCAGAGAGGAAGGGTGAGGGAGAGATAGAAACATCAATGATGAGAATCTGATCAGCTGCCTCCTGCACGTCCCCTACTGGGGATCGAGCCCACAACCCAGGCATGTGCTCTGACCAGGAATCAAATTGTGACTTTCTGGTTCATAGGTCAACACTCAACCAATGAGCCATGCTGGCCGAGCTGTTAGGTACTTTTTATGTATCATTGTCTAATCCTCACAATTACCCTTAGAAGGCAGGTACTACTAACCTCCATTTAACAGATGGGAAAACTGAGGCCAAGAGAGGCTGAACAACTTGCTGAAAACACACAGCTTAGACCTAGGGGGCAATCCATTAAATACCCTACTTCTGTTATATGCCTCATTGAGGGTGGGGGCGGGGGAACACTTGAGAAAACAAATTCCTGAGGGACTTTAAGAAAGTGAATTCCAGGGCCACAGGACAGGACGGGAGTGGAACTAACTTGTCAAAATCTAATAACAGCCCTGACTGGTTTGGCTCAATGGATAGAGCGTCGGCCTGCGGACTGAAGGGTCCCAGGTTCGATTCCGGTCAAGGGCTTGTACCTTGGTTGTGGGCACATCCCCAATAGGGGGTGTGCAGGAGGCAGCTGATTGATGTTTCTCTCTCATCGATGTTTCTAACTCTCTATCCCTCTCCCTTCCTCTCTGTAAAAAATCAATAAAATATATATATTTTTAAAAATCTAATAACAAAGCCACAAAGGAACAGTGAAATTACAGAAAATCTACTAGAGTCGGGAAAATAAATATATTTAAGTAAGAAATACATCCATTTTTCTAAGTTCCTACACTTAAAATCATCATTTTCATTTACTTGAAATCTTGGCTCTCCAAAATTACTCCTTCTCTAGAGTTACAAACAGCCTAGGCTCTGCTACTATACCTTTAAAACCTTGATGTTTAGAAAAATACAACTCCATCCCACTTACCTTTCTTTTTACACCCTCCCCCACAAATTCTGTCTTGTGCATAGGTCAATAGTCTCAGGGGGAAAAACAAAACACTAGACTACTCACTGCTCTACTGTTTCCACTACAGTTAGAACATTGGAAAACCCTCATTACCTTCCAAGCCACGTGCATTTCCAGGATATATTTGTTTTATATTTATTGCGTTTTCAAATAAAATTTCCACAGCCCAGAAAAAGCCATGCAATGAAAACATACTGCTTTCTACTTATACATAGTTAAGGGCTAGGACGTTTGCTTTCATAAGATTTTGGACTTGAGGTACAGAGCCGTTAATGATAATAACTAACTTAATTTTAAAAAGAGTTTATACAGGAGACATAGCTGGTTTGGCTCAGTGGATAGAGCACCGGCCTGTGGACTGAAGGGTCCCAGGTTCGATTCCAGTCAAGGGCACATGCGGGGTTGTGGGCTTGATCCCCAGTAGGGGGCGTGCAGGAGGCAGCCGATCAATGATTCTCATCATTGATGTTTCTATCTCTCCCTCCCTCTCCCTTCCTTTCTGAAATCAAAATATACATATATTTTTAAAAAGAGTTTATATGAGAGTAAAACATCTCTCTGGATAATTCTTCACTTCTTTCATTGGACCATCCACATTAAATGGTGATAGTTTCCCCATTAAAAACGAGTAACAAACATATGTGTGTATAGAGGGAGAAAGCAACTATGGCAAAAATGTTAACTGTGGGTACGTGGATGTTTATTTGGTCATCCTTTTTATGTTTCTGACTATTTCTAAATGACAAGGGAGTGGGGTGGGAGCTGGGTGGAAGGGGCAAAGGGGGAACACTGGGGACATCTGCAATACTCTCAACAATAAATAAATAAAGACAAGTGAAAGTATTTTTAAAAAGACAATAGGAGGTACAGTGGCATTAACAAAATCCCGTTTGGGATAAACAAAGCTAAAAAGTAAATTGTAAGCACGAATAAATGAAACGGTCTCCAGGGACAGCTGCTGCCAGGACCTGGTCCAGGCTGAACGGGACCTGGGACCTGGAGAACCTGCTCCCATCCCAACACCCTCTGCATTAAAAAACAGCAAAGTATCCTCCATGAGATAAGGGAGAGAAGTAAGACAGCTACATCTCCAAGGACAGAAGAATTATCTGGAAAAAAGAAAAAGTGACGTAGCTGATTTTTCTTGGGTTCCCTTTTACTGACTTCAACCTTCAGATTTCTTCCTGGGAGGCTAATGACAGTGACAGCTACAGCAACACAGCACAGATCAATCCGCCAGTGAAGAACCCTCTCACCCCCTAAAATCAAAACCACATGTAAGGATGTGTGCAAGACCAAAGGATGCTGTGGGGCTTTCAGCAGTGAGCAAAGCTTCCCGACCCCACCAATAACACGTTTGGTGACGGGGAAAAGCCAACCTCATTGAAATGTTCAGGGAGAGAATAAAAATGGGTAGTCAATATTTTTAAAAAAAAAAAAAAAAAAACTCATCTAAATATTAAAATGGGATGCCAATTACTATAAAATAATGTAGACGTGTGTCACTGGCAGTCACCACGTTGAGAGTGAGCACTGCAGAGACAGTTTAAAGGGAGAAGAAATAAGACTTCAAAGTTAGCCCAGTTAAAGTTTGGGGTTGGGGACTCCATCAGCAGGAGAAAAGGTAGCACAGAAATTTAATTTCTCCTTTGAACTGGCTGCTTCTTGCACTGTACAGAAAGTGTGGGTACTAAGAGATGTCAAAAGACTTCAAAGGAATTTTTAAAATACTACCTATGGCTTAAAAGTCTCGTCAATTAAAATAACAATGCACAGAAAACACATGGATGTTTTGAGAGGAGGACAGGTGGGTCTGGGTCTTATCAGGCTGTGATTTTAAAAGGATAAGTGGAGCAGCTGAACAAAAGGATTTTGAGTATCATCCCAGTAAATGAAGAAGAAAGATAAGGAGTTAGTCTTGAGAGAAAGAGGGGGTTCGGGGGAGAGTAACAATCACATACTCAAATTCATTCTTTTAACATGAGGCCCAGAAAGACTGGAGGACTATGGTTCCAGAAGGAACTCCAGCCCAAGCCTCCTGCCTCTTAAGTCAGCATTTTCCTTTAAAATAAAAATAATAATAATAATAATATATGTGTGTGTGTGTATGTGTGTGTGTGTGTATGTGTGTGTGTATGTGTGTGTGTGTGTATATATATGGCATAAATGCTAATTAGACCAGACAGTCAGACGACCTTCCGGACATCATTCCAGACATCCTTCTGGACGAAGCCGTGGTGGTGGGGGCCAAGGCAGAGGCGATTAGGGGTGAGCAGTTAGGAGCAATCAGGCAGGCAGCCAGAGGGGTTAGGGGTGATCAGGCAGGCAGGTGAGTGATAAGGGGCGATCAGGCAGGCAGGAAGAGTGGGTGGGGGCGATCAGGTAGGCAGAGTGGTTAGGGGCGATCAGGCAGGCAGGCAGAGGGGTGAGGGGTGATCAGGCAGGCAGAGGGAGAGGCAGAGGGAAAGGAAGAGGGAGAGGGAGAGGTAGAGGGAGATAGAAACATCAACGATGAGAGGGAATCATTGACTGGCTGCTTTGCACACGCCCCCTACTGGGGATTGAGCCTGCAACCCAAGCATGTGCTCTTGACTGGAATCGAAACCGGATCCTTCAGTCCACAGGCTCTATTCACTGAGCCATACTAGCTAGGGCTTAAGTCAGCACTTTCTACTAAATGATCACCAAAGAACTCATATCACATTCACATAAATAAGTTCTGGAAATCAACTACGGTTGGCCTAGTGCCAAGGCTAACAATATTGCATTGCTTACTTAAAATTTGCTAAGAGGGTCAATCTGATGTTAAGTTCTTATCACAATAAATAAATACATAAATAAGTAAACAAACAAACTAAAGAGAGCGGAAGGATATTTTGGGAGGTGATGGATATGTCTCTGGCCTTCATGGTGTTAGTGGTTTCATGGGTGTATACTTATCCCCAAACTCATCAAATTGCATATATCAAATACATACAGGTTTTGATATCAATTATATCTCCATAAAAAAAATTTTTAAATCACATGAGCAACCAGGATTAAGTAAATTTAAGTTTGTTTCCTCAAGTGTTTTCTTAGGGAATCCATCTTAGTTCTTTAGTAACTTATACTAAACTAAGTCATGTACATGTTAACATATTGGTTTGCATGTATACTTTTTAAAATATTTTTTGTTGATTTCAGAGAGGAAGGGAGAGGGAGAAAGAGTTAGAAACATCAATGATGAGAGAGAATCCTTGAGCGGCTGCCTTGTACATGCCCCACACTGGGTATAGAGCCCACAACCCAGGCATGTGCCCTGACCGGGAATCAAACTGTGACTTCCTGGTTCATAGGTTGATGCTCAACCACTGAGCCAGGCCAGTTGGGCGCATGTCTACTTTTTTGAAAGTGTGAAAAGGTCCTGGCCAATGTGGCTCAGGTTACAGTGACATCCTGTGCATCAAAAGGTTTCGGGTTCGATCCCTGGTTGGGGCACGTGCAGGAGGCAACCAATCCATGTTTCTCTCTCATACATGGATGTGTTTCTCTCTCTCTTTTTCTTTGTCTCCCCTTCTCTAAAATCAATTTTTAAAAAGTATGAAAAGGAAAATTTTAACTTTTTCAGCTGGTAGAGTATTTCTAATGTGACTCCTTTTCACAGTGAGATAAACCTATTTATATCAAACTGGATCATACAGAAAACTGAGCATAAGACTTAGAGCTCTATATTGACACGATTCCATGAACTCATTACTTTGCGTAAGGTGTAGTTTGCATCCTAATGAGCAGCATTTGATATCTCTAAGCATGAACATGTTTTGTTCTCACCAGAAGCAGCCAGTATAAGAGAAAAAGCTGCTTCCTTTGAGAAATCCAAACTTTCCTGATGCTGATTTTGAACAAATTTCCAGCAAGTACGTATTCCTCAGCACCACATTCAACAAAGATAAAGTAACAAAACTACCTTTTCTCTAATTCCTACATAATTTAGAAGTGACTTAGTGGTTTGTTAGAATTAGTATAAAGTTTAAAAAGTCACCATTTCGGGAAATTTTTCAAAACCATGAATGAAGAACTTATTAGAAATCTGATGTGGGCGTAAATATGAGTAAGAAAGACATCCACAGAGTAAGCAAGTGGAAAATTTAATTAGCAGCAGCTAACGGTCACGGCGCATTCGCTCAGTGCCAGGCACTCTTCCAAGGGTTTGACGTGTACCCTCTAACTCTCACAACAAAAATCACAAGTTAGGTAATAGTATTAACCCCTCTTAACAGTGAAACGGAAGCACAGAGCTGTGAAATAACCTGATCAATGTTACAGAGTAATTAAGGGTTGGAAGAATTTTTGGTATAAAAGTGGTGAACAAATTAAGAAAAGAAATATGAATTTTATTGTTGAAAGGACTCTTGCGACCATTTAGTCCAAGCCCTTTATTTTAAGAGGATGTCTTGTCAACAAGGTGAACTCAAATTCATTCTCTCTCTCTCTCTCTCTCTCTCTCTCTCTCTCTCTCACACACACACACACACACATATACACACACACACACACACAGTCTGTAGAACAGCTGGCAAAGAGTTCCTTATCAGGGCCAGTATAGGCAGCATTGAGAGCCACACACCTTACCTGTGAGTTTAGAATATAAAGAGGAACAAAGCCCCAGATTTTACTTATTCTAGGTCTTAACTGGGGTGCTGAGTCTGTATATCTAGATCTAATAGACCACACAACCTGGGCCATCAGCTGCCACCAATCCATCCCATTATCACGTGGCTTGCAGGGCGGGCAGCTAGTGGGAAGGCTCCCAGGACAACCAGCAGAAGCACACCCTCCCCGCCCCCAACCCCAACCGGCCCAGAAAGTTCATTAGCAGCAGTGATCCATGCCCGGTCTCAACGCTCCCAAGAAATTACAGTGTCTCTTCTTATAAGGGTTAAAAATCTTTAGTCCTGCCCTAACTGGTTTGGCTCAGTGGATAGAGCATCGGCCTTCGGACTGAAAGGTCCCAAGTTCAATTCCGGTCAAGGGCATGTACCTTGGTTGTGGGCACATCCCCAGTAGGAGGTGTGCAGGAGGCAGCTGATCAATGTTTCTCTCTCATCGATGTTTCTAACTCTCTATCCCTCTCCTTTCCTCTCTGTAAAAAAATCAATAAAGTATATTTTGTTAAAAATCTTTAGTCCTTACCCAAATCCTTCCCATCATCAACTATTCAGTGCTAAATAATATCCTCTCCTTAGAGCCTGGACATTTCTAGAATGCCAACAGATTCTAACCCCACACTAATGTTTCTCCCACTAGGCAAGCAAAATAATCAACTGACCTTGGACATCAAGGAATTCCACTATATAAGTAATAAAAGCAGGCTTTCCTTCTCTGTTGCATAAGTTACAAAATTCTTAAAACATAAGTTCAAATATACATTGGGCATAATCAGTAGGAAATAAAGGCAATAAATTTTCAGTACTTTCCAATTGTAGGCATGTAACTCTAAAAATGATTGGATATAGCCTAGTATGTAAACTGTTATTAAATTCTATACTTTCAGTGTGAAATCACCATGGCATACCTTTGGTATAGTTTTTCAAAACATCTGTGACTCAGGAACTCATGAGGACCACTTTATAAATAGTGAATATCTTACACTTACGAGTTAAGTGCCGCCCAGCGGGCACAGATTAGTGGTTGAGTGTCAACCTATGAACCAGGAGCTCATGGTTTGATTCCTGGTCAGGGTTGCGGGCTCGATCCCCAGTGTGGGGCATGCTGGAGGCAGCCTATCAATGATTCTCTCTCATCATTGATGTTTCTATCTCTCCCTCTCCCTTCCTCTCTGAAATCAATAAAAATATTTTTTAAAAGAAGGAAGTCCCATTTTCATGAACTCTTTTTCTAGAGCATCACCCGCTCCTTCCCCTCTAAACCCAGAGACCTTTCCTACCGGCATCATTCTTCAGCATTCTGTCTTGAATTGTCTATAAATCGAAGTTGATATTTTACATTTATTTGTTCAAATAAATATTTCTTTGATACAGTGTGAGCAAGGTCCCCACCCTTTTGGAGCACATGTTCCAAATCCTCTGGTGGGATACCAGAGCTTGCAATGGCGAGGGCGAGCGGTGCTATTTGTCTTCCCAGCTGTACTGAGGCATAATTGACAATTAAGTTCGTAATGTATTTAAAGATGATTTGATATATTTATACATTGTGAAAGGATTCCCCCACTGAATTAATAGACATCTCCATCACCTCACATATTTACCTTAATTTTTTTTCTACTCTCTTAGCAAATTTCAATTATTCAATACAGTGTTACCAACTATAGTCACCATGTTCTACAGTAGATCCTTAGACCCTATTCCATCTTATAACTGGAAGTTTGCAGCTTTTACCAACCTCTCCCTGTTTCCCTGACTTTCCCAGCCTTGGGAACCACTTTTCTACTGTTTCTATGAATTTGTTTTTGTTTTTTTATTATTATTATTCCACACATAAGTAATACCATGCAGTATTTGTCTCTCTGTCTGGCTTATTTCACTTAGCATAATGCCCTCCAGATTCACCCGTATTGTTGCAAATGTCAAAGTCTCAGTGGCTTAAACACCAAAAGTGTGTTTCTTGCTCACACAGGATCCAGAGCATGTACACAGAAGGGGACTCCCACGGGGTCATTCGGGCGCCCAAGACTGTTTACCTGGATGGAGGCCCTGTTGTCCCCAGGGGCTCAGGGGAGGGGAGGGGCGGGGGGGCCTAGGTCCTCTCTACCGAGCTGACTGACTCAAGAAGAGTGAGGGACTCCTCCGCAGGAGGTTTCCTGGGCCGGGTCTAATGGTAATACTACATCACTTCTGCACACTTTCCACTACAAACCTCCGGCCCCTGGCCACACCCAGCTCCCAGGGAGTCTGGAATGGTCTAACTACATGCCCAAGAGGCAAAAGAGATGTGTTTTTATGAACACAGTGTTCTCAGCCACAGGGAAAGTTCTAGAATGTTTAAGAAATAAACAGTTGACATACTAGAGCAGGGCTGGGACTAGGATGGAGTGAACGAAGCTCCTACAGTACAAAATGTAAGGAGCTGCTCACTCGTAGCCTAAGGCCAGTGTATCTTTTTTTTAAATATATATATATATCTTTATTGATTTCAGAGTGGAAGGGAGAGGGGGGGAGAGATACATAGAAGCATCAATGATGAGAGAGAATCATTGATAGGCTACCTCCTGCATGCCCCTAACTGGGGCTCAAGCCCACAACCTGGGCATGTGCTCTGAATGGGAATCAAACTGTGACCTCCTGGCTCATAGATGGACACTCAACCACTGAGCCATGCCAGCTGGGCTGAGGCAACTATATCTTGAGATTTATGCCATAACTGCCCCTTTCCTTTCCTCCCCCTATCCTGGACAATTTAATACAGAAAATGGAAAAAGAAATATGCTGCTTTAGCTACAGTTACCGGGAAAGGAGCTGGTCTTTCGAGAGAGAGTTAAGCAACAAATGCAAAGGTCCCGAGACAGGAGCAAGTTTCCCATTTGAGAAGCAGAAAGAGGTCAATGGGCCTGAGGCACCTGCAGAAATAAGCAGACCAAGTCACACAGCGCCCCGGGCTGACGAGGCGTTGGGCTTTATGTCAGATACAGATGAAATCCACTGCAGCATGTCAGCGGTGACAGCAAACGCTCTGACTTCTGTTTTACGACCAATCACTCAGGTCACCCTGTGGGGAGATGGGCTGGAAGGCTGTGGATGTGGCACAGGACAGAGATGCTGACAGCCTGCTCTACAGCATGTCAGCAGCTGAGAGAAGAGTGGTTCAAAATATACTGGAGAGGGACACAGACATGACAAGTGCTGCTGAGAAAACAAGGAGCAAAGGTTTAAGCCACTACGTGGATATTCGTGTCACACGGAGGCAGGAAAAACAGACGAGAATGTTGTGTCTCTCTATTTAACTCGTGAGCTCCTTAGGGATCAGGGCGATGCTTCCTGTGTATGCTCAACAAGAATAATTCAACAAGCCCAAACCGGTTTGGCTCAGTGGATAGAGCGTCGGCCTGCAGACTGAAGGGTCCCAGGTTCGATTCCGGTCAAGGGCATGTACCTTGGTTGCGGGCACATCCCCAGTGGGGGGTGTGCAGGAGGCAGCTGATCGATGTTTCTAACTCTCTATCCCTCTCTCTTCCTCTCTGTAAAAAATCAATAAAATATAGTAAAAAAAAAAAAAAAGAAGAAGAATTCAACAAGGTATTTTTAAAAGAAAATAACATATATTATCAAAGCCTCAAGGCAATACACACACCATCTCCCACCTACAGAATAAGCATCCATACAACATTCTGAAGGAAGGTTGGCCATAACATCTGAAGTCTCACCTTTGCTTCTTGGTGGTTAAGGCTGAGGCAAAGGCCTCGACTGAAATGCTAGCTCTGCCACTTACTAGATCTGTGACCTTGGGCAAAGGACTGACTCTCCTGCGCCTCAAGATTCTTCATCTATAGAAAGGAGGAAGAAATAGAGCCTGCCTCACAGGGCCATTTGAGGATGAAATGAGATCATATGTAGCCTCAAGAACTATGCATGGTATATAGTAACTGCTCAATAAATGCAATGATCATAGTATATTAATTGTTATATCTAGTGCTGAAGTGGTTCCTAAGGGAAAAAAATAAACAAGGATGTTCATAGCAGCATTCTTAGTAATACTGAAAAGTTAATACTGGAATGTTTAACTTCTAACAACAAGGACATGGATTTTTAAATTTCATGGTTGTCAGTAATTTATGATCCAGGCATTATAAATAATAGCATTAAAAGAGTTGAGATTATGTGCTTGGGATGTATTGTTTTAAAGTATTCTATTTATGGGGAAGGGAAGGAAACATCTGGAAATATAAAAGCCAAAATGTTATCGCTGAGTGGAAAGATGATTGCTAGCTTTGTTTTCTTCATTGTGTTTTCGGTTTTCCAAATTTCCAACAATGAATTAAATGTTGGTTTATATTCATAAAAAAAAAAAATACTCCTCAGCTAGTGGCTTTTTTTAACCAACAATTTACGTGAGCATGGTGTCAAGTCGTTACCACTTGCTTCCAAGACAAAACACCTAAATGTCTCAACAATATGAGGGGTTATTACCAAAATAACTTTCAAAACCAAATGAAAGAAAATGCAGTATGAAGGACATGAACTACTAGCCCCTAATTAGTGGATACAGCTCATCTGGTTTCTTAAACACATACAGGTCAAAGGGGGAAAAAATTCCTTCTCTAGAATCTTCCATCAGGAAAAGACGCCGTGTGCATCCCCAGCCCCGTGTCCCTGGCTGGCAACATAACCAGTGTCCTGTGTTCACACTTTTGCTCTCTCACGTCCTGGGAAGGCACTGGACTCCTAAGTGCTGCACTTCTCCGGCAACGGCTTGCTAGAGTCGTGTATCAAATATGTTTATGTTTAAAATCTCTAACATCCTCTCCAATTTGGTCCTCCCTATGGACGTCTGTGTAAATTAAACGTTCAATTTGAAATTATTAAATCTACATATTATGGTGTCTTTCAATGGGTAGTACAAAAATTACACCGATAGTGGCTTTCTTATTAGCAATAAGCTAGGTTTTTAAATGGAAAAAAGGCAAGATTTCTGTAATTGAAAGAGCCAGCTGCATCTAATAAATAGAATTTTTTTACAACTTTGCTGTCACTTCCCCACTGAAAACATGTAATATCTAGACCCTTTCCTCATCTGCCTGCAAGTCAGACTGCACTGCAAAATGAGCCACCAATGGATCTGGAGAGCGCATTGTAAGTGGCCAGCTGCCATTCAGGTCAAGCTTCGGGGAAACTTTAATCCTTCTCAGGTGACGTTACTTGTATTCTACAACATCCAGTTGATCTCCTCAAATATTTTCCTTCCTCTCCTCTCTAAGCCTTCCAGAGAGTGTTTAAGTAGCACAAAGTACTGTTTTTCTACCCAATGGGCCTCAGATTACACCAGGCCAGAGCTACTGTATGCTCACTCAGTAGCTTCTCTGAAAGCTGTTAACAGAAAACATTATCAGGAGATGTCTAATAGAAGTCAGGTTTTCAGAAGGTTTGCATTTCATTCTTGTTAGCGGGAGCCAAAAAGATGTTTTGGATGTCAGTCTCCCACTACTGTTTCAGTAGCAGGAACTATTCATTGGAAGACTTCACCTCCTCCATCTGACAGGCAAAATGGTTTGACACAAATCAAAGCATTTCATTCACTTGTAGTGAAGTTGATCCACTGGCTGGCCAGATGCGGACCAACTCCTTACTCTAAAGACTGGCAATTAGAAGGAAAGAATTAAGTGCATTGTCTGCTTTTCCTATAATAACTATGTTTCATAGGAATAAACTATGTATGGCTAAAATTAACTTTTAAATTTATTTATTTTGAGAGAGAGAGAGAGGAAAGGAAAGGGAGGGAGGGAGGGAGAAAAGGAGGGAGAGAGAATGATTTGTTGTTCCTCTTACTTATGCATTCATTGATTGATTCTGTATGTGTCCTGACCGGGGGATCAAACCCACAACTTTGGTGTATTGGGACCACACCCTATCTGGCCAGGACTGAACCGATTTTTAATAAAATTTCAGCTAACACATGTGAAAGGAATAATGAAAAAAAATTTTTAAGATCACTATTTGCAAATCCTAATGAAAACTGATGATTCAGACAAAGATCATTAATAGAAGAAACCATTAGCTAAAAGTTGAATAGGAACCTTAAAATGGAAGGATCAGGCTGTTACCACATGAACCTTTGATCAATCTCAGCGTCACTAAGAATGGCACATGGGATCTTGTGCTTCCTGATTGGTGTAAAATGAAGCACAGAGCACCACCTGCGGAAGTGTTCCAACCAAAAACGTTGAACCTGAATCTAATCCAACCTTCAAGGAGACCTTCAAGTTAACAGATAATATGGAGGATATTGAAAAATATATAAAAAGTCAAATGACCCCCCAGGAGGGAGAAAATGGAAAAATCCAGAATATCAGACATTCTGCAAAAAACTGACCAGGGTTTTTCAGTAAGTCAATGGCATAGGAAGATGGATGGGAAAGTCCTGATTTAGAATCAAAGAAACTTGAGGGACATATCAACTTAGCCATGTGTGGCTATTACTCGAATGCTGATTCGTACACACTAGCTGTATCAAGATATTTTTGAGACAAATGATGAAGTTTGATTACATACTGATTAAGATGTGTTACCAAAGAATAAGCATATTTGCAAGAAATACATAGGATGAAAGGACATATCTGGGCTTTGCTTTAAAATAAATATTTCATAATTGACAGGATACAGTCAAGATCACATCAGCCACTGCATGACTTATTGGCCACCAGGAGTGGTACGATTGGCTTCCCTAACTCCACAACAAACTAACCACAATCCACTAATGGTGCCTCTGGGAACCACCACTGTCCACTATCAAACAACATTTGGTTTTTCAAATTACTTAGTCTCTTGACCCTAACAAAGTTTCTCCACTATACTGAGCTGGTGGAAGGAGGGTGACCACAGTATATCTTTCACCAGTAGAAGGAATGCTATGGATAGGACAGCTCTGACTTCTCTCACAGCATTAAACAGATATCCAGATCCTTGGATAAATAAAAGAATTCAAGTTAGTTTGCTCATTCCAATCACCCAACCTACAGCTGTTCTCTGCCACGGCTTCCCAGAACTAGCTCCCTCAAAATTCTTCTCTAAGCCTGAAACACACATGTGCACACACACTTCCAAAGAAAGTGAACTTCTAAAATATCATCAAGCAGCAGAGTGTCAAAATGAGCATGACCTGTAACAAAGTATTCTCCCACCTACAAGAAACTGCCCAGAGGACTAAGTCAAAGACTAGGTCTGCCTTCATTTAACTCAGATTCACAGATTGTAACCTGGGAGGCCCAGGTGCCATCCTTCTCCATCCACTGGGCTACCAAGTGTTTCTCATTCGAATGGAGAGTCTTCAAAGGCCAATCATGGCAGTAGAAGATCTGAGAAAAACAAATACCTTCATTACCCCCCAAAGGTCTACTTCTGTGGGGGTGACAGACATAGGATGTGTCACTTGGTTATAGGGCTATTAACCCCACTCTGATTCAACGAAACTGGAACCTGGTCTTGAAACTAAATATCCAAGTTGATGATGATATAGCACAAATTCCTCAGCATTAGAAACCAGCTTTGACTCCAGCATGGAAGGTGAACAACAAGGAACGAGAGGGTTTTTTAATCCTACGTCAGACTTTCATTACTTGAGGGGAGAGAAAACTTAAACAAAATAAACAAACTTTGGATTTTTCAAATAAAATCAGACAATTTCCACCATTCTCAAAGGGATGATGCATTGAAAGAAATGGGTTTCTCCATAAACATTAAAGAAATTGGCAAACAATTAATTGGGAAGCATAAATTTGAACTTGTTTGGGCAACCCCGAATTTTACCAGTTGCTTAATTTTTTAGGCATGCATTTTATGGAAAACATCCTTAAAAAACAAACAACCAAACAAAAAACCCTAATGTTTTCCAAGTGGCTGTAGAAGCTGGAATCCATCCCCGGGCTAATGCAATTCCTAGCTTCAATTATCTGCCTTCCAGATATTATTAAAACTGAGAGGTTGGTTACATTTGCCTTTTGATGAAAAGGTCTTGTATGAAGGAGATTAGGGACCAAACCCAGAAACGCTCAGTCAGACTGAAAGCTCTCTTTATGGCTCCTTTTCCCCTCCCTCTCCGTGAGGATGTTAGGAGGATGATGGCATCAGTCTTACCGGAGAAAGCAGAGCAGGTTTGCCACCTGAACCTACAGGGGAAAGCGGAGCAAACACAAATCCTACAGAAAGTCAGAGAACAAAGCCCCAGGAAAAGAATGCAGAGTGTGCCCTCTATCGGTGTGAGCATCTGCATTGTGGAGTGGCTGCTTGGCCAGTCGCATCCAGCAATAGGTGAGAGGCTAAGGCCCTCACTGTGGAGAAATTCCAAATGTGCTGACCCAGCAGCAAGGATCCAGCAGAAGCCCGTTTGGCCAGAACTGACGAGGGCTCAGCCTGGTTCTGACCAGTCTATGAACTGGCAGCGTGAAACATACACGTCACACCGGTGCCAGCACCATATGGCATCAGCTGGAAGATTGCAACAGCGATGGCTAACACTATATCACTGCTCTGTTAATGCGATAAAAATTAGACCATATGAGAAGTTTTAACAGAACCCCTTATTCTGTCTATTTATTTTGTACTTTTATAAACTTTTTAGGGAAATGGAGAGGAGACTTTAACAACTATTGTCTTGGAGTAAGGAGTATTAGCCAAGGAAGTATTTACTAAAATAAAGCTTGAGATGGTGCTCCCAACGTGTCCTCATATTGTAAAGTATACTCGGGGCAAGTGTCTAGAAACCGACACACAGAACATGAACTTGGAGGACAAATTTCTGTACCATTGTGAAGCAGCCGGTTGGCATCATGCTAATTAAGAAGGTTACCTCGTATTTCTTTAATCACTGCTTCTTAACGTGTTGAAGGAAAGAAATGAACTGCAGGCCACTTTGATAATTCAGCGAAAGCTCTAGATCCTCTCTATATATACCTACCTCCCCCCGCAAAGAAAAAAAAAAAAAAAAACAGACAAGATTTTCCTTCTAACTATAGGAGACACAAAAACACTGTCCCCCGCCTCTGGAGTCCCAAGTGAAGAAACCTTATTCAAAAGGAATGTTCCAACCAAGCCTACCTCTGTTTCATAAGTGTGCTTACTATCCTCCCCTGGGTGATGGAAATGAGAAGGTTCTGAGTAAATTGTAAGGCTTTCCCAACAACTATCTAAGGGGGAAAGCTACCTATAATTAGTTTCTAGGCTTTAGAGTAGATGTAAGACATATTTAATAACTTTTCTCTAACCCTGATTGGTTATCTGATTGCTAAAATATGTGTGTATACATAAAATACACATATACACACACATGCATGAGTGTGCACCCATAGATATATACACATTTGTTCTGGCTATCAGAATACCAGAAATAAAAGAGGTTCCTATAATTCATATACAAGATTGGTTTTTTTAAATAATAAATTTAGCCATATTAATATGCAAATTTTACCAGATCACACTTATGGTCCTACACCTCAGTTTCTCCACCCCCTCAGCCCTCCGTTACTTCATATCAGTTATGTTATTAGCAAAATTATGAGTTGTAGTTAGTTCTGAGGCTGAATAATAGTCTGTGGACCAAAGAACTTTGAATGGGTACAAAGGTGGTTTCTTTCCTTTTTTTAAATGAGTATTTATGTTGAAAGTGTACAAGAAAAGCCAGGCAATTCAGGAGGGTTGAATTCTAGTTCTATTTCTTTTCAATGTACCTGTTAGTTTTTATAAAATCACATTTATTTCAGTGAGCAGCTCATCTTTCTAATAAGTCAACCCAGTCTCAACTCTTTCAAAGGCAGTGAATTATCAGTGCTCTTCTGAAAGTCACAAGAAACTACATAGCCTACTCACACCTACAGAAGAGCTTGTTCTAAATTACGCGTGCACACACACACACACACACACACACACACACCTGTGCCTCTCACAGGTATCTCTGCATAGCTAGATTTACAGTAAAGTCAAAAACGTAAGGATGCAGACTGAATGTTCTCCTCTACTAATTGATCTATGTTACGGATATGATTACCTTTTAAAAAGATAAATACTGCTTCCTTTTATTTTTCCCTAAATGCTTATTCATATAGACAAAGTATTTTGGGGGCAAAAAAAAAATCCATTATTGACTCTTTCTCTAAAAGAAGTGTTTTTAAAATATAGGTTACCCCCCACAGAGTTTACCCTACCCTGCCCCAAACTCACCTGTCATTTGAAATACTCTATCATTCAAATTATAAACAGATGTGTAGATTAAATACTCCGTAACAGAAGCCACAGGCATGAGTCTATAGGAGTTAGTGGGGGCGCTGTAGAGGACAGGACATTGGGGACATCACCTACTCACAGGGTCATCAGGAGTCAGAGAAACTCAACCGCATGTAACACATAGGCACTTACACTCTGAAATCCTGAGGGTTATGAAAAGAGACTACAAGATGAGGACTGGACTGGGGATGCTTTTATACATCAGTGTTGTTTTGTTTGTCTTTAAACTCTAAAGAATATAGTAAACAGTGAGTTTATACTCATTGTCTAATCATTCAAAGTGCAACTATGTCCAAAGACCTTTGACTTAAAAAATTTTCTCATGAAATCACCAAAATCATTTTAATATATTTTATTGATTTTTTACAGAGAGGAAGAGAGAGGGATAGAGAGTTAGAAACATCGATGGGAGAGAAACATCGATCAGCTGCCTCTTGCACACCCCCTAACTGGGGATGTGCCCGCAACCAAGGTACATGCCCTTGACCGGAATCGAACCTGGGACCCTTGAGTCCGCAGGCCGACGCTCTATCCACTGAGCCAAACCGGTTTCGGCCCAAAATCATTTTAATGGGAAATAAACAAAACCTTATAGTCAATGACTTTTTGTTCAGCCACAACTTGTGGAGGAAGCATTCTTTAGACTTGGTTTTGGAGCCGAGGGACGGGGGGGGGTGGGGGGGGCGGTAATCAAGATGAATATGCTAAAGTTTTGCCAAAGAGGAACCTAAAATATAGTAATAAGATTTATGGCAAAATAACCAGAATAAAAGGGAAAATAAGAGTTCTTTAAGAGCAGCACAAAAAGTTAACAGGGAAAATTCCAGGAAGGCTTCGTAGAGGCAGTGACGTTTTAGCCATGAACTACCACATGTTCAAGAACATGAACACACATGGCGTGGTTGGAAATGAAGTAATCTGGTATAGCTTAAGGGTATAGTACTTTCAGGGTGGTGGAAGGTTGGAAACAGGCTGTGGTCAGATGATAGGGAACCTTGAATGCAACGTAAAAAAGGTAGTTGATATGGAGACCTGGAAGGTTTGAGGTTTACTAGAAGAGAAGTCACATGATCAGGTCTGTGGATGAGGAAAAGTCAGTGTGGCAGCAATCGTTGTAAAGGATGAAGTGAGGAAGAAGTGGATGCTGCGAGATGAGAGTCAGTGAGGGTCTGAGCTACAAAATACCTTTGGGAATGGAAAGGAAAGGGTGGATATGAACAGCATTTCTGAGGTAGACTCACTAGGACTGAATGAACCAATAAAAGAGGAAATAGGAAAGTCAAAGCCTACAGTGTGGCTTCCAGCCTTGACACATAGAAACCCTATGAATAAAAATAAGAATACAGGCAGAGGAACACATTTGGGGGAGGGCATAAAGGACAAAAAGAAGTTGTCAAGTTGTGCATGAAATGGAAAACATACCCACACAGGAAGGTGCATGGAATATCTATCCATATAGGAAGGTGCATGGACTATCTATCCATACAACAGTAGTTGGGAAATCAGAGGGTAATATATTCTGAAGCTCAAAAAACTCATTCATTCTAAAAAGAAAAAAAAGTTGGGGCTTGAGTTGAAGGACTCTATATGTAAATAACAATTCAAGATATAGGGATGGGTGCAATCTCCAAGGGAAGAATAAAGAAATAGTCTATGCCTATTCCAAATGAGGGACATAAGAGGAGAAGTAGGCAGAATGTAGAGGCAAAACTAGAACATGGAGCCACTAGCCAAAGGAAGACACTTTTCTGGATAGGAGTGATAAGATATCTCCCGAGGAATGAGTAACAGGACTACAACCATGTTGGTGGAGTTGGCAATAAGGTGAGTACTGGGTATGGATGACATAAAAAAATAAATAAATAAAACCCTTTCCTGAAATGAAATGAATGAAAGAGGACTGTTAAGCAAGGGAAAAGAGAAGTGGTGAAAAAAAAAAAAAGGAGGGGAAGTGGGGGGAGAGGGGAAGAGATTGGAAAAATCCCTGGGGAAGAAGGAGATGAAGAATTTTAGAATTAGGGGGCAGCAGCATGCTTGAGAAGAAAGTGGGTGATACAGAAAGTCCTAGAAGAGAGAAGAATAAGGGTTGGCCTTGGAAAAACTGAAAATGCTCTATCCTTTCTTACTCATTCCCTCTCCTCCTTCTCCTTCCCATCCCCTGTCTCCCACCCTGTTCTGTCAACCTGGATGAGAGAAAGATGGGAAGAAAACAAGAACTGAGAAAGATAAGTGAAAATCCTTTTTAGTTGCAAAAACACAATCCCTTAGAGTCATACCATCCCCACCCCTCTTCTTGACACACACCCACACGCCTATATACACACACACATATATACATGTATGCTTATATACATGCCCTATCATATAAATAGTTAGGTCTGTAATATATGCACTTTAATATTAATTTCACCCTCCATATGTATTCTAGCTAAAATATGAAAATTTATAAACATGGTTATGTAACACTATATTTACCTAAGGGTGAGTCCTTGATTGCTGTAAATCCTGGGGGAAAATAATGAATATCATGATAATTTAAAAAAAAAAAAAAAGAAAAGTTTAAAACTTTATCTTCATATGAGAGCTTACCATCTCCTTTCAGCAGAGTGGTGATCAAGTGATATATCAAATGATGTCTGTCATCTATTTCCTGGCCTTGGGAGAGGCGAGAATACTTATTTCCAGTGGTGGGGCGGGGGGGGGGGGGGGGGGGGGGTGGGGGGGATGAATTAAAAGACAGCCATTTGGGAGGAAAGAAGTAAAAAGTAGCCTGGACAATCCATAAACTGGCCAGTTCGTCTCTGACTAGACCAAGAGGTGGTTTTGCATTAAGGAATTAGAAGTGTCATTTCCAACTTGTGATTTCTGCAACTATTGGATTCCACCCAAGCTGGATTGTACAAGCAGATGCAGAGAGCCAGGATTAAATGGAGGCCTGGGAGAGTGTCACCCATTCCGAATCACTTCCAAAGTTTCAGTAGCTAACTGAGGTGTTGGCTGGGGCACGGCGCCTTCCTGACCTGCGTGCACTAAGACACTCGCTGGAAGAGCGCAGAATCATGCAGGAAGAAAAAGCAGCCCGTCAACCAAAGAAAAGAAAGAACGTGTTTATGTTGCAAAGTTAAACATCCCATCGGCTTTTCTGAAATACTCTGAAACCTAAAGAAAGTAAGCATACAAAATGTATTTTGAAGCTCTTTTGTTTAAGTGCAGGTTAATACGTTCCATGTGCCATTTCATATTTTGAAAGAATACTGTGAGGAATAGGCTATCACTCAAAGTACTTGTAAAAGCAAATATCTCCAAATCTCTTCATTCCATTTTTAAAGATGCAAATTAGTTTAGCCCTCTCAGGTTTGAGAGAAAACGTTTATGTTTTTTACCAGCCTCAGTTGACAGAAACACCCCACACAGTGTGTGATAAATACTTCGCTTTTATGGAAGAAGCCAAATCCAATCTCAGGAAAACGAGATGCCCCCTCCCTTCAGTATGGAGAAGGCTAGGGCAGGAAGCACTTGTTACACCGCGCCCCTTACCATCATCAGACCACCAGCAACACCAGTTATAGGTTTGGGGGCCTTGCTGCTTTAAAAGAATTTTATCAAGAAGTTTTCATAAAACCCTGGTTAAAATGTGACGGAGCATATAAACAGAATGAGGGAGACATAAATATAAGTCACTATGTACCAGGCTCGAGAAATCCCAGGGGCCTATAATAAAGTAATGATGTGTCTATCCACCTCTCAGTAATTCAGCCTGAAATGTGGCTTACAACCACTACAAAAAATAAAATGAATCAAATAAGCCAGTTTTCCATACAAATAAATCACGAGAGGTCCAAAGAGAGATGCAGGCAGTAGGGGTTAACAGTAGCTAATAATGACTATGCATTTGAACGGGAGGTGGGGAAGGGGGGCCCAATGAGTTATGACTGTTAACATACAGACTGCACAGGAGTTGTCAATCAGCTTTTCAAAACGTTGACACGTGTCTCCCCTCAAGATATTCTCAGTATTGTGTTTGTGCCTGATTCATTTTAAAAAATTAATGCTGCCAGGCCCTCTTAGTGTTTATCAAATGAATTTTTATTTTAGAAATGTTTCTAACTAAAGGGGAAGAAAGATTAACCGGGGTTGCTTATGATGGTCTCCCCCAGAAAAAGGTTTGCCCAGAAGGAGGGGAGGCCGGCATTCTATTCTCTAAATCCTCTGGCTATATTTTGAAATAAAACATAGAGTTAAATGATATATTTGCTCTCTCTTCCACACTGGATGCAATTGATTTTAACTGACTAAATTATCTGATCTCTGCCAAGAATTTTATTTCATTAAGAAAATGATATTATAGTGCATCTGAGATCATAGAGCAGACTAAACATAGTGCCAAAGAAGTTCTGAGAATGCTCCACAGTGAAGGTCTGATTATTTGCAGATGGAATATGAAGAGAAAAAAAAAAAAAACCAGTATCAGATCCCAGGCATTAGCCTAACCAATCCTGGTATCACTGCTGCGTGTATGGCAGCACAAAGCCAAGAACAGAACGGATCTTCTGAACCACAACACCTTCTTTTTTTAAGGTACTAATCACTTTTCTTCCTGGAAAGTAATATTTAACTGCCAATATTCAAACACAAAGGGGAAAGGGGAAATGTTGGTACCACAATAGGCTCTAGCATGTCAGCTGTCACTGCGGACATGATTTGGCCGGTAGTCAAGCACTCACCAAGGAACTCATTTAAATCCATCTCCTTCGGGAAAGCCAATTGTTTGGTATGAGCAACAATTGGTGTAGGATCAATCAGGGGACATGAGATCAATTAAAACCAGCTTAAGTTTGTGAAGAGGAACAATTCACACAACCTGAGTTAGATCTCTATTCATTTCAATACCCTCACAATGCAATCCTTAAGCTTCCTTGCAAAGCAGAATAGCTACTATCACCCTACACTGTCTAGCCAGCCCTTTAAGTAGTTCCACTTTTAATTAAAAACACAGTGCCCCCTTTGTTGGCACAGATAGTGTGGTCACTTTTAAGGACCGCAGTTATTTTAGCCAGAAACTTGGGATTTGGGAAGGGACATCTGTTAAGAAAAAAAGAGGTGGGGGGGGAAGGGGGGAAATACACTTTGATAGAATTTTATTTTTCTGTACAACCCTCCCAATGTGCATGTACTTGAAAGCATTTGAATTTCACGAAAAATCGAAAAGTTGGTTTGGCAAACGTTACCCCTGCACACTTCAGGACTGGGCTGCTCAATGTCAGCACTTGGGGGGTGTGGAGGGTATGAGATTTTGCTAAAGCAGCTTTGAAATAAATAGGCTTTGCCTCCGGTACCTAAGAAGGCATAGCAGGACTTGGAGATGGCACGGGGGAGAAGCCTGCAGTATCGCTTCTGGCCGCAGGAGTGCTGTAATGTCATGCTCCACGTTAAACTCTACAGAAACCGTACGCCGGATGCCTCCCGGCTCAGCCACCACCGGACAGACTGTGCGGGTCAGAAAGACATCCCTGAATTCGCAAGTCCGCTAACACACAAGCACTTGGCAAAGGCCTTTTGATATTTCTATATTTCTCAAACTCTAAGCACTTGACTTTTTCGACCCAGGAGACCGCAACTTCTGCTTATAAGAGGGGGGACGAGGGGGAAGCCTCTCCAAACACTGTTGACCACAGTGTAATCAAAAATTGCCAACTCGACCAAATAATACCTCGAAAGAAAACCCTGGGGTGGGGGGTGGAGAAAGGAGCCGGTGGGAGGGGTGGGGAAGCGGGAGACAGAAAGGGACTTTTCCAAGACTTGCTATCCATATCAAACTCTCATGGCCTCTGGGAGGCATTTCTCCCTAGTATTTTTATACAGAAAAGTTCCTAAAAATAAGCATTTGCAAACGTCAGAAATGAGAGAGAAAGAGCAAGAGAGATATAAACCACCGGTTTGCAGCGTCTGTGGGAGCGCGGGCCGGGGAGGCTGCACACCGCGGGCCATCGCCGGCTCTGCCCTCGGCGGGGCCGGCCTCCAGCCCCGCGGGGAGGTGCGAACAGCTTAACGACTTCCTACAAAACTGTGAAAAATTAGGGTGCGAAAAGCTCTCTCCAAAACCTGGACTGCAGGACTGCAGATTCCATAAAACGAGTTATAAACAAATCACATCACAGGTCGAGCGAGACGTTTATAGCCCAGAGGCATCCAGATCTGTTACCCTCAAGGCAAATGCTAACCGCGCCAAAGTTCAAATGGCTAGATGGCTCTGGAGGGCGGCTGCGCACCTCCCAGGAGCGGGTAATGCAAGGTGTAGGAGGGTTGGGGGGGGGGGGTGTTTAAATCCCGCAGAAGACCTGATTGTGTTTAGCAGCTCTCCCTCTAAGTGCAGTTGGATTCGCTACAGCCACAGCGGGGCTCAGAGACAGAACCTGGCGCTCTAACTCTGCAGGAGAGCTGGCTCTCTGAAACCTTTCTGGAGGCTTCCACTCGCCTTTTCCGCAGCTCACACCAGTGATGGAGAGGGAGGGAGCGGTTGAAAAGCCGCAAGTGAATTTCATGGAGACCAGAAGCCTCTCTCAGAAATAGCTGCTTTGTGGAGAGAAGTAAATGGGGGGGGGGGGGGGTGGCGCAAAGCCCGGCCTGTCCCCACACCATCACTGGACTGGCGAGCGCTCCCCAGAAAACCTGCTCCCCAGCTCCTGCTCAAAGCAGAAAGTTCCGTGAAGCATCTCACGTAGCCTGAGGTTCCAGAAAGAGACATCAATGTGGCCCTTTTCCTGGAAATGCAGGTCCTCCGCCTCGGCTTGGGACCCCTCCGAGACGCGCTCCCGCGCCCTCTCTCACACGCGCGCACACGCGCCGGTAGGCTGGGTCCAGAGCGATCTGGGGTCACGATTCGGGGCGCACGTGCGCGGGGGGAAGGTAGAGCTGCAGGGGAGACGGTCAAACGGACCCAAAGGGAAAGGAGACAGAGAAGAACAAGGAAAACTGGGTGCCAAATAAGAAATGAGACCGAAGGAGAGAAGAAGTCGGAGGAGACGCGCGGCGGCGAACCTGGGCAGGACCACACCAGGGAGCCCCGCGCACCCAACGCCAGCCGGGATCACCCGGCTCCCCGCACGAGCCGCTCCGGCCGGCCACACCTTCCGAGGACGGGAAAACCGCGTCGTGCGGGGCTCCGCGCCCGGAGAGTGGGGAGCGGTGGTGTGCCCTGCAGTGGGGGGCACCCTCCTGCTCCCTGGCGCCCAGGGAACGCGGGAAGGAGGGAGCGCCGCGACCCGCCCTCCCGCGCCGCGCACCTCGGGGGAGAGCACCCACCTCGCTTGCTGCGCCTCCACCGGTTGCCTTGGCAGTGGCTGTAATCCATGCAGTTCAGGATGATGAGGGCAAAGGAGAAGAGGCGAAACTGCATCTGGGCGGTCGGGCGGGGGAGAGACGCCTCTCAGAGTCGGGGAACTGGAGGGCTCATCAGAGGAGAGGAGCCGGCGCTGCCCGCTGCTGGGAAGACGCGGAGGGAGAGTGGCCAGGAGCCCGAGGACCGCGCCGGTCAGTGCCGCGCGGCCAGCATCTCCCCGCCTTGACCCTGTGAGACCAGGAGGAGAAACGGGCTGGGTGGGGGGTGGGGGGGTGGAGAGCCCCAGGGAGGCAGCCGCCTCTGCGCGCGTCCCAACTTAAGAAGGGGAGGGAGCGGGGAGCGGACTCGCTGCCAGGCACTGGCCGCGGAGCAGCTTAACCCCGAGCGCACAGCTGCCGCTGACCGGGAGCGGGAGGTGATTACAATCAGTAAATGAGCAACCTCCGCGGCGCTGGAGGCTCCGACCCGGGGGGAAAGGGCGTGTGCGGCTCTCTGGGGCAAGGATGGAGCCCCGAAGGCACCGAGGGCGCGGGGCTACAGGAGCGCTTTTCGGCCCTTGGGTCCCAAGGCGGGACACCCAGGCGCCGTGGTCCCGGGGGGTCGCCTGCCGTGGGCACTTACGTCTCGGGCGGTGCGGGTGCCTAGGCGCGGCGCCCCATCCCGGGCTCGGGAGCCAGCCGCCCCGCTAGCACGTGGGCCGGGGGAAAGTTAGCCGGGACCCGCCGGGAGCGCCTGGCAGCTCGGGATTCCGGCGGCCGCCGCCGCCGCGGGTTCAAAGGACGCGGAGGGTCCTCCTGGCCTGGCGGCGCTCGGCAGGAGCGCGGCGGGTGCTGCGTCCCCGCCGGTGAGTGCGATCCTCGGACGAGGGGCGCGCCCGCTCTCCCTCCCTGGGTCCCTGTCCAACTGGGCGGCTTCCCGAGCGCTCTCCGCAGCTACTTCACGGCTAAGGTTTCTTTCTCCCTTTCCGAGCTGAGGGAGACGAAGCGCTCACGGGAGGCCGAAGGGATGTGGCGAGCGCACTTTCCGACGGAGATGCGGCCGGCTGTGGCTCAGGATGCTTCTATAAGTAGGTGGTGCTGTGGTCCACGGCTTCGAAGTCAGAGCTGCCGAGGCGTTCCTGGGTCCTAAAGCCAGAAACGCCCGGGTTTCCCTGAGGTCCTAAAGAGCGCTGACAGCCTCCAGCTAGCCTAACCCCAGGCGAGCCCCCTCCGGGCTTTCCTGGAGTGGGTAGCAGGGGTGGGGGCGCCCCTGGACCGTGCTAGGCCGGCTTCCTCCCGGGCACTCTGCGGTCGGTTCCAACCTCAGCGCCAACCTCCCTGCAGGAGGATCTGAGCGGCTGATGGCTTCCATGCTGCCGCTTCTGACGAGAGGAGAAAACACTTGAGCCGCATTCCCAAAGATGCCACACCTGGGCCACTTCTTAATTGACGTTTTGGATTGTGGGAGCGTTTTGTGCCATTTTAATTTTCCTTTCCATGCCTTCAGTTTCAGATGTTCAGACATTGGAGACTTGAGACAATCATATCGTAATAAGAACACTGTATTAGCATAGTCATGTTCATCAACTACTGCGTTATTGCCTACCTATAACCACTTTTACCAACATCGCTATTACATAGCCATAGTTAGGTGCTCAGAATTCCCTTTCTGCACGTCTGAGTTGCACAAATCTGAGTTGCGATCACTAGTTCCATTTCCTAGATAAGGGAAGTTGGCCCCTGAGACTGGCCCATAGGGCACAGAGTTGACAAACACATCGCAGAAACAGAGGGTCTGTTTCTCGGCTCCCAGAGTGTTTGATTTTTATCACAGAATTTGGAAGCGATTGGAAACAGTTCAGCCTAGGGAGTGGGTGACACAAACATGATGACGTGATATTGCAGTGAATAGCCCTCCATCAGAAATACCACTTCCCCCTGCGCTCACGCACATGCACATGCACACACCAAATGCACTTCTAAAGCAGTTAAACCCATGGGAGAATACAGTCTTCTCCAGGTAAGCCCTCTGTCCTCATAGACAGCTTTAATACCCATTCGAGAACAGTGGTTATCAGTGTCTTTTCAACTCTTTCAAAGCAAAACTAAGCACAAGACCAAGTAGATCTAGCTCTCCCATTAACCAGCAGGGTCACTTGGGGGCATTTCTCTGGCTCTCAGCTGCTTGGCGAGCATTTTAGGAAATTAGACCAAGAACTCTTCCATCTCTATTATGTTCTGGCTTACAATCAACTTTCTATTTCCACCAAGAAGTTTGATGTGGAGTCTAACCAGTGTGAGGGCAAACCTCATCACTGATGGGCTTTCAATGTAGGAAAATAAGTCAGCTACTGTCCTCCTTAAATTTACAGCCCGCTTTCAACCTTCTGTCTTCAAAGATTACTTCCATAATTTTAACCATTTGGGGTTTCACTGTTGGCATTTTTTAAAACCAGAGATACTTTTCCATTTAGTGAACTCCCAGATCCATTTCAGAAAGGAGAATTTTAACAGCACCGCTTCTGTTGGAGATTGGTTAATGCTCTTAATAAGATAAGAATGGGCTCTGGGAGAAAAGAAGATGCCTAATTCCTTTCTTCTTGTGCTTTCTCCTGGTCTGTCTCTGCTTTATAAAGGACACCACTGATCCTCAAATATCTGTCACACTTAGTTCTTGAAGTACTTAATCTCTTTGGGCCTAGTCTGTTGATAATGCAGATTTTTTTTTTTTTTTTTTTTGCCATTCACTGAATATTTTTCCTGATTTCAAGACTCCAGGAAAGATCTCACTTCTAAAAAAACAACTCAAGTGGGTCCTAAATTATTAACTTTAATTCTGTATTCTTTCATTTCTAAACCCTGAATGTGTTGTTGAGGCTAAGAGTTCATAGTTTCTCCATCTTGGAGGCTCAATGGACTTTTTCTTCAAACTGAGTTTCGATGGCGGTGTCATTAAACTGGCTTTGTAAATGGACATGTACCTGGTGTCTGTTTACAGAGAAGCATACAGATGAGGTAGACATCATGGGTGACAGAGATGGTTAACTGAGGGCAGGGATGGAGGATGATGTTATAGAAGTGAGGCAACTTGTGTACTTTACTCTTTAGACTTGTAATTCATTCATACAGCTAAAATTCCATCTCTCATCAAGGACATACGGGGAAAAGGTTCTGTCCCAGCCAGCCAGTTCTCCTCAGAAACAACCAATTATCCATGATTACCTTCCAGGTTTTGGGTATTCTTCCAGAGATATGTTGTGTTTATCAGGAAAACGTGTGTGTGTGTGTGTATGTGTGTGTGTATACACACAGTCATGTGTTGCTTAACAACAGGGATACATTCTGGGAAATGAGTCCTTACTTAGGTGATCTCATTGTCCTACAAACATCAACTAGAATACTGTATTCACTAATATGCACCTCAATTTTTTATGCATCTGAGTTCATTCAGTATCAGTTCATAAAGGACTTTCCTGTTCCACATATTATTTCATTGCCCAGTTGTATTTAGCCAGCTCTCTCTATGGATAGTTAGATGGTATTCATTCTTTTTCTGTTGTAAGCAAGGCTTCAATTAACCTTTTCATGAGTCATTTTATCTTTTCACTATAAACTCCTAAAAGTAGAAAAGTTGGATCAAATGATGTGTGTGTGTGTGTATATGTGTGTGTGTGTACATGTGTATGTATTCTTAAAATTGCCTTCCACAGAGGTTCTATCAAATTACTATGTATGAAAGTGTCTGTCTCCCTACAAACCAACCAACATGTTTTGGTCTTTTATACTCCTAGGCAAAAAATGGTATCTCAGTTGTTTTAATTTTTATTTCTTTTTTTCTAAATAAATTATGTGACTTTAATATACTTAAGCAAGTTATATTTCCTTTTCCATAAACTCTCCACGGTATTAGTGACCTCTTTTTATATGTTGTCATTAATTTTTGTTTTGTAGAATACACATATATTTATATATATATATAACCTAATATGCAAATAGACCAAACAATGGAACAACCAAACAACCAGTCGCTATGACATGCGCTGACCACCAGGGGGGGCGCACGTGGAACATGGCGGGCGGCGGCAGCAGGCAGCAGAATTCGGAAAATGGTGGGCGACAGCCAGTGGGTTGATGGAGCAGGTGAGCAGAGGCACCAGACCAAGGGAGGACACCGGTCACTGTATTCGGGGCGAGCGTCTGGTGGTTACTGAAAATTCTTTGCTCCCGCACTGTGGACCCACCAGGCACTCGCACCCGCTGCCAGCGCCCAGTGCCAGCCCTGATCACTCAGCGCCATCAGCGGGTGCAAGCGGTGGCTGCCAGCCCCAATCGCCCCTGAAGACTTCTCCACCTCCCCCTGCTCCTGAAGGGCGATCAGCAGCCACCACTTGCACCTGCTGAAGGCACCGGCCGCTCACACCCGCTGCTGGCAAGTGTCAGCACATGGGAGTGGCAGGCAAGCAGCGGTAGTGGGGCTGCTGGCAGACAGGGGACCTACAGACAGGGAACCAGGCCGTGGTGGGAGGGGCTGGGTGGGGGCGTGGAGGATGGGTCAAGACTCACCCCTGTGCCCACCACAGCCTCACAGCCCACAGTTACTTTCAAGGTGCACGAATTCGTGCACTGGACCACTAGTAGATGTATATTATCTTTTGAGATTGAAATTTCATATATTTTTCTAAGTTTATCTCACTTGTCTCTTAACTCTGCTTTCGATGTATATTACTATGTTGAAAATTATAAAATACTTTTATGTAGTTAAATTTGTCATCCTTATCTTGTGTAGCTTCTATGTTTGTGTAATACTTATAAAAGCTCTTCCCCATGCCAGTCTTCTTAAATTTTCATTTGGCAATTACCACATACTTTTTTTAATGTTAAAAACTATAAGATATTAGTGATTTTATGGCTGTACGACATGGCTACATTAGAATGGATTTAACATTTTCTGAATCTTTCCTAAACATTTTTGTTCACAGATTTGGTTGACTTTGGCTCTGACTCTCATTTTCATTAGCTAATTGATTTAGAATTCTCTTATCTTTTATGTTATCAGATATTCATATTCTCTGATTTAAAGTTTCCCACATTCTTATTCATTGTTGAAATTTGTTGATATTGTACTCACTCTTCTGGTCTAGAATTTATTCATTAATTACTTTGGAATAAATTATGTCATTTTTTGCCATTGTATCATATTGATAGTATAATTTTTTTTCTGTTAAATATAAGCTGAATGTCCATTTTGTTGTTTTCATGTAATAGCCTATATTCATTTGTCATATTTTGTATGAAATAATTAAATTCATTAACAGGAAAGATCTTCAACAAGGTCACTGACCAGTCTTTATCCAGGCCAATTTGTTGTTTCTAAAAACCACACCATAATCACTTATTTAACATTTGAAAAATGTGTAAATATTTGACTCCTCCAAATGTTAATACTGTGCTCTGACACTCGAGAACTGGTCTGTAGAGTGATGTGATAAGGCCCATTTCTCATCTGCTCTCCGTCCACATGGAAGAGGTCCAGGAGGCTCTCCTCAAAGGAAGTCCCACTCTGACCAGCTCATAAGAGAAATCTCAAGATTTGACCTCAAGTTTTAAAATTACTTCCTTTCTTTAATCTTGTGTGTTCTAAACTCTTTTGAACTACAGTAACATGTGTCATTTCCATTCTTTTTTGTGGGAGGAAGTGTTACTACACCCAGTTAATAACAAGAGATACATAAAGATTCTCAGCCATTTTAAGAATCAGACTCCGTTTTCATTAATGCGAAGAGAATATCTCTTTTCATTGCAATGCTAATTGAGAAGAACAATGGAATGGGGAATACCTAAGAGCAGGAAATACCTTCCCAGCACTTTTTTCAGTACTAGTATCCAAAATAGATATGCTTCTACTACGCCATTGGTTTGTCTTTAACTTATGGTTATAATGAATTGCATTATTGCACAAAAGCAAATTTGTGGCAAATGTACAAGACAGATAGGCTTTTTACTAGTCTCATTTCTTGCTGCATTTTATGCTTCTATTCTTATTTTCCTTTTGCTATGTTTTACCCACCTATTTTTAATGTATTCTAATTTGCAATAGTATATGCATCTTTATAAGCCACTTTAACTTTGGAACAATATACAAAATTCAAAAAATAATAATACATACATTACATTCATAAAGATACAAAAATATAAACACAGGTCAGAGAATCAGCCAGAGGGTTCTTCTTCTAGTTGCTGAGTGTGACTACTCTATTCTTTTCAGAACTGAGGACATAATCATGGTGTGAAGTTGGTGACCCACTAACCCCACAGGGAAATGGACCCAAGCCAAAAGTCCACTAATTACCTAGTCTTCATAAGCCCCTTCTTTTGACATTTTGAATGTCAAGAAATTAATAGTGGTTTTCCAAAGTCTGGTTATTTTTCCTAACCGCGCCCCCCCCCCCCCCCCCGCCTCCCCCCACCCCCGCCAACACAGTCATCTGCGTAAATGGCCCCAGGTCCTGTTGGGGAAGGCCAGAAGAAATTCCCGGTGAGGGTCCTTGCTAAAGAGACCTGACCTCCTCTTCAGGAAGCTCTGGGGATGTGAACTGGCTCAAGTCTGGGATTAGTTAAGGGGCTGTGACTCTCCAGTGTGGTGACTCAAGTTACATATCCATAAGTCAAACTTTTTCTGTTATACAAATAAAATAAGACTTTAGTAGGCTGCCCATCTATTTCAGTTCTAGGGGAAAAGTAAGTTATAAATATCAGTGACAATTATGTAATACAGTTCTAAATATGCAGCATTGCTTGTATATTTGGTACCCTTCGCCTGTGTCACACTGTAATTTTTATGATGCTTTCAGATGGTAGAAATGAGTCAAAATGGGAAAGTTAAGATTGGAAATATACCAGAGTCCAAATGGACCAAGATGATAATATTTTGGGGAAATCAGAAGCACCCACACCATCTATCTCAAGAGAGAGAAAGAAAGGTGTGCATCAAAGATCATGAGAAGTTGATCCATAATGTCACATCAAGAAATATAGGTTAAAAAAAAAAAAAAGAAATATAGGTTTGCCCTAGCTGGTGTGGCTCAAAGGATAGAGCATCGGCCTGCAGACTGAAGGGTCCCAGGTTCTATTCCAGTCAAGGGCACATGCCTGGGTTGTGGGCTCAGTCCCCAGTAGGAGGCGTGCAGTGGGCAGCTGATCAATGATTTTCTCTCATCATTGATGTTTCTATCTCTATCTTCTCCCTTCCTCTCTCTGAAATCAATAAAAATATTTTTAAAAAAGGTAAGAAATACAGGTTTGCTTATCCCATTCCGGCAAACACTATCCACAAGCAGAGGACAATGAAAGAATGGGGCAGGAAACTGGGAGGGGGACAACAGAAACCAGGGACCAGGAATGATGGAGCACAGACCAGGGTTTTCAGAGAGAAGGCTTCCAGTTCCTAGGAATGGCGAGCTAGATCATTTGAACCAACTCTCCTGCTGGGAACCACTAAAAATGCTGATTATAATAACATTTTTTCCAATAGCCACAAGCAGCTAGTAAGATAGTAAAGAATAACAGGCCAAACGAGAACTCAGGATAAGTGAGCACAAAAGCCACTTTATTCTGAGGCTGTTTGACCAACATAAAAAATGTGAATTTTCATTTTTTTTTTCAGGGAAGGTTAAATAGTAGCTTTAGAGTCAGGGTGGCTCAGTAGTAAAGCCGCCCTCACCACACCTTGCATCCCAGACTTATATCACCTCGGGGGTCTAGAGAACCTCAGGCATTGAGTTGGAAAAAGCTGATCCTCTACCTGTGCCAATAGTGCCCACAGGTGCTGGCAGAAGCAAACTTAAAACCTGCCTGGGATCAGTGGTTGAGTGTTGACCTCTGAACCAGGAGGTCACAGTTCAATTCCCGGTCAGGGCATATTCCTGGGTTGCAGGCTCAAGCCCCAGAATGGGGCATGCAGGAGGCACCCGATCAATGATTCTCTCTCATCATTGATATTTATCTCTCCCTTCCTCTCTAGAATCAATAAAAAAATATATATTTTTAAAAAAATGTCTGGAATAAAGTACCTTTATCCAGAAGTCACATTAGTTCTGTGAATAATTTTTCAAATAGAATAAGCAGCACAAAATTAAAGATAACTAGACATATATACACAAAACAGTCACTGTGGACAAGAAGCAATAGACAACAGACCCTTGGTATAACCAGGCAAACTACAAAACAACTATACTTTAATGTGTTTAAAGGAATAAAAAACCAAGCTTGACAATATCTTTAGGGGGTAGAATTGATAGTGAGTGGAAATAGGGGGAAAAAGGCTAAGAACAATAAAATTTTGGGGATAAAAGAAAGGACTCTCTGCATCCATACATGCCTATAAAATGGATAAAATCAATAACTGCATCATTTCCATTGAAATCCATTCTTAAGCCCTTCCTACGTAGCAGGTATCTGTTGTTTCTGCATGTCTATTTTCCATTCTCCCTTCCTCTCAAACAGCAATTTTATTTCCACATGCAGTATGTCCATTTACAAGGAAGTCTCACCTTCCTCCAGACTCCAGGAGTGGTAAGGTGACCGCAGCCTGGCCAATGGAAGCATTCCATTCCCCCAGTTACTGTAATTGATTCAGCAATGGACTGTTTCCCAAGAGAGACTAATAAAAGTAGAACTTTTGCTGGAACTCCTGAGAGAACTGAAATTGCTGAGGTCACTAAACAGGTAAACTAGCAGGGTGGTAGCTATCTTAGTGCCCTGAGGAGAGAGCCTGCCTGTGACTAAAACCAACGTCAAGGAAAGCAAAGCCAAGGAAGAGAAATAGACTCTTTGTTGCTGTTGTTAATCCTCACCTGAGGATATTTTTTTAATCTTTTTTATTTTATTTTTTTGTTAATCCTCACCCGAGGATATTTTTCCATTGGTTTTTAGAGAGAGGGAGAGGGAGAGGGAGAGGGAGAGGGAGAGGGAGAGGGAGAGGGAGAGGGAGAGGGAGAGGGAGAGGGAGAGGGAGAGGGAGAGGGAGAGGGAGAGGGAGAGGGAGAGGGAGAGGGAGAGGGAGAGGGAGAGGGAGAGGGAGAGGGAGAGGGAGACATTGATGTGAGAGAGATACATCGATGGGTTGCCTCCCAAACGTGCCCCCCACCAGGGTGGGGATTGAGCCTGCCACTGAGATACATGCCCTTGATCCGAATCGAACCTGGGACCCTTTAAGCTGATGCTCTTATCCACTGAGCCAAACTGGCTAGGGCTCACCTGAGGATATTTTCTCCATTGATTTCCTAGGGAAAGTGGAAGGGAGGGGGAGAGACACAGAGAGAGAAACATTGATGTGAGAGAGCCACTGACCCCTTGACCCCCTAACCTGGAGCTGGGGGTAGAGCCTGCAACTGAAATACCTGCCCTTGACTGGAATCAACCCAAAACCCCAAGAACCCAAGACCCCAAGAACCCAAGACCCTTCTGCCCAGGAGCCAACGCTCTAACCACTGAACCCAAACCAGCCAGGATGAGAAATAGATTCTTTTAAAATATATATATATTTATTGTTGAAATTCTTACATATATATCCCCTTTTTTTCTACATTGACCCCATCCAGCCCTCCTCCACCCTGTGCCCCAGGCCTTCACTACCTCACTGTCTGTGTCCATGGTTATGCATATATGCATACAAGTTCTTTGTTTGATCACTTGAGATACAGATTCTTAATGGCATCCTTTAAGTACCTAGATTCTGAGCCTGACCCTTTTCCATTTTATGAGGCAGTACATTTACTTTTTCTGCTTAAACCAGTTTGAACTGCATTTCTGCAAACAAGAGAGTCCTGGTATACAAGAACTGTAGTCAGAGTAGTGGACTGGTCAACAAGAATAAACTATCTGAAAGCGGGAGAAAGGATCAGTAAAAGAAGGGGAATAGAAAGTTTAAGAGGAAATGGTTATAAAATTCCGATAGAAGACTGACCTATTACCAACCTATCCTAAAAATAATCTCCTTCTACTGAATTTCCGTTTATCAATTACCCTTTCCTGGAACTTAAAACATTTAACCTCCTAGTGTGGCTAACTTTGTATCTCTTTATCTCACCTACAAATCTGCATACCTTGAGGAGCAAGTAATCATAGGATTTCAGAGTTATCAAGTACCTGGGTAGGCTTTCTCATTTCAAAAATTGAGGTAGAGACCATATATGGTTTACCTTGGTATCCTAGATATATTCAGGAAGCAATATTAATTAATTGAAGGAATCAGTTAATGAAATGAAAAGAAAATAGGAAATAAGAGAAATGAAGAAAAAGTGAGAGATTATAAGGAAATAAAGATTATATATTTTGGGAAAGGGTGAAGGAGAGAAATTGGAAGAGAAAAGTGAAGAATAAGAGCAGGTAGAAGAAATTAGGACTATTGAGCAACACTTTTATGTGTCTCCAGTTGTGGGTTAAATTATAATGTTTTTCTCTTAGACTTTCTTTAAATATATGTTTACTGATTTCAGAGAAGAAGGGAGAGAGACATATCGAAAAATCAATGATGAGAGAGAACCATTGATTGGCTGCCTCCTGCACGCCCCCTACTGGGTATCGAACCCGCAACCTGGGCATGTGCCCTTGACTAGAATTGAACCCAGGACCATTCAGTCCGCAGGCCGATGCTCTCTTCACTGAGCCAAACCAGCTCAGTAGATAGAGCTCTTTTAGACTTTTGACCCTCCCAACGTTCCTCTGCTTGTGCAAATAATAAAATTTATTTTTTAATATTGTGAGTGCACATCAAACACCATAAGGAAGGCACTCTGTATGTGTTCTGGATGGCAGGGGGAGTCCTGGTTTCAATGGATGGAAGGAGACTGGAAACACCCTAGACAGAGTGGTGATGGGCTTATGGAAAGTTCTTGATCATCATGGTAGATTGCATGTGGTTTTCAATTATTCCCTTCCCCTTTCCTTTACGGTAATTATTCATCTTACTCATTGCCATGGAGCCTACAGTGACTTCTGTGGAACAAACACACTTCCCTGCCCCATTGACATCAGCTATGGCCGTGCGATTTACTTTGGTCAATAGCATTTTTGACCCATAACATCTAAGCAGAAGCTTTGAGAACCATAGCTAGTGTCTCTAGCTCTTTTTCTTTGAATGCAAAAATGGCATGATTCTAATAAGAGCTGCTCCTTTATACCGGATCCTGGAAAAAGAGGACACATGAAGTGGAGCCACTGCTGACCCTTAGGCACCTTTGTTATTCCAAGTCATTGGGATGGAGGGATCATTTGTTACCAAAGCAGAGCTGACTTTTGCATCATTAAATTGCCTTTGACACACGAACATCAGTTATTTTTTTAATATATATTTGTTGATTTCAGAGAAGACGGGAGGGGGAGAGAGAAATTGAAACATCAGTGAGAGAGAATCAGCAATTGGCTACCTCCTGCACGCCCTCTACTGGGGATTGAGCCTGCAACCTAGGCATGTGCCATGACTGGGAATTGAACCATAGCCTCCTGGTTCATAGGTCGATGCTCAACCACTGAGCCACATTGGCCGGGCAAACATCAATTATTTTTTAAAGTAAACTCCTGAGTTACTTTGTTTCCAGGGTTATATGCTCTGAGATAAAACTGATTCAGGAAGGAAAAAAAAATACAATGTGTGAAATATAATTTTATCTACATTTATAATTTTTTCTTTTTTATTTCTCAATACCTATGTAGGACCTGAAAAAGAACCACCAAAAATCGACCCATACTCGTTATTACTCATATAACTCACAGATTCACAATGCCCAAGAGTGCAATAAAAGAGAATCTCCATAAATTCTCCCAGCAGAGACTTAGATTGCTTTGCTCTCATTACAGGAAAAATAGACTTTACTTTTAAATGTTAAAAAAAAAAAATTATAAGGCTGTCTGTGTGTATAGGGAAGACCACCCCTTTCCTCACCACTACCACCATAAAAATATTTACAGACTATAAATATCTTGGTTTCAGGACCTAACTGGTCATCTGATAGTTCAGTAATAGTCTCAGTGCAGAAAGAAAAATATGTTTCTTGGTTTTAGAGGAAGGAAAAGGAAAACAACTCCAATAGTTGCATTTTTTAATCCCAAGCTACAAAGGAAATGTTTGCTTTCATGAAAAACCAGTGAAGCAAGACTCGCCTGAATTTTTATATAAAGCTTCCCCACCCTACCCCCACCCAAAAAACAACAACAATGGACTAAGGTAACACCACTTCAGAAAAGGTGGGATTTTCACTGTATAAGGTGATAATAGACAAGAGTACTACTAACAATCCAGTATATATGTGAGTAGGTATAGCTTTAGCCAACCTGCTACACAGCTCTCCTCAAAAAAAATTAAAATTACTTTCCCCTATATCTAAAAAAGAAAATTTCATTTTCAACCTTTCTTTTCAAATCACGGGGGGGGGGGGGGGGGGGGGCGGGGAGGGGGGAGGGGAGAAAGTAGGAGCTAGAGGAGAAAATTAAGGGATGGCTTTTATAAGTCATTTGAGTTTCAATTTCAGGGACATTTTTCTAGTTTTTTTTTTCCCCAAAAAAAGTCTAGATACACATAAAAAATAATAAGAAAAATATGCTGTGCACTGCATCCTGAATCCTCATCTTTCAAACTGGACCTGTTTGCGTGTGTCAGTGGGAGCCTGCCAGCTGTCGGAGCAGCGTCCCTGCTGGGAAGTCCTGGCGCAAGAAGATCCTATTTCTCCTGGAAGCACCCATCGCAATTTGCTAATATTCTTAAGGTGAGAGGGCACATTCGACTGTATCCACCAGCTTGGTTTGGGAAGATGTTGACTGTGGGTGTTCAGAAAGAGATTTTTTTTTTTTTTTTTTTTTTAGATTTCAAATGTTTTCTGTTTATTTGGTTTTTTTAAAGAAATACTCATCCATCAAATGAGTGGGTTAGATTTCCTTTCCTGTTTGGGAAAGAATCCGTTCTTTTCCCCCTTTTTAGTGGCAATTTATTATTGTTACAAGATTAATCACTGGCCATAAATCTCATGTATCTAAGGTACTTGGCCTGCTCTTTGCTGCATCACTGTAAAATAGTAAATCTAATATAACAGATTGTGTCATCCAGTGTATGCATTTTTGAAAGTGGAAGCCAAATGTAAGTAAATTGAATTGGCTGACTTCTAAGAACCAGAGAGCTGTATGAGGTAGTTTGGACGGAGTGCAATCTCAGCCCACCTCCATCCTGCTCTTCCCCCTTTCAGAGACCAAGTTAATTGCAAGGCCCTGACTGCCGAAAGGCTGGTCTTTCTTGACCACAGAGGGCGGTTATGCAGCCTAATGAAATGGAATTTGGAATCTTCCATGGCTTTTCCTCCATCTCTCTGTGCACAGACAGTTGTACCAGCTTTGCCCTAAATGCAGCCACTTTGCAGGTATGCGTTTCCTCCGACCCTAACTGCTCCAATCAGATTCCAATCAGTTTCTCAGGGGATTTTTAGAAGAGGAGGAGGTATCATCCCCTTCTTCCTATGTGCGCGCCCCCTCCCCCTTTTTTAACCAGACCATCACATGGTGCAGAGGTCACAAACTCAACCAGGTCTTTGGGATCAAGCAAGTAACATAAAGGAGTTACAAGCGTAGGAGGAGACGGTGGTGAACTACAGATTACATGTCCCATCCAGAGAGGCCAGTCACTACTTCGTTCTGGGCAAAATTTCCCCCATAAGCATTTGATCTACTAAAGCCAAATCTTTCCTTTTTTCAAGGAAAGTGGTGTATCAGTCAAGATCTAATCAAGAAAAGTCTATAAATCTAAATTTTTAGGACATATCCCCATTTTCATGTGTAGCTAACTTAAAAATGTTAAGCACATACACACATATACACACTGTTTACCAGATTAAGACTGTAGGCCTTGACTTTGTGATAGTGAGTGACATTTCTCTGGACATGTACATGGACAAAGTTAGCCTCTAAAAATATTTACTGAAGCTACAGTCTTAACTTTTTAGGATTGTTGGACACCTTCAGCTCAGTAACCTTAGACTACTTAACTTTGTGATTTCATTTATTTATTCATTCATCCATCAAATACTGATGGAGTGTCTACGCTAGCGGGCGGGTGTACAGAGAAATAAGACATGGTACCTGCCGTCAAGGAGCTTACAAACAACCCAGGGAGTCTAACATAAAAACTAAGTTAATATGGGTGTAGGAATTTGTTGAATGTAAAGAGACAAGCTGTCATTGGGTTGTTTTTAAACCAGTTCTCAAAACTGCGGTGCTGCTCAGTCTTCCCCCTACTCTCTCATGCCCAGCTCCTCCCACCCTTCATAACACCTATGCTAATTAGTGCATGTGCTGCAGGACCTGGATGTTTGCAGGCTGCTTCAGAGTCACTAAACTCCATGACTCTACCAAATTGTGCCCGTCAAGAAGTGAGTTAGTTACACAGGCCATCTTCTCAGACATGTGTCATACATGAATGGGCAAACATAACCTAAGTCATAGAGAAACAGTGTTTCTGGTTGCTCTCACTTTCATCATCCTGATTTTTCCTTTATCCTTTATACCGCTCACTCCCTCACCTTAACATTCATCTCTCATATATAGGTAGAACAAAGCAAAGTGCCTGGCATGACTTTTAGGCACTAGAAAGTAAAGGAATGAAATTCAGTTTCTCTTTTTAAAAAGTGTGTCATCCGGCCTTAAACCTTGAAATATAAATAGGTATTTAAATACACCAAGACCGAGGAATGGCATTAGACTAAAAGGGTGTTCAGATGTCTGGGAATTATTCTCTCTCTGTATAATTTAAAGCCAAGTTTGAGGGTCTCATTATATAGTTGAAAATCAATACCCGAAGAGTAGGACAGAAACTATCACATCATCTAGATTCTAGAATAAATTATAAGCTATATTTAAGGGACAGTTGGTGCTTATTGAGCATGTTTTATGTTTTAAGCACTGTGTTCAAGGATTTTTGCTGTCTAATTTAATAATTTAATTTTTACAATTAGTAGGCAGTGTTACCACCTTTCCAGATGAGGAAACAGACTTGGGAAGATGGAATCATCTATGCAAAATCACACATCAGTCAGCGGCAAAGCCAGCGGGTAAATGCAAGTCTGTCTGGCCATAGGCCATTGCTCTTCCACCAAACCACACTGTTACTTTAAAGCAGACACTGAGTAAATCCTTGCTCAACTAGTTAAGACTTTACATTTACAAATCCCTTAGCTGCCACCTGTTCTTTAAGCCAAAAAAAGTAAAAAATGACAGAGAACAACTAACAACTTCAAATACAGTCGTATTTGACCAATTTTTCTTAACAAAACAATATGATTTCAGCCATGGTCATGTCAAAGACAAGGTAAAATGCCTATGAATTGCTTTGCCTGGTAACAAGTACAATCATAAGATAATAAATGATTATTCTCTTGTAACTCATTGCATGCGTAAACCGGCATCACTAAAACTGAGGATGGATGAATTCGACATCCATTTTACAATGCATTTACTCTATCAAATTATACATGTAAAAAAGCCAATCATACATCACCTTCTCAGGTTCTTAGGTCTACATTGAATACCACAGATTCTACAGTCAACAGGAAGGTTGAAAAGGGTCTGGCATAGACCAGGTTCCCTCCCATTCACTCCCCAATTCCATAAGTCCATAGTCTAGAACTCCAATGAAATAAAGTTGACATCCCTAATGAACCACAGAAGGAAGTAGGGGAATAAATCTTAGGACTCAATTTGTAGTGTAAAAAGGCTCAGCAGGTATAAACAAATCAGGATGAGAGTAGAGCCTGGCCCTTTTCGTATGACTCTGAACCAGTCCCTACATCACTCCTCCCTCAGTATATCACCATTGATTTGAACTATTTGTAATAAATACAGCCACATCATGAGCCCTTGTCTGGTCACACAGGGAGGGAAGAATCAGCTTTCTGCCTAGTGTGCCCACAGTTGCCTTTGGACATTCTGTTTCCAAACTCTTGATCTGTGATGGTGAAGGAGACTCTAATTGAAATATTCCCCTGACCCATTCCAGAGCCCCCATCCTTTGCATCCAGCCCTAGCCCCTCAAAATTAGAGGATGTTGATGATATTTTTCAGGTTATTTGTCCATTTACTTTTTAAAAAGTGACAGTTGTAGACCCTTGATACCTTCTGTAAATTTGGTCCAATTTGCAATGAATCTAGCAAAAATTTATGCAAGTATGTAAGATATGGATAATCTTCTTTCAAATTTTACATACAGCTTCTCTATTTTTGTATTCTTTTGTTCATTTCAGTTGAGGATGGAAGGATTCTATGATACCTGTGCTCATGCTACCATTTTCACCTGAAGTCTTTCACTGGGATTTCTTCTGTTTCCTTGCTTAGAGAGTCATAACCCACCCCCAAACCCTTTTTGGAATTTTGATTAAAATATCAGTTTACATCAATGGGAATTTTCTGCTGTTCAAGGAAGGTTTTTGTGCCCAGAAAAGACTATTTAGAATTACAGAAGGTTTAAATATTCAATATAATGAAGTGCCCAATTTAAAACCCACATTTTCCTTAAGGTTTTAAATCCACCTAAGAGATTATTTTAACTATAAATCTAGTAAATTTTATGTAAAACAAGAACAATAATTTTCAGGAGAATCTTCAATTAATGTTTGGCCAACTAATGTAGACTGGACTCAATTCCACTGAAGCCATTTAATTTATGGACTTAATTAATTTCCCTAAGCACTTAAAATTTCATTTCAGATTAGTATATTTTATTTTAAAGAACTTCAAATGCATGATCAGGCAGGCACATAGCACTATTAAGCAAATCCTTTCTAGAATTTATACAACTCTTTTGTCTAAGAAATTGTGTGTGTGTGTGTGTGTGTGTGTGTGTGTGTGTGTGTAGAGAAAGAGAATCTCAAATTCTCATATTTCAATAATCTTAAATTTTAGGCAACATCTCTTAACAACTTTCAGCTTAAAATAATAAACTTTTATTTATCAATTAATTAATCAATGAATTTTTCAAAGTTGGCATTACAGGGTTAATCTCCCAAATTAGCTAAATTTCAAATTCTCTTCAATACAACAAGCTATTTATGTAATAGTATACACAGATTATTCTGAGTTTAACACAAAATTAGTTAAGCTCTGGATTTGTGTCCTCATCATTGAATAATATAATCAATAAAATGAACTCAAGTGCTACATATCAAACTCCAGACCACCCAAGCCAAAAGTGTAGTCTTTTCCAACAGCAATGGGACATGGACAAAACCTGACCATATAGTAGGCCACAAAAAATCCTTGGTAAGTTCTACAAAATGAAATTAAACAGGAGAAGTTACATACCCAAAATATAATAAAATGAAAAATAAGGAATAAATAGAATCATTGAGTTAGAAATTTAACAAATGGGGCTTCATCAAACTAAGAAGCTTCTTCACAGTGAGGGACACCATTAACAAAACAAAAAGACAACCTAATAATGGGAGAAGATATTTTCAAAAGATATATCAGCTAATGGGGTTGATATCCAAAACATATAAGGAACTTATACAACTCAGTAACAAAAAATAAACATTCAGATAAAAAGAAATGGGCAGAGGACATGCCCAACTAATATTTGACGAGGCAGCTAAGAATACTCAAGGAGGAAAGAATAGTCTCTTTAATAAATGGTGTTGGAAAAACTGGATATTCACATGTACAAGAATAACATCGGACCACTATCTTACACCACTCACAAAAATTAAAATTTTAAATGGAATATGTGAAAGCATAAGACTCCTAGAAAAAAAAAAAAACATGGGGAAAAGCTACTATATGTTGTCTTGGTTACAATTCTTTTTGATATGACATTAAAAGCAGAAGCAACAAAAGCAAAAAATAAAAAATGAAAAAGTGGGACTACATCAAACTAAAAAGTTTTCTGCACAGCAAATGAAACAATAAGCAAATTAAAAAGGCAACTTATGGAATGGGAAAAAATATTGTAAACCATTCATCTATTCTAAGGGGTTAATATCCCAAATATATTTTTTAAAATGATGCAACTCAATAGCAAAATAAATATAATAATACTTTGATGAAAACTTGGGCAAATGACCTGAATAGAAGACATACAAATGGCTTACAGTTACAAATGGCCTACAGTTACAAGGAAAAGTGCTCAACATCACAAATCATCAGGGAAACGCAAATCAAAACCACAATGAGATGTCATCTCACACCCATTAAAATAGCTATTATTAAAAAGACAAGAGCCCTGGCCAAGTTGATTTGAGTGTTATCCCATACACCAAAAGAGTTCAGGTTAGATTTCCCCTCAGGGCACATACCTTGGTTGTGGGTTTGATCCCTGGTTAGGTTGTGTATGGGAGGCAACCACTTGATGTTTCTCTCTCTCCCTTTCTAAGATCAATAAAAAACATATCCTTGGGTGAGGACAAGAAAAAGGAAGAAAGAAAGAGGAGAGGAGAGGAGAGGAGAGGAGAGGAGAGGAGAGGAGAGGAGAGGAGAGGAGAGGAGAGGAGAGGAGAGGAGAGGAGAGGAGAGGAGGGGAGGGGAGGGGAGAGGAGAGGAGAGGAGGGGAGGGGAGAGGAGAGGAGGGGAGGGGAGAGGAGAGGAGGGGAGGGGAGAGGAGGGGAGGGGAGGGGAAGGGAGGGGAGGGGAGGGGAGGGGAGGGGAAGAGAAGGGAAGAAGAGAAAAGAAAACACAAGAGATAACAAGTGCTGGTGAGACTGGAGGAAAGGGAACCTTTGGGCACTATTGATGGGAATGTAAATTGTTGCTGCCATTATGGAAAACAGTATGGAGGTTTCTCAAACAATTAAAAAACAAAAACAGACTCAGAAAGAGAGAACAAACTGATGGTTACTGGAGGGAAGGCTATAAGAGAATGGGTGAAAAGGGTAAAGGAAAATAAGAGGTACAAACTTCCAGTTATAAAATAAACAAGCCACAGAGATGTAATGTACTGCACAGGGAATATAGTCACTAATTTTGTTATGACTTGGTGACAGATGAATATTAGACTTAGTGTGGTGATCACATTGTAAAGTATAAAAATGTTGAATCACAATGTTGAAACTAATATACTACTGTATGCCAACTACACTTTAATAAAAAAAATTAAAGACAAAAGGGTTATAAAGTAAAACAAAACAGCAGAGAATTATCCACTTTTATTAATCACTGTCTATAAGAGCTATCTGTGCTCCCATGTACATTGCAGCATTATTCACAAGTCAAGACATGAAAACAGCTAGTGTTAACAACAGACGAATGGATAAAGAAAATGTGCACATACACACACACACACACACACACACACACACACACACACACACACACTGGATATTATTCAGCCATGAGAAAGAAGGAAATTCTGTCATTTGTAGCAACATGGATGAATATTGAGAGCATTATGCTAAGTGAAATAAGCCCGACAAAGAAAGACAAATACTGTATGATCTCACTTATATTTGGAATCTAAAAAAGTTGAACTCATAGAAAGAGAGTTGTGGACTGGTGGTTGCCAGGGGTGGAAGGTTGATATATCTATAATATATATTTTTTCATCATATTGTACACCTTAAACCTGAAAAATGTTATATGTCAATTATATCTCAATAAGGCTGGGGGGGTTTGGAAACAGCCTAGGTGCCCGTCAGCAGATGACTGGATCAGAAAACTGTGGTACATCTACACAATGGAATACTATGCTGCCATAAAAAAGAAGGAATTCTCATCATTTGCAGCAACCTGGATGGAATTGGAGAATATTATACTAAGTGAAATAAGCCAGTCAATGAAAGAAAAATACCACATGATCTCACTCATTTATGGATAATAAAGAACATTATAAACTGATGAACAAAAAGATAGTTACAGAGACATTAAAGCAACAAACAGACTTTCAAATTACAGGGGGAAAGTTAGGGAGAGGGGGGGTAGATAAGAAATCAAACGAAGGACTTGTATGCATGCATATAAGCATAAACAATGGACGCAAAACTCTGGGGGGTGAGGGCATGTGTGGGTGTGGGGTGGGGGGGGGTAATGGTAAGATATGTACACATATAATACCTCAATAAAAAATAAATAAATAAATAAATAAATAAGGCTGGGGGGGGGGGGGGGGATGAAAAAAGTACCTTAGGAGGAAAAGATGGCTCCAGGTCAATATTGGGAAAGCAATTTTCCCAGAAATTTATTTGTCTCACTGGCCAGAATATTATCATTTCATGCTCCAAAGGATCTGGGATTCTATAAAGAAGAAAGAAAGGGAGATTGGTAGACGACCATTTGTTTCTGAAATAATGAGAGTTGGAAGAGGGAAAAAATTCTTGGAAAGGGTTTCATGGAGAAAGTGAAACAAGAGCTAGATGGCAAAAGTTAGATATGTAAAAGAAGACAGAAAGGGTTTACCCTAGTGGCATAAACAGCATCACCAGAAGTAGAATGCAGATTTGAATGATTAGCCTCACATATGCAGAGAACAGATGAAGGTGGAGACTATGCCTGGGAGCATTGGAGAAGACTAAATTGGTGGAGTGAGTTCAAGTTGTGGAGATGTTGGTTAGGAAGGCTTTGGATTTGACATGGAGCATATTAAGGATCTACTGGAAGTTTTGAAGTAAGAGGAAGAACGTATTTAAGTAACAGTTTAAGAAAGCTTTTTGTGGTTGCAGAATGTGGTATAGATTAAAGTGGAAAGAGATTGGATCTATTTGCTTATGAAGTCACTGAAAAACATTCAAGTGCTTTCACAGCAACAATTATGGTTGTTGCACAACCGAAGGTCTTAGAGTTACCCTAACACAAGTGTTTCCTGACTAATGGTTCACAAACTGGCAATCATCCATGACATGCTCACTAATCCCCCCCGAAAATGTGCCAGTCGTTCCTTCAGACTTCACTAACAGTCATTGTCAGAATAACATTGTCACTATATTTTCAACATATGAGACATTCTTTACTTTGGACTGTGGCAATTGAGCTTTTGAGAAGGAAATATACATGGTGATTTTTGAAAAGCAGGCCATTTTTATTTTGGTCAATATCTTTTAAGTTAAGTGTTGATGGCATCCATGTGTGGAGAAGTGTGTGAAGACTAATTTTTATGCCAGTGTCTTTTTCAAACACTGTGCATCAAAAGCCTGGTTTAATGGCCTGCCTGACTCACTCTCCTTTCCTTCCCCCCTCCCTCCACTCCCCACCCCTGGGGCAACTCAGATTTCTGCCTCAGGCTGAAGCTTAGCCCCACCCCCAGCTTGAGGACCAATCTTCCTCCCTCCTGTTAGCTGGCAATTCTGGAACCTTAAGCAAGTAGCTCAGTGACTCAGCAACCCAGAATGAAGTCAGCCTTGCTTCTGGACATAGTTAACCTTTGAATCCCATTCTAATAACTAGGTTCTCATAGTGTTTTTCCTTGTTTAATATCCTGTTGGGATGCCTGATCCAAAGCCCATCCTTACATACCTAACGTCCTACCTGGGTCCCATTGGTCCTCCCAATGGCCAGTGTCTGAACCCTGAGTCCCAAGCCTTCTACTCTCTACTCTCTGCCAAGCCTTCCTGATGCTTCTTCTCTTCTTATTGACATTTCTAGCTATTGCTAGTTGTCAAATCTCCAGCAGCTCACTTGCCAGTACTTATTTCCTCCTATTTCTTATTGCTTAGAGTTGTCTGGTCTCCTGAGTCAAGTCTGTTGAACAGTTAATTACAACCCTGATTCAGACTTGTCCTTCATTTTTATAAATGCTTACATCTCAGGACCAATCTTTCAACCTTTTGTTTGTGAAAAGAATCCCCCCCCCCCAAAAAAAATATTAATACATATTTATTCTTCATGTTTTTTTCTTTCCCCTAACATTCCAAAAAAGTAGCCAGGCTTCGTATTTTCTTGACACAAAGAACTTGGCTGAGAAGAAGGCAGAAGCAGCTTAAAGAAGATGTTTTTTTTCATCTTTTGGAAAAACTTACTGAAGTGTTTATTTTAAAGATCCTGAATGGGTAGAACAGAGAACCGTGTTTTCTGTGAAAAGTAAGAGTGGGGACTCAGGCCCATCTGGGGGAGCACAAGTCAACTGGGAGTTGACAAGACCTCCGAGAGCTGGATGCAGGAGTTACCAAGAAACCTTGGCCCAGGAACGCCCAGTGCCTATGTTTCCCATGCCCAAGTGTGGCACAGATGGGGCACAGCTGCAGAAAATGAAAGGGCTATTCTCACTGGACTGAAGGTATCTCAGTAAGAAGCAGTATGTGGACTGGTGATAGGAATGGAGCAACAGAAATGAGACTGGTAATCCCTCTTGCCTACTGTGACAAGGGTTCAAAGAGGAATTCAACTTTAATTTTTTAATAATCCTATATAACATAACTATAAATAAGACATGAACCCTGTCTTCAAAGAATTTCAAGATATATATGGAAAACAAAACAGGGTCATTTATATTATATAAATATAGTAATATATATATATATATATATATATATATATATATATATATGTATATATATATATATATATATACATATATATATATATATATAATACAGCATAATAAAACACTATAACATCCTATTTGTGCCACTAGAGTTGTTTTAAAAAATTACCTCTGATTGGAAAATTCAGAAACATCTTTGTGGAGATCTAAAGAGATTGGCACAATTTACGTAAGCAAAAAACCCTCAAGTTGGGAAAGAACAAGAAATTAAGCAACATTCAGTGGGAAGTCCATTTGGCTAGAACTTGCGATGCCTAATGTGTCATGGATGCAATAAAGTAAGAGATGAAACAGGGCAGGACATTCTGTTCCGCCAACAGGGAGAACAGAGTATGCGAAGTGATCGGAATAACTGTGTTAGCAATGCGGGAGACTAATTCCAGACAGTAGAGCCATCCCGCACTGCGTCGAGGACTTGTTAGGACATATATGCAAACGAGTGATCTTCTATCCCATTTACAACAAATAGCAGAATCAATCAACACAAAACAAAATTGGCAACTGCTAAATTATGAGGTTTTCGATCTGACCTGGGAAAGTTAGACTTAATAAATACAGGGACCAACAGGGGGGTTCAAAAACAATTAAGAGAAACTGTAATTAGCATATTTTACATGGGGAAAAAACACACAACTAACCAGTGAATCAAATTTCATTGTAAATTTTTCACAGGGCAAAAAATATCTCAATAAAAATAGTAAAATAAATTAATAAAATAAGAAGGAAAATGGAAATATTAGAAATGTTTAACTGTACTCTATAGAAAATTGATCAAGGAATTAAATTGATTTGGTACAACTCACTCCAGAAAAATAGTTTCTCAACCAGAATATGTCATGGGTGGGAAAATTCTGATGAAATTATTTACGCTTACGCCATGGTGTGAGAATGGAAGCACCTAGGACAGGGCCTTTGTTTAACACACTGCTAAGTCATCAGCACTTAGCACAGTAGAGGCCACCCAAAACCTTTTACATTTTATTCCAATCTACACGAAAACTATTGATTGAGTACTCACTGGGTAACCAGTCTTCATCAGGGGTCCTGGATAGAACTATGCACAGAGACATTGCCCTGGACCTCAGGGCTCTTACAGTGTCTCAGGGGCCACGGGGAAAGCTTCCGGGCATGCTCTGCGGTCTAGAGAGGACTGCTGGACTCTGAGTCCACTTGATGTTCCTCTGGGTCTCAACATGTTGATGCTGAAGACTCCTTTCTCGCTCATGATGAGCAATGTGGAGCAAGATCTTATAATTTACTTGGTCTTTTCCAGATTCTCCTCTTTAAAAAAAAAAAAAAGAGAGAGAGAGAGAGAGAGAACTGAAATATTAAAAAATATATATATCAGCATTTTCATCATTTGCCCCCCCCTCTCTGGAAGTATTTATTTATTTATTTAATTGATAGATTTTTATTAATTTCAGAGAGGAAGGGAGAGGGAAAGAGAGATAGAAACATCAATGATGAGAGGAATCATTGATTAGCTGCCTCCTCCACGCCCCACACTGGGGATCGAGCCCGCAACCCAGGCATGTGCCCTGACCTGGAATGGAACCGTGATCTCCTGGTTTATAGGTCGATGCTCAACCACTGAGCCACCATGGCCGGGCTCCTCTCTCGAAGTAGTTAGATGCAACTGTGTATCAAATTATTCTGATCCTCAACTTAGTAGAAGACTGGAAAATAACGCTCTCCAACAGGTAAATTAGAATTCAGGAGTCAAATCCAACCTTGATAAGAATGTACATAATTGCCCCACCCCTTCAGAAATGATTATGTTGGCTGCTTATAACTTTGTATTTTGCCATTTAATAGCAATTGGATTATTTTCAGAATGAACATCAAGGTAATCCTTGTTCCATCTTCCCATATAGTTGTCAAAAATATCCTTTCCTTCATATCTACCAAAACATAGTTTCTGGACTTGAGGAATGATAACATTTTTTCTCTTCAAACACTCAGGATGGTTACAAAAAAGAAACGACTCCTGGGCCCAGTGCTGACAAGTGCTCAACTACGTGACTGTCTCACAAAAGAGAAAATATCACTGGGTTTGGGTTCATCTTGGAACACCAAAGTTAAAACAGATTTTAAGTTCTACTAAAAATACTCCCCGGACATTTCAGTTCAGAGAGAGGCCCTCCTCTGTGTGGACATACTGAGCATATTTGATTTCTCAAGCCAGGATTGTAAAAAGATATTGGTGATGAAGAAAGCAAAGGAGGTCTGGACACCAGCTTTGTCTTTCCATTCTGGGCCACCGTCCTCTTCCTCCCTTTGCCCTGATTTCCACATCACTTGCTCTTCCTCAAATCCCAGCTCATCCATTTAACACGTACACAGAGCACCGACATCACTAAGGCTGTTTGTTATTGAAGGGAAAACACTCTTAGTCCTTTTCTGTTCCCCTGGTCCAGGGCATCTTGCCATTGTGTGTGAGGGGTTAGGAGACGGAGGTGTGTGTGCCTGAGAGACAGCCTGATGCCCATCAGGGTGCAGCAGGCTGGTAGTTACAGATCCACCAATAGTTACAGCAAAGGCAGTTTAACAAGCCACGCTTCTCTATTCGCCTTCATTAGTTGTCACATCACAGTGCTTGGAGGGGCCAGAACATGCCCTTTATGAATCCCATTTCCAAGACTCAATCCTTTAGAGCAAGACCTAAATCCCACCCAGGGTCTGACACAATAGAATGCTCACGAGTAAAACTTCTCAGGGAAGGAGCGATAAACCGGGCTCCTCCCGAAGTCTTCTCCAGCAGACGTCCTTTCCAGGCTCACAGGAGCAGGCAGCAAGAAACAAGTGAGCTCAGGTTTCCCGGGGATGTGATTACTACCACGGGGAAAGGAGAGGGGGTGGATGGAGAGAAAATCTGACCCTACCTTGGATTTGGAAAAAAAAAAAAAAAAGCTGGCACTTTGGCAGTCCATCCACAAGTGCTTTCTGAATGCCAAGTGCACGGTAGAACCCAGCCAGAAACAGAGACCTCCGGTGCTTTGTGATAAGCCACTGTTTCACTCGCTCTGCTTCTCAATAGTGTCAGGTGAACAGAGGCCTGCGCTGCAACCTTAGAACAGAGAGCAGCGGCTGCAAGGCAACCGAACACCCAGCTCCTCCTTGGTGCCGCACCGCCAGGCTGGGGGAGGAGGAGGCCGGCTTTCTTCTCCTTAAAGAAAGATCTTGCTTCTTTGCCCCTTTTCTTAACCTTTCCTTTTCTGCTGTGTACTCCAGTCAGGTTTATCAGCCAGTGGGCCAAGTTGGACCAGCTCACGCCGCGCCTTTGCCTGGGCAACTGCACCCTTGGGGGTTCCCAGGGTGAAGAGTTTGACTTTAACACCATCTGCCCTCCCTTTATATTTTGCAGTGTCAGGGCACTGGCTTGGGAGTCAAGCACACTGCACTTGGACTTGGGCTGTGTGTCTTGGGCAATGTGCTTTCCCTCTCTGAAACTCAGCTTCCTCATCTGAAAAATGAGGATCAATACACCCGCCCTTCAGTGCTTTGTTAGGGATAAGACATACAATACTTATAGGATCTGGCACCTGGAAAGCACTTAAACAGGAGGAATTGGATGCAAGTATGCACATAACAGGTATGCAAACACATGGAATTTATTTTACCTGGAAGATGCTGTCGATGCTTCCTCCCACTGATCTGCCAGGTTCAACCCAAACCTCTCCACCTCTGGAAAAATCTTGCCCAACTTTGTGGAGTTCCGTGCTTTTTGCTCTGTGTTCCTGAAGCAAATTGTTTGAGTAAATCCACACTGCTGAATTCTTGTGCTGTTGAATGTGGTCATTTCTTTGTCTGTCAGTCTGTCCTGCCGTCCCTGGAACACTTGGAAGGCAGAGGAGAGATTGTTCAGTCTGATGGTTACAGGCACAGTCTCTGGGGCCAGACTGCCTGCTACCAAATAAATCCCAGTCTCTTTTTGCCAGTTAAGTGTGCCTTGCTGAAATGGGGAGTGATTCTAATAGTATCTACATCCCATGGTTAGCGTAAAAGAGTGCCCAGCATGTAGAATTGTTAGTTTTATTTATTATTATCTCCCAGTGTCTGGGGGATAGCCGGTGCTTGAGGCATGGGAGTTAGAGGAACCAGAGAACCACTGAAAATAATAAGGATTCATACATTTCATGGGGGATTAGGGAGCAACACATCATATACTAGTAGTGTTTCAAGAATGGCTAAATTGGTTCCAAAAGAATTAAAAACAGGATTTTATAGAGATATTTGCTCACATGTGTTCTTGTAGCATTATCCACAAAGGCCAAAATGTCGAAGAAATGGGAATGTCCATCAACGGATTAGTGGGTAAAGAAAGTGGACATACTTGCAATGGAATATTATTCAGCCTGAAAAAGAAAAAAATTCTGTCAATGCTACAACATGGATGACTCTTGAGGACATTATGCTAAGTGAAATAAGCCAGTCACAAAAGGACAAATAATGTATGATTCCGCATTTATGCTGTCACTACAAAACCAAAAAATTTAATTTGCTTGTTGACTTTGTCAACTGAATTTATGGTAATATTTATTTTAGTGCCAGAGATTTTATCTTCCAAGATTGACTATCAAAAAATCTTTGCTCTGATTCCATGAAGAAGCAAACCAAAAAAAAAATCAAGCCATTATTCTGATTTTTAACTTATTCTGATTTTCTATTGAAAGCATCTGAAGACACTGATGTAAAACTGGCCTCATTGAACTGTTTACAAAGTTCTTTTGTGCTAATGGAGCCAACAATTAAAGGTTTCTTTTGGTTACAAAAAAAATCTAATAAAAAAGGTATAACTAAAAGGAAAAATATAATCTATGATTTCGTTTATATGAGGAACTTCCTGTAATTGAACTCATAGAAACAGAAGTGGTTGCCTGGGGCTGGCAGAGGGAAATGGGGAGTGTTCAGTGGCTATAAAATTTCAGTCACGCAGGAAGAGATAGTTCTGGAGACCTGGATATGAACAAAGTGCATATCCAGTTGACCCTGAACAACACAGGTTTGAACTGTGCAGGTCCACTTATTTGCAGATTTTTAAAAATAAATGCCTGAGAGAGAAACCAAGATGGCAGCATAGGTAAAAACCTGAACTTGCTGCCTCGCACAACCACTTCAAAACTACAACTAAAAGAGAAAACAGACATCATCCAGAACCACAGGAAGGCTGGCTAAGTGGAAATTCTACAACTAGAAGGGAAGAGAAAAGCACACTGAGACTCAGAGGAGCTGCGGAAGTGAAGTGCAGAGGTACGGAGGCGCTTGCACGGAGAGGGCTGGCAACTGAGCACTGGGCTGGCTTTTTCAATCTGCAGGGAGACACAAGCTCCAGACTGCTCTGAACTCGTTCCGGGAGAGACCACTGGGGACCCAGACTCATACAGGGAGAAACTGGACTGTCTGGCAGCAGGCAGAACTCGAGGGTGGCTTTCTCTCAGAGGTGCTTGCAGCAATTATCTAGGGACACTGAGACCTTGGGGCCTCTTAGGGCAGGGCTGATAGGAAGCCATTGCTGTTTGCTCCACCCTGAGACTCTGCCCCACCAAGCTGAGCGCAGAGGCTTTTGCATATGAATGGCCTGGTCCTTTGAAATCTAAACTTACCTAACAAACTGCAGCTGAGTCAGAGAGACCCAGAACATCCAAAAGAAGGCTCAAGGCCCCACAGCAGCTTGCATTGCTTCACAGCTGGGCCTCATCTGGGCACCTCCAAAACCCAAACAAAGAACAGGAATCTGCAGATCTCTCCATAGCTCCTGCTGGGTGGCCTCAGGCAGAGGCTAAATTAGCACCTCCTTGGAGATCCAAGAGCCAGTGTACCCAGGGGTCAGAGTAGGACCATCCAGATTACAACTCCTCAGATCCATAAGGGACACATTCAGAGGGCAGACTCAGTGAGCACCAAAGCCCCATTGAAGCAAGTCCTGCCTCATAAGGGTGTCTCCAGCACAGAAGTTCTCCCATCATAGACACAGCCAATTGGCCTGAAGGTCAATTCCTCCCAGTGATACCAACAACAATCAAGGCTTAACTACAACAAGACTGTGCACACAGCCCACAAAGGGGTGCACCAACAGTGTCCACCTCAGATAACTGGGGAGGCTGAGCCAATGGGCCCTATAGGACACCTAGCACACAAAGCCACTCTATCAACACAGGGAAGCAGCCAAAATGCGGAGACAAAGAAACAGGTCACAAATGACAGAAATGGAGGAAAGCAAACTACTGGATATAGAGTTCAAAACCATGGTTATAAGGTTACTCAAGAATTTCCTAGAAAAGGCCTATAAATTTAGTGAGACCCTCAAGGATATGAAAAAGGACCAACTAGAAATTAAGCATACACTGACTGAAATAAAGAATAATATACAGAGATCCAACAGCAGACTAGAGGATCGCAAGAATCAAGTCAAAGATTTGAAATACAAAGAAGCAAAAAACACCCAACTGGAAAAGCAAAAAGAAAAAGAATCCAAAAATATGAAGATAGTGTAAGGAGCCTCTGGGACAACTTTAAGTGTACCAACATCAGAATTATAGGGGTGCCAGAAGAAGAGAGAGAGCAAGATACTGAAAATCTAGTTGAAGAAATAATGACCGAAAACTTCCCCCACCTGGTGAAAGAAATAGACTTACAAGTCCAGGAAGCACACAGAACCCCAAACAAAAGGAATCCAAAGAGGACCACACCAAGACACATCATAATTAAAATGCCAAGGGCAAAAGACAAAGAGAGAATATTAAAAGCAGCAAGAGAAAAACAGTTAGTTACCTACAAGGGTGCACCCATACGATTTTCAGCTGATTTCTCAACAGAAACTATGCAGGCCAGACGGGAGTGGCAAGAAATATTCAAAGTCATGAATAGCAAGAACCTAGAACCAAGATTACTCTCCCCAGCAAAGCTATCATTCAGAATTGAAGGTCAGATAAAGAGCTTCACAGATAAGAAAAAGCTAAAGGAGTTCACCACCACCAAACCAGTATTATATGAAACTAGAGGCCCGGTGCACGAAATTCGTGCACGGAGGGGGTTGTCCCTCAGCCCAGCCTATACCCTCTCCAATATGGGAACCCTTGAGGGATGTCCGACTGCCCGTTTAGGCCCGATCGGGCCTAAACGGGCAGTTGGACATCCCTCTCACAATCCAGGACTGCTGGCTCCCAACTGCTTGCCTGCCTGCCTTCCTGATTGCCCCTAACTGCTTCTGCCTGCCAGTCTGATCACCCCCTAACCACTCTGCTGCCAGCCTGTTTGCCCCCAACTTCCCTCCTCTGCCGGCCTGGTCACCCCTAACTGCCCTCTCCTGCAGGGTTGATCACCTCCAACTGCCCTCCCTTGCAGGCCAGGTGCCTCCCAACTGCCCTCTCCTGATGGCCATCTTGTGGTGGCCATCTTGTGTCCACATGGGGGCAGGATCTTTGACCACATGGGGGCAGCTATATTGTGTGTTGCAGTGATGATCAATCTGCATATTACTCTTTTATTAGATAGGATGCTAAAAGGTATTCTTTAAAAAGAGGAAGAAGAAGAAAAAGGTAAAGATAAAAATTATGAACAACAAATACATATCCATCAATAAGTGAATCTAAAAATCAAGTGAATAAAAAATCTGATGAACAGAATAATCTGGTGAATATAATAGAATTAGGGGCATAGAAAGGGAATGGACTGAAAAACCTCAGGGGGAAAGGGTAAGGGGGGTGTGGGAAGAGACTGGACAAAAATCATATACCTATGGATGAGGACAGTGGCCGGTGTAAGGGCATGGGGTGGGGCGGGAACTGGGTGGAAGGGAGCTTGGGGGGAAAAAAGAGGAACAACTGTAATAATCTGAACAATAAAGATTTAAAAATAAATAAATAAATAAATAAATAAATAAATAAATAAATGCCTGTACAGTTCATGATCCTCAGTTGGAAGTCTCTGGAAATGGTAGGCTGCCTGTATGCATTGATCTACACCATTTCATATAGGGGACTTGAGCATCTGTGGATTTGGGTATGGTCCTGGAAACAATCTCCCACAGCTATGAGGAACAACGTAAGTTTTGGGGGAGTCAAAAATTATATGCAGATTTTTGACTGCATGGGGATCCGTGCCCTTAACCGCTGCATTTTTTGAGGTCAACTATAGTCAACAATATTGTTCTTAAAAATTGTTAAGAGGGTAAATTTATGTTATGTGTTTTTTCACCATGATTTCAAAAATGTAGATTTAAAGCCAAAAAAAGAACTAAATTAGATGTGTCAAGCTCAGCACTACAAGCCTGCGTCTGCCTAGCTCCACCTCTGAGATAAGTGCTGGTATACATGGGGCAGTCAAAACCGACACTGAGTCAGGGTTCCTTCAGTGCATATGTCTCCATGTTTTCTGAGCATCAACTAACATCATTTGAGAATCCTGAGGCATTCAAATGGGAAGAACTCTACCAAATGAATGATGTCTGAAGTGTTCATGTTTTATTCTCATGCTCAAGAGTGGTGTACTTCTTCTAGAAATATATCCCAAGAAACTAGAAACACCAATTAGAAAGGATATATGCACCCTTATGTTCATAGCAGCACAATTCACCATAGCTAAGATGTGGAAACAGCCTAAGTGTCCATCAGCAGATGAGTGGATTAAAAAACTGTGGTACATCTACACAATGGAATACTATGCTGCGGTAAAAAAGAAGGAATTCTTACCATTTGCAATAGCATGGATGGAACTGGAGAGCATTATGCTAAGTGAAATAAGCCAGTCAGAGAAAGATAAATACCACATGATCTCACTCATTTATGGAATATAATGAACAGCATAAACTGGTGAATAAAAAAAGATCCAGACACAGAGAAGCATTGATCAGACTGTCAAACCTCAGAGGAGAGGTAGGGGAGGGTGGGGGTAAGGAGGAGAGATCAACCAAAGGACTTGTATGCATGAATATAAGCCTAACCAATAGACACGAACACCAGGAGGTTGAGGGCATGAGTGGGGAGGGTGGCTGGGGGTTAATGGAGGGATGAGGACACATATGTAATACCTTAATCAATAAAGAAATTTAAAAAGAGAGAGAGTAGTGTGCTTTCCAAATAAGTCTTCTGCTGGATAGCTTGCTTTATTTTTCCTCGTAGGATCTATCTCCACTGGCATTCTTATTCATTGGGTTATTGGTCTATTGCCCACTAGTAGAATATAATTCCATAAGAGCATAAACTTGTTTTTGTTCACTGTTATATTCCCAGGATCTGGAAGAGTTCCTCACACATGGTAGATGCTCAATAAACATTTGTTAAATAAATAAATCCCCTATTAGGGGAAAGACAGGAAAAAATACATAGTTCTCAGCTTGGCAGGCAATGTTGAGGCCATAATCTTGGCCAAAGGTTAACTTGAATAGGAAATTATCTTTGGAAGGGTAGAATCCCTTTATCTCTTTTCATTGCATTACTTTATCCCCTCCAGTCCCAGGATGCAGACCTCAGAGCCACTCTGCAACACAGTGAATATGAATTTAGTTAGGATTCTTTAACTAGATATGATCAAGACATACCAAATTTTAGACAATTTTACTGGCCAGTTAATTCCAGGAAATGAACTTAGTGGCAAGAAGTCATTAGACACAGGGGGGTAGGAGAGAGTGAATCACTCAGGTGGGGCCAAGGAATACTTATATCCTGAGTCATTTCAGTACGGTTGCAGATAATATCACTTGAAACTGTGGTGCCTGAAACACAGACTTAGAGTATTACCCAGGTATTCATTTACTCAATTAAAACTCTTCCTCTTTATTTCTTTGCAAAGCTAACCAAATTTTCTACCAAGGATGTCTGCTGGTTTGTAAGGCTTAGGACCCTGGGATTGCAAAGTCACTCTAAGTATCCTGGTGCCGTCTTTACATGCTAATTAGGAGGCTGAAGTGCACTACCTGCATTTTAACCGGTGGAGTCCCTCTGTCTATGACCATCAAGATGGTTCTGTTCATACTGACACTCAGTCCCCTGGAGCCAGCATTTTTATCTGCAGCATCTAATGTCATCCCTCTTTGTGGCCCAGAAAGGATTATTTTTGCATGCTTCATTTGGGATTTTTTATGAAATGCTGCGTGAGAGCTCTTTCTAGAATGATAATTGGAGATGCTACCAAAGCTTTAGAGGGAGAAGATACTAATATCATTTTTTTTCTCTTTATTTTTCTGTGAAACAATCCCATGGAAGAGGTTTGGGGAACTTGGTTGGGCTTATGATCCCCCTGCATCAACAAACAGCAACCCAAATTGTCAATAGCTGACTTTGCACAGAAGTTTCAAAACCAGAAACCAAAATAACTACCAATAAGAACCTACCAACAGCAAGATTTCACAGCGTTTTCCCTGTTGTGTAACCCAGGCTCCCTTTCACCTTCCCGCCCAGGGATCATGCTATGGGGAAGGATCATTTTCCTCTTCCTGACCCAAGCCAGTGCCCCACGAAGGCATCTGTAGTTTATAAGACTCCTCGGGCAGATTGGATGTGGCAGGGAAAGACTTTGGAGGGTTCAGAGCAGGAGACGAGATTGGATGGAGGCTGTGAGCTCTCTCTCCCAGCCTCACTCTGGAGCAGGGTGGCCCGAGGAGAGCCCAGGGTCCAGGGGTTTTCACAAAGAGTGAACATGTTTATACAAGGAAAATGCAGATCAAAAGCACAATCAGTTGTGGTATTCAAAGGGGAAATGGAGTCAAGGAAGGCCAGCAGGACGCTTCCAGCAGAAGTGAGTGAAAAAGGAAAAAGGTTTTCTCGCAGGGTGGCAGTGGGCAGACCCACTGGAGAGCGGTGTGTAAGTGATGTTAGTGTTAATGGTAATAATGATGGAATAACAACAGCTACCATTTACTTATTAAGCACCTATGATGCTCCACTGTCGCAAATTCTTTCCATTTGGGCACAATGTGATGTGTGCAACCACCTGTACCTCCACCTCTCAGATGCTGGTTCCAAGGCTTCAAAAAATTAATAATGTGACCACGGTCACACAGAAGAGCTAGGACTTCAACTCGGGTTCTTCTGGCCCCCATGTAGCTGTCCTAGTCCCTGGGCAGCAGCCTGAGAGCTTTGGAATGAACTCTGGGTGGAATATTCAAATTCTGACTTGTTCCCTCTTTCCTCCAGCTATCTGTTTGTCAAGCATGCACAGCGGGAAAAGAGGTAAACTGAGGCGATTCCTGCTTTATTCCTCTCCTAGGGGCAGCTTTCTGCCCATTTCCTGGCCCCTGTGATGGGATGGCAGGTAGCAATGAGACGTCCTCAGAAGGTAGAAGGTCATTGGTCATGCCACACTCGCTGCATGATATATTCGCCCAAGACTCCTTGGTTTTGATTGCTTCTTTATCTTTCCATCTGAAAGCTCCATTTTTCTGTTTCTAAAAACCCTGCAGCCCAGCTCAGCTTTTGCTGACTCCTCACGGACCTTCCCATGCACATTGCTTCCTCCAGCAGCCTACGTGAAAGCAGCTGAATGGGAATGCTAAGGTGAAGCCAGTGAGCCCCAGGCAACATCGCCTTGGCAGCGGCTCTCTAATTGGGCAAGGGGCAGGCCAGGGCTCCAAAGAACACAAATATTCCCATTTTTCTTTTTGGCAGAATTAATGGGTAAATGTTTTAACGAAAAACAGGAATATGATGAAGAGAGGCTGGAAGAAAGGGGTGACGAGGAGAAACTTCTGACTAGACAAAACCCCACATTAGAGCCCATCTTCCAGGCTGCAAAGATGACTTCAATTGTGTATTTTGGAGTCACCCAGACAAGAGTCTTATCTCCTATGTTCTCAGAAGTTGCTACCACATTTTTGAAGTACCACACATTTTGGTTTTCTGTGGTGGGAACAAAAACATTTTTCTTTCCCAAAGCTAACTACAATAATGATGAAGTGGATGCTGGTAGCTACCATGTATATAAGACCCTGTGCTAAATACTTATGTAATGATGATGATGATGGTGATAAATATGAGAACTCACAATTTCATACTTTACCATGTGTCAGACAGTGTTCTAAGTGATTTACCTGTATGAACACATGTATTAATGCATGAGTTAAACATATTAATCTTTATAGCAAAACTATGAGGTAGGTGCTATCATTAGCCCATTTTACAGATGAGGAAATGGAACTTGCTCAAGGTCATAATACTAAAAGGTGGTTATTTATCTTCCAGAAAACTAAGGTTCAGAAGGGTTTAGGAACCTACTCAAGGTGATACAGTGAGAAAGTGGTAAAGCTGAGTTTCAAACCAAATCCACTGGACTCCAAAGGATGTGCTGTTAGCCACTATGTTTAACTCCAGAACATTCTCTATAGCTATAGATACAGACACACATGTATACATATGTGCCTATATATGTAAATACACACATATATCCACACAACCTAGAAAAGTAATGGTTTGATGGGGTCAATGTCCATCTTGTGTTTCTATACAAGAATTTGGGACTCTTAGGTTCTAAGATAGCATTTCTTTTTTTTTTTTTTAAGTATTTTTTTAAATTGATTTTTAGTCATAAGGGAAGGGAGAGGAATAGAGAGATAGAAACACCAATGAGAGAGAAATATCACTCGGCTGCCTCCTGCACAGCTGCTACTGGGGAGTGAGCCTGCAACCTGGGTATGTGCCCTGACCTGGAATCAAACCATGACCTCCTGGTTCATAGGTACATGCTCAACCACTGAGCCACACTGGCTGGGCTAAGATAGCATTTCTTAGTGCCTTCAAAAAGTTCACATCTGGGTATACACAGAAGAGGACTGCATTTGAAAGTGTCTTAAACTACATGGAAAAGGCAGATTGAGGCCCTTTTGACCCTGTCACTGCCACCTATAAGCTAAAAGGCTTGATATCTTATCAAAACTGAAACCCATCCTGTTTGGGAAGTTCCACCTTGGAGAAATGTTCCAGGCACGTACGTAGGCAGGAAGGTCATTGAGAACCTACCCCATCTCCTCCCCTTTTCACCTCTTCCATTTCTCTGCTCCTTCACCTGCTCTGCATTTCAATGTTCCCAAGGATAAAAGGATTGTTGCATAAAGTCAGGTTCACCACTAAAAACAAAAAAATATGCCCACCACCTAAAAGATCACAGTTACAGCTTTCCTTTATCTTCCTTCTTTCTCCAGGAAAGCAGAACAAGCGTAATTAAAATGGAAGTAATTAAACGTGAACACTACGCACCTGGAAGACAACCAAGCGGCAGATTCCATATTTCCCCCCAATGCACAGCAGCTACCTGCCTACCGGGTGTGTAGCACAACCTGTGACAACTGGGTCTTCCTCTGAGCCAAAGCCGTGTGAGCTGCAGCACTTGGGGCATTCCCACCCCCCGCCTCCCCTCCCCCCCCCCCCCCCCCCACCCAACCGAATACACACCGGTGCACACATCGGCGGGACCGGCATGCCCTGGCAGAAAAGCACACTGTCCCCTCTGGCTTTCAGTTTTATGTTTCTAAAATGCTAACTGACTTGCAACCACAGCAGAAGGAGTTCTGCTTCATTTCTGGGTTCCACAAAGCTGGACAGCCCTAGGGCACATGGGTTGTGGAGTTCTCTGGAGCTTGGGCGTGGAGTAAGTCCAGTCCCAAAGCGAACTCCATACAGGAGACAGAGAGAAAAGAAGACTGCTGCTGGGAGCCTATACTTCCTTGCATTTTCCTTCCCCTTGAAGCTGCACAGTGATAGATGCCGGGTAGACCGCGCTGGTCCTAATGCCAGATGCACCATACATGTGTTGTCAAACTAGGATTAGTGTGTTATTTCCCCTTTAAGTAGGTTAAGCTTTCTAAAGTAGGGGTAATTAAGATTATGATTAGACAATGAATGAAGGAAGTCACGGGGCTTAATGAGGATACCATAGCTACCCACAAATGGAAAGGATAACAAGTGTGCTTTTGTTGGTATGAGAAAAGAAAAGGGAACGATGGCAATAAAAGATACACAGTGAAAAAAAAAAAAAGATACACAATGCACAGCTTCATTCACGCTCCTCTGATGGAGCCGGGAGCACACCTGACCATGGAGATAACATGGCCGCCACTTTTTGGAACTCGTTTGTAAAAAGGACTTCCTCCCTCGGCCTATTAAATTCTCTGTGGTTACTAATCTCCAAATACTAAAAACATATAGCTTTACCCTCAAAGATAAAGATGGGTATGCTGACACACACTTTCTGATCACAGGATTTGGGTGTCTGCTGGAGAGAGCTTAGTGGAAAATAGAAAGACACGGGACTGGGGGATGGGGGGAGGGGTGGTAGGTGTGTGAAGGGAAGAGCTAACTCTCAGCTGGTTCTGTTCATACACTGTTTCTCCATCTGCACATGGCCAGGGTTTCAGCAGCTCTCTCTCCCTGCCTCTCCCTGGAGAAATGCAAGAGACTCTTGACCAGTCTCCCTGTTCTAATTGCTCTGCCTCACTCCATCCTCCACACACCTGCCAGACGGATGGCTCCATAGCTTGTCCCTGCTGTTCCCCTGTCTGAATTCCTTCCTAGGGCACAGAAATTCTACCCTGAGGAGTACCTCCTATTGGTAATACTTGCAGATTTTCAAAGACAAGAATGTTCCAATCATTGTGGATTGACTGGTAACACATTTGATGTCTCTCATTAGTGGATTGATTAAATAAACCCTGGTTCCTCCACATAGTTAGAAACATGGAGCTGTGGAAAAGAATGAGATGGATCTAAATGTGCCAAATGTGCTGACATGGAACCATTGCAAGGTACAAAGCAAGGTCTGTACAGTATGCTCCTGTGTGTACAACAAAGGATGAAGAAAGGAGATAGTTACACATAGGCTACTTCCGCAAAGATACACAGAAGTTAATGGTCACAGCTGCTTCCCAGGAGAGAGGCTGTGGAACCTAGGGCCTGGGGTGCCAAAGATTCCTTAGATTTTTAAAATCACATGTAGACATCACTTTTGGAATAAGAAACAATTTTAAAAGCAAAACAAAACCCTCCATGTAATGCAAGCACTGTATCAGCGTCTAATGAAAGCACTTCACCACTTGGCCCCAACCTACTGTTGACGCCTCCTCTGTTGACTCAGGTCACACCATGCCATTTGCCACTGCTTGACCTGCTCCTGCTCTGCTCCCCGAGTGTCCACATATGCACCCCGCTGGGTCTCTGCACCTATATACTGAAGATAATTACAGTACCCATTACATAGAGTGTTTTTTGGGGTTTTTTTGGATTTTTAAAATTTTTATTTATTTATTTTTTTAATTTATTTTTTAAATTTCTTTATTGATTAAGGTATCACATATTTGTCCTCATCCCCCCATTCCCATCCCACACCCCTCCCCACGCATGCCCCCACCCCCCTGTTGTCCTTAACCACTGGTGAGGCTCACATGCATGCACACAAGTCCTTTACATAGAGTGTTTTGAGAATTCAATGAGATGAAACACAAGTGCTTATAATAGTATCCAGCAAATAATAAATTCCCAATAAATGCTAGTTGCTATTCTTTTGTCTTATCCTAAGGCAGTTCTTCTCGATAGTAAGACCTTTGCTCCCCTCTCTGCGTGGTGAAATACTACTTATCCCCTACGGCCTGACTCAGATGTCATCCTCACAGTCTCCTTCACCACCTTCGAGCTCTGAGCACTTTGTTCAGAGCCTCTGTGTGGTGCTTTTCATTTCCATCATGATTAATAACATACAGGTCTGCTTCTATCCATACCTTCTAGGGTATAGAAGCAAGGACTGTGACATATATAATTCTGTAGAGTCTAATATGGTGTTGCAATATTATTTAGAGAAATTACATGTGGAAGCTGTACAAAACTGCCCAGAAGATGCAGCAATCGAAGTCCTCTCGCAGTGTATCTGCTAACGGCTCCCCCACTGTGTGACACGAGGGGAACCTTCTGGGAAATAGGGATTAACACTTGTGCCAAGATTCCTCCAAGGGTGATCTAAGCACTTCACACCATTTTGGCTGTCAGGCCTTGCTGCTCACTGCCCATCCTTCCTGCCAGAATGCTGGGCCAGCTTTTAGTACTTAGTAATATAGATTGTGAGCTAAAGCTTGGCCAATGTCTAATTTAAAAGATTGACTGTGCATTAAAAGCCCTAGAAGACCAAAAAAAAAAAAAAAGGCTTGAATAAATTATTATAAGAGGAATCTCTTGGCTGATCATCATTTTGGATTTGAGTTTCTAATATTAACACAATAGCATATTCAATTGTCCTCCATGCTCATGTGGGAAATAATATATTATTCAAAGATATAAAACATAATTCCAGATTTAAAATATCTGAGGGGAAAGGGTTTTTTTATTTTTATATCTACTTATATATCTCTATGGATAATGTGTTATCAGCATCCTCTGGAGGTACCTGCTTAAGACTTGGGTTCTCAAGCTCAACCCAAAGCCCAATAACTTAGAACCTCTGGCAGTGAGGACCCTAAGGTCTGCTTTTCCACAGAGGGTGTCTTGGTATCTTGAATATATTAAACTCAAGAGCCACTGGGTTTATGATAGCATTCAGGAAATTCAGCTTGAATAAGAAAGTACAGCAAATATAAAGATCTCATGAAATGTCAAGCTTCACCAAATCACCAAATACCCACTGTGTGCTGCTCTTTAGGCAGGGATTCCATATCTCTGATTTTGCTAGGCACCTTACACAATGTCATGCTTGCAAAGGTGTCAGGATAAAGCAAGGTTTGGACAACTGAGAAATGAAATGTGGTTAACTAGTGACTGACTTCCTTTCCCATAGGCTCCATATTGAGTTTCCCAATTCTAATTAGCCCTACACATTCCTACACTTCAAGTATAATTAGGAATAATGGTCATGGGAAGGAAAAGGGAAAGCAACATGCTTTGTCTTGGGTCTCAAGTAATGTGGAACCCAAATAATGAAAATTGGATCAAAATTGTACTTTATCCTTCACACCCATTTGTGCGGTACACACCCATTTGTCTCCCTTCCTGATTTCAGAGAGGAAGGGAGAGGGAGAGAGAGATAGAAACATCAACAATGAGAGAGAATCATTGATCGGCTACCTCCTGCACACCCCACACTGGGAATTGAGCTGCAACCTAGGCATGTGCCCTTGACTGAGAATTGAACTGTGATCTTCTGGTTCACAGGTCGATGCTCAACCGGCAGTGTTGCATTTTTTAAAATCTTTTTTTGGAGTAGATTCAGTTGCCTTTTCAGTTCTTTTTTTAAATATATTTTTATTGATTTTAGAGAGTAAAGGAGAGGAAGAGAGAGATAGAAACATCAATGATGAGAGAGAATCATTGATTGGCTGCCTCCTGCACGCCCCCTACTGGGGATCGAGCCCGCAACCCCAGGCATGTGCCCTTGGCCAGAATCGAACCTGGGACCCTTCAGTCCGCAGGTCGATGCTCTATCCACTGAGCCAAACCAGTTAGGGCTTCAGTTCTTCTTGACATAACTCTAAGCACGTGGCATAAAGGTAATAATCAAAAGTAACATGCTCCACTCAGTACATTCTTCTTCCCTTACAGTAGACAGGTCAGCTCAGCATGATTTGAGAGTCACTGTGCTTTATGAGTGAATGTATATATTAACAGAGACTTACTGCAAAGCTATAGACTCTAGTGGGAAGAGCAGTTGTGTTCAACTAGAGAAAACAGTATCTATGTTTAGAGATTTTTGTTGTTGCTGTTTTAATCCTCATCCAAAAGTATGTTGTTGGTTTTTTTTTTTTTTTTAATTGATTTTAAAGAAAGGGAACAAAGAGGGAAGGGGTGAGAGAGAGAGAGAGAGTGATAGAGAAACATCTATTGGTTGCTTTGGGATGATACTCCAACCAATTGAGCCACCGGCCAGGGCAAGTCAGTATCTATGTGTAAGACCCACTTCATCTTTTCTTAAATGTACAACCTTAATGAAGCAAGTCACTTCTCCTTTTGAAACTACAGTTTCCTTATTTGCAAGATGAGAATAAGGATTCCCATTCTCAGATAGTTGTCATGAGGATAAAAGAAATAATATTGAAAAAGCACTTAGGATATTGTCTTGTACATAGTAGGTATTTAATAACGTCATTAATTCAATCATCATATAACAAAGCATCTTCTGCTATGTGCTATCAATGAACTGTGTTGCTATGGGAAACACTAAGAGCAGTACAGTTCATGCTTAAGCTGCTACTGTGATGATTATCAACAAGATAAACACACAAACTATATTGTTATACAATGTATTTAGGTAATACAAAATATATTATAAGGCAGTATACGATCAATTGCTAGAGTGAGGGGTTAACTAAAAAATGCAATAAATAAGAGAGAAATAACTCAAGAGACCAGAAAAGCAATTTGCTAAGATTACCTTGATTATTCCTGAGGCATTTGTGAAAAGATGGCAGTTATTTTAGAAAATGAGAGTCAAAGATGTTTCATCAGAGACCTAAATGAAGTAAGAGAGTGAGCAAGAAAAGATCAGAGGGAAGATGAAGGAGCAGCAAGTGCAAAAGCAGGAATGAGCTTGGAGCGCAAGGTCCTGCAAGAAAACCAGACTGACTACAGTTTGAGCATGGGGAGCAGTGGCAAGCGACAGAGTGAGAGAGAAGAGAGGAGGCAGAGCACACAGGACCTCTCATCCATCAAAAGAGAGAAGCATATTCTAAATTGTGATATACGCCCATCAAAGGATTTTGAGCAAGAGAGTAGCATGATTATTTATTTCCTTATATCATGTGTAGACAACAGACTATGAGGGGAAAGAGAATACATATGAGACCAGTTAGGACAGTGGTCGGCAAACTCATTAGTCAACAGAGCGGCAAACCGCGGCTTGCGAGCCGCATGTGGCTCATGAGCCGCAGTTTGTCGACCACTGAGTTAGGAGAGTAATGCATTGGTCTAGATGAAAATGGCTTTCGCTGTTGGAGGTGGGAAATAAAACTAAAAATATAGTCATTAAAATAAGTAAAGAGATTATGGAAAGAAATGATGAAAAATATGACAATCCGTTGGACAATATAGTAAGAGTAAAGAGGATAAAGAAGTGAATTAGAGCAGAGGTGAGAAGTAGGGAGGTCAGAAAGACATTATTACTTGAGTAGTAGAGTGCAAAGAACTGGATTCTGGAGCCCACACACTTGAACTTGAATTCCAAGCCTATCACTTTTTTAGCCATGTGCTTTTGGAAATGTTACTTAACCTCTGTAAGCTAGTTTCCTCATTTAGAAAAATAGGAATAATGATATCTACATCATAGAGTTGTGAGATCCACATTAGAAAACATATCAATTTCCTATCACATAGTAGGCCCTTTAAAAATATTTGTTCTTTCCCTAATACCTCTGATTGAACTTAAACCTTATTTATCCTCTTTTAATAACAGGAAATCCCTAAATGTCCACTATTTAGAAACATGTGTAACTTGTTCATGGAGACTTTATTATGGTGGATCAATAATCATAGTATCTTTTTGTTATTATAGTCTCTAATAATTCAAAGAGAGTTCTAAAAACTGGCCTAGCTTTATGGCATTTTGGGAGATTTCCAGGCAAACTGTGTGGTGTGGTCAGATCCCCTAAAGGAGAATCCCTGTGCCAAGCCCTATTTACCAGATGGCTCGGTCTTTAGTCCACTGACATTGTGAACTGATAGCAGACACATTGCTGGCGATTCTCATTGTCTGGGACACTGCATAGGGGGAGGCAGGCTTTAAGGTAATCAAGGCATAAACTCTATAGGACTTTATGGATTAAGGTCACAGCTCCTTAATGAATACATAATGACCTAAAGATGATTTCCATTTGCTCATCCAAAAGGAGAAATGGAACAACAGAATGTAGGTGGCTTTCATTTCCATTGTGCTGTACTAAGTGACTCCAGGACTCACAGCAATTTCCTGTCGGGGCCTTGCTTTCAGTACAGCTTCCTGTTCATGCAGCATGTAGGAAAACTGAACAGGTTTCTAAGAATTAAAATGAACTCTGTTAAGCAGTTGAAGATGAGATGGTAAGTCAGAGGAGTACCCAAGTAAAAGATATAGCTCCAGGCTTGGTCTGTCATTGAAACTGAAATTATACCAAGCATATTCTCTGACCATGATGCCTTGAAATTAGAAATCAACTACAAAAAGGAAGTAAAGAAACCTGCAAATATATGGAGATTAAACAACATACTACTGAAAAATAACTGGGTCAAAGATGAAATAAAAGGTGAAATCAAAAGATATAGAGAGACAAATGAGAATGACAATACAACATATCAAAAACTCTGGGATGCAGCAAAAGCAAGAGTAAGAGGGAAGTTTATGTCATTACAGCCCTATCTCAAGAAACAAGAGAAATACCAAGTAGTAAACAACCTAACGTCACACCTTAAAGAACTAGAAAAAGAAGAACAAAAGCAACGAAGTCAGCAGAAGAAAGGAAATTAATAAAAATTAGAGCAGAATTAAGTAAAATAGAGAACAAAAAGATTACACAAAAAGTCAATAAAACAAAGATCTGGTTCTTTGAAAAGATTAATAAAATTGACAAACCGCTGGCTAGACTCATTAAGGAAAACAGAGAAAAGGCCCATATAAACAAAAACAGAAATGAGAGAGAAGTTACCACAGACATAACAGATATACAAAGGATCATTCTAGAATATTATGAAAGACTATATGCCACCAAATTCAATAACCTAGAAGAAATGGATAAGTTCCTAGAAATGTATAACCTTCCTGGACTAAATTATGAAGAATTGGAAAATCTAAATAGAACAATCAGCAGTGAGGAAATTGAAACAACCATCAAAAACCTCCCAAAAAAACAAAAGTCCAGGACCAGATGGCTTCACCAGTGAATTCTACCAAATGTTCAAAGAAGATTCAAAACCTATGCTTCTCAAACTCTTACAAAAAATTGAAGAAGAGGCAATATTTCCTAACACATTCTACAAGGCCAATATAACCCTGATACCAAAATCTGGCAAAGATAACACAAAAAGAGAAAACTACAGACCAATATCTCTGATGAATACAGATGCAAAAATCCTAAACAAAACACTAGCTAATCAAATACAACAATACATCCAAAAAATAATACATCATGATCAAGTGGGGCACATGGATGGTTCAACATACTCAAATCAATCAACAAAAAGATAAAATTCATATAATTTTATCAATAGTTGCAGAAAAAGCATTTGATAAGGTACAACATCCATTTATGATTAAACCACTCAATAAAATAGAAATAAAATGAAAGTACCTCAACATAATAAAGGCCATATATGATAAACCCTCAGCTAACATCATACTCTATGGTAAAAAAGTGAAAGCTTTTCCTCTAAGATCAGGCGTAAGACAAGGATGTCCACTTTACCACTCTTACTCAACATAGAGCTGGAACAATAAGGCAAGAGAAAGAAATAAAGGCATCCAAATAGGGAAGGAAGAAGTCAACCTGTCACTTTTTGCAGATGACATGAATCTATATATAGAAAACTCTTAAGACTCCACCAAAAAAACTATTAGAAACAATAAACAAATGCAGTCAAGTTGCAGGATATAAAATCAATGTGCAAAAATCCATTGCCTTCCTATATACTAACAACAAAACTTGCAAATGGAAAAAAACAATTCTTTTTGCAAATGCAACCAAAAGAATAAAACACCTAGGAATAAACCTAACAAAGAACGTGAAAGACCTATATCCTAAAAATTACAAAGCATTATTAAAAGAGGTTGAGGAAGACACAACAAAATGGAAAAACATCTCGTGTTTATGGACTGGGAGAATCAGCATAGTTAAAATAGCTATATTACCAAAAGCAATATACAGACTTAAAGCAATCCCCATAAAAATCCCAACATCATTATTTAAAGAAATAGAATGAGAAATCATCAGATATGTATGGAACCACAAAAGACCCCGAATAGCCAAAGCAATCCTGAGAAAAAAGAGTGAAGCTAGAGGTATCGTGCTATCTGACTTCAAATTATACTACAGAGCTACAATAATCAAAACAGCATGGTATTGTCAGAGAAACAGACACATAGATCAATGGAACAGAATAGAGAGTCCAGCTACTAGTATAAAACCACATGTATACAGACAGATAATTTTTGACAAAGGAGCCAGAAACACACAATGGAGTAAAAGTAGTCTCTTCAATAAATGGTGCTGGGAACACTGAAAAGCCACATGCAAACAGATGAAACTGGATTACAGTTTGTACCCATGTACCAAAAAAAAAAAAAAAAGGATCAAAGATCTAAATATAAGACCTGAAACAATAAGTTACATAGAAGAAAATCTAGGGACCAAACTTACGGATCTTGGTTGTAGAGAACATTTTCTGAATTTGACCCCAAAGGCAAGGAAAGTAAAGGCAAAAATAAATGAATGTGACTACATCAAACTAAAAAAGTTTCTGCCCAGCAAAAGAAACTGATAGCAAAACAAAGAGGCAGTCAACCAGATGGGAGATGATATTTGCAAACAGTAGCTCCGACAAAGGTTTAATTTCCAAAATATATAAAGAAGTCATAAAACGCAACACCAAACAACCCAATTAAAAAGTGGGCAGAGGACCTGAAATATACCTCTCCCAAGAAGACATATGAACAGCCAGTAGATATATGAAAAGATGTTCAACCTCACTGGCAATTAGGGAAATGCAAATCAAAACTACAATGAGATACCACCTTACACCTGTTAAGAGTGGCCATTATCAACAAGACAAGCAATGACAAGTTTTTGAGTGGTTATGTAAAAAAGGAAACCCTCATTCATTGCTGGTGGGACTGTAGATTGGTACAACCGCTATGGAAAGTAGTCTGGTGATTCCTAAAAAAATTAAGAATAGAGGTACTATACGTCCCATAATAGAGGACTGGATAAAGAAGTCATGGTACATATACACAATGGAATACTACTCAGCCATAAGAAAGGAAGAAATAGCACCATTTGCAACAACATGGATGGACCTTGAGAACATTATGCTAAGTGAAATAAGTCAGTCAGAAAAAAGCTAAGAACTACATTTCACACATATGTGGGATATAAATCTGAAATTCGTGAACACAAACAGCAGTGTGGTGGTTGCCAGAGGGAAGGGGGTGAGGAGAGAAGGGGACTCTAATATAAGGTGACAGGAGAAGATTTGGCTTTGGGTGGTGGGCACATGGTGCAATATACAGATCTTGTAACATAGAAACCTATACACCTGAAACCTACATGTTCATGTTGACCAATGTCTCCTCAATAAATTTAATAAATAAAGGGATGTTTTAAAAAGAAAAGTAGTGACCATTGAATTAGTTTGGACACATCAGGTAAAACTCATTATCATATCCTCCCTTAATTGCTCTATGTGGCTGAGTAGTTATATCTAAATGCCCCATGGATAAACAACAGGGAGAATTTTTATAACAGATGTGTGGGCCCCCTAGTAGAGCTGGTGATGTCAGATCTTACCATTGATCATACTTTCTATAGTATAATGATAAATTAAATCATGGCAAGAAAAAAAAGGTTCCTCTGACCCTTAGGTATTTTGATTAAAAAATAATTTCAAACTGTATTCTTGATTTCTATGAAGATTTTAACGAAACTTCATAAAATTTGTTGACACCTTGTTCCAATAGAACTATACTTTGCTCAGCTATCTGCATATTCAGCAGATGTACTGTACAATTATGTTTTAGAAAATTCCAGTCCATAAACTTATTATCAAAGAAAATGAAAAGCTTTTACCTGCTATATATGCTACACAGCTTGTACACAACACTGCTGAAAAGTCGGGGGGGGGGGGGGCGGAGTGTGATTTGCTTATTGAGACTTTCCAAATGAAAACATTGGTCACTTTTCAATTTCCTTAAAATGTGCAGAAGCACTTAATGAGATTATTGTCCGTATAGAAATAGAGGGAGATTGCCTCCTTAGACATATGTCTGTAAGATGGATGTCATTGCTCCTAGCCATAGAAAAGATCTTAAAATGTTAGCTTGCCATAAAATCATATTTTCAAAGTGGACAAGGAGACCGTCTATCTCTAATTTGAAAATGCATGAGAGTGAGAATAGAAAAAAAGATTACAGTAAACCAGAAATTGATATGCTATTTCTCTGGGACTGTCTGATGATCTTTGAAGAGGCCACATGGAACCTGGGAAAGGATGAACTGGCTACACATGAATTGTGTAATGATATGTGTAGATCACAACAAAATTCCTAGAGTAAAAAAAACAAACCAAAAAACCCCACTTTTAAAAAAATGACAGCTTCATAACTCAGGAAATGGCAGCCAACTTAAATAGGACTTTTTAATTTTTTTTTTTACTAACACTGTACTTGATTTGAAATCCAACTTCAATTTCACAAGTTCAAATTACCTCTTTGCTTTAAAACCATTTCTTAACTTATGATGACATCCAATATGCTTAAGAGTGTGGTGTAAAATTGATGGAGAATTTAGATACGGATAACCTATTAAGTAACTTCTACCTGCAAATGACCTGCTTGATAAGCAGCTGTTCTCCAAATCAAGTCTGCAGACACCAAATGAATGAGCACTTGGGGAGAGCTAGAAACAAATTCTTATGCGTCTGAAAACCCACTGTTTCTGAAATCTCAAGTAGTCAATGCTCAAGGCATTTAGATCAATGTTACCACATTGGGCTGACATCAGGAATCGGTATAATGTGGGCTTCAGGGCAGAGCTATTTACTTTTACCATATGAAGAAAAAAGGGATGCCCTGAGGTAAAGGCTGCGGGCAGTTCAGAGAAGTATTACTGGAAAAGGAAATTGAAAGAGTCAAAATATCCTATTGTATCATAAGACAAAAAAAAATCTTATTTTTTAAAATTATTTTTTAATTAGATATAGGTAATATTTATTTATTATGGAATTTAAAATACACACAACTAGCCTGAAATTGTTTAATATCCAATCAAGAAATAGAAGGAATTAAAATAAATCATTGCATCAGAGGAAAATAATATCAAAATATTGTTAAAATTAGTCCTACTCTTACTTGCTACTCTATTAACTAGCTCTATTGCTTTGGTTTAAATTATAGCATTTATATAAAGAAAAGTAAACATTAGAAAATTTAATATAATCTCAAGTAAACATTCATTTTTTATATCTTTATGTTAAAGTAATAATGTATAGATTATTTATTACATACTATATATAAGCTATGTCTCAGGCTAGCACTCTAAAAAGTTCCTCTAAACCTCTCCCAGTCCAGCCCTGTTTCCTCACTCACCTGGTGCTCCCAGAAATACTGCAGTGAGCCTTCTCAAAGCTCCCCTTCAGCAGGTCCGATTCCAGCAAACCCAATGACAACAACCAACATACGCAGAAGTGGCTCCCTTCTTCATGAACTTACAGTCCAGCAGGAAAAAAAACCAACAACAAACATGCAATTCCCCAAAAAGTGTGTGGAGAGGTAGGACAGGGAAACATAGAGAGAACTAGAGAAAGTACAGCAGGGAGAGCTAATCCGGCCAGGGAAGGCTTTCCTGAGGACAGCTAGTTAATCCCGGAGGCCAGAAGGAAGACCATCTGCAAGCCCAGGTTTCCAGCACTGAAATAAGTCCTGGGTTGCAAACCAGTTGCCTACAAGGCAGATTCAGGCTGAATGCATTCTTTGATCATTATAATGTTTTATATAAAAAGTCAGGCCCAATATAGTCTTTTTAAAAAAAATCAGGAGATTCTTACTTAAAAGTTGCATTTCTGGCTTTTTGAAAAAATAAGAAATTTAACAACACTAGGCTTAAATACCATATTATAATAATCAGCTGGAAATGATTAGCCACTGCCCCCTTTAAATGGCATATGCCTTTCTCAGTTCACATCGTCCCCATCATTCCCAACAGCTGCCCTCCACTGAGACTGAGTGGCACGTGCCACTTATCTGCACACAAGCTGTTCCTTGTAGTAGAAGCGTATTTCTTTACCCAAATGAGAAAACAAAAGGACTGAGTGTCCGTGCACACCCAGCTTACTTCACTTGAGGTCATTTTAGGCATTTGAGTGTGTGATGGGCATCATAAGCCTCTTTCAGATAAACAAAGGTCTCTTTATGTTTAAAAATTAGAGAGCATTTTTGCAGGAGAGCTGTAGTGCAGAGCCCATAAAGCAGCTCCCCCCTCTCCTAACCACACCCCCTCCTCAAAGTATTTCTAAACCAAATTCCTTTCTTGATGTGTTTAACCTGGCTGACCTTTGCTGAGGTGGAGGTCTCCAGCTGGAACTGCCGTTCTCCCGGCCTCATCCTGTGCTCCATTCAGCGTATGTCCCTGGAACTAGACTTAGAATGTGTCCCTCAGGATGCTAAGATAATCCAGTGAGGTGCAGGAAGAAAGTGGTACCGTCTTACCTTATAAAAGGAAAGAAATGAAGATGTATCAACATTAAACCTATGGCTTGACATGAGTATCCTCACTCCTTCCCTGTGCCAGGCTATCACGGGTCTAGGTTTCCTCACACATTTTCCAACTTCAATTCATTGTGACACGCTGTCGTTTGCATTTGTCAAATTGCTGAAATGATTGCCCTAGGTTCCATGGCAATAAAAAGGCAAAAGTTGAACCATAATTGGTGACTTAGATGACGATGTTCAAATATGCTGTCTTTCCAATTTGGGGGCCCACTCTCACTTTCTCCCAGTTTTTTCAATGGTTCCATCTTTCTCTTTTCCTTAGGAAGTTCCCTGGTACATGCTAATGAATAGCCTCACCTCCCAGTCTTTCATTAGCTTAGAAAGCCTTCCCCTAGATATACCAAACCCTCTGGAAACTATCCTGCCTCTCTGACCAGCTCTGATAAGATGCCTTTTCAAGTCCCCTCTTTCTGCTTTTAAGAAGCGAGTTATCACCAAACTATCACTTTTGCTTTGTGTTCAGCTAGAACTGAGTTGGCATCCTAGCTTCACTATATGTACTTGGTCAAGTTATTTGACCTCATACAACCTCAGTTTTCTTATCTAGAAAAATACCAATTTTGCAAGGTGGTTGAAAGATTATGTGAAGTGCCCACCACTTTATATACAACAACAATAAAATAATTATTATAACAAAGAAGGATTTATCTGCTAGAGTATTCTGGTCTTTCTCTTAGTTAGCCTTTATCATTTACCTTGTTCCCAGAATAATTTAAGGGGAGAGAGAGGGAGAAATATTTTGACTGAACCCAAGTAACACAGAAATACTTCCAAATATCCAGCTATGCAGCTCTTAGCTGGTTGCCCATTACAATATAGGGTTCGGAAGGAACATTTTCCTTGCTGGGTAAATTCTAGAATATTAGAATTTAATAATAGAATATTAAACATTGACTTTAGTTTCCATCTGCTCAACTTGCATCTTACTTCCTCGACAGCAGGATTTTTTTTTTTTTAAGAGTAACGAGTAATGGAATGTCTGGGGCAGATTTCGGACACAGGAGATAAACTCCAAGTTTCTAAACTTGCACAAATATCAGCCTATATCTCTTTCTGATCTTCCTAGTAGAAGTACATTCCTTTGGATTATCCTCACTTGATCTCTTCTGTTTTCCCACTGAGGACTGACCAGACTCTACTTTAGCCATACCCTCGATAGCAGAATGAATTCTATCGTCTCTTTCGGTGGGGTGTCATTTGTCAACTGGAATAAGGGCCTTGATTGTAATGAGGAAGCCCTGAATATCGATACTGTCTATCAACGCCTTACTCTTGGCTTGTGCCTGATACCCCAGCCCCGCTAGCTAGGTGTCAGAGGTAACATTCCTCATGTAGGTTTCAATACCCTCCATCATAACTCCTTGACTCAGCTTGATGACTTCCATTATTTGTTTCTATATATTGAGGAAGGTGAGATTTTTAAGCTTCCAGGTGGGTGGGTTGGTGGGGGTGGGGGAAACAACCAATAGAATGCTGTTTAGCACTCAAAACAAAAATGGATTGATTGAATGTCACCTTGTTTGCTTTAATTTCTGCTATTCCACAAATACAATACCCTCAGGTTGGGCTTGCTGACTTCCTGGACCCCATTCACTCTTACCTTTAAGTTGATTTACTTTTTATTGTGAAATATGTCACTCATAAAAAAGAATGTATAAAGCACACTTTCACATAAAAAAAAACCAAACAATTGTAAAGCAAGCACTCAACTTCTCATACACACCCATTATGAAATGATAGAACATTCATATCCCAGGAGAGCTTCACTTCCCTCCCCAGATGTAACACTATTTTAACTTTTGTGACAATCATTATTAATAGTTTTATCATTTACATATGTTGTCACTTAACAATGTAATTTAGTTTTGCCTGTCTTGGAATTTTACATTAATGAAACGATAGCTTTTATTTTGTGACTTGCTTATTTCGCTCCATGTTGTCTGTGAGTCCCATCCCCATCGACATGTAGGCAGTAATAGTGGATTTTTTTGCTCTCCAGTAGCACATTGTATTGCTTCACTGTCCAGATGCACTTTGCTCCAGTTCTGCCTCCATGTCCAGCCTCAGATACTCTCCTTTTTTCTCCTCGTGTGTGCAAATCTCTCAAAATATGAATAGTGTTCTTCCTGATTTTTCCTTACCAGTTTACTGTTCCTTCTCTGAATTACTAATGCAGGCCTTCATTAATTAATCAAATACTCTAAGTACTTAGTACTAGAAACTTAGACAATACTACTCAATTTAATATTCAGAATAGCTCACAAGTCTTTTATTTTACCAACACTGTTGGGCCCGTAACAGTGCTCAATTAGTACATGCTAATTCTTGGTTGAGAATAATAACAATAACAATAATGGTAATAGTAGTAGTAGTTCTAGCTAACATTTATTGTGTACTTACTATGTGGAAGTCAGTGTTCTAAGAGCTTTAGTAGTATTAAGTTAATTAATCCTCACAACAATACTATGATATAGTATAGGTACCACTATGCTTATCCTCCTGTTAGATGAGACAACTAAGACCAGAGAAGTGATGTAATGTGCCCAAAGTCATACAGTAGTGAGTGTTAGAACAAAAGGAATAGAAACTTTAATATATTCAATTTAGTTATTCCATGCTGATTTACAAAGGTATACTCATAGCAATAGCATTAACAGAAACAGCTATTGCCCTAGCTGGTTTGGCTCAGTGGATAGAGCATCTGCCTGCAGACTCAGGGGTGCCGGATTCAATTCTAGTCAAGGGCACGTGCCCAGGTTGTGGGCTCGATCCCCAGTGGGGGGTTTGCAGGAGGCAGCCGATCAATGGTTCTCTCTCATGATTGATGTTTCTATCTCTCTTTCCCTCTTCCTTCCTCTCTGAAATCAATAAAATAAAAAAAATAGTAACAGCTATTACTTGTTGAGTACCTTTAAGAGTGAATATTAAATTCAGCTACCTACATGATCTCATTCATTCTCCCAATAATTCATTATGATAGGTACTGTATTTACAACTTAAAATCCTCCAAAAATTTCACCTTTTGCAAGTATCACTTCATCCCAACTTTTTGATACTTTGATATCTGGAGATGCTTATATTTATCTAAGCTCTTCTATCTAGATACTTAAGTCTGGGCCTTTCTTACAATATAGCGCTTCTCTCTCTCTCTCTCTCTCTCTCTCTCTCTCTCTCTCTCTCTCTCTCTCTCTTCTCTCTCTCTCTCTCTCTCTCTCTCTCTCTCTCTCTCTTCTCTCTCTCTCTCTCTCTCTCTCTCTCTCTCTCTCTCTCTCTCTGTCAACTCAGCTGCATGAGTGTGGATTCAACTCATCCCCAAAGTCTGCTCTGCCCCTAAGAATCCAATTGTAGGGAACCTTCACATGAGCCTGAAGAAAACTATGCATCCTTGCTAATGACACCTGGGACACTCCACTTGGAGACTGTCTCTCCTTTTCCTTCCTCCATAGATTTGCTTATTCAGGACAGCCTTGAATCTTCCACCAGTCCCAGTATAATACTACCCTCTTCTGTGGCAAACAGGAGAGTGAAGAGGAAGAATTAAGTTAGTGTCAAGAAGCTGATCAGAACTGTCTTCTCACAGACCCAGCTCTGTGTACTCAGAAATTTCAGAGATAGAAATATCTCAGCCTTCAGCAGATGCAAGCACTTTCCAACATCCTGAACCTTAGCTACAGATTAAGACCTGGTTCCAGAACCAGAAAATGAAATGTAAGAGGTGGCAGAAATACAACTGGCCAAAGAATAGCAACTGTGTGACTCAGCTGAGCTCAGCAATGACAGAGTAGCTGGGCCTCTCTTCCCGTCACCAGTCAGGCTTCTGGAAACCCTTCAAGGTGGAGCAACCAGATCTGCAGTAACCTAACTTGGGACCATTCCTGGAACAGCCCATCTTGTAACTACCATTCCTGGAGTAGTTGGGCCTTGGAACAATCAGGCCTGGAACAATCAGTTCTACAGTTATGAAGAGAAATCCCTGCAGCAAAATCCTGCCAGTGATTTGGAGGCCACCTTAGTAACTGCTGGGGGAAGCTAAGCAGGACTGCAAACCCCTCTGAGTATTGTAGTACCCAGCAAACCATGGATTTATTCCCAGGTTACTCCATGAACATACAGTGAGATGATGGGTATGTTATTCAATCTCAATTTTGGCAGTGGCCATATTACCTCTCCTAGGATTTTCTATGTAGGTATCTCTGCCTTGATATGCTGCTTCTCATGCCCGTGTTCCAATTTGGAGCAGTGGGGTGGGTATGACTGGAGTCTACTCAGATGTTTCTGTAGCCTTGCTGCTATAGACAAATGATAAAAGATGTCTCTGGCTATACATAATTAGATACAATACTATTTTGGATAACTCTAGGATATAGAATCTTAACCTCAAAAATAGAAAGTAAAAGTACAAAAATGTGTGAAAGGATTATTCGTATTTTCTGGGATTGGGAAGCTTGTTAAAAACCTCACTCACTTTAGGTGATGATTAAGCTATAATATGCTTCGCTGATCTCCTCGGCCCCTTTTGCTAATTTGTTTATTTATAAAGTATTCATAAAAGATGTTTTGTATTTTGCTGTATGTGATAATACCAGTGTGGCTGATTGGTTTATAAATTTAAATTAAAAAACAAAAAAACACAAGTCTATTTTAACAAATAAAATAAAATAAAAGCAAGGAAACTGAGGGTTAAGTAACTTGCCTAAATAGCTAGTAAATGACAGGCTGGGATTTGAACCTAAATATGTCTGACCTCAGCATCTATGCACTGCCACCTCTACGTAGATTTCACCAACCCTTTGATATTGATGCTTTTCCTTGTTAAATAACACACACACACACACACACACACACACACACACACACACACACACACATTCTGCTTCTGGTTATAGGATGTTATGGGAAATTTTTCTTCAAACTAGAAAGTTCAAGCTTCCAACTTGCAATGATATCCAGGGAAGAGCGGTCATCACTAGTTTGAGTAACAGTATTGGATGCTCCATGGCCATTTTTATCCCTACTGTTTTGCTCTCTATGTAGGTCACCATAAATGACTGTCTGTAGAACAGGAGGGAAAAAATAACATGACCATCACCTCTGCTCATTAAGACTCTGGTAAGTGTCAAGACGTTCTCTTCTGCCACCTGTCCCTCCGATGAGTCACTGGATCCTTGTTTCCTGAGGGTGGAAGTTACCAACTGGCTCTTCTCCTTGTTGTTTATCCTATATCCATTGCTCAGATTAGTGAAAGTTAAACACCACACAATGCTCTTAGAACCATTGGGAGAGAAATACAATTATATTATAAACTATAAAAATAAATTTTTATAGTTTATACTATCTATATAAAACCCTAATATGCAAATCGACAGAATGGTGGAACAACCGACAGAATGACTGGCCTCTATGATGCACACTAACCACCAGGGGGCAGACGCTCAACACAGGAGCTGCCCCTAGCCCACAGGCAGCGGTGGCAGAGGGTATGGCCGGCAAGTGGGCAGTGCCAGGCCAGCCAAGGCAGTTGCAAGTTGGGGCCCAGATCACCTTGCCAGTTGCCCCACAAATTGGCCCTGATAGCTGGCCAGGCCTAGGGATCCTATCCGTGCACAAATTTCTTGCACTGGGCCTCTAGTAGTTTAAATAATAGTTAAAACTTTATACTTGTAGTTAAAAGTACCATATGTCACTCAGTCTTGGTCCCCTAAATGGTATTTAGCTATCTTATTGCTTATATAACTACAAAGCAATTTATAAACTGAAATTGTAGAGGTGCCCCTTAAGAAGCTACTTTCTGAATCAGCCAGGGAGGAGTTTAGAAAGTTAGTATGCACAGAAATGACCAGGATATGGTACAAATTATAAAATCCAGAGGTGTAGATGCATTTTTTATTTTAATTTACAAGCAATAAAATGCACTCTTTCCAACATACGGTTCCATGAGTTTTGACAAATGCAGACTTGTGTAACAATCACCACAAACAAAATGCAAAACAGTTCCATTGAACTACCCCCACCCCCCAAATACCTTAGGTTACTCCTTTGGAGTCATACTTTCCCCCTAGCCTTACTGCCTGGCTACCACTGATCTGCACTCTTTCCCTAGTTTTGCCTTTTCCAGAACATCATATAAATGGAATCACATGTTATACAGACTTTGAATCCAGCTTCTTTCACTTAGCATAATGCATTTGAGATTAATCCATGTTGTTGCATGAATCAGTAGTTCATTCCTATTTATTGATGCACAATATTCCATTGTATGAATATTTGTTTATCAAATTCCCCAGTTGAGGGACATTGGATTATTGACAGGCTTTGGTAATTAGGGATAAAACTGTTATAATATTCACATAAAGGTTTTTATGTAACATTGTTTTTTATTTCACTTAAATGCCTATAAAGTGGGGTTGCAGGGTTGTAATTTAAGTGTATGCTTTTCAGTAAAAAACAAAAACACACCTACAAAACTGTTTTCCAAAGTACCAGTTTGCATTCTCACCAACTTAGTAGAAAAGTTTCGGCTGCTCAACACCTTTTTGCATATGTGGTACAGTGTTTGATTTTAGCCATTAGAATCTATGAGTAGTGGTATCACATTGTAATTTTAATTTGTATAATCCTAATGATCAATGATGTTGAGCATGTTTTCATGTACATACTTACTATCTGCATACCTCCTTTTGTAAACTCTAGTATCTGTTCAAGTTTTTGGACCATTTTTAAATTAGATTTTCTTATTTTTGAATTTTCATTTTATATCTGGATCCTAGGTCTTTGTCATATATGGTGTTTCCAAATATTTTCTCTAAGTCTATGGTTTGTATTTTAATTTTCTTATCAGTGTCATTTGCAGAGTAAAAATGTTTTTTGAAGTCCAATTTGTCAATAGTTTTCTTTTATAAATTGTGATTTTGATGTTGTATCTAAGAATTCCTGCCCTAATTTAAGGTAACAATGATTTTCTCATTTTCTAGTTTTACCATTTACATTTATGCCTATGATAAACTTGGTATAAGGTGTGGATTATAGTCCAGATGCATTGTTTTTGCATATTTCAATTGTTACAGCAAGATTTGTTGAAAAGACTATCTTTTTTCATTGATTTGCCTTCATACATTTGGCAAAAATCAATTTACCATCTACATATGGGCCTATTTCTGGACTCTGTATTCTGTTCCACTGATTATGTTCCTGTTTTTTCATAAATACCACACTCTCTTGATTACTGTACCTTTAAAATAAGCCTTGAAATCAGGTAATGTTAATTCTCCAATTTTGTTTTTTTTCCAAATGTTGGTGATTCTAGCTCCTTTGTCTTTTCATATATATTTTATAATCAATGTGTCAATATCTATAAAATATCCTATTAAAATTTAGATAGAAAAATGCATTAATCTATAAGTCAATTTGGGAAGAATTAATGTCTTAGTACGATTGAATTTTCCAATCCATATACAACATATATCTTTATTAATTTGGATTATCTTTGACTCCTTTCATCAAAAAATTGTAATTTGCAGCATACAGATACTGCATATATTTTGCTAGATTTAAACCTAAACGTTTTTGTTTTTAATGTGTAAGTAGTAGCTTTAAATTTTTTCATGTCCAAGTGTTCATTGCTAGTAAATAGAAATAATTATTTTTTGCATATTGACCATGTATCCTATAACCTTGATTAATTCATTTAAATAGACAGTTTTTTACTATCCAGTCTGTATGCATTTTATTTCTTTTTTCTTATTTTATTGCGCTGACAAGGACTCCACAACAACGTTTAATAGGATTGATGAGAGCAGACATCCTTACTTGTTGCTAACCCTAGGGTGCAAGAATTCAGTCTTTTGCTATTGTGATGTTAGCTGTAGTATTTTTTTTAATGCCCTTTATCAAGTTAAGAAAGTTTCCTTCCATTTCTAGTTTGCTGTTACTTTTTATCATGAATAGTTGTTGAATTTCAACAAGTCTTTTTTTTTTTTTTTTGCATCTATTAAGAGGATCATGGAGTTTTTCTTCTTTAGACTGTCAATATTGTGAATTATATTGATTCACTAGGGGCCCAGTGCACGAATTCGTGCACACCTTAAAAGAAATTGTGGGCTGTGAGGCTGCAATGGGCACAGGGATGGGTCTCGGCCCATCCTCCAAGCCCCTGCCTGGCCCCTCCCACCGCAGCCCCAGTCTCCTGTCTGCCAGCATCCCTGCTCCCGCCCCTGCTGCTCCAATGCGCTGATGGTGCGGAGTGGTTGGGGCTGGTGCCAGCAGCAGGTGCAAGTGGTGGTTGCTGCCCCAATCACCCCTCAGGAGCAGGGGAAGGTGGAGAAGCCCTCAGGGGTGATCAGGGCCGGCAGCCGCTGCTCGCACCTGCTGACGGCGCTGAGTGATCGGGACTGGCACCAGGCACCAGCAGCAGGTGTGAGCTGGGTCATCACTGGCAGCGGGTGTGAGAGGAGGCTGCTGGCCCTTATCGCCCCTCAGGAGCAGGGAGAGGTGGAGAATCCCTGAGGGGCAATCAGGGCCAGCAGCTGCCACTTGCACCCAATGACGGTGCTGAGTGATTGGGGTTAGCGCTGGGTCCCGGCAGCAGGTGTGAGTAGTGGCTCCAGCACTGGCAATGGGTGCGAGCTGGGCTGGTGCCGGCAGCAGGTGCAAGCACCAGGTGGGACTGTGGAGTGTGGGAGCAAAGAATTTTCAGTAACTACCAGAGGCTTGCCCCGATGACAGCAACTGGTGCCCCGCCTTGGTCTGGTGCCCCTGCTCACCCGCTCCACCATCCCACCGCAGCCAATGCCCACCATGTTCCGCACCCTGCTGCCTGCTGCCGACACCTGCCATGTTCCTCGCATGCCCCCTGGTGGTCAGCTCATGTTATAGCAACCGGTTGTTCGGTCTATTTGCATATTAGCCTTTTATTATATAGAATTATTGCATGTCCAACTGGCCCTACATTCCTTGGATAAGCCCCATTTGGTCATGATGTATTATTCTTTTATATGTTGCTGCATTTGATAATTGAGGATTTTTGTTATCATGTTCATGAGATATATTGGCCTGTTGGGTTCTTTTCTTATCTTTGTCTAGTTTTGGTATTAGAATAATGCTGAGCTCATTAAAAAATGTCGAGAAGTGTTTCTTCCTCTTCTTTCTTCTGAAACAATTTGTGTGGAATTCATATCACTTCTTCCTTAATGTTTTGTATAATTTGCCAATGGTACAGTTTTCTTTATTGGAAAGCATTTAACATATAAGTTCAATTTCTTTAATAGCTATAGGACAGTTAAAGTGATCTATTTCTGCAATGAGTTTTGGGAATTTGTGTCTTTCAAAAATTTTTCAACTTAACCTGTTGCAGGATTTGTACGTGTAGAGATGTTCATCGTACATTTAATTCTTTAAATTTCCTTAGGGTCTGTAGAGGTATCTCCCATTTCATTCCTAATACTGGTAAATTGGGTTTTCTCTTTTCTTTGTTTTGGTCAGTCTTGCTAAAGATTGATCAGTTAGAACGATGTATTCCAACTGGATGCATTTTAAACAAGAATCCCCAATTATTCTGATATTAATAGCTGTAGATGTTTTGAAGAAATCCCAATCTATATCATAGGAGATACTCAGTAAGAGGCAGCAAATCCCAAATAGATTTATGTTTAAATAGAGCTCATGAATTGCCTCACTCTAACCCAGTGGTTCTCAAACTTTCTAATGCCGTGACCCTTTAATACAGTTCCTCATGTTGTGGTGACCCCCAATCATAAAATTACTTTCGTTGCTACTTCATAACTGTAATTTTGCTACTGTTATGGTTGAGAACCGCTAGCAGGGTCGCCTAAGACCATCGGAAAACACAGATATTTACATATTTACATTACAATTCATAACAGTAGCAAAATTACAGTTATAAAGTAGCAACGAAAATAATTTTATGGTTGGGGGTCACCACAACATGAGGAACTGTATTAAAGGGTCACGGCATTAGAAAGGTTGAGAACCACTGCTCTAACCTGTCTCACAACCTATGGCATCATTTTACTGTTACCTTAAAAACTCAATCATTAGAACAAGATTTACCTGGGAAACTCAGTAACCACTTCAAATGAGTAAATGGTGGGTTTTCATCTTCCCCAAACACATCTTTGTAAAGCGGTTTATATTTAAAATGGTTATTGACATTTTTAAGAGAATATATTAAATATCTTATTAATTTTCTTAGTCAAAAGAAGTTACTATGGTTCATGTGATTCTGAATTTAAAATAAAATTATGGGAATTTCAGATGATATTAAATGTTTTCCAGATGTCTTTAAAATTGATTCATATACTCATGCTGACTTGAGAAAAACAAAATAGGGCTCAAGAAATGACTCAAGACTCTAAAGCTATTAAAATTCAAATGCTTTTTTGACCCCCGTATGGTAAATGCCAAGAGAAATGAGTTGGAAAATGCCCAATGCCCATCTTCTTTTGGAGGTTCCAAAATTTATGACTAAGTTATTTCAGTAAGTCTAGGACCAATTATTGCTGTTTCCATAATTTTTAAAGCCATTCTGCCACTGAACTGGACTCAAAAGGATTCATCTGAGTTTTATGCTATGGCTGTAATTGTCAAAATCTGACTTAATAAAATAAAGGTGGTAAGATAAAAGCAGTCCTAATAAATATTTATCCAACTTTCACTTTTTACTTTAATAAATTTTTTTCCTACAAGTTCAAATTTATTTGAAGTCCTCTAAAATCAGATTTATTTTTCTACTCTTATCAATATCCCCAAAGAACCTATATGCCTCTTTGGAAAACCCTTTCTCTAAAACACTACATGAAGTTAGGGCAATCATATATTTGAGTTTAGATGATACATTATAATGTCACCTACCTAAAATGAGTTTGAATCAAAGCTATCAATATGAAATCAAACATTCATTAGAGCACGTACTAACTGACCAACACTATATGCATAGCAGTTGAGAGATAAAAGCAATCAATGCCTTCTGCTTTTAAAGTAATGGCACTATCCTAAGGTGGTGTATGCAAGCACTATCAAGTAACAAGACAGAGTTTCTAAAAGTACCATTACTTATCCTATATAATAAAAGCCTAATATGCTAAGTGTCCAGTCGTCCGTTCAACCAATCAAAGCGTAATATGCTAATGATATGCTAAGGCTGCTCAACCACTCACTATGACGTGCACTGACCACCAGGGGGCAGACACTCCAACTGGTAGGTTATCTTGCTGCTAGGGTTCAGCCGATTGGGACTGAGCGAGATAGGCCAGACACACCTTGGAGCCCTCCTGCAGTCCCTCTCCGCCTGGCCAACCTCCCACGTCCCTCCCTAGCCCCGATTGTGTACTGGTGGGGTTCCTCGGCCTGGCCTGCACCCTCTTGCAATCTGGGACTCCTCGGGGGATGCCGGAGAGCCGGTTTCGACCCAATCCCACAGGCCAGGCCGAGGGACCACACTGGTGCACAAATTTGTGCACCAGTAGGGTCCCTGGCACCTCCCTTCCCCCGGCCACCTGCCACTGCTGCCGCTGGCCAGGGCAGGGCCAGATGGGGGGAGGGGCCATTGGCAGTTGGCCAGCCGGCCCCACCTCCTGGTTGAACTCTCGGTCAAAGGGACAATTTGCATATTAGGCTTTTATTATATAGGATAAGTGAAAGAAGAAATCTGGGTATAAGCTAGACTCTTAGCAGCATAAGAACCAAAAGAGGTGAATGTGGGGGGTTCCAATCAAGATGGTGGTGCAGGTAAATGCAGTTCTTGAAAACTCCCATGACTGCATCAAAATTATAGCTAAACTGCAGAACAACCTTCATTCAGAAACACCTGGAATGTAGCTGAACAGAAGTCCTACAACTAAGAACAAAAAGAAGAAGCCACATCAAGACTGATAGGAAGGAAAAAAAAAAGTCTGTAGGAAAGGTGGAGATGCGGACCTAGCTGGCCCCATACCCATGTATGGTGGTTAAAAATTGGAAGGAAGCCATAGCCTGTTCATTGGTTAGAGCATGGACCTGCAGACTGAAGGATTCCGGGTTCAATTCCAATCAAGGGCATTGTACCTTGATTTCAGGCTCAATCCCTGGCCCCAGTCAGGGCACCTGAGGGGGAAACCAATCAATGTGTCTCTCTCAGATTGATGTTTCTCTCTCTGTCTCTCCCCCTCTCTTCTACTCTCTCTAAAAATCAATGGAAAAAATATCCTCGGGTGAGGAATAATAAAAAAAAATTATTATTATTATTATAATGGGAGGGAGCCCTAGCCGGTTTGGCTCACTAAATAGAGTGTAGTCTGCAGACTGAAAAGTTCCAGGTTTTATTCTGGTCAAGGGCACATGCCTGGGTTGCGGGCTTGATCCCCAGTGGTGTGCAGGAGGCAGCCAATCAATGATTCTCTCTCATCACTGATGTTTCTATCTCTCTCTCCCTCTCCCTTCCTCTCTGAAATCAATAAAAATATATATTTTTTAAAAAATTGGGAGGGATATCTTTGCTGCAGAAGTCCCCCTTGAGGAGTGAGGGGTCCCAGACCCACACCGGTCAGCCCAGGGTTCCGGTACCAGAAAGAGAAGGCCCATAACTTTTGGCTGTAAAACCCAGTGAGAATTGTAGCTGAGGAAGATGGAGGGCTATTGATGTTATTAGATGTCAAATGGCATTCCATACAGATTCCTGATTTTAGACATCAACAGACAAGCAAAAATGGAAATAGCTGTTCAAAATTAAAACTATATATAGTAAAATCAGGAAACTGAAAAGATGCCCACTCTCATCATTGTTGGTTAACAGTGCATCCATCAGGGATTCCAGAACAATAAGATGAAGTGAAAATAGAGTTAGAAAGTATTAAATGCTATTGTTGTATAGATAATACAATTATATACTTAGAAAACTAGTGAAAATCAACTTCACAAAGTTCTAAAATTAATAGGTTTTTAGCAAAGCAACAGAATAAAAGATAAATATACTAAAACTAGAGGCCTGGTGCACAAAATTCGTGCATGAGGGGGGGTGTCCCTCAGCCCAGCCTGCACCCTCTCCAATCTGGGACCCTTTGAGGAATGTCCAACTGCCCATTTAGGCCTGAACCCAGTGGGATCGGGCCTAAATGGACAGTCAGAAATTCCTCTCACAATCCAGGACTGCTGGCTCCCAACTGCTCGCCTGCCTGTCTGCCTGATTGCCCCTAAACACTTCTGCCTGCCAGCCTGATCACCCCCTAACCACTCCCCTACCAGCCTGATCGACGCCTAACTGCTCCCCTGCTGGCCTGATTGCCCCTAACTGCCCTCCCCTGCTGGGCTGGTCACCCCTAACTGCCCTCTCCTGCCAGCCTGGTCACCCCTAACAGCCGTCTCCTGCCGGCCTGGTTCCCCCAACTACCCTCCCCTGCAGGCCTGGTCCCCTGCAACTGCCCTCCCTTGCAGGCCTGGTCCCCCCCAACTGCCTTTCCCTGCCAGCTCGATTGCCCCTAACTGCCCTCCCCTGCTGGCCTTATCACCCACAACTGCCCTCCCCTACTGGCCATCTTGTGGTGGCCATCTTGTGTCCACATGGGGGTGACCATCTTGTGTGTTGGAGTGGCAGTCAATTTGCATATTACTCTTTTATTAGATAGGATTCCTGGAAGTGGGGGTGGGAAGGTGAAGTGGGGGCTGGGCAGTATAGACTAGTGTTTAAAAACAAAGGCTTTGGAATTAGACCATCTGGGTTCAAATCCTTCTCTACTATTTATAACTATATGACCTTAAGCATAACTGTTTCCTTCTCTGTAAAATGGATGGTAATAATAGGACATATTACATAGGTTACTGCGAATTAAATAGGATAATGTATGTATAGCACTTAAATTATAGTACCTAGCACATGATAAACTCTTTTCAAGTAAAACAGTTTATATACGGTCTCAAAGTCATTTAAAAATCTTCAAAATAAGTCTATATGAAGACAGAATATGATCAGAAAACAAAAGCATAGTAGTTATTAACAGTGTTGTTTTTTTCCATATTTCATTTCCCAATACCAAATGTATGATTGGAAATAAAAACCACGCTGGCTGGTGTGGCTCAGTTGGTTGGTGTTGTCCTATGCACCAAAATGTCTCCGGTTCCTGGTCAGGACACTGCCCAGGTTGTGAGCTCAATCCCAGGTGCAAGGCCTTTGGGAGGTGGCCAATGTTCTGCTCTCACATTGATGTTTCTCTCCCTTCCTCTCTCTAAAAATAAAAAAAAAATAGTTTTAAAAAACTTATAAATTCAAATTGATAGATATTTGAATTTATAACCATTTTTTAAAACTATTTTTAATGTGAAGGACAGAGATAAATGAGATGTGGCAAGCCAATTAACAAATTCCGTATTCCAGGGGGAAAATGGTGAGTGTCTGATTCCTGGAGAGGAGGAGGCAGTTTGAAAAGGACCATTTTATTGTTTACCTTGTGTCAAGCACTCACTCAAAGAGGAGGGAAAGAAAGAAGGGCAGGAGGAGAAGGAAGAAAGAGGAGGGTGGGGAGAGGAGTCCTGGGGGGACAAGAAGGGAAGGGTGAGGAGGGGAAAAGTGGTAGCTAGTAATGTATTGAGTGCAGGTCCTATGCTAACTGCTTCATGTGAACTGTTTCATTTAATCCTATTAACCTTCAAAACAGAGGCTAAGTAACTTGTCCAAGAGCACAAAATTTGCAACTGGCAAAAAACTCAAGCCTAGTTCTTAACCACTAAGTTATTAATTATTTGGAGGAGATACTGATTAGATAGTGGAAGCTAAAGGGAAGAAAAAGATGGTCTTAACCCTGGCTGGTTTGGCTCAGTGGATAGAGCGTCAGCCTGCAGACTGAAGAGTCCCAAGTTCGATTCTGATCAAGGGCACATGCCTGGACAGTGGGCTTGATCCCCAGTGAGGGTGTGCAGGAGGCAGAGGATCAATGATTCTCTCTCATCATTGATGTTTCTCTCTCTTTCTCTCCCTTTCCCTTCCTCTCTGAAATCAATAAAATATATTAAAAAAAAGAAAAGAAAAGAATGGTCTTGTGTCTAAAGGACAGAATCAGTAGTGATAAGAAATATGGATTTGAGTGGAGAAGTGGAATAAAATGAGGATACCCCTTTGTTTTTTGCAGTTGTGAAAGCACTATCCAAGACACTCTAAGTAAAAAAAAAAAAGTCATTTAGATTACACTAAATCAATTTCACATTACAAAGGAATTGACCACTGATGGTCAATAACAACACTTAAAAGACAAGGTAACATTCTCAATCCTTTTACTCCATTGTCATTTCTGGGAAAGTAAAGTGAAACATGGGAGAAAACAAAAACACTTCCTTTTTTTAAAAATCAAGCTTTTTACTTTGGTAACTTTAGGAAGGTCCATGTTTGCCTCGGTTTGATAAGATCAAGTTTAGTAATGGGAAATAGCTTTAACCAATCAATATTTCCTTAGATTCATACACCAAGGAAAACCTTTCAGGACCCAGCAGCATGTTTTAGTCATGCCATGTTCAATTCGCTTTCAGAGATGCAGAGTCTGGCTGGTGATATTGCCAAGTCAATGCTTTCTTCTGGATACACACCTGATTAAAGGCTGCAGGATCAAAGAGCAAGCCACTTACAGCAAAGTGCTGTGGACTCAAAGCTCATCTGTGAATGGAATTACTTAAAACTATTTTAAAGGGTCATCACAAAGAGGGTGCTTATTTTTAGAAATGAGTTTTCTTTTGATACAAGGAAAAATGTTGTCCATTTCCCTTATGTTTATAACAACATTCCAATTTAATCTTCAGTTTAAAAATTCCTTAATTATTGCACAACAGTGTTTTGTTGATTGCACAACACCCACATCTCTGTTAGATACTAAAAATTTAGACTTTTCTATGTGTGTGTGTGTGCACACATGCCGTTATGTGTGTGTGCATGTACACATTATTTTCCTTTATGGTAATAATATACATTAATTAATATACATTAAGCTATGGTTTACAATTTTAATTCTGCTCTCAGAGAAAAACTATAAACATGAAACAAATATAAAAACACTGTATTTTTACTAATTTCATTTTTACTTACCCAAATCTTCTTCTAGTAACAGCAGTGGGGCTTGTACTGTGCAGGTATCTATTCCAAAACTTTATTCTTTGGAATTCCATGTCCCTTGTTGTCGACCTCTTAGAGTCACTGGCATGCATATATACATTGGTCTCCAAGTAAAAGTAACTAATAGGTGTTGGAATTATTCTTAGGGTGATGACTAGAATCTCCTACAGAAAAGCCTTTCAATCTAAATTTCCTTTGTTGGTTATCATAACTATCACAGAAAAATCTGGAAGAACATATGCCAAAACACACAACCACATGTTTTTTTGTCCAGTCAGACATAAGAACCCAGCATAATTATTCTTGAATTAAAATCAAAAGCAAGTTTATAAGAAGAGATCTATGTTCTTTTAAATACTTAGACCTCATCTAGTATTCAGTTGATAACAATCATTGTATTTACTTCACTTTTGTTTATAGTGAAATTAAATGTTGAGAGACAAAAAAGTCTTACCAATTTAAATAAATAATGTGGGGGAAAACACTGCATACCATTTTATATCTTTATATGCCTTCGGCATTTCTATTTTGAGGAAATACATTGTTCCAATGTAGTGTAACTTTAATTTTCCTTGTCTTATATTGTTTTATAAAATTTAAGAGTGAACTTTTAAAAATAAACAAGCAAACAAACAAAACACAAAAGAAGTTTGTCTGCTCCTAGAAGACAGAACCAGAAAAACATTGGATAAATTTAAAAAAACACACACACATTAGTTTTGCTTCTCTACAATTTAGTCATTATAGTAGAATATAAGTTTCAAACACACAAAACCTCGAGTCTCCTGGTGCATCTTGTGTTACCATCTCTTATTCCACTGGAATTCCTATGTTGGAGAAGAGTGTTCTTAGGATAATTTAGCTGAAAAAAAAAAAAAAAAGAGGGGGGTGGGAGGGAAGAAAGAAGAAAGCTACAGTTCTTCCTTGCTGTCTATTCAAATATCCAGAGATGCCAAAGGAAAGTTTTTTCACCTTTTTCCTCAGATGCTCTAGAAGAGAGCAATCTGTTTCGGTAATTTTCTTTTAACTTGATGAATGCTGTTTCCCCTAAATGTTCATTCTGTTTTCTAAGAGAATGCAGCAGCTTCTAAAAGAAATAATTTTGTCAGTATGGGACATTATATACTTTTTAGTCAACTGTTGTTCCTGGAGTTCCTTAAGTCACATTGATGTTCAGATAAGAAAAGGTTGCTGGATGATCAAGTGGTAAACCTGAAAAGTAATGTCCAACTTACAAGATTGTTTTGAGACTCACTTGAAATGATGTAAAAAATTACAGGTGAATGTTAAGGAAAAGTGGAAATGCTAAGCAAAACAGAGGCATTATTACTGATTGTTAGTGAAACTTCATTTAAGTACCACAAGTCTTCAAAGAACAAAGTCCCCAAGTTAGACAACCAATAATGTTCTGTAATTGTGTCCTCTATGAAAACATAAATCATGCTGATCATGTAGAGCTCTGGACCATTTCTGAATCAATTTGACTACTCACCTCCACCCAATATTTTCTAGGGCTGGTTATACTAACACCCTAAGAAATTTAATTTTTTTAAGTAAAAATAACAAAAGTTCCAATACTCATGTGTCACAGCTTCTTAAGTTTAGTCCCTATCAGTGTAGTGTTTATAGTGATAGCAATACATATGCCACCACCGTGCTTACCTTTGATACACAAAGATAAAGCTCCTGGTCTGCCATGATGGGATTCATACTTCAAGGTGTTTTGTTTTGTTTTGAAGAGTAGTGATGATTTTAAGCTGATCTATGTGCACTCTTTTGTTGGTCTCCCTCACATCCAAAGGCATGCACTTAGGAAACGGCTGGCAAAGGTTCAAGGTGCAAATCTGTGGCTAGGAGTGGTGAAACACTAACTGGTGTATTCACAGATGGACCAACAGCTCTGACCTGATTAGCCAACTGAACAAAGACACAGCTAATCATGTGCTTCCTCTACGCAGACCATTTGTCTTTAAAACGAAGTGAAAAGCTGCAAACTCCCTAGTAGAGGAAGCCAGAGAGAATCATGGCAATGCCCTCTTTGCTAGACTGCTGCTTTTACTATTTCCCAAACATCACCTGAGGACCTGAATGTACAAATGGGTAATGAGAGTGGCTATCTCCTAGTATCGACAATCATGCCTACTATTTGGGGAGTACAAAGTTGAACAAATCATGGTTTCTGTGCTTAAAGGGCAATGCAGAAGGCAAGAAAAAAATGTCCACAAATAAATGCAATCCAACGGTATTTTATTCCCCTAGGAAAGCTGCCAGATTTCAAGTCCTGAGTAAGAGTGTCTTTCTGTGATCCAGTTTTTCTTCCCCTGCCATTCTGCACATCCGCTGCTGCCTAGCACTGATCACATGGGATCTTAGATGTATACCTTTAAGCAATCGGACTTACATATACACAACTAAGTATACTTAGCTTATTTACCTGGAATTGTGCCTAAGTGCCCAAGCTGTTTGCCAGTTCAAAATGTCAACTTCTTCTCATGGCTCAATTGTCTTCACAACACTTAAAAACAAAATTAATCAATCTGGCACTGTTCTTCCAATCGCATCAGACTAAATGGAAGTCAGAACAAGAGTCACAATTTTAGAACCAAAATAGGAAATGGCCTTAATGTTATTTCTTACAGATTCTAACAGTCAAACAGTTTACTAAATCCATGAGATGAAAAATTAACAAAACCTAACAGTGTTTGTGCTACCTCTCCAGGAAGTTAACACTTTTCCAGGGGATTGTTTGATCTCTGAGAGAATTAAAAATGCAGCGGAGTAAATTATGCATGGAAAACACACAAAACAGTTTAACAGCAGCCTATTTTCTAAGAGTCTAATTAATGACTCATTGGAAGTTTTAAACATTTCACTCTAGCAGTTTGGCCCTGACCTTGATTACTTTTCTTACTGATGGTCTTGACTGCTCAGTATTTTACTGACATTTACTGCTGAGGCAAATCTGATTTAGGATTTCAATTGCTCCTGTGTTAACAGTAGCACTAGAACCAAAGGGTTTACTTCCCAACTGACCTCTGCAAGATGCTTGAGGGTATTTGACTGTACTGTGTCTATACATCCACCAGCTGGAAAACAAGAGTGGTCATATTTAATTAAAAATTAATTATGTGGGGATCAACAGTAGGCTGGCAAACAACACAAGTTCAAAATATTGTGAATTGAGTCAATAATTTTGTATACTGTCCGGCTGTTTTCCTGACCACTGGAAGTAAAAAGGAAGAAAAACATCTGAAATCATTGGTATATGTCTCTGCCTCTCTCTATTTTTACTTCCATTACCAAGAAAGAGCCAAGACCAAGAGGAAGACAAGGTTTGAAACTTTTCATAAATTGCAGTAACATGTTTTTAACCAATATTCAACTGACCTAACCATAATAAAGTATCTTATAACAGCACTTCATACTTATAAGTCTGTTTTCACATACAGTAGTACTTCTATTGTATTATGTTTGCGTGTCTGCATCTCAGACATCAACTGTGAACTCATGGAGGGAAGGACTGCGGCAGTCTTTTGTTTGTGTCTAATCTCAAGAAGTCAGGCACACAAAACAGTTAATATTGCCATTAGACAGATTTGGAATCAGAGAATAAGAAACACATAATTTTGTTCAAGATCACCTGATAATAACAGGATCAAAATTAAGGCTTTTGGACAAGTACATTTACTTATCAACCTTTCCCCTTCAAGTCCACATTTTTTCCATTATACCATTTTGAACAAGATTCATTTATTCAATTATTTAATCTAATATGAGCCAAGCATTAGGAATTCAATAATAAATAAACCAGATGTCATTCATAAACAAATGAAAATGACAGTCTAGGATAGACATTAGTCAACTAATTATAAAATTCACAATGCAATTACAAGTGGGGTGAATAATACAAAAGAGACTGACACTGTAATAGAGGAATATAGCCCAGTCTAGAGGTAAGGAAAACTTTTCCTTCAGGAAGAAAATATCACGATTTCCTTGGTATCTGAGTTGAGTTCTGGAGTATAAATAACATAAACTAGAAGTACATCTATGCATGGGAAGTAGGATTAAAGGGAGAAAAAATTAATCCTCAGGTATTGGAAACAGAATTGTAAATATCAAAGCAGAGGATGGATTGTGGCTCTTTAAGGCAGTTTTCAAATGTGGATTGATACCAATTAATGGTATCAATTACAATTACATAGACTAAAAAATAATCACCACATATAGTAAGGGTGAGTATTGTTTACAAGCTTTTGTAACAGTTCAATGTATTTATTTTTATAGTATTGGGTCATGATGCAAAACATTTTTCTTACTCTGTAGCAGTCAAAATAGCTTAAAGCCACTGTTTTAAAGGACTTGGAGGCCATTGGGGCTCCAGGCTGGCATAAAATGAAGCTGATGCTGCAAGCTGATAACAGATAGTGAGAGTCATGTTAAGGATTTAGTCTTTAGGCTAAGAATAATGAAAAGCCATCTAAAGATTTTAAACAGGGGAGAAAAAATGGTAAAATTTAAACTTGAAAAGATTAACTCTGCAATATGGAAAATAGGTGAGAATAAGGGGTCAAGAATAGTTAAAATGAGAATAATTCAAAAGCTATTGTACACATTAGGTGATGGATAATAATTTGGGCAAGAATGATGCAGGATAGACTCAAAACACAAAATATGCAATAAGTTTAAAGAATACAAGTGCACACTGAAAATTTAATCTATATATATAAAAGTCTAATATGCAATTCATCCCCGCGTGAGTCTGACCGGGAGACCAATCGCTTGCTATGACATGCGCTGACCACTAGGGGGCGGCATGGAACGAAGGAAGGCCCCAGCTGGCAGCCAGGTAAGGGAGGCCCTGGCCAGCAGCCAGAAGGCCCCTACCCATGCACCAATTTCGTACACCTGGCCTCTACTAATAGCATAAGTGACTAACAAGATGAAAAATATTATTAAAATAAGAAATTCAGGGAGAAACCAAGATGGCGGCATAAACACCTGAAATTGCTGCCTTGCACAACCACTTCAAAACTACAACTAAAAGACAAAACAGACATCATCCAGAACCACGGGAAGGCTGGCTGAGTGGAAATTCTACAACTAGAAGGAAAGAGAAAAGCACACTGAGACTCAGAGGAGCTGCGGAAGTAAAGTGTGGAGGTACGGAGGCGCGCGCGAAAAGGGCTGGCAACTGAGTACGTGGTTGTCTTTTTCAATCGGAGGGAGACACAAGCTTCCAACTGCTCTGAACTCCAGTTCCGGGCGAGACTCTGGGGACTCAGACTCATACCGGGAGAAACTGGACTGTATGGCATTGGGTGGAATTCGAGGGCGGCTTTCTCTTAGAGGTGCTTGCAGCGATTACTGAGGGACACTGAGACCCGGGGACATCTTAGGGCAGGGCTGAGGATCAGCCATAGGTGTTTGCTTCAACCTGTTGATTGCCTGAGACCCCACCCCACCCAATTTACAACCGCACTCCAGGTGTGTGCAGAGGCTTTTGCATATGAATGGCCTTGTCCTTTGAAATCTAAAATTACCTAACAAACTGCAGCTGAGTCAGAGAGACCCAGAACATCCAAAAGAAGGCCCAAGGCCCCACAGCAGCTTGCATTGCTTCACAGCTGGGCCTCATCTGGGCACCTCCAAACCCCAAACAAAGAGGAATCTGCAGATCTCTCCATAGCTCCTGCTGGGTGGCCTCAGGCAGAGGCTAAATTAGCACCTCTTTGGAGACCCAAAAGCCAGTGTACCCAGTGGTCAGAGTGGAACCATCCAGATTACAACTCCTCAGATCCATAAGGGACACACTCAGGGGCAGACTCAGTGAGCACCAAAGTCCCACTGAAGCAAGTCTTGCCCCATAAGGGTGTCTCCAGCACAGAAGTTCTCCCATTGTAGACACAGCTGATTCTCACAGCCAATTGGCCTTGAGGTCAATTCCTCCCAGCGATACCAACAACAATCAAGGCTTAACTACAACAAGACTGTGTACACAGCCCACAAAGGGGTGCACCAACAGTGTCCACCTCAGGTAACTGGGGAGGCTGAGCCACTGGGCCCTATAGGACACCTAGCACACAAAGCCACTCTATCAACACAGGAAAGCAGCCAAAATGTGGAGACAAAGAAACAGGTCACAAATGACAGAAGTGGAGGAAAGCAAACTACTGGATAAAGAGTTCAAAATCACGGTTATAAGGTTTTTCAACAATTTTCTAGAAACCGCTGATAAATTTAGTGAGACCCTCAAGGATATGAAAAAGGACCAACTAGAAATTAAGCATACACTGACTGAAATAAAGAATAATATACAGAGATCAAACAGCAGACTAGAGGATTATAAGAATCAAGTCAAAGATTTGCAATACAAAGAAGCAAAAAACACCCAACCAGAAAAAAAAAAAAAGAAAAAAGAATCCAAAAATATGAAGATAGTGTAAGGAGCCTCTGGGACAACTTCAAGCATACCAACTTCCAAATGATGGGGGTGCCAGAAGAAGAGAGAGAGAGCAAGATATTGAAAACCTATTTGAAGAAATAATGACAGAAAACTTCCCCTACCTGGTGAAAGAAATAGACTTACAAGTCCAGGAAGCGCACAGAACCCCAAACAAAAGGAATCCAAAGAGGACCACACCAAGACACATCATAATTAAAATGCCATGAGCAAAAGACAAAGAGAGAATATTAAAAGCATCAAGAGAAAAACAGTTAGTTACCTACAAGGGAGCACCCATATGATTGTCAGCTGATTTCTCAACAGAAACTATGCAGGCCAGAAAGGATTGGTAAGAAATATTCAAAGTGATGAATAACAAGAACCTACAACCAAGATTACTCTACTCAGCAAAGCTATCATTCAGACTTGAAGGTCAGATAAAGAGCTTCACAGATAAGAAAAAACTGAAGGAGTTCATCACCTCCAAACCAGTATTATATGAAATGCTGAAAGGTATTCTTTAAGAAGAGGAAGAAGAAAAAGGTAAAGATAAAAATTATGAACAACAAACACATATCTATCAACAAGTGAATCTAAAAATCAAGTGAATAAAAAATGTGATGAACAGAATAAACTGGTGAATATAATAGAATCAGGGGCATAGAAAGGGAGTGGACTGATAATCCTCGGGGGGAAAGGGGTGTGCGGGAAGAGACTGGACAAAAAATCATACACCTATGGATGAGGACAGTGGAGGGCAGGTAAGGGCAGAGGGTGGAGTGGGAACCGGGTGGAGAGGAGGTATGGGGTGGGGGGAAAGAGGAACAACTGTAATAATCTGAACAATAAAGATTTATTAAAAAAATAAAATAAGAAATTCAATGGACATTTAACAGCAAATTAAGACACAGTAGAAGAGATCTTTAATGAACTAGAAGACAGGTATCAAGAGATTACCCCAAATGAAATGCAGCACAGATGACAGAGATAACAAACATATGACAAGGGGTAAGGTTTTTCTGGAATAGAAACTCAAAAACCTGAGAACCAAGAAGAAATATCCAAAAAAATGATTTTCCAGAATTGTTGAGACAAAAGCTATTTTTGGACACAGGAGGTCCAGTGAATTCCAAGCAGTACTCATTTTTTGAAAATTAACTTAGACATATATTGTAGTGACACTGCAGAACACCAATGAAAAGGAAATCCTAAAAGCAAGCTGAGAAAAAAAGTCTAATTACAAAAGGAATAAACAAGAAAAAATTATACAAAATGTCAAAATGTTAAGGTTGCAATATAAAGGACAGATTATGGACAAAAATAACTGTCTAGGAGGATGATAGCAGTAAAAGCCTTCCTCATATTATTGGCAGAGATATTAATTTTAAGACTTCAAAATATACATGTTGAAATTTGTAGAGTGACCTCTATAAGAATAAAAATACAATGTTTAGATGCCTAACTAGTCGGAGAGAAAAAATGGAACCATAAGGGGTAAAAACCCAAATTGGAAAAGTAGAAAACTCATGATAATAGAAATAAACCCATATGTTAGTAATCATAATAAAAGAAAATAAATTTATCTCTCTAGTTAACAGAAACATGACCATCAGACTGGTTCCTAAAACTCCAGACAAGCAAGATAAAAACACTATTCATAAACACTTAAATGAATTAATTATGGTATAAGTCAGACAATGTTAATACTATGAAGAAGTGAAAAAGAATTAACTAAAGCCAAATACACCAACATGAATAAGTCAACATGGATGAATCTCAGTGTCTAGAAAAGCAAGGCAGAATATCAAGTACGATTTCAACTAAATACATGTCAAAAACATGCAAAACTAAACATTTTTTTAGGAATACATATATAGGATAAAACCACAATTACAAGTGAAAGAATTAACACAAAAATCATGGTAGTGGTTACTTCCAGGGGTAAAGAGGAAAATAAGATTAGTGAGAGGCCCACAAGCTCTTTCAAAGTACTAGGACCATTGTATTTCTTAAGCCAGTAGCAGGTAGGAGGCACTGAGTAAATAGGTATTGGTTTTATTTTATTTTTTTCAACTGAATATATATATGTATATATTCATTCTTTTGTATATCTCCCATTTTAAAAAGCATAAACAACAAATGCTTGTGAATGCATAAAATCTTTTAAAAAAGAGACAACTGTTTAATGTAATGTTCATGAACTCTTCTTCTTGGATGTGTCCCAGACCCTGTAAAAAGCTGCTATCACTTAGGAGGTTCTATTTAATGGGAAAAAAACACACAAAAGAAAATTCATCAGTACATAATCTATGTTCTCTATATTTTACTGGGACAGTTTACCTGTTATCAAACTTTAAAAATGCATATTAATGAACAAAATGTTGGCAAAAGTGTAAAAATGGCCATTATTCTTTTTTGTTTTGTTTTTGTAATCCTCACCCAAAAATATGACCCTATTGATTTCAGAAAGGGCAAGAAACAATGATGTGAGAAATATCCATCAGTTGCCTTCCATATGAGCTGGACCGGGGATCGAACCTGCAACACAGGTATAGGCCCTGACTAGGATTTGAACCTGTAACCTTTTGGTATACACGATGTAGCCCCAACTAATTGAGCCACCCGGCTAGGGCTGGCCATTAATTTATATAGTTTTTTTCTGATTGATACTAGTAATTCATGCTGCATTATCTTTCAAAGACCAGCAGTATGTGAAAAGCTCAAGTGGTAGAAAGAGCAAACATTAATTATGCATATAATGGATAACCTTGAAGGAGCAGAGCATAAATAGAAAAACAATCAGATAGTCATCAGTTTTGTGTTTCAATACTTTGGTGTTTTTTATTTTTTTTGTGTGTGTGAAGCAACTAGTATCCAATGGTAGATACTGATAGACTTAGTTTTGTGGATCAAGATCCTCATTTACAACTTAGTAAACATATATCCCTTCACCTATTGTAAATTTAGTCCCGAAGGATTCATAAGGCAATAATAATGTGAGGGGCAGTGTGATATAACTGAAAAGGCGTTTCCAATTCCATGCTTAAACATTAACTAGATATGGCCTTAAGTAATCATCTGAGTATGCTTTCTCATCAGTAGTATACAAATCTTAGCACCAAAATTTCAGTTTTCCAGGTACTCAAATGCTTGATTCCTTAGGGTTGTTTAGAGATAATAGATGTGAAAATGCCTAACACACAGTAAAGAATATTACCTTCCTATCATTCTTCCCTGTGGTTTTTACTAGTCCACTAAGGCATATTAAATAACTGTTGGACTTGCTTTTAACTACTGTTATCATGTAGAAATCTTTGCTATTAATGTAGCTTGGTTGAGCTATATATAATCTTAAGATAAAAAGTGAGGATTAATGATGTCCTGAAGAACTTTTTGCCCTTGGGTCACTGATAAATAGGGATACAGGCATTTTATCATTCATCCCATTTCTACATATCCTGAGTAATATATGCAATTTTATGTTAACTATAGATCTATTTCTTATATATCTATACTTTTGATCCATGGAATTAGATCCTACACATGAGGTAAGGATTTGTTTCCAAGTAGTTACTCATATACCACTTTTGAGTACTTTCTCTCTGAACCTTGACCATTTTGTACTACAAATGATCCTCTAAACTGGGTATTTTCACAACACTGGTTAGAGATGAATAAAAAAGTAGCATTTGGCTTACCTTGACCAGTAATCCTCCCATTAGCTTTAGCTTTGGGATACAGTTGAGAACTACACTGCAAACCAGGTCTGAAACCACAGCACCTGGGCCAAATCAGACCTGTATTCTCTAAACTTAACTGAATGTCGAGGATGGTCTAATCAGATGTCAAATAAAATAATATCCATATATCTTTTATCTCCATACCATGCCTTGAAAGCAGAAACAGAAATTTCTGTTATGGAACTGGGTTTTAATTCAAGAGAAAAATCAAACCACTTATGTGTAAAGGAGACTCAATCAGGACTTTATATATACACTAGAGGCCCAATGCATGAAGATTTGTGTGAGAATTGGCCTTCCTTCCCCTGGCTACCGGCAGCGCCTTCACTTTGGGCCGGAGCCTCCTTTCTGCCTTCCCACGCTGCCCAGAGGCCTGGAGAGGCTGGGGTGGTGCGGAATGCCTGCATCGTCACCATGGTGACAACGCAAGCGTCCCACCCCACCCCCAGCGAATGCAAATTAACCCATCTTTGTTGGCTGGTGGGCATCGCAAAGGTACGGTCAATTAGCATGTTACTCTTTTATTAGAAAGATGTTAAATACCTTGGGTGTGCAATAAACTGTGCGCGTTGTTTAAAATATTCAAGGAGGCATTTATAAAATTCGGCTTATGCCCTGGCCAGGTGGCTATTTTGGAGGGTCATCCCATACACCAAAAGTTGCAGGTTCAATTCCCTGCCAGGGCACATATCTAGGTTGCATGTTTGATCCCCAGTTGGGGCGCATACAGGGGCAGCTGATTGATGCTTTTCTCTCACATTGATGTATCTCTCTCTCTCTCTCAAATCAATAGAAACATAACCTCAGGTGAGGATTAAAAAAAATTCAACTTATACTATTTAGTCTTTGTAGCTGCTTAGTGAATGACTAAGGAGCCACTTTAAGAAATTAAGAAACAGTAGCTTTATGTGTCACAGCCCCCAAATACCCTTCAACAGACACATGGTTAAACAATGTGGTACATTAATACCAGGGAACACAACTTAGTAATACAAAGGAGCAAACTACTGATGTGTCTGACAGCTTGAATAGATTTCAAGGGCATTATGATGAGCAGAGAAAGCTAATCTCAAAGGTGACATTGTATAATTCCATTTCTGTAATATTCTTGTAATGACGAAATTATAGAAATTGAGAACAAATTAGTGGTTGCCAGGGATTAGCGTGTATGGGAATGGTGGGGGGTACGTGTGACTACAAAGAGGTAGCATGAAAGAGATCTTCACAATGTTTGAGCTATGCACACACATTGTACAAATATCAGTATCCTGGTTGATATTATACTATAGTAACATAAATTGAAAATATTGGGGGAAACAAGGTTTAGGTTACAGGGGCTCTCTTTGTAGTGTTTTTGCAACTTCCTGTGAATCTACAATTATTTCAAAATAAAACGTTAAAAAACACATATACTTGTATACACAAGGAAGTTCACAAGATAATGAAACACAGCCAATTTTATTCAAATTCTCCAAAATTTATACTCAATATGTTGTTTCTGCAATGTATGTCACCCTTTATATAATGGTTTTATTATCTTCACTCTATAGTTTTGTTTTGTTTTTCTTTACAGTTCTTCAGTAGAAGCCAGAGTCTTGAGTTGCCCAGTTAGGAGCCTAAAATACAAAAAAAGAAAGGGTAAATAAGAAAATAATTTTTGAAAAAACTTAGAAAAAGTGATACTAGCATTTCCTTTTCGCACTATTCCTGCCAAAGCATTTTCTAAGATTTTAACAACTTCTGCAATTGTTAAATGTCAGATGTTCCACTTAGAACAAAATATATCAAAATACCATCTATTTTTTTTACCAATTAATTATGAAGTATAACAATGAAAATATCAACAATGTTATACAATACAAATTGATCCCAAATCATACAAAACATTCGTTATATAAAAGATATTTTTCAGGCTCAGTTATTCTACACTTGGTTGGAATAGGCATTGACAATAATTTCCTAATTCATCGACTTCTAAGGACACAAACCTGATGCTAAACTTCAACCAACTGAGGTCCTTGAATGTTCCAAAGCTGCTTCCTAAAAACTTCCCACTCTCCACTTACACATAAACACAATGGCTAGAGTTAAAAGTGGTTTAGAATGCCAAAATTACAAAGCCATGCAAGTTGTTTTAATGTGTAATATATAGGATCTCTATCAAAAAGGGGAATATATTTTTTGACAAAGTTAAATCTGATAAAATCAAATTTTAAAAGATTAACACTAACATATAATAAAATCAACATTTTATAGAAGTGTTCCTTTAGATTTAAAAAAACAAAATAAATTTCAAGCACTTAAAAGAGGGCTATACACATAACTTATAACCTTCTACTATCCTACTATCAAAATGATGTGTTGAAAACCCTGAGGAATGAGTTAATGAAGTCACACAGGAAGAGTAAAAGGAAACTTAATTTTTTTTTACTTTCCCTAACAAATGCATGTAATACATCTAAGAAAAATTCTTTTCCATTTAGTAATTTCTTAAACAAAATGCTCATACCTGCAACAAACAGAAATGCAAAATCAGATACAACTGATATTACAATGTTCTCAAAGTAAGTCCATTTAACAATTATGTTACATTATTGCTAAACCCCATACAAAACAAAAAATGTGTGGTTCTTACCTCTGACCTACTATTCTGATTAAGTTTCTTCTCAATATTCATGGCCAACATCTGGCTTCTAAATGAAAGGCTTTTGGTCTTTTCAATCACTTGCTGATAGGGTGAGACTGCATTGTTACCCATAACCACATGACCCTAAAATAAGATAAAGGAAAATTGATCCTGTAATGTTAATGACCATTTCCCAAGCATGATATGACAACATTAAATAACTGCTGCACATAATTTTTATGTACTAGAGAGATGACAATATTTACCCAATTAAAAAAATAGGAGGCTGCTGTTGCCTTCAAAGATTATACATTAAAACAAAACAAATTCTTAATAGAATAAAGTTTCCTAATGAATATTCAGGAAAAAGTATAAAGTAACCAGCAACTGCTATCTAGTTATGTAGGACAGTTAGCTTAATACTCACTAATTTGGAATCAATCTTGGCATCCAGTCTTGCATTTCTAATCAAATTGACAATCCACCTTTCTGCTTCTTCTGGAGTCATGTTCAGCTTATCTGCCAACATACTAATGAAAAAAGTAAAACGGCATTAATTGAGTCTAAAAACTTAGTTTTAAGCACATAGTCTTTCACCCATACTCTGCAAACAGATTTTTAGGTGTTCATGGGTTACCTTCTCTTAAATATTAATTCTTAATAGCTGCATTATTCATTTGTGTGATTATCTTGTACTGTGCATGACCTATTCTATTTCACCAACCAGACTGATTCTTTTGATTTTATTTTTAAAAAATCTTTGTTGTTGAGTATTACAAATTTCCTTCTACTTTCCCCCATTACATCCTTCCACCCAGTTCCTGCCCTACCCCAGGACTTCACCACCCTGTCTATATCCATAGGTAATGCATATATGCATATAAGATCTTTCGTTAATCTCTTCCAACCCCTTCCCTCTGAGATTTGTCAGTCTGTCCCATGTTTCCATGCCTCTGATTCTATTTTATTCATCAGTTTATTATGTTCATTAGATTTTTTATTCATTTATTTTTATTTTCAGATGAAATTGTTGATAGATATGTATTTATTGCCATTTTATTATTCCTATTTTTTATCTTTTCTTCTTCATCTTAAAGAATAACTTTCAACATTTCATGAAGTACTGGTTTGGTGATAATGAACTTCTATAGTTTTTTATTGTCTGTGAAGCTCTTTGTCTGACCTTCAATTCTAAATGATAGCTCTGCTGGTTAATCTTGGTTGTAGGTCCTTGCTATTCATCACTTTGAATATTTCTTGCCACTCCCTTCTGGCTTGCTAAATTTCTGTTGAGAAATCAGCTAAGATTCTTATGGGGGCTCCCTTATAGGTAACTAACTGCTTTTCTCTTGCTGCTTTTAAGATTCTCTTTGTCTTCAACCCTTGGCATTTTAATTATGATGTGTCTTGGTGTGGGCCTCTTTGGGTTCCTCTTGTTTGGGACACTCTGGGCTTCCTAGACTTGTAAGTCTATTTCTTTCACCAGGTAGGGGAAGTTTTCTGTCATTATTTCTTCAAAAAGGTTTTCAATATCTTGCTCTCTCTTCTTCTTCTGGCACCCCCATAATGTGAATGTCGGTACACTTCAAGTTGTCCCAGAGGCTCCTTACACTATCTTCATATTTTTGGATTAATTTTTCTTTTTGTTCTTCTGATTGGGTGTTTTTTGCTTCCCCATATTCCAAATCGTTGATTTGTGTCTCAAAATCCTCTACTCTACTATTGGATCCCTGTAAATTATTCTTTATTTCAGTTAGTGTATGCTTAATTTCTGACTGGTCCTTTTTCATGTCTTTGACATTTTCACTAAGATCCTTGAAAGCCACACTAAGTCCCTTGAAGCTCTCATTGAAGATCCTTGAGTAACCTTATAACCATTGTTTTGACCTGTGTCCAGTATTCTGCCTGCTTCCATTTCTTTCATTTGTGACATGTTTCTTTGTCTCCGCATTTTGGCTGTTTCCCTGTGTTTGTTTCTTTATTAGGTAGAGCTGTTAAGTCTCCTGGAATTGGTAGAGTGGCCATGTATAATAATTGTTCTGTATGGCCCAGTGCCCCAGCCTCCCCAGTCACCTGAGCTGGGCACTCTAGGAGTGCTGTGCCCATGTGGGCTATGTGCACAGTCTTATTGTAGTTGAGCCTTGACTGGCGTCACCGGGAGGAATTGGCCTCCAGGCCAATTGGCTGTGAGGACCAGTTTTGTCTACAATGGCTATGCAGGTGACATTCCTATGGAGCAGGTCTTGCTTCAGTGGGGCTTTGGTGCTCACGGAGTCTGCCCCTTGAATGTGTTGCTTGTGGATGTATAGAGTTGTAATCTGGTATGGTCTGAGCTGTCCACCAGGTCACTGGCTCTGGGGCCTCCCGGCAGGTACAAAGTCAGCCCCTGCCTGAGCCACTCAGCAGGAGCTTCAGTGAGATCTGCAAATGGCTGCTATTTGTATTGGGCTAGGAAGTGCCCAGGTGAGGCCCAGCTGTGAGGTAAGGCAGGTCAGTGCTAGTGCTGGGTCTTGGGTCTCTTACTTACTGATAGGTGTGGGGCATGCGGACTCCAGCTGCTGCTTGTGTAAGATATTTTAGCAAAGTCTGAAGCCTGAACCAGGACAGGCCATTCATATGGAAAAGCAGCTACAAACAGCTTAGGTGGGGGTACAATTGGATGGGGCGGGGTCTCAGGGAATCACCACGGTGGTATGAACAGTGTGGGCCACACTGATGGAAACTCAGATGTAGCTGCCAGTCAGCTCTGCAATGGGGAAGGTCTCAGCACAGGAAGTGACCCCTGTGAGCACACTGTCTGGGAGCAAACTGCCCCCAAGTTCCTTCCTTGATGCCAGACAGTCCAGTTCATCCTGTATGTCCCTGGATTCCCCTAAAGCTGTCATCCGGCACTGGAGCCCAGAGGAATTGGGACCGTGTAAGTTTGTGTGAGGGCACTTTAAGAATATCTGGGACTCCAGCAGCTTCCATGTCACTCAGCCACAATCCCTGCTGGTTTTTACAGCCTAAAGTTATGGGGACTCCTCTTCCCATCTCTGGAACCCTGTGCTGAGAGTCTGGTGTGGGGCTGGGACCCCATGCTTCTCATGGGAGGCCTTGGAGATATCCCTCCCGATTAAAGAAATGCCACACGTGGGTGTTGGATCAGCCCGTTCCATGCCTCCAACCCTCCTACTAGTCTCAATGTGCTTTCTTTTTTACTTCGCTAGTTGTAGGACTTCCATTCAGCCAGCTTTCAGGTACTTCTGAATGATGGTTGTTCTGTAATTTTGATGTGGTTGTGGGAAGCGGTGAGTACTGGCGTTTAACTGCCGTCACCTTGGCTTTCTTCAGTAAAGATTTTGTATCAGTCTTCTAACATGCACCACCACTATGCATCCCACTGGTCCCAACCCCTCCATCACTTGAGATATTATCTGGTTCTTTCTTTGTCATCTCTATCCCATCTTCCTTTTTCTTTCTTTTATCCCAAATGGGCAGTAATAGTGAAGATGGAGCTTTATGTCTACATTTTTCAATGCCATGTGATCTTTTTGTGGAATGCAAAAATAGTAAAGATTTAAAAATAAAAATGTAATATCCTATTAAAGCTTAAAAAACAGAAAGTTGCCTTAAGCTATTCTATGCCATACTTATCTTGTATTATTTAAAATTCTGTTTATCAATATCTAAAAGACAACACGTATCAAAATGCAGAATTTCTGAGAAAAATTATCTAATTCAATATGGATAGATTTAAACAAAAATAATTTCCAAATTATTTAGATTACACTAAACATCTCAACTTTGTATATAGGTAGAAGAAGTAGGCATTTAAATGTTATATGTAAATCCCCTTTTAAAAATATGTTTTTTTTTATTAATTTGAGAGAGAGAGAGAGGAAGGGAGAAGGAGACAGAAACATCAATGGGAGAGAACCACTGATCGGCTGCCCCATACTCACCCCCTACCAGGGACCAAGCCCAAAATCCAGGCATGTGTCCTGACTGGGAATTGAACCAGCAACCTCTGGTGCATGGGACAATGCTCAATCCACTGAGCCACAGTGGCTGAGCCCTTATACACATCTTTTAGTTTACTAGCTTTCTACAAAAGTGACACAACAACATGATAGTGAATATGTTAAATAAGAAATACATATAGAACAAAAAGAGACCCCAAATTATCAAAGCAATCTTGAGGAAGACAAAACTGAAGGCATTACACTTCCTCATTTCAAACTACATTACAAAGCTATAAAATGAAACAGTATGGTATTGGCATTAAAAACAGACACAATGGAAGAGAATGGAGAGCTTCTGCAGAGCAAAGGAAACTATAAAATGAAAAGGCTACCTACCAAATAGGAGAAAACATTACTAATAATTTGATTAAAAAATGGGCACAGGATCTGAAAAGATATTTTTTCCAAAGAAGACATATAGATGGCCAACAAGTACATGACAAAATGCTCAACATCACTAATAATCAGGGAAATTAAAATCAAAACTACAAGACATAACCTCACTTATTAAAATAGCTATTATAAACAAGACAAGACAAAAGGGAACCCTTGTGCACTGTTGGTGGAAAATTAAATTGGTGCAACCACTATGAAAAACAGTATGAAGGTTCTTTAAATAACTTCAAATTGAGCTACCAAAAAACACTAACATTAAAAGATAAATGCACACCCATGTTCACTACAGCATTATTTACAATAGCCAAGACATGGAAGCAATTTAAGTATCCACAGATAACTGGACAAAGAAAATGTGAGACACACACACACATACGCACATGAATATTATTCAGTCATAAAACAGAATAAGATCTTTCTATTTGCAACAACATAGATCTCAATAGCACTGTGCTACATGAAATAAGTGAAACAGAAAAAAGTATACCATATGATCTCAACAAAAAAAATCAAAAAACAAGCTTTCAGATACAAAGAACAAATCCCAGAGGCAGGAATGAGGGTTGGGGAAATGGTTAAGAAGGTACAAACTTCCAGTCATAAAATAAGTAAGTCACGGGACATAATATACAGCATGACAGTTAATAGTACTGTATTATATATTTAAAAGTTGCCAAGGCACTAAGTAGATCTTAAAAGTTCTTATCAGGAGAAAAAAAATTATAACTGTGTGTGATTAACTAATTATTGTGAACAAATGTTAACTACTTATTGTGGAGATCATTTCACAATGTAAACAATTATCAAATCATGCTGTTCACCTGAAAACTAATATTATGTCATATCTTAATATAAAAACTAAAATGAAACAAATCATTAAAATACCCTTGGAAAAATTATAAATTACTGTGATATTACAGCCATAAAATAAAATCAGGGTTGGAAGATGTTGAGCCTATCTCAGTGTAGAGCAGAAAAACAAAGAGATGGAAAACAGGAGCGGGGCAAAAAGCCTCAACCAGGAAGTTCAATATCAAACAATTGGAGTTCCAGAAAGAATAATCAGTGAACACAAAAGTAAAGAAATCATGAAAGAAAATTTTCAAGAAAATTTCCCAGAAACGGAGAGCTGGAGTTTCCAAATTAAAAGGGTCTAGTATGAAGAATTAAAATAGACCTACCCTAAGGCATGTCATTGTGAAACAAAGAAAAAACAAATCCTCCAAATTTCTAGAGAGGAAAACAGAAAGTTGAGGAATGAAAATGGCTTCTGACTTGTGTAACAGGAAGCTAGAAAGCAATAAACGGTTTTCAACCAGTGTAACATAAGAATTTTTAAAACATGCAATACCTGACTTATTTAGTCAGAGGCCACTGACCTCTTTACCCTTAGATTGTCAAATAAAAAAATGACAACAGCCAGCACAACAATAGCCATCCAGTGTGAGTGAATCAAAGTTATACCTATTTTTTGTCAGATTAGCCAAAAATATACTTTTTGGTGTGCCGTATAATTTTAGTAATTAGTTAACATATGCCATAAGATGAAAAAGGTTGAAAATAGCTGCAATAGAATAATGTCTCCAAAATTCTGGAGTAAAGTAGTTTTCAACCTAGAGTTCCATGTCTTGCAATACATTATTAAACTATGAGAATAAAATATAGACATTTTTAGATGTAAGAAAATTTACCTTCAAAGCACCCTTCCTTATAAAGTTATTGGAGAATATCCTTTACCAAAATATGAGAGTAAACCGAGAAAGTGGAAGACAAAATAATGTTCAGGAAACTAAAGCTCTCTAACAGGAGATGAGGTGAAGGGTATCCCCAGGACAAATACATGACAAAGGAAGACAAAAATGCACCAGGACAGAGATAAACAAGTCCACTATTTTTCAGGAAGATAAAACTGATAAAATAATCTTGAGAAGAGACTTATAAACTGTCTAAGAGTTTGAAGTGGAATTAATGATAAAGATGTTAAGAAAAGCAAAACTGGGAGGGAGGGGTCAGCAATTATCAGCTCCAGAGAAAACAAATATTGAATAATACTAAAACACAATACAAATCTACCTTATTTGTAACAATTTGGTGCTGGTTTAAAAATCCACAGACAATTCTAACAGATTAAAGAATTCAGAAAAGAAAAGGTCCCATATACAAATGAGAATTTAACATGTAATATGAGTAGCTTTTCAAACCAGTAAGGGAAAAGATAGTTTTTCAATAAATCATGTTGGCTAGCCATTTAGGGAAAAAGATAGTTGTCTTTCTCACTGTTTATTCCCAAATAAAACCTAGATGGATTTAAATAGAAGAAATAAAGCCATAAAGGTGCTAGAAGAAAACATAGGCAAGTAGCATCCTATATAATAAAAGGCTAATATGCAAATTGTCCCCTTGACTGGGAGTTCGACCAGGGGCTAGGGCCAGCCGGCCAACGGCCCCCGGCCCCGCCCCTGATCGCCCCCCAACAATCCCTATCAGGGCGGGCTGGCCGGACCCCATCCATGCACGAGCTCATGCACCGGGCCTCTAGTATAAACATATTGTGAGAAAGGACTTAAAGAAAAAGATTAACAACATTAATTACAAAAAAATGTAAAATAATTCCTGGAAAAAGGTGGGGGGGGGGGGGAAGAGAATACACAGAATCTAAGTGCTATTAGGATTAAGATACTTATTAAAATAAGCACTTTACCCTCAGTTCAATTTCATAATTTAAACATGTTCATGTCTCTAGCACAAAACAAGATACTTTTCTTGTTCTGGGCAGTAATTAAGACCAGTGGTCTCACTTAAGACCCTAAGATATATGAATTTGGATGTAAAGAACCAATTAGGGTTTCACCAACTCTAGGTTGATTTTCTTTCTTTTTTTTTTTTTAAGACTTAGAGTACTTTTTTTTTTTCAAATATATTTTATTGACTTTTTATAGAGAGGAAAGGAGAGGGATAGAGAGTTGGAAACATCGATGATAGAGAAACATCGATCAGCTGCCTCTTGCACACTTCCTACTGGGTATGTGCCTGCAACCAAGGTACATGCCCTTGACTGGAATCGAACATGGGACCCTTGAGTGTGCAGGCCGATGCTCTATCCACTGAGCCAAACGGGTTAGGGCTCTAGGTTGATTTTCTATAAGGTTTTCAAAATGTAGACAATCTCCCTCCCATACTCCACCCCCCACACCCCAATGCATCTTAACAGATAAGAATCTGGGTTCTATCATTTTAGATGCTTATTATATTACATCTTTAAATAATCTGGCTTTTCAAATTTTATTTGATAAGCAAATGTATTTAAAATACTACTGATTTTAGCATTAAGCTATGAGAACCTCTGGCCTGTTATTTTTTTTTTAATCCTCATCTGAGGATGTTTATTTGTGTTTTTTATTATTATTGATTTTAGAGAGGAGGGGGGAGACAGAGAGAAACATTAATGTGAGAGAGGAAATATCAATTTGCTGGCTGCCTCCACTACATGCCCCAACAAGGGATTGGACCTGCAACCTATGTATGGTGCCATGACCGAGAACCGAACCTGCCACTTTTTCTGGTGCATGGGATGACACTATAACCGAGTCACACTGCCAGGGCTCTGGCCTGCTTTTCACTGAACAGTGGCCACCATTTTAGTATATCCAAAGTACTCCAGTCTTTCATAAGGGTACGCTATGACAACTAATTAAAGAATAGGTGTTTAATGTAAACTATTTTTTTCACAATCCTATCTAATAAAAGAGTAATATGCAAATTGACCATCACCCCAACACACAAGATGGCCAGCAGGAGAGGGCAGTTGGGGGGGGAGGGGAACCAGGCCTGAAGGGGAGGTCAGTTGGGGGGACCAGGCCTGCAGGGGGGGCAGTTGGGGGGTCCAGGCCTGCAGGGGAGGGCAGATGGAGGGAACCAGGCCTGCAGGGGAGGGCAGTTGGGGGCAACCAGGCCTTGCAGGGGAGGGCAGTTAGGGTCAACCAGGCCGACAGGGGAGGGCAGTTAGGAGTGACCGGGCCAGCAAGGGAGGACAGTTGGGGGCGACCTGGCTGGCAAGGGAGTGGTTAGGGGGTGATCAGGCTGGCAGGCTGAAGTGATTAGGGGCAATCAGGCAGGCGAGTGGTTGGGAGTCAGCAGTCCTGGATTGTGAGAGGGATCCCAGATTGGAGAGGGTGCAGGCTGGGCTGAGGGACACCCCCCCACCCCACACGAATTTCGTGCACCGGGCCTCTAGTATACAAAATAAATCTATTACCAGATTGTATATACAAAATAATTAGCCATTTATATGCAATAAACATTAATATTTCAAGAAAAACAATCTTAATTATAATACCACCCAAACTTTACTAACATAGTATAATGAGGAGAAAGAAATTTGAGAAATGATTAACTGCTGTGTGACAACTTAAAAATTTTCACTCATTTTTCCAACATCTCATTAGTAAAAAATAAGTGTATTATTTTACAGTTAATGAAGAAATGCAACAATGACTTTTGAAGCTATTTTATCTGCATATGGAAGTGTATCTTTCAATTTCTCTCTAATATTAGGAAGTATAATTATGAATATAAATTGCCATTTGGTAGTAACAACTTTAAGAAACATATTAAGATTAAAAAATGTTAATAAAATAAGCGAAGTAGAAATGACCTCAGGAAATGCAAAAGCAGCTGGCAAATATTTTGTGAAAAGTCACAACTAACCTTCTATAGGGAAATTATATTAATGTATGCTCCAACATGTTTATCACACAAATTCAAATTATTACTTCCATACTTTTGTTTTTATCTACAATTGAAAACGGGTCCAAGAATTATTCTAGAACAGCTTTTAAATCTCAGACACACACCATATCTAATAAACTATTCAGCTATACTAAATTAAATCCCACCACAATCTTTTTTGACATTCGTTGCATATTTTATGGTAAACAGATTCATAACTTAGCCTACAGAGTTGTATATAAAGGGATAAAAGCATCCTTAATATTCATTTTAATAGAGATATGTGACTATAACCATTTAGTCAAGAAACTTATCAACAGAGAAATGTTCCAAATCACAAATGGAAATAACTGTTTAATAGACAACAATAATATTGTAAAACTCAATACTATTCTATTCAGCATTTGAAATTTGTCAGCTGGAGAAAAAAAGGAGGCCAGAGACAAATCCTTCCCTTTCCCTGCTATTAAAAAAAAAAAAAAAAAAAGGACTGAATATCAAATAACTTTAGTAATTTGTCATAATTAGTATACAGTGAAAATAAGTCTACCTTGGTACTTAAAGATAAGCCATTTAGAGATATAAGGGTTTACTGAAACTTTAAATTACTTCACTGATTTTGCATTATATAAATTACATCCATGTCATCCTAATTACTCTGTATTTTTTTTCTAAAACATCTACCATAGTTTATAACTTAATCTTTATTTAATATCTGTTTCTTCCTCTGGATTTTAAGCTCTGAGGATGTGCACCCTACTATCTTATCTTCTCAATGCCTGGTGGAAAGAGTTGCTCATTCACATTTGTAATATTTTCTTCTTGAATAACTTAGTTATACTGTTGTTAACTAATCTATATATATAAAAGCCTAAGTGACTGAAAGACCAAACGACAGGTTGCTATGATGCGCACTGACCACCAGGTGGCAGACGCTCAACGCAGGAGCTGCCCCCTGATGGTCAGTGCGTTCCCATGGCCAACATCCTGTGGTCCCTTCCCCCCAGCCAGCCCCCCAGATCGGCCTGAGTTGGGGGGGGTGGGGGCTGGCTGGCCAACCTCCCACAGTCTCTCCCCCCGGCCGGCCAGCCCCACCGATCAGCCCCAATCGCCGGCCAGGCCAAGGGACCCCACCGGTGCACAAAACACTGGGCCTCTAGTATGCGTATAAGATCTTTGGTTAATCTCTTCCCGCTCTCCCCTCTCCCCTCCCCTCTGAGATTCATCAGTCTTTTCCATGTTTCCATGCCTATGGTTTCCACTCCTGCTTTGAGTGTCTGCCCCCTGGTGGTCAGTGCGCATCATAGCTACCGAACTGTTGGCCGGTTGCTTAGGCTTTTATATATACAGATCACTACGCGTAGCATATTTACCTTCTTTATAAAGTTGAACACTACATTTTAAAGAAGTTTTTGCATATTCTTGAAAAGGCGAAATAATAGAAACAAAGTACAGATGAGTGGTTGCCAGGGGTTAAAGAAAGGTGGCAGTGGGGGTGGGGGTGGCTATAAAAGAGCAACTTAAGGGATCCTTGTGGTGACAAAAATGTTCTGTATCTGAATGTTTCAATATCAATATGCTGGTTGTGATGTTGTTTTGCAAGATTGACAGAAACTGTATAAAGAACACAGGGGATCTCTATTTTTTACAACTGCTTGTGAATCAATAATATCACAGAATAAAAAGTATAATGAAAAAAAGAGGATTTGTATCAAAATTATTTAGGAGCTATAAAAAATACAGACACTGAGATCTTTCTCCAGAGAATGTTTTCATTTCTTGGCTTTGGGCTCAGTTATCCATTATTTTTCCATCTTTTTTTTTTTCTTTCTTAAAAACAACTTCCCACTTGATCTAAAATGCAGTTAGGACTAGCAATCACTAAGAACAATGATTCCCCAAGGTTAATTGTAAAAGAATCACCTGGGAAGCTTTAAATCCAGATTCTCAAGTTCTGATCCCAGAGATTCAGATTCAGAAGGTCCAGGTGAAGCCAGAAAATCTATTCTTTGTATGTTTAAAAACCTCCGGATTGGAGAACAATACATTAACCATTTTCTTAATGTATTCTTTAAAGGTAAACATTACCTCAATTGATCATTATCTTGGAGTTTGCCCTATTTATAAAAGCTTAACTTATTTTCAGCCATATTCTTAACATAACTTAAACACTTAACATTATTTTCAACCATATTCTCAACCCATTAAAAACATAAAGAGGCCTACCCCACCCCAGGACTGAGTCCTACTGAGTGGATGCCCCACGTTTTCTTGACTCTTACAACCTGAAATCTCATTGTTGCTCTTAGGAGAATATTTCTTTTGTCACATGCTACACTTTCTGCTCTGATCCTACTTTCTTAATTCATTATATACTAAAGATATTAAACCACTGATTTTTCACTCCCTTATTCTAGAACAGATATTTTTAATGTTTATCATCTCATGCACACATAAACTATTTACTAAAATTCTACGGAACACCAAAAAAATATATTTTTTGCCAAACTAAAAAAAATAGGTAAATTTTGATTCATTCACATCAGATGGCTATTGTGCTGGTTGTCATTTTTTTATTTGTAAAGAGGTCAGTGCCCCTGACTAAATAGTCAGGTATTTCATGTTTTAAAAATTCTTGCAGCACACCAGTTAAAAATTGCTGCTCTAGCAGGTTGTAATTAGATGCCTAAAAAATTGCAACCTGATGCAGTGGGTCTCAATCCTGGATGTGCTTTGGAATAACCATTCTTAAGCTACAACACAGTAGCCCCATTACACATCATAGCATAGCATACTTAGGAAATTTGATCCAGAAAATTTGGGGTAGCTTCAGAGACTCTGTATTTGTAAAATAAAACTCTACAGAGATTCTGTGACACAGAATGAAACAATAAGTTATGATTTTCATTTTTATCCTTTAGCTCAAGTGACACACTCCTGACAAATTCATCTAAATCTGTTACGTCTAAAAACATCAATTGTTCAACAATGAAAAAATGAAATTTCAGTGAGGTACAACACAATGAATGTCAGACACCTAGTAAGCTCAGGCTCTATCATTAACTAAGACTTAACCAGCCTTCAGTTTCCAGCTACAATCAAGAAGAAAGTGTACCCAATCAGTGCTTTGCTTTCTGTTTTCAGAACTGTTTCCAGGCTTAAATAGAGGTGCCTTAGCAGCCAAGATAGAAGCTGAATAAAGGTACAGGCTAAACAGGAAGAAGGAGCTCTGATTTGATCTGCTTACACATATACAGTTAACTCAAACAATGCAGGGGTTGGGGGAAACAATCCTCTGCACAAAAATCTGTGTATAACTTTTTAATCCCCCCAAAATGAGCTCACCAAACTCTTATTCATAACATAAACAGTTGATTAACACATATTTTGTATGTTATATGCTGTATTCTTATAATAAACTGGAGAAAATGTTAATAAAATACTTTTTATTTATTGAAAAAAATTTGCATATAAGTGGACCCATGCATTTCAAACCTGTGTTGTTCAAGGTAAACTGTACGTAAATATATATATTCACAGATATTTAATATGGCATTTGAAAGCAAGTCCTACAGACACAAAATTTAAAAACCTGGTTCTATAACTTGAAATCCGAGCCTCATTTAAAGTGCTCAAATGCCACATGTGGCTATTGGCTTACCATAGTGGACAATGCAAAAATAAAATATTTCCATCACTGTAGAAAGTTCTATTGAAAAGTCCTATTGTCAATGATTTAATAATTGTGTGTTGTTGGATTAGAAGCTCCCTATGATTTATTCCAGCTCTAAAATTAATCCCTAATATCTGAAGAAAATGCATTAACCTATCTATTCAAAATCATCTAAATTAGTAAAACATTCTACAGGTAGCCAAAAATGTTTAAACCTAAATAAAAAGGAAATACTATCATTGAAAGAGAGAAAAGATTTCTGGACTTTAGACAAGAAAAACTACTGAATGAGAGAAGGTATATGCCAATAATACCTCCAATAAGGGGTTAATATCCCAAATATATAAGAAACTCAAACAACACCAAAACCCCCAAACAATTCGACTAAAAAACAGGCAGAAAACCTAATAGACATTTCTCCAAAGAGGACATACAAAAAGACAATCAGCACCACTAATCACCATGGAAATAAAAATTAAACACACAATGAGATATCACCTCATACCTGTCAGAACAGCTATCATTAATAAATCATTAATAGATCAACAAATAAATGCTGGCAAGGATGTGGAGAAAAAGAAACCCTTGTGTACTGTTGGTGGGAATGCAGATTAGTGCAGCCACTGTGGAAAACAGCATGGAGGGCCCTCAAAAAATTAAATAATCATATGACCCAGTAATGTTAATTCTGGGTATTTATCCAAAGAAATCCAAAACACAAAAAGATATATGCACGCCTATGTTCACTGCAGCATTATTTATAATAGCCAAGATATGGAAGCAACCAAAGTTTCCAACAGATGAATGATAGAAATGTGGTTATATACAACAGTACAGAACTCAGCCATAAAAAAAAATAAATAAATAAAATCTTACCATTTGCAACAACATGGATGGACCTAGAGGGTCATTATGCTAAGTGAAATAATACAGAGAAAGACAAATACTGTATGATTTCACTTATATGTGCAATCTAAGAAGAAAAAAAAAAAGGAACAAAAATGTAACAAACTCAGATACAAAGAACAAATTGGTAGTTAGTTACCAGACAGGCTGGGGGTTGTGGGAACAGGTGAAAAGGGTGAAGAGGTTAAGAAGTACAATTTGACAGTTATGAAATAGTCACAGGAATGTAAAGTACAGCATAGAAAATATAGCCAGTAATATTATAGTAACTATGTATGGTGCCGTGCAGGTACTAGATTTGTCAGAGTGATCACTTCATAAGATATTATAAATTTCTAATCACTATGTTGTACACCTGAAACTAATATAATATTGTATGCCAACTGTAATTAAAAAATAAAATAAAAAACACAAAAAAACTAGCCTGGCCAGTTTTCTCAGTAGTTAAGAGTGTTGGCCTGCCAACCAAAGGGTCTCAGGTTTGATTCCCAGTCAAGGGCACATACCTCGGTTGCAAGTTTGATCCCTCCTCCCGTTGGGGAGAGTGCAGCAGGCAACCAGTCTGTGTGTCTCTCTCACATGGACGTTTCTCTCTCTCTCCCCCCTTCTTCTTCCTCCCTGCCACACTTTCTAAAAATCAATAGAAAAAATATCCTCGGGTGAGGATTAAAATAAAATAAATAAATACATACATAAATAAAATAATAAAAAATAAAAAACGACACCGAGTCTGGACAGCATGGATTAGTGGCTGAGTGTCAACCTATGAACCAGGAGGTCATGATTCAATTCTCAGTCAGGGCACAGGCCCGTGTTGCGGGCTTGATCCCCAGTGTGGGGTGTGCAGAAGGCAGCCAATCAATGCTTCTCTCTCATCATTGATGTTTCTATCTTTCTCTTCCTCTCTGAAATCAAGAAAAATATATTTTTAGAAAAATTCTTAGGTAATGATAATGTCACATAAAGTTTATTGAAGCAGTACCACTGTATTATTTTATTTGAGCTACACATCTCAAATAAGTAGATAGGACAAATACTTTTATCTATTTTACTGGTAAGGATAGTAAACTGAATCATAAGCAGCACAATAATGAATACAAGGCCCCAGAGTTAATAAAAAGAACTAAAACTGGAAAAAAACTTTCTTATTCATGGTACTCTCAAAGCATACACCAAAGTGACAAAGCACTGTCATGGACAAAAATATGAACTCACTAATACCAAGGAAAGAAATGTATTCATTCAACAAATATTATGAATATCTACACTGTACAAAGTTAGTATAGTGGGTGCTAAAGATATCAAAAGGAAAATCTGCTTAAAAAAAAAAAAAGCCCCAAACACCCAAGTGGTCAAATTCTAATTAAATATGGGGAAACTTCAACAAGGAAAATAAAAATATTAGCATCCCTCTTTCACAAGCCTAATTATAAATCTTTTTAAAAAAAGCAAAAAAAAAAAAAAAAAAGCAACGCTAGCATTCTGGGATCTATTTATTGTCCAGCAGAGTCCCACATATCGCAGCCACAACATACTAGGAATGTGCCAGTATTCTTTAAGAGAATCAGATTTTTTAAAGTATAGATCTGCTAGCTATAGTAAAATACTAAAAAGCCTGAAGTCAAAGCTTCAATTCCCATAGGAAAAGCCCCATGATCACACTATACTTCTAGCTCTGAATAACCACTTCAATGACAACCCACTAAAATTAGGCAAGCAAGTATGGATGCCTTAGCAAAAACAAAAGTCACTAAAGAAAAACTTTGGTCTACACACAATTCCTAAGAGGCAAACATTAAAGTAGTACGTTTTAAAATATTATGGAGTATTTACTGTTTGACTTCATCTGTGGCCAAAGGGCACTGGTTATTTTTCAAATTCTAATACATAAAATTAGTTTCTAATAGGTTATGTAAGTTTCACATTTCCCCCCAATACTTTTCTCACACAATAGAGAACATTTCAACTAAAATTCACCATAATTTTTTCCATGTTTCAACATTTTAAGATGTCAGTGGAGTTTACTATATAAGAATTCAAATATATAATCAAATAAAACAAACTCAATTAACTGAAATGATTACCAAATGTAGTCTTTCAAGAATATTTCCGATTTACTAAGGGCTAAAGCCTTATTTGAACTCCTGTTGAAAACCACTCTAAAACTATATTCTTCTCTTTTCTTCCTATTATAATAGTAGTCTTTTTAAAAAGTAACTGATAAATAACATTGCCTTGAACTTATCATTTTCAAAAATCATGTTGTGCCACACACAGAAGCTAAAGATATTTTTGAGTCTCTTAACAACCCAGAATTCAAACAAAAGTTACAATTTTTAATAAATCTCTATCAGACTTGTTTCCTTTTTCTTTTAAAGAAAAAGGAAATAAAATTCAATCAACTAGAATACTATTAAGTATACTTTACAATAAATGGAAATTTCTAGAAATTTAAAAGTCTAAAATACAAATTAAATCAGGATGTTCTTACTTAATGCTGATACACTGGTGGATGCGACAAAAAGTCTCAAATATGAAGAGACGAGCATTTTCAATAAAATCCTCAAGACAAGCCACCAAGAAGAAGTCATTCACAAGCACCTGTGTATAAAATGAAAAAGAAAAAAAATTAATGGCACTTGACTCAAAAACTTTGTGTGCCTTACTCATTGTTCCATTTCACTAGAATTCTCTCATCTATGATCACAAGTTCTACACAACACTTTCTAGCACACTATAATGAAGCTGCTAATAATATAAGTTAAACAAGTAAATGCTATAAGAAAAAGACCTAAAGAACTGCAATGTTTCCTTGTTCCAGTGATGATTTGAACATTATTTGACAAATTAGCTTTGTATTGTCCATTATCCTACATAAATGCCCTACAGATAGCATATCTTTTCCAGTTATTTCAAATAGTTATGAGTGAAGCAAAGATATGCATATTTCTATGATAGCAAATATAGTAAATCTACAAAGGAAAAAAATTCAAGGGGTGGTATCATAATTAAGAGAACATTTTAATAGCAACCAAGTTCTCCTCTGTCTTAGCAAGGCCTAGATACTTAATATAACAGATATATACAAATATTTAATAATGCTATATGACGTTAGTAATATTGATGACTATATGAACACATATTACACTAGATTATAATTTAAATTTTGTCCTAAGTTTGAAAATCACCTCGGAAGGTATATTTACATGATAATTTTCTCTTTCTTAGAGGAAGGAATCTTAGTCCTTCAACATATTTTTGTGCTAATATTTGGGTTCAAAAATGAAATTGACATATAGTAACTTGTGGATTTGGTAACTGCATTTAATAGGTAAATTCTTAGTTTAATTTGTTAAACCTTCAAAACTAACTTAATTAAAAGAAAAACAACATACCCATAAACCTAACTCTTTCAGTTGCTCTGAAGGTACTTTAGTTTCCAATAACCAAGAGAAGACACTGTGGTTATAAAAATCACACTTTTAGCTTGACTGATTTATAGCAAATGTTAAATATATCAAATGTGAAAATTTCTAAAAATAGGCCCACTTACAAAACAAATTAGGAATCATAGTTGTGATATGCAATTCCAAACAACCGTGCCCACAGATATTAAATATTTCACATATTTACTTATTCAGGATAAGGCATGGAATTATGGGTGTATGTGTGAATTTATAATACACCCAATGTTTAACAAGCTGTCCTAACTAAAAGGATACACACATGGCAACAACATTAAAAATGTTTTCATCCCAGCACATTTCTAAAAAATATGCCACTTTAAGATTAATATACATTCCTGATAGAATTACTTTAATAAAACACTGCAAGGTTAATTATTACAATACATAAAAATTTAAGAATGCTATTAATTTATAAGTAAAAATTCATACTTACAGATTCACATTCCCTCAGCTTTTTCTGAGCCCCATCAAAGTCAAAGTTAACATATAAACATTCAACAAACTCTGTAATTGGGTCTTTATATGTGTAAGACTCCTGTAAAATAAAGTCAAAGGTCAAACTGGATCTAATTCAACATTGTTTGGTAGATTGTCCCTAGACTATCCCAATCTTCCTATTTTCTCCTCCGTTCCCATTAATTTCCAGCAAATTACCTAGTATTTATCTTCTCAAAGCAATTGCTTGTATCCTGATTCCAGGCCACACCTTAAGCTTTTAATGCCTTCCAGACCAAGTTCTCTAAATTCTCATCCTAGAACCATTCCAAAAGCTTTCAAATTCCTCTGGAGCCAAAAGTATTCCTTAATAAATAGTGATGAACTTACCCAAGTATAACAATATTTATACCCTACTGAAGGGGAAATTATATTTTAAAATTTAATTTATTCTTATATCAAATAAATATTTAGATTCTTTTCTAACCCAGTGATTGCTGAGAAGCTCACTAAATGAACAAGTAGGGCCACAGCTTTTAACAACTTGGAAACTATTATTATATTCAATGTAAAGGCCATTACTCTGGAATTATGCAGACAGTGACCTCCCAACAAACAGTTCTAGGCTCCAGATCGTTCACTCTTTGCAATAAGAGAAACACTAATATACAATGTATATTAAATATCCACCTACCAGAGAACAGTATCATTCATACCACATCTAGCCTAAGTATATCTTGAGCTTAAAGATAGTAAATATCCATTTGGGATTCCTGGGCTCTTCTCCATGTATACTTTCCTCCTATTTTTAAAACATCTTTACCTTAAGAAGAGTAGTACTTGGAGAGAAAAAAAAAAAAAAAGGCTAAACCTAAAGTTCAGGCATGTTAAAAAAAAATCAATACAGATTTAAGTTTTTACCTGTTGAATAACTTTGACTAGATCTTTTAGCACCTGCCGGCGTTTTCGAACATCTTTGTTTGTTATGACTGCTGTAGTTAAATAGCGAAGAATATGTGGACACATTGTCTGAATTGCATTAAGATACCTAAGGTAAAAATATAAAGGCTATTTAATATTAATAACTTACCTAGTTTTTCTAGACCTATAATCATATATTAAGTGCTTAAAAGGAAACTCAAACAACCCATTAGATTGTATTGTTTAAGCAATCTAAGATTACAAACACTTAAGAATGAATACTATAAAGGCCATCTTCTCCAAGGAAATGCCAGCTGATATTCCCCAATTTGGAGGAAGACTCACTTAAAAGGTAAATAATCCTATTATCACTGTTGAGTAAAAGGTATTTGGGAAGACCCTATATATGCCATCAGTCTATTCCAAAAGACTAAGCAATGACTTTCAGTTATTCACCTAGTAGATCAAATGTGTGAAAAATTTTTATATGCAAACTACTCATCATAATCAGAAAAACAAGCATTTACACAAATTAAAATATTCAGGAAATGAAAGACTGGAAATTAAGTACCTCTGAGTGTCCAACACTATGACAAGCTTAGAAATATTTGTCAGTAGCCCTGACTGGTTTGGCTTGGTGGATAGAGCTTCGGCCTGCGGACTGAATGGTCCCGGGGTCGATTCCGGCTGGGGGCAACGTGCCTGGACTGTGGGCTCGATCCCCGGTGGGGGGCATGCAGGAGGCAGCCAATCAATGATTCTCTCTCATCATTGATGTTTCTATCTCTCTCTCTCTTCCTCTCCCTCCCTCTGAAACCAATAAGGAAATAAAAAGAAATATTTGTCAGTAAAGCCCATTCCTCTTAGCTGAATATTCTAGCCCCAAAGTACCCATCCAGCTCCATCTCCCACCAAACCATCATTGACTGCTTCCTGCTTTCCTTACTTACACCTCACTCCACATGGATTGCTCTCACAAATACAAAACTCTGAAACTTAAATTCTAGCCATCCCTTAAGGTCAAGCTCAGATGCCTGATCTTCCAAGTTGCCCTAGACTGTACTATTAATAAATCTTTATATATTTTATTGTAGATTCCCCATAAAATGTTGTTTGAACTCTTTAGAGGACCCTAGAATCTGACAATAACTCAAAATAATATCTAGTTCTACTCCCCCTTAAATTCCCTCCAAACAAGACAGGGTGTAAAAAGAATCAACACTTACTCAAGAATAAAACCATTTCTAGGAAAAGATAACTAAACAAATCAGCTAAAAGTTTTATTATCTGAAAAATTAAAGCTGAGATTCAGGCAAAAAATTTTAAACTACACTATTGGTTCAGAACAATTGTTAGTCTCTATACTATTGCCAGAGATTTCATGTACAAGTTCAGGAAAGCATGATTGCTATTCTTAGTATTAGTTTTGAAGTAGGTGATTTTAGTAGGCACTTAGGGAACTCATTCATAAATTTATTCATACAGTATTACAAAAACTTTAAGTTCATTGTATATGACATTAAACATTTATTTCTACTTTTCCTAACTTTAATATTATTGTACCACAGAGATCTTAATTTCTTTTTTTTGGAGGATGAGTTCCTTGGGAAATCATCTCTCTCTTTCTGTGAGTATATAGGAGAGGTTAGCAAAATGTATATAAAGTGCCAGATAATGAAGACTTTAGGGTTTGCAGGCCAAGAGAGCAAATTTGAGAACATTATGCGGGTACTTATATATATATATATATATAAAAATTAAACCTCCAAAGTATTTTATTGAAAAATTAAAAATAGTTTAGTAGCAACTTTTTAAATACAGGTCTAATGAGAAGATATTTCTTTATTGAGGATAACTATTTAATTGGGTTCAAAAGTTAGAGGCTCCTATCATGAAAATTTATTGCAACTGTTGATCTGTTAATGATGATCTGTATGACATAGTTAATACTTAAAAATGTTTTTCAAGAACATCAGTACCACCAAATATGGCTATCAATGAACAAACATGTGCTTTTAATTTAGCATATTCATAACTTGGCAAAAATTTGCGCAATTCTGCTAAATTCTTCTTTTGATATTTCCTTCTAGTATAACATTATATTGCAAATGAATCACTTCCAATTCAACTGCACAGTTTAATGAATTTTGAAATATGGAAATTTCCTTTTGTAATTAAAATGAGGCCTAAAACTTTCTGGAATTGTATTTTAGGCTCAAAAAACATATCTGCTGAAATTCTGTGTGGAAATGAAGGTCTTATTTCTTTTAAATTTTTTTTAAATGTACTTTTATTGATTTCAGAGAGGAAGGGAGAGGGAGAGAGGAACATCAACGATGAGAGAGAATCACTGATTGGCTGCCTCCTACATGTCCCCCACTAAGGTTGAGCCCACAACCCAGGCATGTGCCTTGACCAGAATTAACCCTTTGCACTTGTTTGCTTTTTTCTCCATTCCTTTATTTTACTTGGGATTTAATTTTTTAAATATCCCAGATTTTACAAAGTGCGGCAGTAGGATAAAAAACTGGAGTTTCTTTTCATACAAACTTATTTATGTGGATTTTTTTAATATTTCAAATTATTGATACATTCAATAACCGTCACACTCGACATCCGAGTGCAAAAGCTTAAACCCAGGACCTCAGTCTGCAGGCCGACGCTTTATCCATTGACCCAAACCAATTAGGGCTCATTTTCTTTTAACTTTTGAAAGAAGAAAAAGTATAAAGTGGCTAGACACTTGTTAATTGTCATCAAAATGACTATCCTATATAATAAAAGCCTAATTGCTAAGTGTCTGGTCATCCGTTCAACCAATCAAAGCCTAATATGCTAATGAGATGCTAAGGCCGCTCAATGGCTCGCTATGACGTGCACTGACCCCAGGGGGCAGACGTTCCGACCGGTAAGTTAGCTTGCTGCTGGGGTCTGGGCCAATAGAAACTGAGTGAGACGGGCCAGCCATGTCCTTAAGCCATCCCCCGCACGGTTCCTCCCTGGCTGGCCAACCTCCCGCGTCCCTCCCCGGCACCGGCCCCAGCCCCGATCGTGCACTGGTGGGGTTCCTCAGCCTAGCCTGCACCCTCTCTCAATCCTGAACCCCTGGGGAAATGTTAGAGAGCCAGTTTCGGCCCTATCCCGCAGGCTAGGCCAATGGACCCCACTAGTGCACGAATCTGTACACCGAGCCTCTAGTTACTGGTACAGTATAAGTACTATTTCACTTTGTAATTTTAGGTTGAATTTTAGTAACATTATCTAGGCCAGTGATGGCGAACCTATGACACGCGTAGCCATTTCTGATGACACGCGGCTGCTGAGGTTTATTAAATACCATTATATAGAACAAGTATACATTTATGTTATTTAAACTATAAATATCGCGAAATAATGTTTTTTCCTCAAAGTGACACACTACCCAAGTTATGCTCAGTTTTTTGGCGAAGTTTGACACACCAAGCTCAAAAGGTTGCCCATCACTGATCTAGGCTATAACAAAAATTAATTTACAGAGCCATTCAGGGCATGATAATAGTGGTTGAGTGCTATTTTTCTTATTAAAAAAATTTCCAATCTCACCTCAAGCTCAAAAACGTCACAATTAAAGTTGTCATTGTGAAGCCATCCAATTGCTGTATAGTAGGGAAAAATCAAGATATTCTATTTCTGACAAAAACTCATGGATTGGTAACAGTTAACTCCATGAAAGTAAATAAGCTCATTGTGGAACCTAATGGTTCAATAAAACACCACAGATTCAAGTATTTTCCACAAAGTACATGGTGATAAATAATGCAATCAATAATTATAAGCTCTGAATACCTCACAAGTTTTGTAAATTTGATCAACTAAGCCTTTTTCTTCTCCATACATATTTACCAACAAAAGTTTTAGCACAACTTAGCCAATTCCATTTCAGGCTGTATTAAATTAGTATTTTCTTAACTTTAAAAATATTTCACCGCCGAAACCGGTTTGGCTCAGTGGATAGAGCGTCGGCCTGCGGACTGAAAGGTCCCAGGTTCGATTCCGGTCAAGGGCATGTACCTTGGTTGTGGGCACATCCCCGTTGGGGGGTGTGCAAGAGGCAGCTGATCGATGTTTCTCTCTCATCGATGTTTCTAACTCTCTATCCCTCTCTCTTCCTCTCTGTAAAAAATCAATAAAATATATTTAAAAAAATATTTCACCTATAGTTGTTCCACACAAGACTATCATAGAGACATGTTCTTCAGCCACTCCACCAGATTCCTCAAATTAACAACTAAACCATATTGGTAACATCCATTGACTCATCAAGAGCCAAGGAAAACCACTAAAAATCATATGCATTGTTTTTTAATTGATGGTTGATGTTGCTCCCAATATCTTCAACACTGAAACTGTTCTCACCAAAGGCTAATAATTTTAAACTTGTTTATTTTTTCTAGACATATTTCTTTAGCTGCTGCAATTGAACATGAAAAAGAATCACTATTGGAAAATGGCTTTCTTTACTTGACTAACAAAAGAGCTGCGCAGAAATTTACTTTGGTTAAAGCCTCATTTTCATTAATTTTTGTGAGGAAATTCTGCTGATATTGTTTTAAATTTCCCAATTTTTCGGACAGTTGCTTTGCTGTCAGTGGGAATATTATAATGAGTGCTTACAGTCTAGTAATGTGGATGTATATAGTATTCTTTTAGCATACCTACAGTGCAAATTCAATGCTTTGCTTTCTAATTTGAGACAAAATAATTCCTACACCATTGTGCCTTAAAAGCACATTTGAAGTCCACTTTTCTTGCTTTGACAGGATGAGTATGCACTAGTAATAAAACAAAACAAAACGTTGCAGAATGGGAATAAACAGCACTTGAAACACTGTCTAGGTATGCGGCATCTCTGGGACTATAGTGTACAGAGCAATAACTGTGAGGCAAGGGGAGTACAACAATGTATGATCTCTGTTACAACTCAACTCTACCATACCCTTCAAAAGCTGCCAAAGACAACACAGCAAGAACCCCCTTATCCATGATTTTGGTTTGCACAGTTTCAGTTTACCTGTGGTCAATCATAATCCGAAAATACTAAATGAAAAATTCCAGAAATAATTCCTAAGTTTTAAATTGCAAGTTGTTCTAAATATTGTGATAAAATCTCAAGCTGTCATGCTCCATCCTGCCCATAAAGTGCATCATTCCTTGGTCAAACACATCCACACTGTATACAGGGGTTAGCAAAAGTAGGTTTACAGTTGTTCATATGGAAAATACAGTAATTAATAATATAAGAATCAACTCTGTTTCATGTACTCACAACTGTAAACCTACTTTTGCCCACACCTGGATGTACCATACAGTACTTGCCTACCCATTAGACAATTAGTAGCCATCTCAGATCCAGTTGTGATATTGCAGTGCTTGCGTTCAGGTAACCCTTATTTTACTTAACAATGGTCCTAAAGCCATTCACATAGCTTTTATTACATATCGTTATAATTTTTCTATTTTATTATTTTCATTAATCTCTTACTGTACCTAAAATTTATAAATTAAACTTCATCATAGGTATGTATGTATAGGAAACATTATAAAGGGTTCAAATATTTACGGTTTCAGGTATTCACTTGGGGGTCTTGAAACATATCCCCCATGGATGGGGGTGGGTGGGGGCGGGACTAGTGTATATAGAATAATGAGTGTGGCTATGTTCAAATAAAAATTTATGAACACTAAAACTTTAATTTTGCCCAGCCAGTGTGGCTCAGTGGTTGAGTGTCAACCTATGAACCAGGATGTCAGGGTTCCACTGCCAGGCAGGACATATGCCTGGATTTCAGGCTCAATCCCCAGCAAGGGAAGTGCAGGAGGCAGCCAATCAATGATTCTCCCTCATCATTGATGTTTCTATCTCCCTCTCCCTCTTCCTTCCTCTCTGAAATCAATAAAAATGTTTAAAAATACTTTAATTTCATGTAATTTGCACATCACACAACATTCCTTTTCATTTCCCTCCAACAATTTAAAATGTAAAAGCCATAAAAGGCAGTAGGCCAGATGTATTAGTCCATGGTCTATAGTTTGCAGACCCGTGGTACACAGCATTAACATGGTCCTCGACTTCCAAAGATGGCAGAACTCCCTACCTTCCATGGCGCATTCATGCATGCATGTATGTATATAGGTCAGTACATAAAGGAGGGGAGTGGGGATTAAGGGTAATTCTTGTGAAGTTATCTTAGTTCACATTCTGGTATGATCAATAATTATATATTTAAGTTGAAATACAAGCAAAACCACAGAGGTGGTTAATAGCCTACACATGACCATTATGCTCTTTTTTCTACTTGCTTTCTTATCATCTCCTTACTTCACTGTCACTTGAAATTTACAGGCCAGATCAACTTTCATCTTCACTGGACTCTTCTAACTTCTCCAGGTCTCAATGACAGATGTTAAACCTACTATTTGTTTAGCATGTACAATTATCTGTACCTAGTTAAATGTACTTACACTATTTCTTGTGTTATTTGTTTGGGTTATAAACCATGTAAGAACCATACTGACCCTATATTTGAAATCTGATTTTATTATTTTTTCTTTTAAATAAGAGCCTCTGCATTTATTGTGTTCTGAAGTTATATTACAATAGGTCAGTAAAACTATTTTAGTTTATTTTTTCTCTAGCACAACTCTGCTCCAATTGTGCAATTTTATAGAAGTTTTTCTACAGCTTTCTAATAGCAAGCCAGAATATTTAGTAATCAAAGGATAAGACAAAATATGCCCCCAAATAAAAAATATGTAAGCATCTATTATGTGCAGGATGTTAAAAGAAGAATAAAAATCCTGTCCTCGAATACACTTATAATCTCATTGGGAAGATAAGGCAATTGTAGGATTTTCGTTTAAAGGCATTACGTAATTAAATACCAAATATGTGGTAGACACAATATACAGGACTTCATGAATAAAGTAAACCAGCACTGGAGCTTAAAAAACAGGCAGACTTTGGATAGGTACAAAGAAGAAAAAGGAATCTCCAGAAAGACAAGCTAAAAGAACAAAAGGGAGAATACTTGGTAGAACTTTAGAGGATAAATTTTTAGATGAAAATCTTAGCGTTCACCCTAAGCTCATGGTCGGCAAACTGCGGCTCGTGAGCCACATGCGGCTCTTTGGCCCGTTGAGTGTGTGGCTCTTCCACAAAATACCACGGCCTGGGCGAGTCTATTTTGAAGAAGTGGTGTTAGAAGTTTAAGTTTAAAAAATTTGGCTCTCAAAAGAAATTTCAACGTTGTACCGTTGATATTTGGCTCTGTTGACTAATGAGTTTGCCGACCACTGCCCTAAGCTATAGCAAGACACCTGCATCAAAAAGATCAGGAACAATTAGAAAATACAGGGGGGAAAAGGCAGAAAGGTTAGTCAAGGATAAATTCGGGACACTATCTAATAAAACTTGAAATTTTTATTTAGAAAACAAATTAAACACTCTTGTGCTAACTGAACTTTAAATCTTTTTTTCTTTTAAAATTGGAGAGTAACTAGGGCATTGTATTACAAATGCATTCTTTTCCCGAATAACATCTACATTTTGTGGCCAAGGCTCATCTCTAATAGCCTATGAACACTGCTCTATCTTACACCTGATACCTTATCTTATGTATTATGTTACATTTAAAAGTTCAACATTTTTCAAATGTGTTAATCATCTCCATTTTAGATTCATAATAATTATGACAGAAATGGTAATATATATGACGTAAGAGACTTTAACCTGCAGGTGCATCTAAACTTTCACTTCAAGGACACAAGTATAATTTATCTCCAAAGTATTTTTATATTAAAAAAAAACCCTGAAATAATAATCTATATAAATTATTAATTTAACACATACTCTATGAATGACATTAAATTGTATTAGTAGAAAACTATGACACTTTTTCCATTAATTTCTATTATCTATCAGGGACAACTGAAAAACACACAAAGGTCAATTACAAGCTACATAATTATTCTACTTAAAGAATATGCAATCCAGAAAAATGGATGAAACAATTATCTATCAAGCCAACTGGGTGTATTTTCATATGAAAAAAACTTAGAATCACGCAAAATCAAAATAAGCCATGAAAACATTACTAATGAGAAAGAAAATATAATGGTAACCTGACCCTATAGCAAGTGGAAACAGTAAGCACAATATCTTGGGGAAAACTGAAAGCTGTTAATACTACTGAGCAGTTTTCCCCCCATATTTTTCTAACAGGCTGTTTTGTTATAAAAAAAATAGGTACAAGGGTGTGTGTTTTTTTGGCAGATGAAAATGCTCAACAACTAATTTATGGTGATTGCTGCATCATTTGATAAAGTGACTAAAATCAGTGAATTATAAACAAACAAAATCTTCTGGTAACCTTAGCACAAATAAAGATAGTGCCATCATACTATACTAGTAGTCACGGTTATTTTTCACCACTACACTTTTGCAGTTTTTAAAAAAGGATTTCAATTACATCCTTGATTGGGCAGTAAAACTTATTAATTTTAAACAACTCCAACTTTGCATGCTTATCTTTTTAACATTCTGTATGACTAAATGGGAAGTATGTATAAAGCTCTTCTGCTATGTACTTTGGTGTCATGGTTCTTAAGTTGAAAAGTACTTATATAACTGAGTTAGTTGCAAACTGAGCTAGCTGATTTTCTCACAGAATGTTATTTTAACTTGAAAAAAAGGACAAACCAAAGCTTTGAGCATTTGGAAGAAACTTTCTAAAAAATAAAGTGAGCCTATCCTTCAAATAAAACAAATGATAAAATCCGAGTTTTCAAAAAATAGAATTTTGGAAAATTTGCGTATGTCACCAAGAGATTGACTATTTCCAATACTTGAAGCCTTTTCTAATAGAGTTAGTAGTGATATTAATGAACGTGATTTTTCGGTATTATGTAATGTCAACATGTGAGATATTTGGAATATCTGTTATCTCAGTGAACCAGTATTTCCCAAACAACCAATGCATAATGTTATAAATCATGCATGGGTAAAAGACCCATTAGAAGTGCAAGGCCAATCAATATATTTTAGAATACCTATTTAGTTTAGAATCCAAAAATTGAATATGGTTTCAGGTACTACATTACAGTAATCTTTACAAAACTACTACCTGCAGAGTTTTGTTATATTGTCTGAAACAATATTCTGAAAAAGGCTATTTAAAAACACCTCTCTTTCCCTAATACATTTGTGTGAGGTTAGGTTTTCTTCCTATCCTTCCCAACAAATTGAATGAAAACCAGGTGTGAAATTTAATGCTGGAACACAGGCAAAAATATTGCCACTATAATTTATAAAGCTTAGCTCTAACAATCCTAGAACATGATTTCAAATTTAAAAATCAAGATTTTAAGAAGGCTACAGATAATGAGGCGATTAACTAAGGGCAACAACTAAAATACTAAAGAATCCGATAAAAACATATATTTAGTATGGAAGGATAGATAACACAAAATTATCCTCAAGTATCCTCTCTAATAAAATGGTAATATGCAAATTAACCATCACTCCGCTACATTAGCCACGCCCACCAGCCAATCAGGGCGAGTATGCAAATTAACCCCAATCTAAGATGGCTACAGCCACAGAGAGCAAGGTTTCCCAGGTAACAGAGGAAGCCAAGCTTTCCATAGCCGTTGCAGGCCTAAGCCTCCACTCAAGCTACAAAGTTTCAATTATAGAAGGTAAACAAATTCAAACAAATGGCGGCAGAATGGAGCTTGAGAGAGCAAGCCAGGGTTGCCGGCGGCAACAGGGGAAGCAAAGCTTTCCGCACACCCTGGCCGGGCTCAGCTTAAGGCTACAAAGTTTCAATTGTAGAAGGTGAATTAACTGCCACATAAATGGCTGCCACCCCGGAGGGAGCAGCAGGCTTGGCTCCGCCCCAGGCTACAAAGTTTCAATTGTAGAAGGAAAATAAATTCCAGATACCAGGGCCTCCCCTTGCATTGCCAGGGGGCGTTGACGGGCCTGCAAACCACCACAGGCCCCTCGCTCAGGCCGCCCCACACCCCAAGGGAAACCCCACCCTTATCTGTGACACCCTTCAGGGCAAACCAGCTGGCCCCCACCCGTGCACCAGGCCTCTATCCTATCTAATAAAAGAGTACTATACAGATTGATCATCACTGCAACAGACAATATAGCTGCCCCCATGTGGACACAAGATGGCTACTACAAGATGGCCAGCAGGAGAGGGCAGTTGGGAGGCACCCGGCCTGCAAGGGAGGGCAGTTGGAGGTGATCAACCCTGCAGGAGAGGGCAGTTAGGGGTGACCAGGCTGGCAGAGGAGGGAAGTTGGGGGCAAACAGGCTGGCAGGGGAGCAGTTAAGCATCAACCAGGCTGGCAGCAGAGTGGTTAGGGGGTGATCAGGCTGGCAGGCAGAAGCGGTTAGGGGCAATCAGGAAGGCAGGCAGGCAAGCAGTTGGGAGCCAGCAGTCCTGGATTGTGAGAGGGATGTCCCAGATTGGAGAGGGTACAGGCTGGGCTGAGGGACAATCCCCCGCCGTGCACGAATTTCGTGCACCGGGCTTCTAGTCTTAAATATTTTCTTAAAACAGACTTATTTTCAGTTGTTCCAACCAAGTAAGAAATAATGGGCATGCTTGGACAGTATGGTTCAGTGGTTGAGCATCGACCCATGAACCAGTAGGTCACAGTTTGATTCCCGGTCAGGGCACGTACTCGGGTTGCGGGCTCAATCCCCAGTAGAGGGTGTGCAGAGAGCAGCTGATGGATGATTCTCTCTCACCACTGATGTTTTATCTCTCTTTCCCTGTCCCTTCCTCTCTTTGAAATCAATAAAACCATATTTTAAAAAAAGAAAATAAAGGGCAGAAAATTCAGAGGCACTGATCTCAAATGTAAGAATTTTTAAAAATGAGTTCTACCTAAAAGTAAAACAATAAAATTTCTTACCACCAAAAGCTGGATGATCAACCAAAGATAATATAAAAGAGATTCTCATAGAATGTATATATTCCTTCCAAGTAATATGGCCTAGAGCCTTAATTTTAATGCTTTAACGCAGTGGTTCTCAACCTTTTTAATGCCGCGGACCCTTTAATACAGTTCCTCATTTTGTGGTGACCCCCAAACATAAAATTATTTTCGTTGCTACTTCATAACTGTAATTTTGCTACTGTTATGAATCATAATGTAAATATCTGTGTTTTCCGATGGTCTTAGGCTCTACAGCAGCGGTTCTGAACCTGTGGTTCTCAACCTTTTTAATGCCACTAGCAGGGTCGCCTAAGACCATCGGAAAACACAGATATTTATTTACATTACGATTCATAACAGTAGCAAAATTACAGTTATGAAGTAGCAACGAAAATAATTTTATGGTTGGGGGTCACCACAACATGAGGAACTGTATTAAAGGGTCGCGGCATTAAAAAGGTTGAGAACCACTGCTTTAATGTATAGATGGATTACCTGGGATCTTGTTAAAATGCATTTAGTCCTACTCAAGAAGGCAAATAATCCTTTCCACTAATATTTACAGGGTAAAATAAGATTGTTGTTAGAGTAATAAATTTGACAGTGAAATAGTAGTCAAGTTTTCAGGCTAATTTAAATTGGCTAATTGAAGCAAGCGAATATTCTAGAAAAATTAATAGTACTGGACAAAAAACAGTTCCTAAAGTGTTAACTAAAATTTTTATTGGTAGTTCATCTCATGATAAAATTGCATAACAGGTAATGAACCTAAAGCAGTCATATTATAGTGCAAAAAATAAAATTTAAAAGCTATCAAGACTACATTAAAATATTTTCAAAAGCCTCCTAATATTTAAATCAAAAAGGGGGGGGATAGTAGAAGAATATCATGTAAGGAAAAATATCCTGTAAGTAAATTACATCTAGAAAATTTGTACTTTAGAAAAATAATTGTAATGCTAAAAGCAAGACACCCATGAAAAACACACATGGTATCAAAACAAGCCAGAGGAAAATCATTTGGGCAAAAAATGAAAAAGAATCCCAAGTCAAATTTATAGGAAATATTCCTTTATTAACTTTTGATCGAGAATATGTTTGTATATTTTTAGAAAACAACTCCGAGACCATGTGGATTCCGGCAACAGAGAGGAATCGACAGGACTACTCCAGCCATGAAGACAGAAAAGAAGCAGTCCAGAGATGGAAGACGCTGATGTCGCCTTGCCATACTAGCAGTCAGCAGCTGTGCGTCACTGCAGGTTGCCCAGGACCAAACCAGAGAGGGTCAGACCTGCATTACCACCATTTCTCCACCATCCAGAACTGAAATATCATTGCTGACATGTGCACATAAGGAACTGTTTGACATTGAAATTGGGTCGCAAAAGAACTGTTGGCCCAGAAAGAAACTCACTACAGACTGATTCATTTGCCTTTCAGCATAACCATTATTGCTTGTCTCATTTTCGGTTCTTATAAGTGTATTTCTAGTAGCACATGATCTCACTCATCTAGGGGAAATGATGAACAACATAGACTGATGAACAAGAACAGACCCAGAAACAAGGAGGCATGGATCAGACTGTCGGGCCTCAGAGGGAGGGTAGGGGAGGATGGGGATATAGGGGAGAGATCAACCAAAGGACTTGTGTTTAGGCATATGAGCCTAACCAGTGGTTAAGGACAACAGGGGGTTGGGAGCATGTGTGGGGAGGGGTGTGGGATGGGAACGGGAGGATGAGGACAAATATGTGATACCGTAATCAATAAAGAAATTTTAAAAAAATGCATTTAGTTTCTCTAGGGCAGGGGTGGGGAACCTATTTTCTGCCACAAAGGCCATGTGGATATTTATAATATTCTCATTCTATATAAAATTATCAATGCAAAAATTAGCCTGCTATATTTGGTCAAACATTCAAATAACTCACCATAATGCCTTGGCAGGACCACACCAACGGCCAGCAGGTTGGACATTTCCCAACCTTATTCTAGGGTAAGGTCCAAGATTCTGCATGATACTTATGATGTTGGCTCAGGGACCAAACTTAAATAGCACTTTAGAGGGCTTAGAGTGCACTTTTTATCAAATTATTTCCTTAAGAGTTACATAAGCTTTTTCTTTCCTTTTTTTTTTACCACTTTTTAAATTTTTATTTTTTCAATTACAATTGACATTTAGTATCTATATATATAAAACCCTAAGCGACCAGTCGACTGTCCAACCGGTTGACCGAATGATTGGTTGCTATGACATGCACTGACCACCAGGGGGCAGATGCTCAATGCAGGAGCTGCCTCCTGGTGGTCAGTGTGCTCCCACAGCCAACCTCCTGAGGCTGGCCAACCTCTCACGGCCCCAATCGGCCCCGATCTCCAGCCAGGCAGAGGGACCCCACCCGTGCACGAATTGGTGCACCAGACTTCTAGTATTTTATATTAGTCTCAGATATACAGCATAGTGGTTAGACACATATAATTTACAAAGTGTTCCCCCCACATATAAGCTTTTTCAATTAACAAGTACATGTACCACATGAAGAGGGGGGGAAAATGGCAACAAATTCAAATGCTAGGGAGAAGTACATTTTTGTTTTTTTAAAAACCTATATAATTTCATATAATTAAAACCAAAATTATGTAGTGAAATTAACTTACTGTGGCTGGTAAAGGAAGAGATCAATAATATTATCGCGTCCTTTGGGGTGATTGAAGAAAACAAACAGAGACCAATGAATGAGCCATGTTCGCTGCTGAAGAGACTGCAGAGGAGAACTCACAGACTAAAGGGTTAAAAAAGTACACATAGAAATATTAATATATGAGAAAGAGGCAAGATAATGAACACTGCTCATCTCAGAATTTTAGTTAAAAATTGAAATTGTCTAAGGCATGTGCTAGGTAGGGTCATTATGACCAAAGTCCAATCTCCTAGACCACTACTCTATATGATCCTCAACATTCAAAATTTCCTCATTTTCAGAGACAGAATCAATAATGTCCACTAAGCCATTTGTACAGAGGCTGTAAATCAGGCATCCTCAAACTACGGCCCACGGGCCACATGAGGGTGTTTTTGCCGTTTTGTTTTTTTATTTCAAAATAAGATATGTGCAGTGTGCATAGGAATTTGTTCATAGTTTTTTTTAAACTATAGTCCGGCCCTCCAATGGTCTGAGGGACAGTGAACTGGCCCCCTGTTTAAAAAGTTTGAGGACCCCTGCTATAAATTATAGTTATTTCAGAAAATATTTTGAAAGTAAGAAATGAACTAAGCACTCCAAAAGAAGTAGTTTTATTAAGCATTATAGATGAAAACTGTCATCTTCTGCATAGGACTTTAAATAATAGGTGGCACTAACAGTATTGTGTAATTTTCACTGATACAGAGAAAAAAGGTACAGTTGTTAACAAAGATGAAAACCGAGTTCTTTTCTCTAAGAGCCAAAAGAAGCGACAGCTTCTTTCAAGGAGATTCAATGAAACTAGTCAACCCACTGTGATTTTTATGTCTAGCCAACAGAAGCTAAACTTAACATTTTAGTTTAGTTTGTCTTCTTCTTCTTCTTCTTTTTTTTTTTTAAGTACACAAAAAGTATGAAGGACACATAGAAATTCCAGAAAATAACCAAAAGTGTTGAACTCACGTTATTATCTATGGTCTCTTTTAACCGTGTAAGGTCTTCCATGGCAGCATCCCAATTCTGCATTAAGATTTCAGAGGCCAGTTTTCCCCAGAGTGAACTCAAAGCATTTCTATCCGTTGCTGGAACCTATTTGAGATATCATAATTAATTATATTCTATACCCTAAATCCATCTAGTCTACTAAAAGATCAGTGGCTCTCTACCCAAAAATTCCAGTCATCTAAGTCTTTACTAGATCACACTGATTCAAACCACTTTCATTTAACTTAATTATACTAAAATAAAAAAAACTTCAGGTCTTTAATATTCAGCCTAGATCAGAAAATAAAGAGTAACATAAAACTAGGATACAGCACCAGTGTTTTTGTGTAATCCATTTCAGATAATTTACATACAACTAATAATATTTTAGGCACCTACAACTTTGGAAACCATTAGATTCAGAGGCAATTTATTGCTAAAATCAGTGAAGTGAAGATGTGGGGTCTGATTTATAATTTAGAGGAATTATTTCCAGAACAAAAAACTTTTTCCAGATTATGACACAAATGGAAGGGGTTATGGAGAAAAAAAGGTTTACTGGTTAATGACAATTATTATCAAAGGAATATGTATTGAGCAATAAGTTTGTTTTCTCATATAATTCTAACAAAAACCCTAAAAGGTAAATAATAATGTTTTATTCACATTTTAAAGACAGAGAACTGATGTAAGGACAGTATAATTCATCCAAAATTTAAACTTCAATCATGGAAGCTATGAATTTTATACTCTAGTCTTAACCTACAAAAGTGGACCGAGGGCCACCTTACCTTTTCTTGCCACTGTTAGAAGAGGGTCATAAACCCAAAACACCTATACAGACTATGCTAAATGACAAAAACGAGTAAAGGAGGACACTCAAAACAGAGCAAGGTAATTGGATAGAAAGATTCTGAACTGATCAGATGTGCTAAAGCAGCAGAAGCAAGTGAGGGTATTGCACAAAGAATATAACCCTAAGTTAAAATTTTGAATTTAATTTTTTCATTGAAGCATTTACATGGTAGTATAATTATAACACATTATTAGTATATATTACAATTACATGTTACATAAAATTGCATGGGCAGGACTGGAAATCCAGTCACCAATAATTCTGGCTCTATCACTTAGTATAAAGAGCTGAACCATCTTAACTTTAGCTTCCTCATCTACAAAATGGAGATAGTAACAGAACACACCTCAGCTGCTGTACAATCTAAATCGGGCGTCCTCAAACTACGGCCCGCGGGCCACATGCGGGTGTTTTGTTTTTTTACTTCAAAATAAGATATGTGCAGTGTGCATAGGAATTTGTTCATAGTTTTTTTTAAACTATAGTTTGGCCCTCCAATGGTCTGAGGGACAGTGAACTGGCCTCCTGTTTAAAAAGTTTGAGGACCCCTGATCTAAATGATATAATACATGTAAAGAGATTACAACATCATTTGATATAAAAACTCAGGAACTAGTATCCAATGATGAAACTAGAAATGATATCAGAGTACTATATTTGTCTAAATTATGAGGATCACAGTAATATCTAATTCAGACTCTGTCTATACTGAGATCCTTCCTTTGATGGCAGTAATAACTCAAATGTAGTCAATAACATTTAGCAAACTCTAAGAACATGCAAATAACAGACTAACTCTGTATATTAAATTTGGACATATATCTATGAAAACACTGAATATCCAGGACAACTTTATTTGTAATAGACAAAAACAAAATGATCCAAATGTTCATCAACAGCTGAATATATACGCAAATTATAGTATATTCATAAAACGGAGTACTACTCAGCAATAAAAGAACCAAACTTCTGATATACACAAAATAATAGAAGTGAATCTCAAAATCTTGCTCATCAAAATAAGCCAGGCACAAATTTACATATTTCATCCCACTTATGTGAAATTCTAGAGCAGGCATAACTAATCTACAGATGAAAGGCAGATCAATGGATAAACCAGGATAAGGTATGACTACAAAGAGGCACAAGTGTCTTTCTGAGGGGAAGAGAGATATTCTTTATCTTGATTTAGTGCTACTTGCAAGGGTATATACAGTTGTCAAAACTCATTGGAATTTAAAAATTAATTTATAAAAATCCATAAATCACTGTTCAAGTTATAAAGGATAAAATGTTTGATCCTTACAAAGAAATATGAGTATTAAACTATTACATCAGCCCTGGACTGTTTGCTCCGTGGTTAGAGAGTCAGCCTGTGGATTGAAGGGTCGAGGGTTCGATTCCCAGTCAAGGGCATTTATCTCGGTTGCAGTTTTGATCCCTGGCCCTGGTCAGGGTGCGTAGTGGAGGCAACCAATAGATGTTCCTCTCTCTCTTTCTCTCTCTGTCTCTCCCCCTTCTCTACCTTCCACTCTCTCTAAAAATCACTGGAAAAATATCCTCAAGTGAGGATTAAACAAAAACAAAATATTACATCAAATCTAAGATGCCATCATCTTTAAGGACACACTATTTTATGTTTGTTAAACCCAAACCACAACCAATTCAAGATACATTCCAATTTCAGAAAATGTATTAAACTGTGTATCTGAAAGTCAGTATGAAATAGACATCTTTTATACTGACATTATCAAACTGAGTAAATAAGATCCAAAATTTTGGTCAATATTCTAAAGCTTCCAAAAATCGTCATTACTCAAGCTTCTTAAGTCAAGGAAAAGTACTTTTAAATCAAATGGCATGTACTTAACAGTAGATAAATTCTAAATTGAGTGGGGGGGAAAAACCCTATAAAAAGATGATCAATAACAGTCCTAGTATCTTAAAATCACATTTATTTCAAAGAGCTATTAATGAGGAGAGGGGTTATAATTTGGAACCAAAGGTCACAGGGAGGGCAGATTTTTAAAAAAATAATTAAAATACAGTGTTAATGACTTCTAAAATAGAAAGAAATGTTTAAAAATTTCTACCAAATATGCTTCACCATTATCATTTCAAATTAATGCATTTCTTAGCACACAAATCAAAGAAGTTTCACCTCCAAATAGGGTTCATCTAAACATTCCTGATGTATTCTAAAAGCCACTAAGTCTTTTTAAAATAAAGGTGGATTCTAGGGTCACACAGCTTTAATTTATACAACACTGACCTACAATAGGTCACTCGGAGAGTCAAATTCTAATCTCAGATCATAGTTACAATGGCTCTTTCATAGCTTATGTTTCCCTAACCATAGATTTAAAAGAATAACCAATCACCAGAAAAGAATTCAGAAATGAAAAAAGGCTATTGCAAAAAAAAAAAAAATTTTTTTTAAATAAGCAAAACAGCATTCACCCCAAATCCAAAACATGATTTTTATCTTTGCTTGTAACAAAATTTCAAACAAATGCACAGATTTTTATAGTACTGCCTATCTCAATCAAAAGAAAAAGAGAAGTAAAATAATTTATATTTTATTAAAACTTAGCTTTGTTAGCCAACAGGAGATGACTAACTCCCATCTATCTCAAATGTTTTGTGGCAATTTAAAAATTAATTGTACATAATTTCTAAGACCTATCCAATGTTGATTGCTCTTAATGTAAAATATTAATTTTGTGTTCAGATCATGGTATTCAGTTACTTAACCACATGTCATTTGACTTCCAACACAAGATTTGTTAGGCAATGTAAAAGTTTAAAAGTAATCCAGAAATTTTTACATTAATTTCAACCCAATTAAGGTTGAAAACTAACTTGGATCTTAATATTTTAAAAGAGTAAACATAAAAACTCCCCAAATTTGTAAATATTTACCTATCACTTGTAGAAAATTTCAGACTTAATTATAAAACCATACTACATAAATCTAATAATACCATTAAAACTAGAATATGTTATATATGTTAGGATAAAAGCTTTTTGTAGCAGCGCAGGGCGTTTTTAATCCCCAGAAGGTTCATGCATACTACTTTGGCTCAAGTCCATGTCATTACAGTTGGCTCTTCATACTAACCTGCTTTCAAGGGTGGATATGCTAGAAGAGTTTCAATATCTGGATTTCCAGCAGTTACCTTAAGTTTCCATGTCTTAGCAAAATGGCACATTCACTCACTGACCAGCAACAATAAATTTACTGTGCTAGAACTCTAACATGATACTAAATCTTCATTCTCAAAATTCACTCCCAGCATTAACAAATGATATGAATAACCAGCTCTTTTCATGTTCCTGTAATCATATCAGCCTTCTGATTTTACAATCCTGGTTTAAGCTGTTTACATTTCCAAAGTAATCAACTTTTGCTCTCCTAAATCCTTCATAATATTCAAAGTAAAACTGATGGAATTTTCTGATAAGTCACTACAAGTTTAGCATCACTGATTACCTTTAATGCACTCCCAAGCTAACCACAGCTAACCTACAAATTAAGAATTTGCTTACAAATGGGAGCAAGAGAAAATTATTCCAAACCCATCTTGGAAATAAACTAAAAAATCTTTATTTCTTTAGAGAAAGGTATTTTTTTTTAAATGAAGCTGTGAGCATGCCCATGCCTTTCCCTTTTCCTTCCCCCTCCACCCCCACCAGGCACGTTACCATTAGTTTCCTCACTCCCAACCTCCAAGGGCCCTTCCTTTACCTCCATAACTTGTTTCCTAAGCCAATTTCTTCTAGGAATTACTTCTTCTACCTCTGTGATTTACTGAATAGATGTTCTCTTACAAAAAAGAAGCTATCTAAGTACTTTTTTTAGGTGTAGAAATTATCTGAATTAATAACACTAATTCCAACCCCCTCCCCCCCCCCCAAAAAAATAGAAAATTTAATTTCCAAGAATACAATTAAAATAGCAGCCACAAGTCTTTTCTAGAGAAACCAGAGACTTAGGTATTGCTTACTAACCAGAAGTGAGTAACAAATTATAATTTCTCAAATGAGAGGTTAAATACAGGGTATTCTGAAAACTCCAGAAGGCATTTATTGATACAATTACTTAAGGAGAAGGCAGAGTGAGAAAAAAATCTGTCAATTTGAAGGTCTAATTTTTTTCTTTAGCTTCACAAAATTCTTCCCTAACAAAAGCACTGAATTTAGGAACTTGTCAGACAAATAAAGATAACAGGACAAGTTATGATTAGGAATTTGCTTGAAATAGTACCATTTAAACTCCACTCCCTGCATAAAGGAAACCCATTGAGCTTTTTATATTCTAACTAGAGGCCTGGTGCATGAATTCGTGCATGGGTGGGGGGGGGGTCCCTTGGCCTGGCAGACAATCAGGGCCAATTGGGGTGGCAGGAGGTTGGCCAGTGGGCAAAGGGGCCCGCGGGAGGTTGGCTGTGGGAGTGCATTGACCATCAGGGGGCAGCTCCTGTGTTGAGCGTCTGCCCCCTGGTAGTCAGTGCATGTCATAGTGACTGGTCGACTGGTCATTTGGTCACTTAGTCTTTTATATATATATATAAAAAGCTGATTACAAAACTTAATGGAAATAAAGTTATATTAAGGCAGATCATTCCTACAGTTGTTTAGAACAAGTTTAAGGAATACACACACACACACACACACACACATACATACACACACCAGAATAATGGATTTATTCAATAAATATTAAGCACTGACAATGTACCACTCACTGTACAGCAATATCACTTCATGATAGAATTATGCTAATGCTAAAATACAATTATACATCAAATAACAAATCAGGGGTTCCCACTTTTGGGGGTTCCAAGAACAAGTTCATTCTCCCTCCAAATTTTGAGGCTCTGTATAGGGTTTCCTGTATCTATTTGTTTTTTTGTTGGGGAAAGTTGTTGTTTTTTAATCCTTTTACCAACAACTGTTGAAAACACAACAGACAGACCCAAATCTATAGATACATTTTGAGAATCTAAGGGAATCCTACAAAAGAGAGGACAAAGAAAAAAATTACTTACCAACACTCTAAAGAAGTAAAGATATTCTGCTGCTCCAGAGTAATTCCCACATTCATATTGGAATTTTGCATATCTGTAGAGTGTATCTAAATATTCTTGCCTAAACTAAAAAAAAAAAAAAAAAAAAAAAAGAAAGAAAGAAAACAAAAAAGCTGAAGTTCTATTTTAAAAAAATGTACTCCTTTAAATGCCGCAGAAGTCAATTCTGTCAAAGTATTCTAAAAGTTGCCATAAAAAATAAATACCCTCAAAACATAAATTTAAGAATTGGTAAATTTAACATTCATAGTTCTGGCCTCAAAGAATTATGAATTGTAATGTACCTACTTTGTTTACAATTGATACAAACTTGAATTGCTGCTGAAGGTTTGATGTGTGTGTCTTAGCTGGTGACCAAGCTTAGACAACTATCAGATATATGTAAGGTTTTGTGATTCAGTACAAATAATATGTACAATAAACTGTTCTCTGTGAAAACTGGCCCCCAAATTATGCCAACTTTTAGAGTTGATGCAAGAAAAAGTGAAGAAATATAAGAGAAGGGCTCCAAACTAGATCATTAATAAATCCACTAAACATTCTACATGGAAATCAGAAAAAGTATTCTGCACAGTGGTCAGCATGCCTCTTGTTACAATAATTGTTAAATGAGCGAGAACACTTGAATGCAAGTTACAGAAGTGATAGTATGCAAAGTCTTATGCTTTGAGTTAACACAAGGGAAAAGATTGGGAGATGGCTAGAAAAGCCTGTATCATTCCTTTACTTGTGAATTTGGGGATTTATGAAGGCCTTGATAATGTTAACAGCTACTTTATTCCACAAGGCAGCCAAAGTATTACTTAATTTTATTACTCAAGGCATTTCGCATTAAAATTTAGTTTTGTCTTTACTTATTAATCCATCAGAAACATAAAACATTATTATCTGATTAGTCTTAGAACCTTCTGTTACCTAAAGATAAGTATATTATTTTTCTATCATTACCAATTTTTTAAATCTGGTTTCAAAAACATACTAGATATTACACTTAATGAATGGATCTGAAAATTATATTCCTGTAGAACAAGGAACCTATCTATACAGCACTATTCTTTAATTACCCTTATAACATGACAACTATAAAAATTTTAAAGACACTACTTACACCATGCTTGTCGGCCAAGTAGTCAAACAGCATCCGACCATCCCTTAATAATAAGAACAAACATTACTGTATTTCATAGTCCACAAAAAAAATAAGCACTTCTAACTTATTATCCACATAAAGCCACTTTAAATACCTTAATACCCAAACACCAGAAGTAAAATAAGACTTCCAGAATAAAATAAACAGAACAGTAAATGTTTTGAAGAAATAGAAACTCAAGAATTGCAAGTTTCAAAATTCATTTCAGATTTTTTAGTCCTAATTGAAAACCATGTGTTCTGTCATACCACATCCATGGTAATGCCCTTTTAGAAGTGTTTTTAGGTAATAAAACCAGAACATTATGACTATTTTTATAGTGAGATCCAATAGTCAACTTAGGTGATAACTTACTGAAAATGATACATATGGTCCCAGACTTAAGATGGTTTGACTTACAAATTTTCAACTTTGCAATGGTGCAAAAATAATATACTTTAAATTTTGATCTTTTAATGGGCTAGCAATATGTAGTGTGTTAACTCTCTCATGATGGTGGGGAACAGCAGTAAGTCACAGCTCCTAGTCAGCCTTTCGATCATGAGGATAAACAACTGACACTCTACAGTATTAGATAATTTTTTCCCATTGTAGGCTAATGAAAGCGTTCTGAATTTAATCAACATATGTGTGGCTATATGCTATGTTGGAAAGGTTAAATGTATTAAATGCATTTTTTACTTAGGATATTTTCAACTTACCATGGGTTTACCAGGACACAACCCCATCGTATATAGAGTCTCTATATTTGCTATCTTGAGTGTACATTTTAAATAGAGAATATATTGTTACAGAACAAAGATTGGAATATGTGGACTGTACAAACTAGCAGGAATTAATCCTATATAAAAATTTTGTCCCCCTCCCAATTTGTTAGTATTTTTGCAAGGACTGTAATTTAGCAAATTTACAAGATTAATCAATCATTCCTAACTTACAGGACATGTAAGCTACACACCCTATGTAATTATTATCTATACCAAAGTGTCAAATAACCCAATTCAACTTTTTATTTTTTTAGCTTTGCATAATTTGATATGTTGGCAGGATGGTAAAATGGTGACAAAGACTCCAAGAAACAAGTGATAGATGGGTACCATTGCCTACCTGCTAGGCATTTTTAAATATAAAAAACATTTTTTAATGCTCCTCCCAGGATGTATGCTGTGGCATATCTTTCAGGAGCATACTTTTACTTGAAGAGTTATTTAATGAGGGGTGGATATGTTATCACTAAAATTAACATGGGTATATTATAATACAGAATATGAAATGTATGTGAAATTTCAACATAAAAAGATTAAATAGTTTACATGTTTAATTGGGTTACAAGTTTTTAACACACAATTCCATCCTTTCATTTATCTCCAATTTAGTGTATATTAAGCTACAAGGAGTTCTCTCTTTCTAATATTTGGTAAACAAATCCATATTCACCTTATTCATATCCTAAATCCCATTATATGCGAGTGTTTACATGACTAAATTTACAATTTAAATCCCAAATTTCCTGTTGTACCCTAATTTCTGGATTATTTCAGCTGTCCCTTTGTGGTTACTTACATGTGACTTGAAGGTCTACAATTACTCATAAATATATGTAAGTAGTTAAGTATTACATATGTATATGTACACGCATACAAATAGCTATATATAAATACATATTATACATAATAGCTTTATAAAATATAGCTATCTCTGTGTATGTGTATATGGACACCTGTGTGTAGATATATATGTATGTAGTAAAATATGGTATGGTATAGTAAAATACATTATAATATGGGATAGCAATAGTTAGTATTTGCTGCTTTTCTAAAAAATATCTAGTAATACTTTCCCAAATCACAAGTGAAAATTCAGAGCCAACCTCTCTAAAATTCGACTTGGTAACATATCATAAGAACTAAAGGTACATGGCAAAATCTGTAATTTCTCAAGGGAATATATTGGTAGCTACTATTTACCAAAAGGCAATATTCAATTTAGAGTTTATTTTCAAGCATTTTAAATAATTTAAAGGGCTCCAATTAGTGATATTAAGTCAGAGTAAGGCAAAACATTTTCTTGGAAACCAAACAATAAGTTTTTCTAGCTAAGGAGAAGTTAGGAATAAAATAACCTTATCAGCTCTACACTACCCTCCTTGGGCTGGGCATCAGGTTGGAAGGATATGGGAGAATGTAGCAAACTGATAAAGTGAGCTCAGGTTTTCCTTACAGCTAACAACCCACGTGCTCTAGGTACTGCCTAGGCACAGCGTTTCTCAACCTCAGTACTACTGACATTTCGGGTTGGGTAATTCTTTTTTGGAGGGTAGGATATTGTCCAATGTATTGTAGAATGTTTAGCAGCATCCTTGGCCGCTCTTTGCTAGGTGCCGATATACTCCTCCTGTTGTGAAAACCAAAAATGTCTCCAGACATTGCCAAGGAGACAGAACTGATGCAACATAATCAGATTTAGGTACATGGTAAAGAAGTTCTAAAAAGAATATTAACATTACGACTTTCTGGTCCCTACACAATAAGGATAAATGAAAAACAATATATAAAGGAATCAATCAAGTTCAAGTTAGCATTTGTATTAATCTGGAAAGAGAATTTTTATAATTCCACTTAAGGGAGAGGTTACCTGGTTGACTGCATTTGCCTTGTAGTTTCTGGATCTTCAAACATCTTCACAATTGGTTCTGTTTCTGCCTGAAGCTGTTTCAGCTGTGCCACAACTGTGGTTCTTTTCTCTCTCAAAGCTAATTAAAAATGCAAAGGAGTACTATAATGTTAAACTACAACTGCTCCCCAAGAGGATGTCTCTAGAAATTTTCATTTTACTTAAATTGTGCATATATGTATTTACACTAATAGATTCATATGCCAATAACCACCAACTCAGTAACTTCCCCAGATCAAATTTCTTCTTTCTAGCAATGATGAAGCACATAAAGGAAGGAATAATTTTACTCAAGAGAAACGGGAATAGAGAGATACAGCCTGGGAGAGGGAAGGGAAGAAGGAAGGGGTGTCAAAGGAAAAATGATCTAATTCTACATTTCAGAGACTTCATTCCCAGTGTTTTTATATTTGTTCTCATTAAATTCTCTCAGGTGAATATATTATTCCAGAGTTTCTGAACAGAGGTTCAGAGCAGTCTACATATTATTACTACGTTTTCAGTTAAGTTTAATGGGTTTTAAATCCAGTCAGTAATCTTTTTGCTATAAATGTCTAGTTCTGTAATCTCTCAAACCCAATTCTGTAGTTTCTTTTTACTATATCATGAAGAGTCAGAGAAAATTCACTTATAACCTACCTTGCTAGCATGTTTTAAAGTTTCAATAAGAACTTTTCATCACAAACTAAAATTTAAAGAGTGAATGTTATTGCAGGGAACTGTAATATAAGCCAAAAGATGATTATGTTTAATGTAATAACTGCATTATATATTACGAAGTATACACTAGAACAGTATTTCTCAAAACAGAAGGGGATCTGTGATCAAATTTTGAGAAATGTCAATTTAAACAAAGTAAATTGTTTCTGTACTGAAAGAGTTTTAGATTATTTTAAAATATTCTGTGCATAAAAGAAATGATACAGAATATTTCAGTATTTTCCAAACTTACAGACCACCATTTTTTAAGGAACATCTATTACCACAGAAAACAGGGATTTGAAAAACACTGGACCAGTAATTCTCCAATGTGGACACTGGGCCTCAGCCAATGGTTTCTAATTAGGCTGTAGAATTTGCATTTCTAACAAGCTCTTCCAGGAGAACTAATGATGCTGGTCCTGGGGACTACACTTTTGAAGACTATGGCTATACCCAGATGAAAAATAAACCCCTAAGGCACACAAAATGCTAATTGAAAAAGTTAGTCAACCCAAAAAATTGCCAAAGTCTCAGATAATTCTAAGGCAACAATCTGATTGATAACCACAACTCTGATGATACTATGAACTAAATACAAACTAAAGGTATTTTATGACCATGTCTTAAAGCATTTTCACATCTTTTATGGTAAGAAAATAATATGCTTTAGAAGACCTATAACCTTAGTATTACCTTTCATCCAAAGAACTTTTAAATAATTATTAAGACTTTTGGCTACAGCTTTTAATAAACCATAAAACTTTAATTCACACATCCTCTGTTCACAAGACAAGCTTCAGTTCTAATGACAAAACTTACCATGAGGAATATCATCAGAATAAAGGTTTTTGTATACATCCATAGCAAAGTCTACCATATTGGTATCACTAAGAAGATCCAATTTTCCTTGTAATAATTCTTTTTCATTATAAATCTGCAAGAGACAATTACTTACTAATAAGTACACTGAAGTTCCTCCAAGTAAAATGATTAATACCAAGATAAGTTTACCTGGAAATATACTTCCTGAAATACAATTTTTTAAATAAAATATTACATACTATTAATTCACCCTCTTAGAAGACAACCTACAGAAACATAATAATCTTCTATTTACCTAATAATTTAAAAATGAAGGCAACTGCACACTACAGAGCCATTCCCACCTAATTCTAATTATCTTATTTTTTACGTGTCCCTATAAGCGACCTTTTATCCTTTCTAGAACAAGACTATGCCTAAATAAACAACCACACCAACTCCATAGGTAGGCACATATGGCAATTAGAACTTAACTATTAAATTGATGTAACATTTTAGTATCTCAATATCCACATGTTTTCCCATCTCTATTTAAAGTAGCCTCTCCCTTTATACCCACATATTTTTTTCACCAGTTACAGTCCTTTATAATGCTTCCCCACCCATACCACTGAAACATAATTAGGATCCAACTAGTGACCCGGTGCACGAAATTCGTGCACATTAAAAGGGGATTAATTAGAGGAAATAATTTAATATTGCTATTTGCCCTTTCTCTATAATAGAAGTATCAGAGATGAAAGAAAATTAGTAAAATGTATATGAAAACCTTCCTCCTGTTAGAGTCTGGGGCTCACCACAGGACCCAGAGTCAAGTCCCCGCCCACCCACATGCACCTCAAAATCGCTGTGAGACCCAGACCAGGCTGCCCACCCCCCCGCATTGGGCTAGATCCAGACCCGGCCAGTCCCACCTTTGTCAAGCCCTGCCGGGCAGGGGGCATATCCTCAGGTCCCCCTGGCCCGGCACCAGGATGGTGGGCGTGACCTGAGGTCCCCCAACCCATACTGGGGGCGGGGGCATGCCTTGAGGTCCTCTGTCAAGCCCCGCCAGGTGGGGGGACATGGCCTGAGATCCCCTGTCAAGCCCTGCTGGGTGGGGGCACAGCCTGAGTTCCCCCGACCCAGCACTGGGGGTGCACCTTTGAGGTCCCCCATCAAGTCCTGCCGGGCAGGGGGGTGCGCAGCCTCAGGTCCCCTGGCCTGGTGCCGGGGTGGGGGGCACGGCCTGAAGTTCCCTGTCAAGCCCCACCAGGTGGGGAGAGCGGCCTGAGGTCCCCTGTCCAAGCCCTGCCGGGTGGAGGACTTGGCCTGAGGTCCCCTGTCAAGCACCAAGGGGGTGGGGGAGGGCGTAGCCTCAGGTCCCTGCTGATTGCTCGTTTAAGGCTCCTTATGGGAACAGCCATCTTTGTGACGGAGTGATGGTCAATTTACATATTCCCTCTTTATTATATAGGATTCTCTAAGTCAGGATGTCGTATCAGTATTTGCTTTGCAGAGAGTCCAAGAAATATAATGTAATCCATACTACAGGGACCAAATAAGCAAACTCTCATAAACATGAATTAAGTGTATTAAGCAATATTTGGAGATTCTAACAATAGTATTCAGGGAAAGAGAAAGTAATAAAAATAAATTTTTAATCAAACAGTCATTAACATAAGGCTTCAGCAAAAGAAAAGGTTTTTATACTAAATTTAATGTTGCCAAGGTAGGTGGAAGCAGCGACGATGTGGGAAGGCTCCCACATTTTACACCATGAAAGGAAAAGATGAAACTGGTCAAATGGTATAGCCATGAGATCAAAACTTGAATCTTCCAAACCACATAAAGAACTACTACAAAAGCCCTAGCTGGTTTGGCTCAGTGGACTGAGCATTGGCCTGCAGCCTGAAGGGTTCCAAGTTTGATTCCGGTCAAGGGGCACATCCCCGGGTTGCGGGCTTGATCCCCAGTAGGGAGTGTGCAGGAGGCAGTCGATCAATGGTTCTCTCTTCATTGATGTTTCTATCTCCCTCTCCCTCTCCCTTCCTCTCTGTAATCAATAAAAATATATTAAAAAAAAAAAAGAACTCCTACAAAATAGTGAGAGAGGATCCATGAAAATGGCTAAAAGATTAATATGCCTATATCAATAAAACTTAACCAAATACCCAAAAGACATTAGAAAGGTTCTAAACGTAATTAATCATAAAAGGAAAGGCAAACTAAAACCACACTAAAAACTAAAACACTTGACACGAGTCTTGGAATAGATGTAGAGTAGGGGTGGGGAACGTCTGGCCCATGGGCCATATAAGGCCTGAGAAATCATTTGGTCTGGCCCTGCCAAGGCATTAGGGGTGAGTTATTTAAATGTTTGACCAAATATAGCAGGCTTATTTTTAAGTTCATAATTTTGTATGGCCCTCGAATGATGTTATAAATATCCAAATGGGCCGTGGCAGAAAAAAGGGTCCCTACCCCTGATGTAGAGTCACAAACATTTATTCTGATGGCAGGTGTACATCCACTTTGGAAAGCTATTTTTATCTCCTAAAGTTAAACATATATTTTGACCCAGCAATTCTGCTCCTAGGTTCCCCAAGAGAAATGGCATTTCCAATAATGATCATAGCAATACTATTTGTAACAGCCAAGTCTATCTCTCTATATAAAAGGCTAATATGCGAAGTATCCCCTTGGGAGTTCAATTGCCCTCTATGATGTGCGCTGACCACCAGGGGGTGGCGCGGAAAAAAGGAAGGCCCCGGCCAGCCCTGATTGCTGGCCAGGCCTAGGGACCCTACCCTGTGCATGAATTTCATGCACCAGGCCTTCTAGTATACACATAAAATGACTTAACATTCAGCACTGAAAATCAACAAACTACTGCCATCCTAAAACTTGGAAGAACTTCACAATGTTGAATGAAAAAAAGTCACACAAAGCAGTACAAGATGGTGAATGCTTAATTCCATTTATATAAAATCAAAACCTGCCCTAGCCAGTGCGTCTAAGTGGTTAGAGCATTGGCCAGCAGACTGAAAGGTCCTGAGTTTGATTATAGTCAAGGGTAAGTACGTACCCTTGCAAGCTCTATTGGGGCACCTGTGGGAGGCAACGAATCGGTGTCTGTCTCATATGGCTATTTCTCTCTGTGTCTCTACCCCCTCCCTTGCACTCTCCCTAAAAAAATAATTGGAAAAAAATATCCACAGGTGAGGATTAACTGGGGGGGGGGGGGGCACACAGAAGACACAAATATGTATTTATTTACTCATTTATTAAATAATCATTCAAAGCCTTTATGCCAGACTCTATTTTATGTGCTGAGAACAGAGCAAAGAACCAAACAAAGTTCCCGCTCTCTCTAAACTTATATATTCTCCAACATTTCAAATTGTCCTCATGTCCTGGTCACTGACTCTCCTAACCACCTATCCTTCAAAACTCAACTTAAAGCCTCTCTTCCTCAAAGTCCTTTTGCCCAGATTAGAATCTCCTCAATTTTGAGAGCACTCTGCCAGTACTTTTCTGACATGTCATTTTTTGGCTTATACTTAATAGACCTTCATCTCCTCTAAAAGATAGGTACAATTTTAGTGGTGAGGTGTCTGGGTTTTACCTTGGATTTATCACATTTCCACAATAGCCCTATTCTTAGTAATTGCTCAATAAATATTCCAGCAACCTCTTGGGTGCATTATGGCCATCTCACCAACATTCTCTCCAAGGAAGAAAGTACTGAGGCACAATTACTTTGCACTGATTCTCAGCCGCCATTTATAGTTGTTTTGCCCTATGATACACTAATTTACACTTACATATTCCTCCCTTTTATCTGCCTTGGAAAATGGAAGTATAAAGAATACATGAAAATGTGAAGTTTGGTTAGTTTAGAAACATTTCTACAAGTAGCTGGCAAAGGATTTCAAAATATGGTTATTTCTCTATTATTTATCCAGAAAAGAAAACAGAAGGCAGACTGGACTATTATAATCAAGCTCTAAAATATAGGTGTAAATACATCCTATGTGAAGAAACACCAAGGCAAAACTATGTCCTTTCAAAATAAAGCTTTATAAGGAAAGACATTCTTGAACATTTAAAAAATAAACTGGGTATTTCCTAACATCAGCAACTTCAGAGCTGTCTATATGTGCTTAGGAAAGGATCATATGAATCTCAGGATTATACGTTTAACGAACCATATACAAGAACATTTAAAAAGTTATCAGAACAAATTAATGTTTATTTGTAGGGCTTATTTGGTCTTACTGCTATCGGGGGACAATCTATTTCCCAAATCTGGAGTTCCCTACATAGACTTATGTTTAAATCTGCTTCCAGAAACAGAATTCATTTATCTTTCTGGCCTATGTACTAACGCTTTCATCAGAGTAATACTACCTTATGATTATTAAGATGCATCAATTTCCCAATAAACTCAAAGAATAACCTAAGCTCAATATTTCAAAACTCTTAGGACTGAGGCATTTTTAAAAACGAAGTACCAGGGCCACATAGTACTCATTCAGTATAACTTGAGTAGCTTAAAATGAACATCAACCACCAATTCAAATCACTCGAAGTATGTATGTGTGTGTATGTATGTATATGTGTGCATATATATATATATATATATATATATATATATATATATATATAAACTGGGAAAGAACTTTTAGGTTAAAATGTGTCGGGTTTGCTGTTTTGGGTGGGAGGGAGTGGGGTCCCCATCCCCATCCGACAAACTATTGCTCCACTTGGTAGAACTGGCTCCTTCCCGAAAGACCAGGAAAACTCAATGCAAAGAACGCACAACTTTGAGGCACTTAAAGTGCTGGCTATTTTATTTAAATGTCAGGAAATTAATCCAAACGACCCGGCAAGCAAGCACAACCCTTCCCACAGTTCCCGGATGGAAAATGAAAATCTCTACCCCTCCCACTGGCTTGGAGCAGTGGGTCCGAAGTCAAGCTCCAGCGAAATTCACTTCCTGAGGAGGAAGTCCCTGGGCCTGCGCACCTCAAGAAGGGAAGCTGACACCGCTTTCTTCCCCGAGTTTCCCGCGGTCCCCTCGCCCCTCCTCAGGGCCGCGGGGCCGCGGGCCCAGTCCGCCCCGATGACGCTCAACTCCCAGGAGGTCCTGCCTGCCCGGCCGGGACCAAACTCGCAGCCGCCCCACACGTGTGTCAGGCCGGCCCGGGCTCCGCCGCCGCCCCGCGGGCCTGCCCCGCACCGCACGCGCTCCCACAGCTTCCTCGCCCCTAAGGCCCCGCTCACCTCCTTTACGGAGAGAAACTCAAGCAACGGAAAGACTAGATGCCGATCCAAAAAGTGAGCGATGCGAGTAGTCAAGTCGTACTCCGCCATCTTGCCTAGGAAAAGGAGAGGCTTAGCTCTCTACAACTTTATTGACAGCGCCGACAGACAGACAGGCCCCGTGGCGCGCATGCGCAGTCGCTATACTAACCCTGGTTAAGGGGCGGGGTTTACGCCCTAGTGCTCGGCGACCGACTGCGCACGCGCGGGTGCTCCGGCTACTTTGGGACTAGGCTGATCGGCGGCAAGTTTCGTCTGTTTGAAATGCTGTCAGTGTCCTACGATCCATTAATTTTCTGACATTTAAATGATCGGCGGCAAGTTTCGTCTGTTTGAAAGGCTGTCAGTGTCCTACGATCCATTCCGTTAATAAATATTGAAGACTCGGAATTGCTGAAGCAATGTAGGCAGAGGACAAGATAATGAGGTCCCCGCTCTCCAGAAAGTCACATGCAGGGAGGAATGTGAGCTTTAATTTGGCAGATAGTAACGGCTTTGTAAGCGTTTGTTAAATTGTTTCTAGATAGAAAACAAGAATTTCAGATGATAGGAAGAGCCATAACTTAGTGGGGATGGTCGGGTTGGGCCTTTTTAATGGGATAGTTAGAGAAAACTCAAGGTAACAATTTACCTGAGGGTTGTGCTAAGACAAGGAAGTGACCCAAATTAGAGCCTGGGTAAAAACATGCCTAATGGAAGGCACAGCAAAAACAAAGGCCATGAGTCAGGAAAGGACTTGGTGTGTTTCAAAAACGAGTATCCTGTGTGAGGGAAGAGTAAGGTTAAAGATGGTGAGAAGGGCCAGGTCATGAGTAAGGTAAGGAACGTGGATTTTATTCTAAGTGCTCTGAATTCTCCTTTGCTAGTTTTTCTCAACTTTCAGGCCTCTTCATTTTGGAGTGCCTTAGGATCTTACCTCTTATCTATCTAGGCCCTAATATCATTCAACATCTTGGCTTTAAATGAAATCTACACATTGACAACTCTCAAAGTATAGCCCCAACACAGTTAGTTAACCATGGACCCACATATAACCAACTGCTTACTTAACGTCTCAACATTAACATACCCAAAACAAAACCTCCCCATTAGCTCATCAAAGCCTGTTCCTTCTGCACTCCTCCAACTCAGTGAATGCCAATTCTATCTGTCCCGGTGCCCAGACCCAAAACCTCGAAGTCATCCTTGACTTTTTCTCTTACACTCTACATGGAATCCAACAAATCCTTTGGTCACCATCATCATCTCTTGCTTTGATTTTTGGAATGGCCTCTTCACTACTCACGTTGCTTCTCCTTTTTTTTTTCTCCTATGGTTTATTCTCCATACAGCAGCAAGAGTGACTTTTAAAAAAATATTTTTTATTTATTTCAGAGAGGAAGAGGGAGAGAGATAGATAAAAACATCAATGATGAGAGAGAATCATTGATTGGCTGCCTCCTGCATGCCCACTACTGGGGATGGAGCCCTCAACCAAGCATGTGCCCTGACAGGGAATTGAACGCTGAACTCCTAGTTCACCTGGACCCATTACCTCTGTAACTTCATCTTCTCCATCTCTTCCTCTTCTCACTCTCCCTCATTCCTAAGAAACCACTAATCTACTTTTGGTCTTGGTAGATTTTTCTATTCAGGACTTTCATGTGAATGGAATAATATAAAATGTGGCCTTTTGTGTCTGACTTTAAGAAATATTTTTTGATTGACTTCAGAGAGGAAGAGAGAGAGAGAGAGAGAAACATCAATGGTGAGAGAAAATCATTGATCAGCTGCCTCCCGCAGGTCCCCTACTGGGGATCGAGCCCGAAACCCAGGAATGTGCACTGACCAGGAATCGAATCGTGACCTCCTGGTTCATAGGTTGACACTCAACCACTGAGCAACACTGGCCGGGCTGTCTGTCTTTGTTTACTTAGCTAATGTGTTCAAGGTTCATCCAAGTTGCAGTATATATCAGCACTTCACTCCTTTTTATGGCCAAATAATATTCCATTTTATGGATATACCACATATTGTTTACCCATTCCTTCATTGATGAACACTTGTGTTGTTTCTACCTTTTGGCTACTAAGAATAATGCTGCTGCAAACATTCATGTACACATTTTTATGTGGACATACGTTTTCAATTCTCTTGGGTATATATCCAGAGGTGGAATTGCAGGGTTATATAGTAAATCTGTGACTAATTGCTAGAGGAACTGCCAGACCGTACTATAATTTTGCAAGATGTTACCACTGGATGAAAGGGTACACAAGATTTCTCTGTATTGTTTCTTACAACTGCACGTGAATCTACTATCCCAGAATAAAAGTTTAAATTTAAAAACAATTCCTGGGATTTGGACTTAAGAAGCAGATACCTACTGGTGACTAAAATATGGAGGGGGTGGGAGAAGAATGGCAAAGGAATATGTATGGGTGCTAATATCAGGAATTCTATTTGAGACAGAATAAGATCCTTATTAGATACTAAGAGGTGATGTATAGTATGAAAACGGAAATACTATTTTGGATCAGTTGATATAGTTGTTACTCACTAAGCTTGTAAACTCGAACACGATGTTTTCAAGGATTTGAGAGTATGATATGATCTCTGCCATTGTGCCAACAATACTGTGCCATTTACATATTGTTGGGAGAACAAGGCTGAATTCCCATGAAGCAGAAAATACATGATAGTATAGGCTGCTACACTGTGGGGAATAGTATCTTTATAGTATCCAAGAATTATGAAATGTCAGTTGTAATCTGAAATTTCCTGGAATCCCAGAGAATAAAGTTGTAACATAATATAGATAGGAAAAGAGGGAGTTAGAGAGAGAAATAGCAAGAACTGAGGGCTCCAGTAAAAGTGACCTATGACAGAGGAAGGAAGGAAGCAGGGGAAAGTGTGGAAACTTGCCAAAAAGGATCAGTGAGCCATCTTTAAAAAATCAAAGAGAAATAAGATGTAATTTAATTTGACAAGTATTTTTAACTTTTATCATATGAAAAGAACTAACCTAGATATAAATGGGACTATGTTATCATTCGGAGCTAGTCCCTGGCCACAGAAGCTTTCTAATAGGTGACAGTTACTTATCTTACCTTATAATAGAGAAACATGCAAATTGACCGCACCTCCGCTATGCCCATGATTGGGCCAGCGGAGGCTGAGGGCGGGACTCCGGGTGGCCTGTCGACCGTTGATAAAATCAAGATGGCGGTGCCCAGTGGCCGTGCCCGAGCCGCTGCTCCCCTGGGGTGCCTGGGGTGATCGGCACCCCGGGGGGCGTGGCCGCGCCCGTGACCGCTCCCTGGGGGTGCCTGGGGTGATAGGCACCCCTGGGGGCGTGACCACGCCCATGCAGCTGCTCCCCGGGGGTGCCTAGGGTGATCGGCACCCCGGGGGGGCGTGGCCGCGCCCGTGCCCACTCCCCGGGGGTGCCTGGGGTGATCGGCACCCCGGGGGGCGTGGCCGCGCCCCTGCTGCCGCTCCCCGGGGGTGCCTGGGCGATGGGCACCCCGGGGGGGCGTGGCCGCGCCCGTGCCGCTGCTCCCTAGGGGTGCCTGGGGCCGTCGGCATCCTGGGGGGGGGCGTGGCCGCACCCGTGCCCGCTCCCTGGGGGTGCCTGGGGTGATCGGCACCCCGGAGGGCGTGGCCGCGCCCATGCTGCCGCTCCCCGGGGGTGCCTGGGGCAATCGGCACCCTGGGGGGCGTGGCATGGGGGCGTGGCCGCTCCCCAGGGGTGCCTGGGGCGATGGGCACCCCCGGGGGGGCGTGGCATAGGGGCGTGGCCGCTCCCCAGGGGTGCCTGGGGCGATCGGCAGCCCGGGGGGGCGTGGCCACGCCCCTGCCATTGCTCCCTGGGGGTGCCTGGGGCGATCGGCACCCCCTGGGGGCATGGCAAGGGGGCGTGGCTGCTCCCCGGGCGTGCCTGGGGCGATCGGCACCCCGGGGGGCGTGGCCACGCCCCTGCCATTGCTCCCCGGGGTTGCCTGGGGAGATCGGCACCCCAGGGGGGCGTGGCCACGCCCGTGCCGCCGCTCCCCGGGGGTGCCTGGGGCGATCGGCACCCCAGGGGGCGTGGCATGGGGGCGTGGCCGCTCCCTGGGGGTGCCTGGGGCGATCCGTGTGAGAGGGATGTCCAACTGCAGGTTTAGGCCCGATTCCACAGGGATCGGGCCTAAACCTGCAGTTGGACATCCCCCGAGGGGTCCCATATTAGAGAGGGTGCAAGCTGGGCTGAGGGACACCCTCCCCAGTGCACGAATTTCGTGCACCGGGCCTCTAGTTCATTCTATATAAGTTGAATACTTACAATGTGCTAGGCATTGTTGTAGGTCCTGGTAATTTACCAGTAAAGAAAAGAAACTTATATTCAAGTGGAAGGAGACGATTTAAACATATAAACAAATAATACTTTGTTAGGTGGTGATAAGTGCCATGAAGAACAATATGCAAGTTAAAAATTAGAGAATTGTGGGGAATTTAATATATATGTATATAATTTATATAACGTGGTCAGGGAAGGCCTCTCTGATAAGGTAGAATTTGAAAAGAGACCTGAAGAAAGTGAGGGAGCCTATGGCTTTCTGGAGGAGGGAAATTCCCAGGTGAAGCAACATTAAGTGTAAAGGTGCTGAAGCAAAAGTGTGCTTGGTATCCTTGAGGAGTAGCAAGGAGTTGAGAAATTCAAGAGCTGATTGAACAAGAGGAAGTGTGGTATAAGATGTCAGAGAGTGGTGGACCAGATAATGTAATGCTTTGTAAGTCATGGTAAGGACTTTGCCTTGTATTCCTAATGAGGTGGGCCGCTATTGGAGGATTTGGGGCAGAAAAGTCACATAATCAAAGTTATGTTTTTAAAAGACCACTTTAAGGAATTGAGGGTAGGGGGTTGGGGAATAAGCAGTAACAGATGCAAGTTAATAGAGTATTGAAATAATTCAAGCAAGAGGTGATGGTGGCTTAGTGATAGTAGTGAAAGAGTTGTTGTAGTAGTGAAAGAGTTGTGGACAGTAGTGAAATTCTGAATGTATTTTGAATGAAGAGCTAGCAAAATTTGCTAATGGATTAGAGGAGAAAGAGAAGAGTCAAAGATGATTCTAAGGTGTAGATGAACTGAGAGGCCATTTGCTAAGAAGAGGAAGGGTATGATAGATACATGTTTTAGAGAGGAGAGAAATCAAGAGTTTAGTTTTGGACATATTATGTTTGGGATGCCTATTAGACATCTAAGTGGAGATATTGATTGGGCAGTGATGCATATGAATCTGGAATTCAAGAAAAAGGTAAGAACTGGAGATAGAAAACTAGATCTTGTCAATGCATTGATGAAATTTATACCCATGGGACTAGATGAGATCAGAGTGTAAATGTGCTGGGAAAAGAGATGAGCAGGGGTAAATCTTAGGCACTTCAGTTTGTAGAGGTTGGGATAGTTCAGAGCAAGTAAGGAAGCCAGAGAAAAACTGGCCAGTAGATGGAGGAGAGAAGAGGAGGAGCAAGAGAAAGTGGTGTCCTAGGCACCAAAGGAGGAGAGTGGTCCAAGCAGGAAGAAGCAATGAACTATGCCAGATGGTGCTGTTAGTTCAAGATGCCTATCAGCTTTGAAAATACTCAGTTTATTGATGACTTTGATAAGAACAGTTTCAGTGAGTGGTAGATAAAATCTGCTTGGAGTGAGCTTAAAAGATGGGAGGAAAGGAAGTGAAATAATATATATAAATAGATCTTTTGAGAAATTTTTTTAAAAAGGGAAACAGTGAAATGTAGTGATAGATATGGGGTCTAGGGAGAGTGTCTTAAAATATGTGTGTATGCTGATAGACATGATACAATACGTATTTAACTAACTGTAATAAAAAGATAGAATATGAGATAGATAGGGGATATAGGAAGAGCATGGGTTCCAATCAGACTGACCTCAAACAGACTAATTCTCAAGAGGATAGAAAAAATGGAGGAAGCTTGCAGATTGGATGTTTTTTGTATTGGGACTGCTGACTTTTACAACAGATATGGAAGAGAGTTGTGCAGGTGGTTCAGGAACAATCTGGACACTGTAGAGACACAAAAATCAGGAAAATATAAGAAATATTTGAGAAAGACAACTTGGAAAGTTAGCTGAAGATTGAAGACTATCGGGGAGAATATACCAGAAAAGAAAGACCAGCACCAAATACTAAAATACCTGTGTGAGGAATTTGAAATTTATCTGAGGTCCCGAGGAACCTTAAAGTATTTTTGAGTACAAGGGTGAATAATTCAGTCTGTGTTTCTGACAGTTGCATTGATAGTGGATTGTGTTAGATGAAACGCAGCCAGGCTGTGGAAGACTGGAAAACTTGGATTTGATCAGATAAGCAATGGGAGCCTCTCATTAAATTCTTAAAAAATAAAAAGACATGAAGACAGTGGTGTTTTGTCCTTTAAAATTAAACTGGAAGTGATTTACAAGATGGTTTAAAGTGGTGACAGATTGGAAACTCTGCTGATTTGCCTGGCTTTTCGTCTGGAATTTTCCTTGCTGGTTTGTGAAAATATCTTGTTTCTTTTTATAAGAGAAATTTAGCCCCAAATGTGGAAAATCTGACTTTTTGCTTTAGTCTCTTCCTAGTGTTTTAGTTTAAAAGAGAGATTACATTGGAAAGACAGGCAAGGGCTCACCTGGTAGTCTAGGTAGGAGCAAGGTGAAGACTTTGATTCTCCTATACTAGTATTCCTCAAGTATTATTGAATGCTTTCCATTCGCTGATCACCATCTCAGGCTCTGGGGAAACAAAGAAAGGAAATGAATCCCAGCCCACGAGGAGATTACAGTTTAATGGGGGTAGCAAACATGTAAAAGGTAAACTAATTCATAGCCCAATGCGAGAGAGTCTATGCACAGAGTGCTCCTGGGGTCTAGGGAAGGAAGTGACTTGCTACCAGAGAAAGTTGGAGCTGAATAGATGTTCACTTGCCTAAGAAAAGGGCAAAGTATGTTTCAAGCAGAGAGAAGAGCAGGTACACAGGCTTAGCCCTGAGAAGAGGCACAGTCATTGGCAGCTCTGAGAAGGCCTTTGTGCCTGGAGGGTAGTGTGTGTGATGTCAAATGGCAAGACATGAGTCTGCACGTAGGGTCCATAGTTAAGGGTGCTGTGGACTCTGCTGAGAAGTTTGAATCCTACCCTGCAGGCCAGTTTTTATGGTGATTCTCTTAACATCTCCTTTTGATCTACTGCTCTGTCTTTCTAGTTCAGGCTCTGATCATTTGTCACATAGACAACTGTGGTAGTCTTCCAAAGGATCTCCCTGTCCCGGGTTCTGCACCTGTCTACCTGACCTCTACCCTGCTGCCTGTGTGATCTGAATGCACATCTAACACTGTTATGAGTTGAATTATGCCCCACTCCTGGAATTCAGACGTTGAAGTCCCTGCCCCCCAGAACCTTAGAATGTAACTGTATTTGGAGGTAGGGTCTTTTAAGAGGCAATTAAGTTAAAATGAGGTCATTAAGTGGGCTTTTGTCCAATATGATTGGTGTCCTAATAAGAAGAAGACATTAGGGCAGTGATGGCGAACCTATGACATGCGTGTCAGCACTGACACGCGTAGCCATTTCTGATGACACGTGGCCGCTGAGGCGGTCGCGTGCCGAGGATGAAACATTTGCTGCTCCTGAGGATGAAACATTTGCGACTAGAGTCTTGGAGTTAGTTTTTTCCTCAAAATGACACACTACCCGAGTTATGCTCAGTTTTTTGGCGAAGTTTGACACACCAAGCTCAAAAGGTTGCCCATCACTGCATTAGGACATAAACATATACAGAGGAAAGACCATGTAGAGACACAAGGAGAAGATGGTCATGTACAAGCCAAGGAGAGAGGCTTTAGGAGAAACAACCCTGTAAACACCTTGATCTTGGACTTCTAGCCTCCAGAATTGTGAAAAAATAAAATTCTGTTGTTTAATCCACCAGATCTGCTATACTTTGTTATGGCAGCCCTAGCAAATTAATGTACTTTGCACTTCCTATTTCATGTGGTATAAAGCAAAAATTTCTTAGCATACTCTGTGAAGTTCTTTAGGGATTTATCTATCCAGAATCCTACACACCTTCCACGCTGAGCTCTGCTTACACAGGTCACCAAGCTCATGGTTTCTGCCTTGTTTTCCAGCAGCTCCTTCAGTCTAAAATGTCCTTCTACCCCTCCCACCCTGTTGACCATCTCTTCACTTTTTAAGACCCAGACCAAGCATCATCTTCCCTATTCTGTGTTTCCCATTAGCAGAGCATATCTGAAGTAATCACTCCCTCCTGCTCCACTCCGCTGGCAACAAACTTATCTCAGGGCCTTAATGTTTGAGCCCATTTTTAAAAACATGTTTCCTCCTACTAGACTAAACATATTGAGTAGAATGACTATAAATATCTGTTATAGATCCAATTCCTATCTTTATTCCTAGCACATAAAAAGTACTCAAGAAATGCTGTAGAAATGAATAAATATGCATAGAACCTGGATGTCCAGACCTACACATCCTTGAGAGAAATTCATCCATATTTTGCAATAGTCTATTGTAGTGGATACATTTTAATTTTAATTTTTTAAAATAATTTTAATTGATGTTTAGAGAGAGAGGGGGGGGGGAGGGGAGGGGAGAGAGAACGGGAGAGGGATAGAGAGATAGAAACATCAATGAGACAGGAACATCATCAATAGGCTGCCTCCTGCACTCCCCCTACTGGGGATCAAGCCGCAACCCAGGCATGTGCCCTGACCTGGCATCAAACTGGAGACCTCTTGGTTCCTGGGTCAACACTCAACCGCTGAGCTACGCTAGCCGGGCTATAGTGGATACATTTTTAGATGCTCATGTCTGACTAGCTCTCCTAAATATTTCTAAATAACATTAGTTTTAATCCAGTCACTCTTTTATATACTGCATGAAGATGCCTATTGCATTTTAATATGTCTGCCTCTTTAGTTATAGTTCCAGTTGGTTTATTCAACACACATTTATTCAATCCCTATTCTGTGCCAGACACAGTGCTAAATTCTGAGGTTAAGAAAACAACTAAAATGCTTTTCATACATAAAAGAATTCACAGTTAGGCAAAAGGGACAGATCCATAAACCAACCTTAGTGCAGTGGAGTAAGTGCCATGATAGAGACGTGCAGGAGGCATTAGTGGAGTGCTTTAGTTACACTAGAAAGCACAGACACTTCTTACATCTAGGTGTTTGCTAACTTTTCCCCCAAAAAATAATTATTGCTTCTTGGAGAGTAGGTGACTTTTTCCTGACCCTGTGGTCTTGCTCTGGAGGGATCTTATTGGAACACCACCTTGTGCCTGTGTGAGAACTTCCAGAAGCCTCAGTCGTGCTGTCATCTCATGAAAGAATCACAGAGAGAAGGCGCCTTCAGAAGACTTAAATCCCCTTCTTTCTTCACTTATCACCTCATATAAAGCTGGGATTGACAGCTGATTCTACTCTATTCTGGGACCTTGTAGTATGCGAAGTGAAGGATGTTGGACAGAGGGATTCATCACTGCTCTTTCTCACCAGTCCCCAACGTCAGGACCTGGAATGTGGGAACCCCATTTTGGGGGGGAGAAAATAGCAATTCCCAGTAGTTGGGAGTATCTGTGGGGAATCTGAAAGAATTGTGATGAATCTAAGCGGTGACACACTCATATAAACAACTTGCTACCCCAGAACATAAAATACCTACATATCTGTTCAAATACTTCTAATTCTGTGTCTTTTATATAATATTCCGTGTCTGTGTTATCTGTCTTTAAAAATTCCTGCATTCCAAGTAAACACTGCCTGATTACCAGACCAACATGGTTAGTTAACAGACTGATAGCAATACAGTGATACTGAAATGCACTACAGACTTCTAACAATGACAGTTATCATTTGAACACAATCTCTTGTGTCATAGCAACCAGCTTCAATTATCTGGCTAAAAAATCTTATTTAGTACTCATTTGAAAGTTTGGATGTAAAAAGTGTGGGCTCTTTAATAAAGGCATTTAAAGTAAAATTTCCATGTTACTATAAGTTATGTACCTCAAGCCAATGCTAGGATCTACTGGATCTGAGGGAATGAAGCTAGTATTGTATGCAAATCCAGTTTCTTTTGATCTAGTCAACAAAGAAAAAGTAAATACTGAGATGATGTAGGGAGCCAGGCAGGATTTCAGCCTGGAACCCAAATAGGCAAACAGGATTTTCCAGGGACTCCAGAGGCCTAAGGCAGAAGAGTTAACTAGGAAAAAGAGTTTTCATCCTATGACATAACCTTTGTCCTATTATATTTACTTATATGTTTACATGTCTGTGTCTCCCACTAAACTGTGATTTCTACAAAGTCAGGAATGGGGTGTATTTATTTCTATACCCATGTACCTAACCTTTTGGAGGAAATAAAGAAACTTGAAAAAAGGCCTGTAGGTATCCCCAAAGAAGAATAACAACTGGGATTCATGGAAAGGCACATGAGAATTTTAACATTATCACACTAACCAGATGATACAAAACTATGGGGTATGGTTAGAGAAGTCTTCCCTGATGTTGCTATCTAGAATAGCTTCGCTCATTTCATTACCTTGTTTATTTCCCTCCCAGTGCTTATCACAGTCTATAATGATCTTATTTATATGTTTACTGGTTTACAATCTTCTCTCCTTAAGATAATTCTGTGAAGGCAGGAACCTATCTGTGGTCTTGTTCATTACTCCCCAGTAACTATTTGTTGCGTAATAACACTTTGCTTTGAATGAATGAATATATGCGATTTAGGGGGAAAAATATGTTTGTGTCCTGAAAATTTCTACATGATAGAAAAAAACTCACATACCAGGATACAGTGGACACAGGGGGAAGTAGAACTATTGAAAAAGGAAAGAACATGACTCCTGGTATTTGATCTCTGAAAAGGCACTCTCCACTTTTTATCCTCCCAAGTGGCAATGGAAAATTAACTCAATGCCAGGGAAGAAAGGGAACTGGCATAGTGGTATTCTTATCTTTTATTGTGTGGTATTCTTATCTTTGAAGGCTTCTCTGAGTCCTGAAGGTAGGAAATCAGGGAGCCAAACACCATTTATTTAACTAAAGCAAGCATGTCAAACTCGCGGCCCACAACGAATATTTTTGTGGCCCAGCCAATATAACAGTATGTAAGAAATGTTTAATAAAATGTCATAACTTAATTTTTACAGTATCCTGTTATACATAATTATTAATAACGGAACGACAACGTTCGCTAATGACTGATTACTATAATCGTGTTGCATTCATTTCCCTTATGCACCTTACGTGTAGGCGCACCATTTCTCTCCACTAGCAGCGAATATTTTAGCAGCCGATTGCCATGTCTTAGTCTTGGACTGACTTGTTTGGTGTGCGCAACAGGAAATGTTTCACTTTCGGAGAACAAGAAAAATAGGTTTATTTGCGTTATGCTTATTAATTTGTGCAGTTATTCAGTGTCTGGTAAGTTAATGTTCAAGAAAAAATATTAATTTTTATTAAAATGTTCTATGATTTTATGTTAATGATTAGTCATTTATTTCAGCCCTTTATATTCAGCATGTCTCTATCAAAATAAACCTATGTTTCTATAAAAATTGAAGTTTTTGCTTTTTGCAGCCCACATAGACTTAAACCTTGTTTATTTGGCTCATGTTAGCCTTTGTGCTTGATATGCTTGAACTAAAGTATTCTGTACCTATCATGTGACAAAAACTGAGTAGGACCACAAGATACAGCGATGCCTAAAAGAAAGGCTGTAAAGCAGCAACAGGTAAAAAGCGGAGGCCCTGTCTGTAGCAGCTGGCAAAGATCTGTGTACTTGCTGCTCTTTCTCATTCTTTTCTGTTTGAAGTTTATAAATGAAAAAAATCATCTTTTCCCTTTCTGTGTCTTTTAAGACGTTGTTGTGTTTATTTGCCCTTATATTCCTTTGGTTTCGTCTTTGTTTCAGAACTGATTTTTTTCCCTTTACTGTATTTCTAATTCTTTTCTGAGTTCTGTCACATCAATGCTGAGCTTTTCTAGCTCTGATTTATGATGTCCTTTCATGTCTTGCTTCATTTTCTTCATGTCTTTTAGGCTTGTTTTGAAATGGTAGATTGCAGTTGGGGCCATGTTGTGGGCACATCTTACTGGCCTGCTTTCCTTGTCTGTAGGGATGTTAGTTTGCTCCTTTAAAAATAATAATAATAATAATAATAATAATAATTTTGTGTGGGATTTTCCCTCGACATTCTCCTTGTGCTCATTTCTATGCAAATTAGTTTTTCTTCTGAACGTTTACCGGGAGGTGGATGGATAAAGGCTTTCCTTCTGTTGTTTATGCTTAGCAGTCAAAACCTTGGTGGCTTGTGCTCTGGGGTTCCCTGGTCGTGTTTCCAACCCCCTGAACCTTTTCTTTACTTTGTCCCAGTTGTGCAGGTGTTGCTGAGATCTACTGCCCGCGCAGCTTCTCCTCCTCAGTGTGGGGTCGTATCCCAGTTCGGAGCACCAGCAAGTCACAGTTTTGGAGTTACAGTCCCTGCAGTCACTCGGGCTGCAACACCAGGCGAGAGCGAACAAAGCGCTCGCTCCCACGCAGGCTGAGTGCTACTAACTGCTGAGCCTTGCCCCCCCCCCCCCCCCCCGCGGTCTTGGGGGCCAAGCGCACCTGCCGCACCTGAGCGGTGATCACCTGTCCTCACCTGCCCATCCTGCACAGACCCTTGGGGTTTGAGTCCACCCACTTGTATTTTGGGGTCCCCTAGCTTTGCTGTAAATGTTGCCCCGGGTGTTTTAGCTTCGCCATATAGTTGCTGTGTTTTTGTAGTTGTTATTTGCTTATTTTTGCTTTTTGTTTTGTAGGAATTCAGAGATTTAAACCTGGGCTTCCTCCATCTCTCCTGAATCTCTGTCAACTGCCTTTAAAGCTGGGAATAGCCTTGCACTAAGAAAACAGGATCTTCCACACAGGCATTTTGAACTAAGAAGTGGACCTAAATAGTTATTAAATGTATTGCCCCTTTTTATCCCTGTCAACACTCCCTATACACGTAGCAACTTATTTCTTTCCTAACCAGTTCTTCTCTGGTCAGCGTTGCCCGAGCTCTCCATGATTGATTTAAGTCATCTCCCTAATCTGCAAATATGACCATGTCCCTCCCCTATTCCTAGGATATAAATCCTGAACTCCTTCCTTGACAGGTCATGCAAGACCTGCTATAATTGGGGTCTTTCTCTCTCTTTTGTCTGACCTCCTCCTGATGGTTAACCTTCAAACCCTGTGTATTATTAATACTACTGGACTGCTTGTGATCCCATATATATATGTGATACTGTTTCAAGACTCATTGCTTTTGTGCATCTTATTGCTTCTGCCTGAAATGCCTTTCTTCTTCTAATTCTTATTCAACTTTCTAGACTTAACTGCCTCCCTCTGGGATCTCACAGCATCTTGTACTTCTTGTCATAAACCAAGTAAAATATATATGATTGGCTAACGTGTCTGTCTCCTCCATTGACAGTACACTAGGAGCATATCTTATTCACCTTTGTGCCCCTACATCATGTACAGTGATGTACATGTAGATAATATTAACATTTTCACTGCTTCTTGCTTCCACCTGTTGTGTGTGTGTGTGTGTGTGTGTGTGTGTGTGTGTGTGTGTGTGTGTGTGTGTTTGAATCATTTTAGCTGCTCTTGGTACCTTAGTTATGCCCTATTTTATTTACTGCCATGGTATGTTAAATGGAAAAATATCAAATTTCTCTCTCTGACTCAGATACTTCTTCTGAGCTTCTGATCACTCAGCTGCTTTGGTAACATCTACACTTGCATGTCTCCAAGGAATCCAAAATCAAGATCTGGCTATCCTCTAGTGTTCCCTTCTTGATCAATGGCACCTTGTTGAATAGGCCAGAAAGTAGAAGTCATGCCAACTCATTCTGTTTTCTAAATTCCCCAAACATCAGATGGTCATATATATATTCTTGACTTGTTAAAAAAATTGTGCATTAAAACATGGAAAAAATAAATCAGTATATTAACAATGGTTTGGGGGTTTCATGTCTCCCCGTTATTTGAAATTTTATGCAGAAAGGATGTGGAACTTACATAAGGAGAGAAAATATGCTAATATCATTTTTTGGAGCAGCAGAAAAATTTCAGTCAAATTAGACATGCTCTGGCAGCAAAAATCCCCCTACCTTTAAGCTGTAGCACTCTGCTTCACCTGGTGGCAATCAAATTCCAGGAACAGACCTGAATCTACATTTTAAATAGTATCCTCAGCGAAGACTTCTATACCTAAAATTGAAGGAAACATTGTCTTTTAAGGTTCTCTGTCTTGATCTGGTTGGTGGATCATGCTTCTAACTTAAAAATTCCAGATTTTTGAAATTAGGAGAACAACAGAGACTTTCTACTAAGCCTTATTTTTCTAAATTAAAAACACCAACTCTTTTTACTATGAAGTGATTTCATAACATAAAGGGCACTTCAAAATCCTGAAAGTATCCTATATAATGAAAGCCTAGGTGGCATTGTGGGAGCGTGACATCACAAGATGGCTGCCACAAGATGGCCAGCAGGGGAGGGCAGTTGGGTGCGACCAGGCCAGCAGGGGAGAGCAGTTAGGGGCGACCAGGCTGGCAGGAGAGGGAAGTTGGGGGTGACCAGGCCTGCAGGGGAGGGCAGTTGGGGGTGATCAGGCTAGCAGGGGAGCAGTTAGGCATCACTCAGGCTGGCAGGGGAGCGGTTAGAGGGCGATTAGGCTGACAGGCAGAAATGGTTAGGGGCAATCAGGCAGGCAGGCAGGCGAGTGGTTGGGAGCCAGCAGTCCCGGATTGTGAGAGGAATGTCCGACTTCCCCCAAGGGGTCCCAGATTGGAGAGGGTGCAGGCCGGGCTGAGGGACAACCGTTCCCCCCCGCCCATGCACGAATTTCGTGCACCAGGCCTTTAGCAATCTCAATAAACAGCAATCCTTAAATACATTTAACTTTTATTAAAAACTCACTAGGCACTTAATTTTCATTTTGCCGTGAACTGATGGAAACTTCATTTAGGCAACTCTGGTTCAAGGATGGAGAAAATAACACTAAAATTTAAAATTACTCAGGGACAGTAAATGTCATAGACATTCATCCTCAGTAAGAAAACCACCTAATTTTCCAATACAATTATCTTGAGAGTAATGGAACATCCAGAGTTATGAGTCAAGTTAGGCTCTCTTTATGGGTTGAGTTTGTCCAGATGGCAGCACTTATTTAATATGCAGTCTCAGGGACCCATCCAGACATTTCGATATTGAATCTCTGGAGTGTGGCCTAGGAATATGCATTTTAAACATTATTCTTATCGAGGACTTCTATTCCTAAAATTGGAGGAAACATTGTCTTCTAAGGGTTCTCTATCTTGATCTGGTTGGTGGATCATGGATATAACTTAAAGATATATCAAGATGTATACTTAGGTTGTATACTTTAAGTTATATCACAATAAAAAGTAGGGAGAAAAAAATACTTGGAATTATATATTGGTTTACCAAAATAAATAAATCGGTTATTTAGTAAATCTTAATTAACACATCATAATTTGTTGCTGTTTTTTTTTAAGCAAATTATTTTGCATTTTTAAAGCAAATTTAGGCACTGGTCATTTTAGAACAATATTTTACATACTTTTAATTTGAAATATAATTATTCTAGTTTATAGTCAAATTTATTTGAAAAACAAGCCACACCATTTTTTATATATAAATAAAATTCATTATTTTAGATTTTAAAAGTTTTGTATTTCTTTAGGAAGTTGATGTTTCAAGTAAATGGTACTTTTAAAATCTATTGTTTTGTGAATGTAAAGAAATGAAAATTTCTGTACAAAAGAAGGAATGAAGGGAGGAAGGGAGGGATGGGAGAAGAAGGGAGGGAGGGAGGGAGGAGGAAGGAAGGGAGGGAGGAAAGACAATGGAAGAAACCAATGCTCTTAACGACAAGATATTCTTGCCTATCCCCTCAAAACAAATCCCCTCAAATAGTTTAAGATATTTCACATGTTTTGATTGTCAGTTATATCTCTACCTATTTATTCTCCAATTTCCATGTAGAACAGCCTTCTTAATTGCATAATAGCTTATTGTAACACTTTATATTTGAAAATATTTTGTTGTTTCTACTAGTGTATATTTATAGGCTTTATTATTGTTATCATTATTTAAAATATATAACTGTTTCTGTGTTGGAAAGAGAGGAGGAAGGACTCACTGTGAGGGACAGAGGACCTTTAAGAATTTGTGGCCTCTCATTTTAATGCCTAATTTATCACACACCTTCACAATTTTACTAGTGTCAGACGGAGGCCTGTTTTCTCTTGGAATGCTACATTCTTTTGGGGGAAGTGTTCAGTCTTTAACACTGTATTGGAGTGTCTCCCGAGTATTTAGCATCTGGATAGAGCCCGTCATCACAGTAATGAGAGATAGAGCAGGCCAGAACTGACTGTCCAGGGGAAAAGCAGGATCAACACCAAACCTACCATGGCTTTTCCCAGTGTTGCAAAAATAGTAGGTCAACAAGGCATCCATATGCAAAACTTCTGCAGCCTTGCATTTAATTTGAGCTATTGTCACCCAGCCTACATACAATTAGAAAATTACTCTATAATTGATGAAATGACTATAAAAATTTAGAGGATTATAAACTTTAATTTTCATAACAGTTGCTATTATGTTGTAAACTCTTGTTATTGCAAACTATTTTTCTCACACATATATAACAGTATCTTTTTTCGATAACAGTGCTAAAAATATTAGAAGGATTTCTAAAATAAAATTAGAAAAAAAATATGTTTGCTCAGTATTACCAAGAGAGACAAACTTCTAAACTAGATGGACCATCTGACTTATATTTTATTCATAAAATAACATTTTATTGTTTTTATCTATCTGGTTTATTTTTTATCACTCTCCCTTCCTCTCTGAAGTCAATAAAAATATATTTTATAAAATATATGGGAAAGTATAATTTTAGTAAGTGACTAAAAGAATATGAACTTCAAAGTCAGAATGCCTGTCCTCAAATCCCAGCTCTGCCTCCTACCAGTGCTATGATCTTAGGCAAGTCATTTAATAACTCTGTTCCTCAGCTTTTTCTTCTGTAAAATGGAATTTATAATAGTACCACGTTACAGAATTTTCTTTGCATTAGATGAGCGAATACTCATAAAGCAAGGTTCATCTATGTTATAACATCTATATATATAAAACCCTAATATGCAAATAGACCAAATGGCGGAACAACCAGACAACCAAACAACCAAACAACCAAACAACCAGTCACTATGACATGCACTGACCACCAGGGGGTGTGCAAGAAACATGGCAGGCGTCGGCAGCAGATGGCAGAGCACGAAACATGGCGGACATCGGCCACGGTGGGATAGTGGAGCAGGTGAGCGGGGGCGCCAGACCAAGGCAGGGTGTTGGTCGCTGTCATTGGGGTGAGCCTCTGGTGGTTACTAAAAATTATTTGCTCCTACACGCTGCGGTTCCGCCTGGTACTCGCATCTGCTGCCAGCACTGGCCCTGGCCGCACCCAATGTCAGTGCCAGAGCGGCTGCCGGCCCCAAGCGCCCCTCAGGGTTTCTCCACCTCACCCTGCTCCTGAGGGGCGATCGGGGCCAGTAGCTGCCTCTTGCACCCATGCTGGCACCAGCCCCAATTACTCTGCTCTGTCAGCGGGTGTGAGTGGGCCAGTGCCTTCAGCGTGTGGGAGCAGTGGCAGCCAGAGTGGGGCTGCCAGCAGACAGGGGACAGGGAGGGGGGGCGGAGGGCGGTGGGAGGGGACAGCTGGGGGCGTGGAGGATGGGCCTATACCCGCCCCTGTGCCGACCGCAGCCTCACGGCCCATAGCTCCTTTCAGGGTGCAAGAATTTGTGCAGTGGGCACCTAGTATGACAAGATTTCCTTTCTTTTTAAGGCTGAATAATATTCTATTCTACATAAAGTCATGGTTTATGCATTCAACTGTCAATGACATATGGTTTGCTTCCACTTCTTAGCTATTTTGAGTAATGCTGCTATGAACACGAAAATGCAAATATCTCTTTGAGATCCTGCTTTCAATTCTTTTGGATATAAATCTAGAATTGGAACAGCTGAATCATATGGAAATTCTATTTTAAATTTTTTGAGGAATTGCTATTTGGTTTTCCATATCACACCATTTTACAGTTCTATCAACAGTGCACAAAGATTCCAATTTCTCTGCATCCTTGCCAACACTTGTAATTCTGTTTGTTTTTTTTTGCTTTTTTTATTAGACATTTTAATAGGTATAAGATACCTCATTATGATTTTGATTTGCATTTCTTTAATGATTAGTTACATTGTGCATCTTTTTTTCTTTTTAAATCCTCACTTAAGTATATGTTTTACTGATTTTTAGAGAGAGGGAGAGAGAGAAAGAGAAACATCAATGCTACAGAGAAACGGTTGCCTCTTGTATGTACCCCAATCAGGGATGGAACCCGCAACTTAGGTATGTACCTGAATAGGAATCAAACCAGCAACCTTTCAGTGAACTGGATGAAGCTCCAACCAACTGACCCACACTGGCCAGGGCTATGTTGAGCATCTTTTCATATGTTTGTTGGTCACTTGTGTATTATCTTTGGAGCAATATCTAGCCAAGTCCTTTGTCCATTTTTTGATTGAGTTATTTATTTTGTTTTGTTTTTGTTGTTGCATTGTAAGAGTTCTTTATATATTCTAGATATTAATTCCCAATATATTTTTTAACAAACATGGAATAATGCTTATGCTTTGCACACAGTTTTATAAAATACTTTAAAAATGCATTTTACATATATTATTTACTATTACTTTGCCACATGATCTATATTCTGTTCTATGGTTATAGTCTACTTATTTTTTTATCCTCACCCAAGGTTATGTTTTATTGATTTTAGAGAGAGAGGAAGAGAGAGAGAGAGAGAGGAAGAGAGAGAAACATCGATGTAAGAGAAACATCCATAGGTTGCCTCCTGTATGTATCCATAGGTTTTGGTGTTTGGGATTATGCTCCAACCAACCAATCCACCTGGCTAGGGAGGTTATAGTGTAACTGTTAATGAACCCTGTATTGTAGATATTTCATGCTATTTTCATTTTTTTTGCTATTATAAATAAAACTATACACTGATCTTATTTATTGATTTTATGATAGTTTCTGTATTAGTTTCCTGAGTCTGCTGTGAGAAATTATTACAAACTTGGTGGGTATGAACAACAGAAATTTATTCTCTCATAGTTCTAGAGGCTGAAAATTTGAAATCTGGCAGGGCCACGCTGCTCCCAGGAGTGTGAGAGATACGTTCCTTGCACTTTCTGGCTTCAGGTGGCTGTTGGCATTCCTTTATTAACCAGTTATTAATGCGGATTAATCATTAACTGGTTAATGATGCGGATTAATTATTGACCGGTTAATAATGTGGATTTTGTAATCAAAGAAAACATGATACTTTCAAGAGAAACATCAAAAGTGTTTTATTCAAAGTAATGTCCATCACTAGCACTTTTCTTCAAAATAAAGTAATGAATTAAAACTCCCCGCAAATGCTCTTTTTTTTTTTTTGGCACGCAATTCGACATTTTTAAGCGTAAAAATATCTATGATGTTAACACCTTCAGAAAATTTGACATATGAAGTTTTGAAGCTTGTTGTCAATACAACAAAATAGCATACATATCAAAGCGCATATACACTGAGTGGCCAGATTATTATGCTCTCTGAACGCATAATAATCTGGCCACTCAGTATATATATATTAGAGGCCCGGTGCATGAATTCGTGCATGGGTGGGGTCCAGCCAGCCTGGCCACGGGGAGAGGAAATGGGCGGTTGGCCGGCCTGCCTGCTGGTCGAACTCCTGGTCGAGGGGACAATTTGCATATTAGCCTTTTATTATATAGGATATACACTGAGTGGCCAGATTATTATGTATTCAGAGATCATAATAATCTGGCCACTCAGTGTATATCAACATATGTGGAACCTCATCTGTTGAAAAAAAAAATCCGCATCATTAACCTGTACACCTAGTATGATAGAGGGAGGCACAGGCCTCTGAAGGAACACATGTTGGGGATGGGGTGGCGTTAGAGGAGGTGGTAAAGCCTGAACTGAGTCTTTGAGGATGAATGTGAGTTGCTCTGACAAAACCCAGCTGAGTATTCTAGGCAGAGGGAAAATGTGATAAGCATGCACAAATTCTTTGGTATGTTCAGGAGTTGTAGTTAATTACATGCTTGTGTCACAATCACGTAGTGAGTTTAGGAGCTGGGTGTAACTGGTGGGAACTAGAAACAGAGCAGAGGCTGCTGAGTGGGAGTCAATAGCAGAAAAGGAGTTGTCCGAGGAGACAAAGAGCATGTAGATAACAATAGAGATGCACACGGAGGGATCAAAATACCCCGACCTTCTTCTTCCTGCCATCCAGTCTTCCTCCACTATCTACACTGGGCAAACCTAAACAGAATTCAATTGGCAACGGAGCCAAGGAAACGAAGTCTTAGGAGCCAGCTTTCTGTCAGACAGAACAGAATAGGGAAAGGGTGAGAAATGAATCCCAGAACAAAGAGTACAAGAATATCAGTGTCATCTCTTACTCTCTACAGGGACTGCTCATGCTCTCTAGTCAGTAATATTAAAAGATTCTATTGTCTCCAATTGGGTTTCATCAGAAGCAGACCTTGAGATGGAGATTAGGGAATAGCAAGTTTACTGAGTGAGGATCAACACTTGTGGAAGAGGGTAATGAAGTATGATGGGGCAGAAGGAGAAGTGGAGCTGCAATGCAGTCCCCCCAAAACCTCAGCTGACCCCATGTGTAGCTGTGCAGCCAGGACAGCCTCTCTGAGCTGTCTCGAGTGGTGGCACTGGGATTGGACCTTTATACTCCCATGTTGATTGGTCAGTGGATTCCAGTTATCCTGGCAAGGCAGTTTTCTTCAGCGGAGGAAGTCCCAATAGAAGGCTACCAGATGAGGATCATCTTCCAGTAGCATTACCAGAAGCTGGGGAAATAAGTCAAAATATCTACTATAACTCACCCCCTGTGCCCTTCAATCTTTGCATGGTTTCCACAAGCAACTCTCCATGAGCCTTTCTTCCTGGGGGAAATTTGGAAAAGAAACGTTAGTGGGACAAACCAGAGTTCCCACTGCTGCAGCTGGTCACAGGATCACCACTAACACTTTCTGTCTCTCCCCTCTACTATGCTTTCTAGATTCTCCTCACCCTCACTCATCATCTCTACTGGTCTTAATGGCTTACCTGGTGGCATGACCCAGACTCTTTTCTCTGTGGTATGTGATCACTGCTCACCATGACCTTCTCTGGCTAGATTTGTCAATATTTCATCAGAATTGGACGAGGGTGTACTAAGGATCATCCAAGTGGATCACCTGAGTTCCACACATATTCCAACCAGCCCTACCTCATCTTGATGAACAGGGTCAATTTTCCCTGCAAAAATGGTGACTACTTACCTTGCTGACTTGTCCCCGGACACAAGAAGTTAGAAATGTCTGGGCAGCAGCTATACTTTGCAGTTCAGTTGGACTCTTCCCATGTCCCCCAGCAGAAATGGTCTCCCATTGGGAACCAGGATCTTGACACACACAGAGCTCAGAGTTCTATGCAAACAGTAACAAAGAAACATGAAAATTTCAGGGAAGATCAGTTTGTAGGGCACTTAAAAATTTAGAGGCAAGGAAGAGTAAGAAAAGATAGGAAAAAAGGAGGTGGCCAGTTACATAGGAGGAAAACAAGTGTAAAGCCAAAAGAAGGTTTGTCAAGAAGTAGTTCTGGTCAATTATTGTCAAATACTGCTCTGAGAAAGGTACAATACAATAAAGACTGAGAGTAGATCACTGGATTTGGCAAGAATTAGTGACCTTGAAGAGTCAAGAAACAAAAGCCTGATTAGAGGGGGTTAAAAATAGAAATAGGAGGAAAGAAATGTTTTCCTATAAAAGGGAAGAAGAGAAAAACAAGCTAGCTTGAGGGAAAAAGCCCAAAGAATTTTTTAAAGGAGGCAGACATTATATAGCATGTTGATAGAAATGACCCAACAGAGAGGGAATGGTTGAGGAGGCCTAACTATTCTTTGTCATAGACGTTTAACAAAAAGTACTCAGTAAATGCTAACTGCTCTGATTATTTTATACTACTTTTAAAATCAAACTTAATAATTTTAAAATCATTTGCCAACTCTCTTGAATTTTGGAATTTTTGATTTCTAGCAAGTTTCCAGGTAATGTCAACAATATACCTAAATTTTAAGATCTATGAATGCTGCTATAAAAAAATAACAAAAAGCTTACTGTTTCTTATAACCATGTGAAAACAAAATTACATACTTCTTTTGGAGAGAAGGGTTTATGTAGGATAATTTATGCAGCTGAATATAAACCTGTTATTTCTACAAAATAATTTACAATTATGATAAGGTTTATAATTTGAATACGTTTTGGTCAATAGTCAATAAAATAGTGCTCTGTGGTTGTGAAGGGCGACAAAAACAAAGAAATAAAGAAAACAACACAGAATAAAGAATAAAGTCAATGAAACTCTTGCAAAACATTAAGCACAATTTTAGTGTTCAGATAAAAACTCTCCCTTTTTAAAAGTATCTGTGATGACTGGGTAACTAATCAGGATGCCTGGGATTAGAACTAATACTTTGGTGAATCTAGGACAGAGACAAAGAGAGGGTATGGTGTATAATTTTTGTTATTTTGAACCAAAGAGAGAAAAGTGAACCTCTTTACTTGTGAAATTGTTCAATTTGTGTGTGAGGAAAAGCCATAACTATAATCAATCAGAGCCTTTGTCCAAGTAAAAGATTATAGAGAATTATTGTCAGATGCTGGATTTTTCCTTCCAGAGGAATAACAACCCTATATAGACCTTGAAAATTTCAAGAGCTGCCTTCCAAAATCCCTATAAAATATTAAACTAATATACTTGCAATTTTAGTACAAATCAGGAAATGCAGAAATTGCAGTACTCATAGTTATATTAACTAAGTTCACAGGGCACACATGTACGACTTTTTATTCCAAAGCAGCCTAGTGTGAGGAGTTAATATTTCTTTGGGGACTCAATATTTGTACTTTCCATCTTCTCTGAACTAAGATTAGAAAACAAAAAATAAGAGTTTGCATACTTCATTTAAAGTATAATTTCTTAGGATTGCCAAGATGTTTGGCTGACTTCTGATTTTGTATCAATATTAAATGGAAAGTATTAAATGGGATATCTTCTTGAGGCAAATTCAAAGACCGTGTCATGTACTAGGGCTTTAAATTTTTTTAGATACTTACAATGCAGCAATTTTGTGACTAGTTTCCATAGCATGTTTCCATCAGTTAAAGAGAGAAAAATATTTAACTTCTAAGGGCAAATCTCCAGTTTTTCACTTTTTTTATGCTACAACATTGAACAGAAGAGAATTATGCAGACTATTTAACATTTGGTTTATTTATTTTTTCCTCATTAAATCTTTTCTCAAGCTGTTTATTTTTTAAAATTGTCCAAATATTTTCTTGGGTTTAAATATTCTGAAAAGTATGCATATTGATTTGGGAGCTGATAAAATACTTCTGAAAGTCACGATGGCTTTTCTACTTGCTAATGTAAAAATGGGCATAATTAAAATATCCCTAAGTTCTACATTTTTCAGTTAAGAAAAAAATGCATTCCTTTTAAAAAAATAGGGCAAATCAACCGATGTGATTTTATCATATGGAGCCAGTCTAAGGAGTTACGGGGACCACATCTCAGACTTTGTCCGCTCAAAGGATGAGAGAGGGGAGTATTTCTTTACTGATTCTTATCCCTTGTTGTGTTAATTCCCTCATACTCACAGGTTTTCATGAGAGTCACAATTCAGTTGAGTAGGTTCCCACAGGCAACACAGCAAAAATTTCCTAATGCAGAAGACAAGAAATTGCAGTGAGACAAGGTGCAGTCATGTAATACTTTTGTACACATGGTTATCACAGTGACATCTGGGCTAGAAATATGTTAAGAGAGCATGAGGTAGGGCACAAGAGCTGTCTAAATACTCCTTCATGAAGAATTTTGGAAAAATCACAGGGCATAATCATCAATGGATGGTTAAGGTGATAGAAGAATACCCAATATTTATCAAAGTGACTATAAGTAAGAATGCCTAAAGTCTAATCAGTCATGTTGTGTTAAGTAAAGAAAAGTCTGTAGCTAAAGAATATATCCCACGTTTTCAAGTCTGCATAGGGCCTATTTAGAGGAAGGCAAAAAGTACTATAGCAACTTTGTGTATGCATCCAGTATGGAGACAAAACATTGTCTCCTACAAACTGGTCAAATATTTAGTCTGTTTAGCAACAGGGTCTTTAGTGAGTAAAGGCATCAGGCAATCATGGGTTTTAACATTAACTAAGAATATCACCTAACTTTATCTTCTCTGCTTCCAGGTTCACCAAGCAGCTTTCTGATTCTACTGCGGCTTCCTCATAAATTGGTCTATAGGGATAAAATGAACTCATTTTCAACCTGAGTAATTGTGTTTTCTACACATGGTAGTCATATTTATCATTGTAAATTTAAAAATTGGGCCATGGTTTGATACATGTCAGTCCTTTGCAAATGTGAGTAGTGTGAGATGAAGAAGAGTGAGCATGGTTGGGATATTGTTTTAAAATATATCAAGCATGGATGTGACAAGGAAAGGCAGAGCCTATGACAAGAAGAGGACTGCATTCAGTTCTAGTAAGAAAAGCAGCTGAGCGGCAGTGGAACAATAAATGGCTTGGAAGGAGTAGAAGGTGTAGAGCAGTGATGGCGAACCTATGACACGCATGTCAACACTGACAAGCGTAGCCATTTCTGATGACACGTGGCCGCTGAGGCGGCCGCATGCTGAGGATGAAACATTTGCTGCTCCTGAAGATGAAACATTTGCGAAATAATGTTTTTTCCTCAAAGTGACACACTACCCGAGTTATGCTCAGTGGTTTGGCGAAGTTTGACACACCAAGCTCAAAAGGTTGCCCATCACTGGTGTAGAGAGTGCTGACTCTTTTTCCTGGCTTTGTGGGCGAAGTGAAGGGGGTTTGGGAGACAATATAGTTTTCAATTCATGGGAGATAGGGTGTTTGAGAAAAGTTCAAAACTATAGCTTGGCTATTTTGACAGTAGAAGGGGCACTACAGGACACCGTAGATCAAATGATCCTAAATTTTCAATTGTGCATGTGGTGTAATGGTGCCTTCTACCGCAGCAGAATCGCTTCTCCAAGTTGGTGGTTTGATTTGATCCATTGTCAAAAGTCTCTAGAGATGGGAAATAAACGTGACTGCAAAGCATTTGCTAAAAAAAAAAAAAATTAATGTAAAACTTGACATTAACAATTTTCCAGCAAATACCTATGAAATAAGTGGTATATTTTGTATAAAATTTCAGAGTGGTTTCTTGATACAGTAAAATGTTTTTCTCTTATTAGTGATGCTTTTATAGTTGGCTTGATTCACTTGATATTGATGATCTACACTGTAATAAAATTTAAGCAGAGAAACTTAATACAGTCTGAATTAGAAACCACAGCTTCATTGGGACTTAATGTATCGTGTTGCAGCATAACATTCTAATATACATAATTTCCTAAATCGTGCATTGACTTCAGGGAGTACTTAAATATTCAGCTCAATTTCTCCTAAGTATCCAGAATATAGTTAACAATATAATGTCCTCTATGCAGAAGGTAGAAAAGCTCCCCTCCACACCCAGGCTTGCCAGTAGAGTCAGAAGATGAGGCAACTAATACCTGCATGATAAAAGCTCCCTGGCGGGGTTATTTTCAGTACATTTTTGATGGGATGTAAGAGGAAGAAGAACCAACATTTTCAGAATGCCTACTATGTGCCAGCTCTTTTACTAAGTTTAACACACATTAATTATTAAAACAAATCTGCATGTATAGGTAATTGTTATTCTTATTTCACTTTTAAGGAAACTGAGCTCAGAGATGCTGTTGAAATTAACACAGCTATGGTGAACTTAGAATGGAATACAGTCTTGTCTTCATTCTGTTCATATAGTTGAACCAGTGTCTATGTCCAAATCTATGAATGTGATGACGGTGTACCTGCCATCATGGGTATTTTAGCATCATTTCTTCTTCAGACAATTTTTTTTTCAGTGCTGTCAAAGTAGTCATGTATTTAAGAAAGGACAAAAATCTCTGCTGTTTTCTTGAAGACAAAAAAAAAGAAAAAAAAAAAAGAGGGGCATCAGTCTGGTCTTTGCTTTCTTAATGACAACAGGTGTGGTGGTTTCAGGAGGCAAGTTTAACATGCTCACCAACTGTAAACTCCTGATGGCAAAGGCCATGACTTTGAATTTCAATTTCGAATTTATACCTGGTTTTTAAGAATCTTGCCCAGCGTTAAAGCATGGTAGTAGTAGGTTATGTTTTAGTTGCTGAATTTTTGCTTCCTCTAAATACTGAAGACTCAAGCCCTGAATTATTTCAATTATTTCTGAAATAAGCCAATGCTCACACTAATACAGTCCTTTATTTATTTGATATAAATAAATGAGGAAAATGTTTGGCAAATGCTCACTTTTACAGTGAAGTGGTTTTGGCTTGTTGGCTGAGTGGCTAAGGATTTGGATATGACTATTTTTAGTTGGCAGTGAGGAGAAGAAAGAATTCTCCATTTTCTTCTCAACATTGTTTAAGGAATATTTTGTGTCTGTTATCCTGACAAACTTACAAATCAACATGAGTTTGAAATGGTGACCTACAGTTTTCAGTGGAAGATAATATTGGGTAAAAAGATAAGTATATTTTTCAAAAAGGTAAAATTTGTCAGTAGGCAGAAAGGAAACTAAAGTATAAAATATTAACTCCATATAGCTTCACAGGCAAACAGATTATAAATCACTTTAGCAAGGAGTTAAATACACGAACAAACTTCAGATGAAGAACTGAGAAGTCACCTCATGAAAGGGTGTAAGATGCAGCCTCTAGAACAGCCCCAATGGTCCCTGCCTTTTTATAATCTCACTAGAGGCCCGATGCATGAAGATTCATGCAAGAATGGGCCTTCCTTCCCCTGGATGCTGCACCACCTTCGCTCTGGCCAGAGCCGCCTTTCTGCTCCTGCCTGGAGCTGCCTTTCTCCTCCAGCCCTGAGCCGCCTTTCCGCCTTCCACACTGCCCAGAGGTCTGGAGTGGCTGGGGTGGTGCAGAATGCCTGTGTCGTCACCATGGCACCCGCATATGCAAATTAACCCACCATCTTTTGTGGGTTAATTTGCATACTCATTCCTGATTGGCTGGTGGGCATCGTGAAGGTACGGTCAATTAGCATGTTACTCTTTTATTAGGTAGATTCTTGCGTAATTCCCTCCCATTGAGTGTAGGTTGGACTTAGTGACTCACTTTTTTTTTTAAGTGACTCATGCTTAATGAACAGAATAAAGTGGGACTAGTGATATATGTAATATAAGGCAGTGTGGTCTTTCTCTCAGATCATTCACTCTGGGGGAAGCCAGCTGTCCTTTTGTGAAAAACTCTATGTTGAAGTCCTAGAGGCATGAAACTGAGAACTCTTGCCAACAGCCACATGCGTGAGCTTAGAAGTGAATCTCCCAGCCCCATTCAAGTCTTAGGGTGACCATGGCCCCAGTTGACAGTTTGAGTGCCGCCTCCTGAGAGATTGAACCAGAACCTTCCAGCTAAGCTGCTCCCAGATTCCTGATCCTGAGGAACTGTGTAAGATAGTAAATGGTCATTATTTTAAACCACTAAATTTTGGGGCAATTTGTTGTGCAATAAGAGATAACTAATACAAGGGGGCAGGAATGATAGTGTCGCAATCTAGCCTGGAAAGGATTGGACCAGGAATTCATTTCACCAAGCAGACTAGCTGGGAATGTATCATGTTTA